>NC_138041.1:6815951-7415951 GCF_964106645.2 Podarcis pityusensis | reverse complement strand
CTGAAAGTTTGTTTTAGAATACAGTGGTGCCTCGGGTTAAGTACCTAATTTGTTCTGGAGGTTCGTTCTTAACCTGAAACTGTTCTTAACCTGAAGCAGCACTTTAGCTAATGGGGCCTCCTGCTGCCGCCACGCCGCCACCGCACGATTTCTGTTCTCATCCAGAAGCAAAGTTCTTAATCTGAAGCACTGTTTCTGGGTTAGCGGAATCTGTAACCTGAAGCATCTGTATCCCGAGGTACCACTGTACATTGAAGATTTTCAGGGATGGGGAACTAGAGGTTGCTAGATTCTAAACCCTATCACCCTTGACCTTTGGTCCTGCTGGCTGGTGGTGATGTGACATTTATTTAGCAAAATTGATAAATTGTTTAATCAAAAAGTCCTGTAAGTACCATAGAAAAAAACAGTAAATCAAAACTCTGCTAAAATCCATAAACTACTGAGAAAAGAAATGCAAACAATGCTATTATCATTAACACGCAAATGCAATAAGTAAAAATTGCAAAAAAAGAAGAAATATAGATAACTTACACAACTTGGTAGGCTTGCTGAAATTAAAATGTATTCTTCTTGTAAACTACTGAGTTTTTTAAAATAAAACAAACAATGAATGCTTCTTTAAATCACATGTTTTTACAGTGTCGTATATATACCAATTGTGGGGAGAAATATGACCGTGTAAAAAAGTTCCAATTTTCAGAGGATAATATTCTATTGAACTATATACGTACAATAGGGAATTTGTCAACTGGAGAACATAAATGGTTGTTGCTATGGCCAAAAGACTGGAAAGATTTTAGTGTGGCAGCACAGTGCTATGGAACTCTTGCCTATTACTATCAGGAAGGCACCTTGCTGTTGCTTTAGACACCTGCTGAAAACATTTTATTCATCGATCATCTATCTATCTATCTAATCCATCCTCCCCTATTCATTTAATCTGTGGGGTTTGCACATGCCTGTTCGCTCAGCTGGCCAACCCCCTCCCGTTCTCTCTACAAATCTTCCAATGCAGGCTGCATGATGACAGCCTTACATTTCTATGTATATCAGAAGATATTTGCACTGTGACATCACACTGTTACTTTTACAGTTTGACTGTTCAGGCATTGACTGCTGTGCTTAACCTGCCCTGGTCCGGAAGAAGAAGCTTCAACTTGAAACATTGGCAGGGCTCCATGGAATCATAGAGCATCAGGGACAGTTTTTTTAATGGAACATTTGTGGTAGGAAAAGTTTCGGGGTGTTTTCTAGAAGCTCCAGACCTTGCCCAGATTGCTACTCATTCCATATGACCATCCTGAAAGTTTAGAGTGTGCAGATCAACTGGAATGCAGGAGAATGTGTGATTGCAAGGGTGTTCTTGAGAGTGGAAACTACCCTGAATGTGCAAGGAAAAAGACATGTGTAAGGGCCCCAGATCAGAAAATGACACTCTGTCGCCTCTGTTTGAAGTCTTTGGGGAAAGTAGCAACCTTTGTTTAGTTGCAAGAAACAAAAGCAGAGATCTACAACAGGTGGTTTTGTTTGATTACGCTGATACACAGACACATTCTGCAGCCGTCTCATTAGGTGAATCAGCTTCTTCACACACCTTTTACTGGAACGGAAAAAGAAAACAATAATTGTGGAGATGATTGAGCTTATTAAAGGTGTTTCTTAGATGAAACGAGGCACTAGCCTAATATAATTTAAGAAACAGGGCATACAAATATGGGTCTTAAATGAAGACTCAGTTGTGTCATAGAAACACCTCCACTTAAGAAGTCTGCAAGACTGAAACCACAGGCAATTGTTGAGAAATTTCACTCATTTTTAGGGTTGTGCAGAGTCCCCTCGATTGTATCTATTTGGAGAGGAACACATCCTTTGATCTGGGCCCCAAACTGAATTTGTCTGGGGGAATGCACATTTTAAGTAGCATGTAAAACAGCCTCTCCATCCCGGGCTAGTGCCACACTTTTAACATTTGGGGGGAAATGGTTCCAGTACTGCGTACCCTTGAATACCGCCAGAACAAAAAGCACTGGATATGTTAATTGCATGCTACCTGTCAAATCACCAAGTGATCTGTTCTGAAAACCTTAGTATGTTACTGCTAGTTAGCAGAAAGTTCTCTTTTCTTAAATTAACATGTCCCCCAGTTTTGGAGATAGTGCAGATGAGCCCAAAGGTGTTGTTTTTCCACCTCATATGCTACCCTTCCATTGTAAAAGCAACTTCTGCAGGGAAGCTGGAGGTCCTGCAATTTTGTGCCTCAGGCTATTGTTGTAGCTGCTCTTCCAGAAGGCTGCCAGGAATTACCTTTCAGCTGCAAAAAAAGTAACTTTTCCTTCTGCTCTAAAATTAGATAAGCTTAGTCTTCTAACCAACCCGAAATCAGAAATCAGGGAATAGTGTCTCTCTCAGTTCTGTGAGAAGGCTGTATATATAAATATTTTTATACTGTGTGTGTATTGTAAATTTGCATTATTCTGAGTTATAGTATGTGTTGAATCGAGATATTTAGTGTGCAATATACTCGTATTTTGTATACAGTGGTACCTCGGGTTACATACGTTTCAGGTTACAGATGCTTCAGGTTACAGACTCCGCTAACCCAGAAAAAGTACCTTGGGTTAAGAACTTTGCTTCCGGATGAGAACAGAAATTGTGCTCCCGCGGCACGGCGGCAGCGGGAGGCCCCATTAGCTAAAGTGGTGCTTCAGGTTAAGAATAGTTTCAGGTTAAGAATGGACCTCCGGAATTAATTAAGTTCTTAACCCAAGGTACCACTGTACAGAGTTGAACTAGATTAGGTTCTACTCTCTGTATTCTTTCGTTGTCAGTATCAGAACCAAGTAGGTTGGCAAGGAGAGCCCTTAACGCAAGACTGCATCATCTGATTACACCACAACTCCTCCCCTGAACCCAACCACCTGAGTCTCTTTAAGAGGGCAGTTGGGTGTGGCAAATCCACAAAACAAGGCCCATCGATCCTAGTCCATTCCCAATCAAATGCACGGTGAATCAAAAATTTCCCTTGTCCCTCAGGAAATCCAGGAAGTTCCCTAGTATAAATGAGCTTCTTTCTCGAAATGTCTTGCTTGTTAAGCCTCTGAATGAAGTATCCAGAGATCACTATTGGGAATGTTCCATTGCACTCATGATGTTGCGTTTCCAGATTTCCCAGACTGCATCTCGTTGGCCACTGTGAGAACACAATGCTGGACTACACAGGCCAGGAAGAGAGGAAACTGTGTTTCTGGACTCCAGCTCCCATCATCCCTGCCTTTGGCCATGATGCCTGTGGCTGATAGGGGATGGAGTTCAACGACATATGGCGTGGCCTTGGTTCTCCATGATCCCCCTGAGATAGGTTTTTTCTGCATGAATAGTGTGACCTATATATAAACCACATAAAAGCTTTGGAAGAAGTTGCAAACCTGGGTGGTGCCACTGATCAAGGTTGTAGTGGTTCACAATTCCAGTAATGATCACTGATTAGATCTCATGCCGCTCTTAATCCCTTGCAAAATATGAGATGTGCTTGGGTAACGATGGAGTTTTTTCTTTGAGTGGGTGGGTGGTTCTAGTCTGGCAACACCTCTAAAAGAAGTCCAGGGGGATTCTGGAAAATGAATATCGCTGTGCATTGGATCCAGCCGATGCCCAGATCCCTGAATTATGTCCACCTACAGGTGTGTCACCTTGCCTTCATGATTGAGGGGCCATGCAATGTCACTACGTCGTGTGTGCATGCCTTGCACCATGTGTGCATGACGTCAGCACGTTGTGTGCGTGCACCACAGTAGAACTTTATGGGGGACCGGCCCCTTCATTGAATTTTTTTTGGGTGGGGCTCAGCCCCCATGGTTCCACATAGATGTCACCCCTGTCCACCTGGGATTCATCTGGATAGAGTTGAGGTTGAGCCTTATTACTCCATGTCAGAATGGATCCACCATGAGCAAACAGCCTTGGTCCAGTATACCTGAAGGAGCGTCTCTACCCCCATCGTTCCGCCCGGACACTGAGGGCCTTCTGGTGGGTTGGATAACTCCATACCCTCCAACATTTCTCCTATGAAAATAGGGACATCCTAAGGAAATGTGGGACATTCCAGGATGAGTACGTTTCCGAGCACAATTCAAAGTGTTGGTGCTGACCTTTAATGGCCTAAATGGCCTCGGTTCAGTATACCTGAAGGAGTGTCTCCACCCCCTTCGTTCTGCCCGGACACTGAGGTCCATTGCCAAGGGCCTTCTGGTGGTTCCCTCGCTGTGAGAAGCCAAATTACAGGGAACCAGGCAGAGGGCCTTCTCGGTAGTGGCACTTGCTCTGTGGAACGCCCTCCTACCAGATGTCAAAGAGAAAAACAACTATCAGGCTTTTAGAAGACATCTGAAGGCAGCCCTGTTTGGGGAAGTTTTTAAAGTTTAATAGACTATTGTATTTTAATATTCTGTTGGGAGCCACCCAGAGTGGCTGGGGAAGCCCAGCCAGATGGGTGGGGTATAAATAAATTATTATTATTATCATCATCATCATCATCATCTGATGCTGTCAAAGAGTAGTGGTGGTGGGGATCTTGCAGTGAGAATGGAAGGGAGAAGGAGATGTCTGCATTTCCTTCTCTCCAGCAGTGGCCGATATGGTGGCATTGCTCCCCTTCATTTCAACCCATCAGGTTCCCTGCTACCTCACCACTTCTCCTGTTGGTTAGGTGCAGTGATGTGTGGCATTGGGAAGTCAAGTAAGCCACCCTACCACACCCTGCCAACCACCACCGCTTCTCCCTCCCCCCAAAATGGATGTCTAATTATGGTTCAACATGTGGTGCTGGGGAGAGAAGGTTGGTTGGTATCTGCATGTCTCAGGAGTGTCCTTCTGGGGGTGGTGTGAAACTGCTGGAAGGTTATAGCTCCTGCTGTGACTGCAGAGACCGATGTGAGTAAAACAAGTTTTGCTGCAGCTGGGGCAGATGAAGGCATCCGGTTGTGCTGCTGCAGATGCACCATGGCATTTTTTCTTTCTGTGCAACTCCTAGTGGTCATTCCTCTTCTGGTCACTGCTGTGGATACATGACCTGTTGATCTCCAGGGCCTGCAATCATCTTCAAGGGATTCCCACACAGCAGGCTGCGGTTGCCAGCCTTCATGTAGGCTTACAGGCATCTTTGTAAAGAAGAGTTGGTCAGCCAATAGGCTTGGTGCCAGAATCCAGCTCCCCATAGAGCATGTCCTTGGGGAACCTGCCATCTTCCATTCTGTGGACATGACTGAACTAGAGTAGACGTCAGTGCAAACATGCTAGAAATGTGGGCTTGGGAGAACACATCTTTGTTTGGGACTCAGTCCTGCTACGTGATGCCCAAAACCATTGCCTGCATGTGGATGGCATTGAAGCATTGCTTTGGGGCAGCTGTAAGTTGCCCAAGACTCACTTCCATAAAGCAGCATGCTCAACATGCAAGCCTAGTAGACCTTCATCTTGCTAGTGGATGTTAGCATCACATTCCCCCATACCCTGGCTTGCCAATATGATTGGCCTTGCCAATATGCTTGTCCAGCTCATTGTCGGTGGAAAGGTTGCTGGCTATGATGGAACCCAGGTAGACAAAATCATCTACTACCTCAAGCATGTGGTCACCAATGTGGATGCGTGGAGTGCTGACAATGTCCTAACCCAATATGGAGAGACTGTTTTAAACCCTAATTAAAATGTGCATGCTCCCTGTCAAATTCAGCTGGGGGCCCAGATCTGGGATGTGTCAGCACAGCATCATTCTGAGTCAGATGAGATGCTCTCTGATTAGGACTCAGATACTGTTTAGTGTGCACTGTTTAGAGTGAATTTTCTCAACCATTTCATGTGCCTTCAGGCTTGCAGACATTTTGGATGGAGGTGTTTTTATGACTCAGCTGAGTCTTCGTTTTAGGACCTATAGAAGGTGTGCTCTGTAGAAGATCGCTCTCCTCATCTCATCTAAGAAATGCCTTTCATAAGTTCAGCCATACGCCCAATTATTTCTGGTTTCTTCATTCCTTTCCAGTAAAAGGTGTGTGAAGAAGAAACAGCTTCGCCCACTGACGCTATAACAGAGCATGTCTGCGGGCCAAACTAATAAAACTAAAACACCTGTTGAGGATGCCAGTTTTCATTGCTTGCCAAATAATCAAATGATGAGACTCCTCAAAAGACTGGAAAGAGTAGTGATAGGGTGTCATTTTCTGATCTAGGCCCACTACAGTCCTCTTTTTTCATTGGACATTCAAGATGGTTTGCACTCTGAGTGTATTCTGCATTCCAGTTGATCTGCACAGTCAAAGCTTTCAGGCATGAGTAGCAATCTGTGCAAGGTCTGAAGCTTCCAGAAAACACTTCAAAACTTTCCCTACCACAAACGTGCCATTAAAAACAAACAAACTACTGTCTGTGATGTGCTGTGATGTCATGGCACCATGCCAATGTTTCAAACAGAAGCCATATATTTGGGAGCAGAGCAGGTTTAGCACAGCAGTCAATGCCTGAACAGTCAAACTGTAAAAGCAACAGTATGATGTCACAGTGCAAATAACTTATCTTCTGATATACATAGAAATGTAAGGCTGTCATCATGCAGCCTGCATTGGCAGATCTGTAGTTGCATGGAGTGGGAAGGGGGAGCTTTAGGTGTTAGGGAAGGATGATGAGGAATGGTGGGAGACTCTGTTCGTAGAACCCATAAGGAAGCTTCAGAAGAGGAAGGCTCAGAGCCAGGGGAGTGGTGGTGGGATAATGAAGACAAGTCAGAGGATTAAGGGGTGGAGTGGGGCAAAATCCTTGTATGCTGAAAAAGCAACAGGCTTGAGTGAGAGAGACGAAGAACAGGCAGAAAGCTCTGCCGATGTAGGACAGGCAGCTGAGGAGGTGAGAGCTGAGGCTGCTACAGATTCTCAGGAGCCTGCCATTCCTACTGTAATCAACTCCCCTCCGCTCTTGTCTCCAAGGGCACGGAGGGCTTTGCATTTTGCAGAACAAGGAACCCAGAGGTCGCAGGGCAACCCCCTCGCTGATGGAGTTTAAGACTGCAGGGTAAACAGCTGGAGAGAGGGGAACTGGGAGGCTCAGGTCAACAGTTCTGGCAACTGTTTTATTAGGGGTCAGTCTTGCCAGAGGTTTCTTTCTTTGTATTCTGTTTCCTCGAATAAAGAATCAACATTATTGCTCTGAGTCTCCATTCTGACCTGCAGCTGAACCAGCCCTGACATTAGGGGGTTAATGAAGAGAGAACAGGAGGGGGGTTGGCCAGCAGAGCCAGCAGGGGTGCAACCCCACTTGTGAATGCAAGCTTACTCCTGAGAATACAAACCATCCAGGCCCAGCTGAATGTTGTTAAAATAAACAAATAAATAAGATCTGTGCTACACAGTCTTCCTTCTGCAACTGCAATGATTTGGTCTTTCAGTGTGGTAGCGCAGTGCTGTGGAACTCCTTGCCTATTCCTATCAGGAAGGCTGAAAACATTTTAAATTGAAGTTGAATCCTGACAAGACAGAAGTACTGTTTTTGGGGGACAGGGGGGCGGGCTGGTGTGGAGGACTCCCTGGTCCTGAATGGGGTAACTGTGCCCCTGAAGGACCAGGTGCGCAGCCTGGGAGTCATTTTGGACTCACAGCTGTCCATGGAGGCGCAGGTCAATTCTGTATCCAGGGCAGCTGTCTACCAGCTCCACCTGGTACGCAGACTGAGACCCTACCTGCCTGCGGACTGTCTTGCCAGAGTGGTGCATGCTCTAGTTATCTCCCGCTTGGACTACTGCAATGCGCTCTACGTGGGGCTACCTTTGAAGGTGACTCGGAAACTACAACTAATCCAGAATGCGGCAGCTAGACTGGTGACTGGGGGCGGCCGCCGAGACCACATAACACTGGTCTTGAAAGACCTACACTGGCTCCCAGTACGTTTCCGAGCACAATTCAAAGTGTTGGTGCTGACCTTTAAAGCCCTAAACGGCCTCGGCCCAGTATACCTGAAGGAGCGTCTCCACCCCCATCGTTCTGCCCGGACGCTGAGATCCAGCGCCGAGGGCCTTCTGGCGGTTCCCTCATTGCGAGAAGCAAAGCTACAGGGAACCAGTCAGAGGGCCTTCTTGGTAGTGGCGCCCGCCCTGTGGAACGCCCTCCCATGAGATGTCAAAGCGATAAATAACTACCTTACATTCAGATGACATCTTAAGGCAGCCCTGTTCAGGGAAGTTTTTAATCTGTGATATTTTTGTGTTTTTTTGGTTTCTATGGAAGCCGCCCAGAGTGGCTGGGGAAACCCAGCCAGATGGGCGGGGTACAAATAATAAATTATTATTATTATTATTATTATTATTATTATTATTATTATTAATTATTTATCACGTGACATTTATATGCCGCTTCATTTTTTTTTAAAAAGCCTCAAAGTGGTTTACAAAAGGGATAAATTTTAATTTCACCAAGCCTACCAGGTTGAGTTAGTTGTCTATATATATATATTTGCAATGTTTCCTTATTGTATTTGCATGTTAAGGATAATGCATTTCTCTTCTCCCTAGTTTTATAGCTTTTAGCAGTGTTTGTAACCTACTATTTTTTTTCTTACAGAAGGTTTTGATTAAATGATTCAGCAATTTGGTTAAATAAATAAATAAATAAATGTCACATCAGTGCCTGCCAGCACGGCTGATTGTCAAGGATGATGGGATCTGGAGTCTAGCAACATCTAGAGGGCCACAGGTTCCCCACCCCCTGATAATATTCTTATAGAACAGGGAGGGGGAATACGCAGCTGAAAATTTTCTTCAATGTATTCTAAAAAAAAACCTTTTCAGCACAATCCTCATGTGTCTACTCAGAAGTAAGCTCCATTGCGTTCAGCTGATATGGAATCCCAGCTTTATCGAGTAATCTTAGACACCCTTCCCACACCACCAGCCCACACTGTTTACCTGTTTCCTTTGCGAAGGGAAGGATGGGTGAAAAACACAACGTTAAACAGGGAAGTCAAAATAATTAGGGTGCTTCAGTGAAACAGCTGACAATTAAAGATCTAATGATTAATTTTTATTTCCTGGAATTGAGCAAGAGTTATTTCCTCTATGCACGCCAACAAACCATATAAAAAGGGATGTCTCCCAACAGATTGTTCCAGAAGCATCTGATACTCTGAAAGTATCTCTTTGGATCCAGCAGGAAGCCAGGTAAATTGTTCCCTGTTTGTGGGTTTCTTGCTTATAGAAATACTTCTCTTCTCTGTAGGTTGTTAAATATCAGACTAACTTGATATTTTTTCTCACCACTGAATTTTACTCAGAGTGAAATGTTGAGATAAATGTTCAACTTTTCCCCTGCACCAAATTTTGGAGGAATATTCAAAACGAGTGTTTCTGTCAAACTGTGGTTTGGTGTTCAGATGCCTCTCATGAATGGTCACCATTTCATGGGTGTTCTAGTCTTCATAAGAAAAGAGTCTCTGAATTTGGCATAGCTGAAATTGTTTGGAGACACAAGGTCTCTTTGGCATAGCTGAAATTGTTTGGAGACACATAAGAAAAGAGTCTCTGAATTTGGCATAGCTGAATTGTTTGGAGACACTACGTCCCTAAAATATTTCCTACAGAGAAAATTTTGGGGAATTTGGGGGGTTCAAACGGAACAGAGGGGGCTCTCCTCTACAGAGTCAGATCGGTGGTCAACCTAGCTCAGTATAGTACTGTCTACATTCACCAACAAGTGTTCTCCAGGATTTCAGATGCAGTAGAAGGAAAGCAACATGCTTTGAGAAGGTGGATGCAATGTATTGCAGAGGCATTCATTCTTGCCATGGAATCCCACCACAAGGGAGATCAGTTGCAGATTTAGGTAACAGTGTCCTTGCTATACCAGGTTGCCTATGATAGACCTCCAGTTTCAGAAGCAGGGAAGCCTCTGAATGCCAGTGCTGGGAAACAGCAATGTAGAGAGTGCTGTTTCAACAAGGTCCTCTTTATGGTCTTCCCATTGGGTCCTCTCGCTGGCCACTGTGAGAACAGGATGCTAGACTGGATGAGCCTTTGGTCAGATGTACAACTAAGATCAGGAGCTTGGGCCAATTTTCTCTCTTCCCACCCCTCTCCCTGATAGACATATAGCCAATGGTGGGAGACGCCAGAGACAAAAGAGGGAGGAGTTATTAATGCAAATGACACCTTTTCTGCAGTGGGCAAATTTCTGCATGCAATTGCACACTCCTCTGTCCCTTCCTTTCAGAAAAGTGAGAGGAATTGACAGATTTTAAGAACATCTTCTAGGCAGGCAAAAAATAAATGGGATTTGAAGCAGGGTCAGTGAGACCTTTGAACTATAGAGAAAAGGGGGTATGGCTCTCAAGAAGGATGTGTGACTTGGGAAGAGTTTGGAGGGCTAGTTAGACGGGCCTGTAGTTGGCACCTGGATCTGAGGTTCTGCACCTCTCTTTTAATCCAGTAATAGTAGATCATAATTGTTGCATCTAAATGTCATTTCAGATCTACCCTCCCTGCTCCAACATGTCTTTCCTGAATGACAGTATGTTGTTGGAAGACTTCTATGAGCCAGAAATGGATGCATTCTCCAGCTTTGACTCCTTGTCTTATCAGTATCCAGGCTGCTACCCACAACGTCCACAGTTTCCTGGCCGGATTTGGCCATGTCCACGGGGGTATCGCCCCATCACAGGGTGCATCCCCTGCTATCCTGGTCTGCCGTGTCCTCCAGGGTACCGTGTCATCAGGATTTGTGTCCCTTTTGGCCGAGCTTCCTACCAAGGAAAAGGCTGGCCATGTTAATCTCAGAAACAACACTGACGGAACATCCAAGGAAGAAGATTCTGATCTCAAGATTCTGATCCTCGGCTTAATGAATGAACATGGTATTCAGAAATGCTGAGTGCTCCAGAATCCCCACTGTGGAACGTGTAGGATTTGTGAGGCCTCAGCACTTCTCTTACCAATCCAGATGCTGCTTTTACTTTAGTCCTTTGAGTTTTTCCTATCTTGGCATGCTTATCTTAAGAGTGGGCTCCTGTTTCCCAGGCACACCGATCACCTTCTATTCCACCCATTACTGATGAACCAGGACCCTCTACCACAGCTCCTTCAACTATGAAAGATACTAAGTCAACATGGCCAAAGTGAAGACTTTTGGTCAACCCTGTTGGCTTAGCCTACAATGATTTATCAGCTTTGTCTTTGTGATGTCTAGCTCAGTAGGCAACATGTCTGATCATTGTTTTTTCAGTGTTCCGTGTTGCATTTATCTCCATCTACCCTGAGTCATTTCCACTGACTCCTTCCTTCATTTTCACATTAAAATGTTCAGCATATCATAGAATGTTTCTGTTGAGTTTTCTTCTCTTTCCTTTCACTTAGCCCTCTGTCACAAGGTAACCAGTGTGGCATCTTCCAGAATTTGTTGGTCTCCGCGTCAAATTCGTCTCACCTATGGCTAGGGATAATGGGACTTGCAGCTCCAGAACATATGGAGGGGACTTCATTGACTACTCCTGCTCTATGACACACGTGCGGGAGACTTTGGCCAACAAAGATATTTTTGGACAACAAACCCCATCTTCCCTGAGCATTGGCCAAGTTGGGGAATTGGCTGGGGAATTATTGGCGCTGTAGTCCAACAATGTTTAGAGGGCCAGAGGTTTTTGAAATCTAATTTTCATTAAAAAATATTCCCCATCACAAGGAGAAAGAGAGAGAAAAATGTATGCTCTATGGAAAGCTTTTCATCAAGCCCAAGGGCTATCTAGTTCAGCATCTTATATCACATACAGTAGTACCTCGGGTTAAGAACTTAATTCATTCTGGAGGTCCGTTCTTAACTTGAAACTGTTCTTAACCTGAGGTACCACTTTAGCTAATGGGGCATCCTGCTGCCGGCACGCGATTTCTGTTCTAATCCTGAAGCAAAGTTCTTAACCCGAGGTACTATTTCTTGGTTAGCGGAGTCTGTAACCTGAAGCATCTGTAACCCGAGGTACCACTGTAGTGGCAGAGCAGATTCATCTGGGGAGCCCATAAGCAGCATATACGGTAATATATTTCTTTCTTTATTGCATCTGTGCACCACCTTTCATTTGAGGAGTTCAAGGTGATACATGTGATGTGCCCTCTCTCACAACAAACTTGTGAGATTGCTTAGGATGAGAAATGGTGACTGGCTTAAGGTCAACAAGTGAAAGTCATGGCTGAGTGGGGATTTGAGCCCCTATTTGTCCATTGAAGCTGAAACTGTAGGTTGCATCAGAGCCAATGACAGGGAGAACCAGCGACAGCTTGTTTTCTCCCCATCCCCCTCTCTGCTGAGTTATACAAGGGCAACACTGAGGTTAAGAAGGAGCAAGGTGACAGGCAGCTCCCCAAATCTGGAGTGTCTGCCAGTAAGAAGGGCAGACTATGGTTAGGGGGGTAGTTCCACATTTGTCCTAATGGACAAGCCTCAAACAAGAACATAAGACTGTTTGATCAGGTTGTCCATGAGCTAGTATCCACTTTCTGCCTTACATAATTGTATAAGAACCTCCTTGATCATTCTGACTGCTCTTTTCTGCCCTGTTTCTAACACCTGACCTACCAGATGCCTCCATGAAGATGATATGGCAGGACATGATAATGGCACCCCTCAATCGTGTGTGTTTGTATTGGTAGAGCATGAGATTCTTAACCTCAGGGTCGTGGGTTTGAGCCCCACATTGGACAAAAGGTTTCTGGATTGCAGGGGGTTGGACTGTATGACCCTCATGGTACCTCCCAACTCTACAATTCTATGATTCTACAGTGGTACCTTGGTTGTTGAACGGCTTGACTCCCGAAAAAATCGGCTCCCAAACACCGCAAACCCAGAAGTGTGTGTTCTGGTTTGCGAATGTTTTTTGGAAGCCAAACATCCTACACGGCTTCCGATTGAGTGCAGGAAGCTCCTACAGCCAATCGGAAGCCAGGCCTTGGTTTTCGAACAGTTCCAGGAGTTGAACGGACTCCTGGAATGGATTAAGTTCAACCACCAAGGTGCCACTGTAATTGGGCCAGCTATTCGTTATATGTGTAGCCAACATTACTACTCAGGTGTAGAAGGCTCTAGGGGATGAGCAGAAAAACCCTTAATGGAGAATTGCCTTGCCAGACCACAAAGCCAACCCAGTTCATCCAGTATCCTCCTTCCAACTGTGACCAGTCAGATCCTCCCATGAGAGGTCCACAGGCACCTGTTATCCCTGTCGTTTGGCCCTAGTGCCTGTGCTTTAGGGGTAGACTGCTGTCATCCACAGAGCCTCCATTTCGAATGCAGCCGATACAACTCTCTCTCCCTCCCTCATGCTACTCTCTAATCTTAAGAGGAACATCTCCCTCTGCTGTCAAGCTAGAAGCCATGCAATTTTGTGGCTTTCTATTTTGACTCCACTCCATTCCTTTGAGATTTTTATGCCAGATTGCTGCAGGGTATTGTTATAGCCTGTTCTTCCAGACAGTTGTTAGGAATTACACCTGAGGTGCAAAAGGAGTAATTACCATACTTCAATGACACATTGACAGTGCTCTCCTAGTCACTCCCTGTTGTAAAATTAGGTGAGCTCAGTCTTTCAGCCTGGCTGAAATCCACCATCAGCAATCAGTGTTTCACTCAGTTCTGTGAGAAGAAAGGAGGAAAGCACAGAAGGTGGAACGTGTAATGAATCGGAGCTTCCTAAGGATGGGTAGTGATTGACAGACACACATTGCTCCCCTCCCCCTCCTGCAAATATTTCATACCCTCCAAGTGTCCCTGTTTTCCAGGGACATCCCTGATTTAGAGAAGCCATCCCGGTTTCTGATTTGATCCTGGAATGTTCCCACTTTTCTTTAGGAAGTTCCTAGTTTCATTGGTGAAATGTTGGAGGGTATGGAGTGCCAAGGAGGGGGTCGCTTTCCTGAATCTTCCCTCCAAGCTACTAATCAACCACATGCAGGCAACGAATGGGTTACCGGACTTTATTGCCTTCTTCTCCAGCACCAACTACAGAACATCAAACAGCAATATTTATACATACATACATACATACATACATACATACATACATAGGGACGTGGGTGGTGCTGTGGGTTAAACCACAGAGCCTAGGACTTGCCAATCAGAAGGTTGGCGGTTCGAATCCCCGCAACGGGTTGAGCTCCCATGGCTCGGTCCCTGCTCCTGCCAACCTAGCAGTTCGAAAGCACATCAAAGTGCAAGTAGATAAATAGGTACCACTCTGGTGGGAAGGTAAATGGTGTTTCCGTGCGCTGCTCTGGTTCACCAGAAGAGACTTAGTCATGCTGGCCACATGACCCAGAAGCTGTACACTGGCTCCCTCGGCCAATAAAGTGAGATGAGCGCCGCAACCCAGAGTCGACCACGACTGGACCTAATGGTCAGGGGTCCCTTTACCTTTACATGCATACATACATACATACATACATACATGCCCCTCTCTGGGTGGCTCCTAACAGAATATTAAAACATTATATTAAAAATTAAAAACATAATAAAACAGCAAACATTAAAAACTTCCCTAAAAAGGGCTGCCTTCAGATGTCTTCTAAAAGTCAGATCATTATTTATTTCCTTGACATTTGATGGGAGGGTGTTCCACAGGGCAGGTGCCACTACCAAGAAGGCCCTCACTAATACATGGCATGTTCTCTGCCTCCTCATGGAGGTTAACTTGAAGATTTATAGGGGCTGGGGAATGCTGGCCATCAACCAGCCCCATCACATGCTCCTGCTGTTGGAACTAATTGTTCCCACCTGCCTGAGGAGCCCCACCCAGCGATACTTGCTCACAGGATCACTACTTCATGACATGGGGTTATCTGACCCATGAGGAGGTTGAAGGCAACATTCCCACATGCTCCTATGTATCCATAGCAGCAAACTTAGAGCCATGTGCAAATTTATGTGCCCTCCAGACCTTCCATGGCAATTAAGCATAATAAGCTTCTACAAAGAATTATCACATTTTATGCCCCATGGGTGTGGGAAGTTGTGGTGTCTCAAATACAAATTTCCGTGGATTTCTGTAATAAAGATTTATAATCCTACCACTTAGGAGAAATTTGTATGCCATGAAATTAAATCATCTGCTATTGAAGTGGGCCAAAGAGACTAATACTTCAGGAACTGAGCGAATTCATTTTCAAAATGGCCATTCTGCAAAATGCCTGCATTTTTAGGAATGGGGGAGATGTTCAATTCAGGAAGAAGGAGGATGGGGACAAAAGTAGAAAAAGAGCTGCTTCATTTTGTGGCTTCATGAGTATGTCAGCAGGCTCATTTTGTTTCTAGAGTATGAGCGGAGGATTTTTTTCTTTTAAATACAATTTCAAAGTGAACAGAGGCAGACTTCCTTGTGCGTGAAGCTTCCATGGGTTTTCAAGGTAATCCTGCTTCCAATCATAACAAAGGAGATGAATAAATCCACTTTGTCTCAATTTTGGAATACCTGTTTCTTCCCCCCCCAGCTAGAGCTAAAAATATTTTCTCATTATGAAGTTATTGTTCTTTAAATAGGCCATGGGTTGTTGTCTGCTTTCCAAAGAAGAGGAATACTTATGGTATATAGTATGGAGTTTATTTCCCCACAGTCTTCATTGGTGCTGTCCAATTCCCAGTTCCATTATGCGGCTTTAATCCTTCTTTGTGTAGGTTTATGAATGTCCTCATGGAATGGGACATGGAAGAAGAAAACATTTATATATATGAGGAAAACACACAGGCTTGTTCTCTGCTGTCATTTGTGTGACAGGTCTAAATTTCCATTTTCATAGAGCCTGCAGGCAACAGGGTGGCAACTCATGGGATCTCCTGAGAAGGAGAAGGGGTTGAGACTTTTGAAGAACTATCCCTTATGGGGATAGGGCTGTTTCCCCCTACAAATTTCCCACCCGACTCTGAGGTATTTTCCTCCAAACTCAATTAGCTCTTGGTTGTTGCTTGTGTGTCAAGACCCCGAGGCCTCCATGGAAGCTGGAACCAGAGGGAACTCCCCTTGGCTGTGTGGCTGTTTTAAAGGGGATAAGCCATGGCCCCTGGTCGCTGGATTGGCCGGCCCGGGGCCATGACATGGGGCCACATGGTCTGACCACAACGCCATCACACCCGGAAGTGGAATGCCTTTTTCTTTGCCTTTGTCATCTCCCCCAAATAAAATATTTGAGGGGGCTGCCACCCCAAAGCTGATGGACGTCACCATTCAATTAGTGTGCGTGCTGTTACGGCTTAAAATTAGCCGCTGTTTCTTTAATACAAAAGGAACTGTGTCAGCATGAGTCAGCGGTCAACAATAAATCAGCAAAGACTGCATGACTCATGCAACCTTTCACCTACAAATGCCTATATATATATATTGTGTGTGGTTGTGGGTTGGTTGGTTGGTTGGATGGTAGAGAGTTGGCTGAGTTTGGTGTGTGTAAAAGCTGTCGGTCGTGGTTGGAGAAGATGACTTTGTAAGAATAAAAGCAGCTATACTCTGCAAGAATACTCTTTCTCAAAGACTCTTTTGTGCCAACTAGGGTCCGAGGACTAGGCAAAGGAGTAAAAAGGAGGTCAGAACCTTTTCTTTTTCAAACACTGACATTTGCAACATGTTATGTGAATGATTATGTGGGGCAGAGCTTACCTCCCCCCAAAATATCTTATTCAACTTGGCAGCATGCCCACAAAATTCCCAGACAATGCTGCGTTATTTGTAATGGTTTTTTTCTTCCCAACCTTCCACATTTTATGGTGCAATTTTTATTTCAAGAGTAAAATGCCCCACCCCCACCCACAAAAAAGGGTTATGTTTCTCAGGGATATGGATCAAAGTTGGGTGTTGGCGCAGGAGTGAGGGGCAAGCCTTAAAGAAACCCACAGAGAACAGGTGCTATGCTGAAGCTAAGTTTAATGCATAATGTTCATTCCAGAAACAAAGGAAGAATTGCCTTTCAGGCATTGCAGTAAGGTAATTCAGACATTGATCTTGATGACACAGGTAATATATACACATTAAGAGTTGTATTGTGTTTCTATGGCATTCAAGCGCAATACAAGTTGGATGCATTCAAACATTTGTGCCTCAACTGGAGATACATTCCATAGCAAAAGCGAAGAAGAAGAAGAAGAAGAAGAAGAAGAAGAAGAAGAAGAAGAAGAAGAAGAAAGACATAGTGTATAGAAGTTGGGATCAACACATTCTATAAAGCAGACGCACATTTGTAAGGCAAGCATGGATGAGCCAAGCATCTGGGAATCCTGCAAACTTGGTGGTTGAACTGGGGACGCTTGGCACTTCTGGCACCAAGGCCCATGAGATAATCAGTCGTGAAGCCATGCCGAGTTCATCAGTTGCCGGTGAGGGCATCCTGCCGTTCTGTGTGCTCCCTTTAATAGCATGAATAGCATCCAGAGCAGCCGTATCCCAGGCCTCCTCCCACAGACGATGTGCCACCACAGGCGGTGTATCCTCCCACACGAACTGGCTCACATGTGGCAGCGAGTATTGCTCCTGGGATAGTCACACAATATGGAGGTGGCTTGATGCATACTTGCGATGGTGGTACCTGAGTCATGCAACCAACACTGGCAGCAGGATTTATAGCGAGGCTACTTGATGACACTCCACCACCACTTGAACCCCCAAAGCCCCCACTTCCCCCCAAACCCCCAAAGCCACAACTTGGTTTCAGCGAGCCCAGACCGCCGGCTGGGTAACAGCAGGAGGAATTGTAGCCACAGTTCATTTTGGAGTGATGGGTCCTGGATCTGAAATGATGATGAGCAAACATTCATCCAATTTATTCATGATTCATGCATCCAATTTATAACAAAACAACAACCATAACAACAAGCCCTACCACCGCCAGTGAAGAAGAAGGAGAGGAAGAAGAGGAGATTATAACACAATCTGCAAGTTCATTAAAAAAATCCCCTATCATTAAAAAATCCCAAGCCAGCTATAGTGCATCAGTCCAGCATTGGAGGCCTCTTGGTGGTGTCACCAACGGGTTTGTCTCCCTTGCAACCTCATGAGATGGTCTTCTTCCAGGCAGCTCCCCCCTTTTGGAACACATTCCACACTGATGTGTGTGTATCTCCTTATGATAGATAGACTTTGGGAAAAGATCTAAAAGCATTCATGTTTACCCTTGTCTGTTCCTGCGAACCCTGAAATTATTACGTTTTCATGCTTTTCTTTTATGTTTCTAGGAGTTGAAGGTTGTCCAGACCCCTCAGAATAAACTTTGAAGGCTGTGAGAGCACAGGAAAACTCAAGGAAATGTAAGATATTAATTCTGTTATATATTTGTGTCCTTCCCTTTCTTGTACACAAACCCTTTCTCTGGATGGGACCATTTTATGTTGTGTTTACCATATGTTGTTGATTGTTAAAAATTAATACTCTAAAAATATTAAATAAATATTTGACCATTGATAGCCCAATGCCTTCAGTGGTCGCATATTCCATGGTACTGTTCATCTTCATGTTTGGTTGGAATCTCATAATACTTAAAAAATCCAGTTTCTTGTAATATTAACTTTTTCCTTCAACTCCCATCATCCCTTTGCCAAACTGACTGAGCTTGATGCTATTTCGAATTCAACAACTTCATGACAGCCACAGGTTTCCCACCCTTTCTCCAGCAACAGAAAGCAGATATGTTCTGTCATCCATGCCACAGCCCTTATGATATTTGGCAATGGAAGGTGTATGGCCTCATAATCACCTCTTCCTTCCTCACCCCCTTTCCATTTTATGCTGTGATTTTTCAGTTGCAAAGCTAAACTTGCACCAAGAAGCTACCCTCTTCATGTTTCTTTTTGTTTTCATTTCTGATTTTTTGCAACATGTTCTAGGAGTCCTGCCAAATACATTTTGGAGAAAGAAATGCCTGGCATCTCAAGGTAAGGCAGGAAAGGGGCCCTGCTGAAAATCGGGAGAGTCCCCAGCACCAGTCCATGTGGACCAGGAATAGGGTGGGGGTATCAGTGAGCCTCCAGGTGTTGCTGGACTCCAACACCCATCAGGCCCAGCTGGCACAGGCAATGGCCAGGAATGATGGGAGCTGTAGTCCAGCAACTCTGGGATGACCATTGACATTTCATGTCCCTCCTGTAGACAGGACTGAACTAGATGGAGGATAGCTCTGACTCCATACGAAAGGAGTCTTCCTACATAGCCAAAGTGCCCGTAGGAAATGAGAAAGAAGATGAGCAAGGAGAGGCAGGTCTGGGTTCAAAGAAGGAGACAAAAAGAGTGAAGTTTGGACAGGAATAGGCAGCAAAAGGCATGGAGTTCTCTCACTTACCAAGGTCTCAAGAGAAGTACTCACGTGAAGGTGAGAGGAGCTGTTGTTAGAATCGTGGACAGAAAGTCCTTTTATACGATTCGAAGACTGCAAGTCCCTCCCTTGTAGACAAAAACTGCCTTCAGGTGTCCTACCCTCAAAGGCCCTGACTAATTATTGGAAGCAGACTTCATCCTGAGCCACCCTGTATTCATTAGCATGTGTTTTATCCAATTCCATTCCCCTTTCATTATCCTCCTATTCACTCCTTTTGATGATTAATTATGATACTTTTTACAATTGGTGTTGCCCCTGCTTCATAAAGAATGTGTGCATGTCAGGGTTACAAGCCCCCAGTCCACTCAATTCTAGAGATTGGTGTAAAGCCCATCTTCCCAGGCATGGGTGGTTTCATCTGTTTCATAGAAGACCTTTTAAAGTTCCCTTAAAAAAAAGTCTTAGAAATTGAATTCAGGGGACATCAGGCTCTCAGGCCATGGGTCCATCTGGCTAATAGTATCCTCCACTTTCCAGCTGAGGAGTGGAGAGTTCAATCCTGCTTGGGGGTCCGCTTGCAGAGTGCCTCCCCTGTGTCTTCCTGCCTGATGGCTTGCCCAGGGTGCTCCAGGGCTATGTCCTCCTGATGGAAGGCACTCTGTGCTACTGAGGTCACCTGAGCCTCAAGATACAGAAATGGATCCAGAATTGCCCCCAAACTACATTCCCACTCCTTCAGAGGGAGTGTAAGACGATCAAGTACAGGCATCCATCCATCCAGTCTATGAAGCCACCCATTAACCGTTCCTCAGTACTATCTGCATGGACCCCCACTTGCATTCAAACCATCTCCCAGCTTGTTTCATTGTCCTATGCTCTGGAGCAGTGGGCAGCAAACTTTTTCAGTAGGGGGCCGGCCCATTGTCCCTCAGACCTTGTGGGGGCCTAGACTATATTTTTTGGGGGGAAATGAACAAATTCCTATGCCCCACAAATAACCCAGAGATGTGTATTAAATAAAACACGCATTCTACTCATGTAAAAACACACTGATTCCCAGACTGTTCACGGGCCGCATTTAGAAGGCGATTGGGCTGGATCCATCCCCTGTGCCTTAGTTTACCTACCCATGCTCTGGAGGATAACATAGACCCAAGCAGGCTTCACAAAGCAGGAGAGGGTGCTCAGGAGTGAATGTGTCAATGGCCTGGACCATTCAAATGTTCCACAAGTTGGCCAGGACTTGACAGGAGCGCCAGTCGAGGTTTGACCAATGGAGAAGGCTTATAGTCCAACAACATCTGGAGGGCACTATGTTGCACACCTTGGGTCTACACAGATTGAGAAGCAGCTCCCCCCCATGGTTTCCGCTAGGATCCAATTCTCAGTCCTACTTGGAGGTGTTTGGCAATTGAACCCAAGACCTTCTGTGTCTGATGCACTTCTTTTTTTCTTTTCTTTTCTTGATGGTGTTTTTATCCGGTTTTATTGATGTCACGGTTTTGGGGTTTTTTAGCAGCAGCTTCAAGTTCCAAACCTATTGCAGAGAGAGAACACCGTCCAGCCCCCTCCCCTCCCCCACTCGTGCAGGGTGGGTTGGTACCCAATCAATTGGGGGGAGGAAGTATTTGGCTTCTCAAAAAAAGGGGGGGGGGCAGAGGTTTAGGAAGCAGGGCTGTTTTTTCCTGTTTTGTTCCCCTCCCCACTTTCATTCCACACACTTTTTATATTATTAAAATAAACAAATAACCCCCCCCCAAAAAAACAACCCAACCATAAACAGGAGAGTATCTCAATAAACAGAGGATGTACAAAGACAAAACGACGAATGGATGCATGTTGGGGTGGGGGCAAAGAAGGAGGGCAAGGGCGGGGTAAAAAGAACAGCTTTTGACATTCCAAAGAAGAAGTAAATTTGGGGGGGGGGGGGAGAAGCAGGGAGAAAGAGTGACACGAGCAGGACTTTGATAAGACAGAACTAGGACGGTGCCCTTTTTTTAAACCACTGATCCACAGCCCTTCTCTGTGCCAGAAGCCTTCTAATGTAAGCAGCAGTAGAGGTTTGGGATGCACAGCTGTGGTGCCCCTGACAGTCTCTCCAGTTTGCAAAGGTGCTCCTGGTTCACAACTCACCATGGCAAAAGAATATACCTGACAGCAATTCCATCTATGGCTTGTGAAGGAAACATAGGCCTAGCTGGGAAAGACTACCCAACACCCTCCAATAGGAAAATTGGGGTGTGTGGCCCACCAAAACATGTGTCTTCAGCAGGAGCCAAACCGAGGCATCCCAGGATCCAGTCAGAAACCAGGGTGGCTTCAGTAATTCTGGGAAGTCCTGCTCAATGCCCTGGGGGTGGTTGCGAGGTCTGCTCCCCAGTCCTGCTCAAAGCCCTGGACAGACATATTCACTTACAAAGTGGTTGGTTTGTTTTGACACAAATTAGCTGCCAACCTGACTATTATATGGAAGTCTGAGGTGGTACGTGTGACTATCCATAGGTGTCCACACCTGCTGTTTTTCATTTATTAAGTCCAGCCTTAATAATTCCCACAATAGTCAATGAGCAATACATCCATAAAGATCTGAGCATCTTGTCCCACCTACTTGTTTTGACTGTATATGGCTACCCTGTAATATTGAAGAAATCAAAGCAGCACTGCTGGACCATTTAGCAGCTCAGACTGCTTATGTCTGAGTATTTTTACTTAATTTTATGGCCTCCCCAAAGCAAAGAGACAGGATGCAAAGTGCTAAAGATGGATCATTCATGCTCCAAACCTTGTTCCTCCATCCATGACCTTGGGCCAGTCAATATCGCTCATCCCAAGCCACTTGGTAGTGCTGTCATGATGATTAAATAGGGGAGGTGGGACCATGTATACCTGACCCTTTGCTCATTGGAGGGAAAGGTCGATTGAATTCCAAAGGCAGATTGAATTCTACCAGAATTCCAAAAAATCTGATTCTTATTAGTTTGTGACTCCATGCACATATGCGGCCTAGGACCCATGTACCTACGGGACCGACTCTCCTGTTATGCCCCACAGAGGACCTTAAGGTCCACAAATGACAACATTTTGGAGGTCCCAGGTCGCAAGGTGTTTAGATTGGTCGCAACTAGGGCCAGAGCCTTTTCAGTACTGGCCCCGACTTCGTGGACTAGAGACTAGGGCCCTGCGGGAGTTGACATCATTCCGCAGGGCCTGCAAGACAGAGCTGTTCTGCCTGGCCTTTGGTTTGGACTCAGTCTGACCCTTATGTTTTCCCTCCCCTTATGGTTTTGATCTATGGGCTACTTTTAAAATGAGGCTGCATTTTAAATTGCATTTTAACCTGTATTTTAAATTGGTTTTCCCCCCCTATTATGATTTTACTGTCATTTTACTGGTTAGCCGCCCTGAGCCTGGCTCTGGCTGGGGAGGGCGGGGCATAAATAAAATTTATTATTATTAGTCTTCTGTTTATGAATTTTGATACAGTAAAGGTAAAGGTAAAGGTAGCCCTGCCCGTATGGGCCAGTCGTGTCTGACTCTGGGGTTGCGTGCTCATCTCGCTCTAGAGGCCGTGAGCCGGAGCCGTCCGAAGACACATCCGGGTCACGTGGCCAGCGTGACGAAGCTGCAGCTGGCGAGCCAGCGCAGCGCACGGAAACGCCGTTTACCTTCCTGCTATAAAGCGGTACCTATTTATCTACTTGCACTTAAGAGTGCTTTCGAACTGCTAGGTGGGCAGGAGCTGGGATCGAACGACGGGAGCTCACCCCGCCGTGGGTATAGTGTTATAAAAATATTGTCAGTACAGTGGTACCTCAGGTTAAAGATGCTTCAGGTTACAGATGCTTCGGGTTACAGACTCCGCTAACCCAGAAATAGTACTTCGGGCTAAGAACTTTGCTTCAGGATGAGAACAGAAATTGCGTGTTGAAATGGAATACTCAGGATGAAACCTTGAAATCTGCTATGATTAAATGGGCACAAGATGTTGGACATAATATTATGTTCGCTGACTGGGAACAGTTATGGACCACAGGTATGAAGTTTACGGCATGTAATGCCTTAAGAGAGAATATTATGAAAATGATATACAGGTGGTACATGACCCCAGTCAAGCTTGCAAAAATTTACCATGCGCCCGATAATAAATGTTGGAAATGTAAAGAAAATGAAGGTACTTTCTTTCACCTTTGGTGGACGTGCCCAAAGATTAAGGCTTTCTGGGAGATGATATATAATGAATTGAAAAAGGTATTTAAATATACCTTCTTGAAGAAACCAGAGGCCTTTCTCCTGGGCATAGTCGGCCAATTGGTGCCAAAGAGGGACAGAACTTTTTTTATGTATGCTACAACAGCAGCAAGAATACTCATTGCAAAGTATTGGAAGACACAAGATCTACCCACCTTGGAAGAATGGCAGATGAAGGTGATGGACTATATGGAATTGGCGGAAATGACTGGCAGAATCCGAGACCAGGGAGAAGAGTCGATGGAGGAAGATTGGAAAAAGTTTAAAGATTATCTACAGAAATATTGTAAAATTAATGAATGCTAGAATGATGTTGGATAGAAACTAAGTGAACTTTAGCTGAAAGGTTACAAGGAATATGAAAAAATGGATTATTAATATGTAAAAATATAAAATTACAATACTTTATGATTAATGATTAGGATACATAAAGAGGGGAGGGATTTGCTGAACGAAATATTTAAACTGGAATACGAAAAAGGGAGGTGTGAGGAGGTCCTGGAACTAAGCAAATGAAGGTCAAGTAATGGAAGGAATGAATTGTTTTTAAATATTTTTACTTTGTATTTTCTTTTTTTGGGGGGGGGGTGTTTTGTAATATGTTGAAAACTTCAATAAATATCTTTTTTTTTTTAAAAAAAAGAGAACAGAAATTGCGTGGCGGTGTCGCGGTAGCAGCAGGAGGCATCATTAGCTAAAGTGGTACCTCAGGTTAAGAACAGTTTCAGGTTAAGAATGGACCTCCAGAATGAATTAATTTCTTAACCCGAGATACCACTGTATATTATTAGCCGATATGTTGCTTGTTGATGTTCGGAGTCAGTTCTCCAGTGGGCTTCCCATAGGCATCTGGCTGGAGGAACAGGAAGTTGGATTAGATGGTGAGGCTGTTCACTGGATTCACTCAGAGTTCAAACCTTCCCTGAATTGAGCCCATTTGGGAGGATCATGGTTGAGTTGGGAGGACACAGCCCTGGAACACCCTGGGTGACCCCACCCAGAAAGATCAGGGGCTATAAAGGAGTTGAACATCAGGCAGGAAGACACAGGGAATGCCCTTTGGAAGTAGACCCTCAAGCAGGATTGAATCCTCGCCTCTCCACCTGTAAAATGGAGATTCAATACTGTGCGCTGTTCACTTGCAAGGGCACTGCTGCTCATAATGCATTTTGGGGAAGTTGCAGGGTGAAAGTGTAGGCAATATTGAGCTAGATGCACCAATGGCTGACTTTGCTTAAGGAAGCTCCCTTTGAGACGGATGTCCACTGAATTCAATTTGGAGGGCTTTGTTTAAAGCAAACATATGTAGGGATTATAAGGGAAGTTTAAAATGGCTTTTTAAAACAGATAAACCCATCCCAGCGTGGGAAGATGGGGTGTACACAAATCTCTAGAATTCAGTGGAAAGGGGGCTTGAGGCCTTGACAAGCATGCATTCTTTACGAAGCAGGGGGCGACACCAATTGTAAAACGTATCATGATTAATCATCAAAAGGAGTAAATAGGAGGATAATGAAAGGGGAATGGAATTGGATAAAACACATGCTAATGAATACAGGGCAGCTCAGGAATGGCTGGATGAAGTCCGCTTCCAATAATTAGTCAGGGCCTTTGAGGGTAGGACACCTGAAGGCAGTTTTCGTCTACAAGGGAGGGATTTGCAGTCCTGGAATTGTATAAAAGGACTTGCTGCCCACGATTCTAACAACAGCTCCTCTCACCTTCACCTGAGTACTTCTCCTGAGACCTTGGTAAGTGAGAGAACTCCATGCCGTTTGCTGCCTCTTCCTTTCCAAACTTCACTCTCCTTCTTTGAACCCAGACCTGCCTCTCCTTGCTCATCTTCTTTCTCATTCCTACGGCACTTTGGCTAGGTAGGAAGGCTCCTTTCATATGGAGTCAGAGCAATCCTCCACCTAGTTCAGTCGTGTCTACAGGAGGGACATGGAATATCAATGGTCCTCCCAGAGTTGCTGGACTACAACTCCCATCATTCCTGGCCATTGCCTGTGCCAGCAGGGCCTGATGGGTCTTGGAGTCCAACAACACGTGGAGGCTCACAGATGCCCCCACCCTATTCCTGGTCCACACAGACTGGTGCTGGGGGCTCTCCGGATTTTTAGCAGGGCCTCTTTAAGCCTTAACTTGCTTCTTGGTGTAAGTTTAGCTTTGGAACTGAAAAGGCATAACATAAAAGGGAAGAGTGTAAGGAAGGAAGAGGTTATTACGAGGCCATATACCTTCCATTGCAAAACATCTTAAGGGCTGTGGCATGGATGACAGAACATACCTCCTTTCTGTTGCTGGAGAAAGGATGTGAAACCTGTGGCTGCCAGAGGGCTGTTGCATTCCAAATAGCATCAAGCTCAGCCAATTTGACCAAGGGATGATGGGAGTTGGAGGAAAAGTTAATATTGGATTTTTTGGGTATTATGAGATTCCAACTAAACATGAAGATGAATATGAATATGTGACCACTGAAGGCATTGGGCTATCAATGGTCAGATATTTATTTAATATTTTTGTAGTGGGCTGCGTGTTCATCAGTATGCAGATGACACCCAGCTCTACCTCTCCTTTAAATCAGAACCAGTGAAGGCGGTGAAGGTCCTGTGTGAGTGCCTGGAGGCGGTTGGAGGATGGATGGCAGCTAACAGATTGAGGTTGAATCCTGACAAGACAGAAGTACTGTTTTTGGGGGACGGGGGCGGGCGGGTGTGGGGGATTCCCTGGTCCCGAATGGGGCAACTGTGCCCCTGAAGGACCAGGTGCGCAGCCTGGGAGTCATTTTGGACTCACAGCTGTCTGCACTTTTGGATGTGAGGATGGGCACAGAGATGGACTGAAAGTCTTCTCTTGCAATTTTGTATGAAAGGATGGACAAAGAATTTCAGTTTCAGGTTCTCATTTTCTCATTCGCAAGCTCATTTTGCCATATTTCCATGCCATAAGTCATTCTGTGTTCTGTTATTATTTTTTGTAGGTATTTGTCATCCCCCCCCCCCAATCACAATGAAGCCTCATGAAGGTGAAAAGGATATATTTATTAATAAAACCAATGAAAGTTCTACTGGCCTCCCAGCAGATGTCAAGGCAAAAAACCGCACTATTTTACTTTTAAAAGACAACAGAAGGCTGCCCTGTTTAGGAAAGTTTTTAATGTCTGATGCTGTATTGTTTTTAATATTCGGTTGGAAGCCACCCAGAGTGAATTCAATTTCAAAGACTTTTTTTAAAGGGAAGTTTAAAAGGTCTTCTATGAACCAGATGGAACCACCCATGCCTGGGAAGATGGGCTTTACACCAGTCTCTAGAATTGAAAGGACTGGGGGCTTGTAACCCTGACATGCACACATTCTTTATGAAGCAGGGGCAACACCAAGTATCATAATTAGTCATCAAAATGAGTAAATAGGAGGATAATGAAAGGGGAATGGAATTGGATAAAACACATGCTAATGAATACAGGGCGGCTGAGGAATGGCTGGATCAAGTCCACGTCCAACAATTAGTCAGGGAGGGTAGAACACCTGAAGACAGTTTTCGTCTACAAGGGAGGGACTTGCGGTCCTGGAATCGTATAAAAGGTCTTGCTGCCCACGATTCCAACAACAGCTCCTCTCACTTTCACCTGAGTACTTCTCCTGAGACCTTGGTAAGTGAGAGAACTCCATGCTTTTGCTGCCTCTTCCTTTCCAAACTTCATTCTCCGCTTCCTTTTTTGAACCAAGACGTGCTTCTCCTTGCTCATCTTCTTTCTCATTTCCGATGGGCTCTTTGGCTATGAAGGAAACATGAAGGGGGTAGCTTCTTGGTGTAAGTTTAGCTTTTCAACTGAAAAAACACAGCATAAAAGGGAAAGGGGGTGAGGAAGGAAGAGGTGATTATGAGGCCATATACCTTCCATTGCCAAATATCGTAAGGGTTGTGGCTGCTTTCTGTTGCTGGAAAAAGGGTGGGAAACCTGTGGCTGCCATGAAGTTGTTGCATTCCAAATAGCATCAAGCTCATCTATTTTGGCCAAGGGATGATGGGAGTTGAAGCAAAAAGTTACTATTACAAGAAACTGGATTTTATGAGTATTATGGGATTCCAAAAACATGAAGATGAACATTAGCATGAAGTATGCGACCACTGAAGGCATTGGCCTATCAATGGTCAGATATTTATTTAACATTTTTGTAGTATTAAATCTTCAAAATCGACAACATATGGTGTACACAACATAAAATGGTCCCATCCAAAGAAAGGGTTTGTGTACGAGAAAGAGAAGGACACAAATATATAATAGAATTAATATCTTACATTTGAGTTTCCTGTGCTCTCACACCCTTCAAAGTTTATTCTGAGGGGTCTGGACAACCTTCAACTCCTAGAAACAGAAAAGAAAAGCATGAAAATGTAATAATTTCAGAGTTCACAGGAACAGACCAGGGTAAACAAGAATGCTTTTAGATCTTTTCTCAAAGTTAGTCATAAGGATGATAGACACACTTCAGGGGGGCACGTGTTCCAAAAGCAGGCAGCTGCCTGGAGGAAGACCATCTCATGAGGTCTCAAGGGAGACAAACCCGTTGGTGACACCACCAAGAGGCCTCCAATGCTAGACTGCTGCACTCTTGCTGGATTGGGTTTTTGTAATGATATGGATTGTGTTAAAATCTCCTCTTCTTCCTCTCCGTCTTCACTGCTGGTGGTAGGGCTTGTTGTTATGGTTTTTGTTACAAATTGGATGCTTGACTCATGAAATAAATTGGATGAATGTTTGCTCTTCATCATTTCAGATCCAGCGTCCATCACTCCAAAATGAATTCATACTTTGGTGCTGCCTACAGGGGCTTTGTGGGCATTGGAATCTATGGGGACTATGGAGGCTTTGGGGGTTCAAGTGGTGGTGGAGTGCCATCAAGTAGCCTCGCGATAAATCCTGCTGCCAGTGTTGATCGTATCAATCTGTTACCAACATTAGAAATAATCATTGAGCCACCTACATTTGTTGTGTTCATCCCAGGACCAATACTCTCTGCCTAGTGTGAGCAAGTTTGTGTGGGAGGACACACCGTCTGTGTGGGACATGCTCCTTTGGAGCTGGCCTGGGATACGGCTGCTGTGGACGCTATTCATGCTATTAAAGGGAGCACTCAGACCAGCAGAATGCCCTCACCGGAAATTGACAAACTCGGCATGGCTTCACAATTGATGATCTCATGGGCCTTGGTGCCAGAAATGCCAAGCATCCCCAGTTAAACTACCAAGTTTGCAGGATTCCCAGATGTTTGGCTCATCCATGCTTGCCTTACAAATGTGCAGCTGCTTCCTAGGATGTGTTGATCCCAACTTCTATTCACAATGCTTTTCTTCTTCTTCTTCTTCTTCTTCTTCTTCTTCTTCTTCTTCTTCTTCTTCTTCTTCTTCTGTGGTTTTGCTGTGGAATGTATCTCCAGTTGAGGCAGAAATGTTTGAATGAATCCAACTTGTATTGCGCTCGAATGACATAGAAACATAATGCAATTCTGAATGTGTGTGTATTATCAGTGTCATCAAGATCAATATTTGAATTACCTTATTGCAATGTTTTGAAGACAATTCTTCCTTTGTTTCGGGAATGAAAAATCACTGCCTTCCTCTTATGTATTAAACTTAGCTTCAGCATAGCACCTGTTCTCTGTGAGTTCCTTTCACGCTTGCCCCTCACTCCAGCACCAACACCAACTTTGATCCATATCCCTGAGAAACATAACCCCTTTTTTGTAAGTGGTTTATTTTACTCTCCAAAAATAAATTGCACCATAAAATGTGGGAGATTGGGAACACTTGAATAAATCTTGATTGCCAAGTTTTAAGACACAGATAAGGATGAAACCTCAATTCACTGGAATCTCAGAAAGGGGGAAATTCTTATTCCTCAAAAGGAGAGAAGAAAGCCCACCAAATTACATAACAACCCCCACATGTTCCTATGTATCCATAGTAGCAAACTTAGAGCCATGTGCAGATTTATGTGCCCTCCTGACCTTCCATGGCTAATAAGCACAATAAGCTTCTACAATGAATTATCACATTTTATGCCCCGGAAGTGTGGGAAGTTGTGTAACCAGTTTGGCATCTTCCAGAATTTCTTGGTCTCCACAAGTTCTTAACCCGAAGTACTATTTCTTGGTTAGCGGAGTCTGTAACCTGAAGCGTCTGTAACCCAAGGTACCACTGTAGTGGCAGAGCAGATTCATCTGGGGAGCCCATAAGCAGCATATACGGTAATATATTTCTTTCTTTATTGCATCTGTGCACCACCTTTCATTTGAGGAGTTCAAGGTGATACATGTGATGTGCCCTCTCTCACAACAAACTTGTGAGATTGCTTAGGATGAGAAATGGTGACTGGCTTAAGGTCAGCCAGTGAAAGTCATGGCTGAGTGGGGATTTGAGCCCCTATTTGTCCATTGAAGCTGAAACTGTAGGTTGCATCAGAGCCAATGACAGGGAGAACCAGCGACAGCTTGTTTTCTCCCCATCCCCCTCTCTGCTGAGTTATACAAGGGCAACACTGAGGTTAAGAAGGAGCAAGGTGACAGGCAGCTCCCCAAATCTGGAGTGTCTGCCAGTAAGAAGGGCAGACTATGGTTAGGGGGGTAGTTCCACATTTGTCCTAATGGACAAGCCTCAAACAAGAACATAAGACTGTTTGATCAGGTTGTCCATGAGCTAGTATCCACTTTCTGCCTTACATAATTGTATAAGAACCTCCTTGATCATTCTGACTGCTCTTTTCTGCCCTGTTTCTAACACCTGACCTACCAGATGCCTCCATGAAGATGATATGGCAGGACATGATAATGGCACCCCTCAATCGTGTGTGTTTGTATTGGTAGAGCATGAGATTCTTAACCTCAGGGTCGTGGGTTTGAGCCCCACATTGGACAAAAGGTTTCTGGATTGCAGGGGGTTGGACTGTATGACCCTCATGGTACCTCCCAACTCTACAATTCTATGATTCTACAGTGGTACCTTGGTTGTTGAACGGCTTGACTCCCAAAAAAAATCGGCTCCCAAACACCGCAAACCCAGAAGTGTGTGTTCTGGTTTGCGAATGTTTTTTGGAAGCCAAACATCCTACACGGCTTCCGATTGAGTGCAGGAAGCTCCTACAGCCAATCGGAAGCCAGGCCTTGGTTTTCGAACAGTTCCAGGAGTTGAACGGACTCCTGGAATGGATTAAGTTCAACCACCAAGGTGCCACTGTAATTGGGCCAGCTATTCGTTATATGTGTAGCCAACATTACTACTCAGGTGTAGAAGGCTCTAGGGGATGAGCAGAAAAACCCTTAATGGAGAATTGCCTTGCCAGACCACAAAGCCAACCCAGTTCATCCAGTATCCTCCTTCCAACTGTGACCAGTCAGATCCTCCCATGAGAGGTCCACAGGCACCTGTTATCCCTGTCGTTTGGCCCTAGCGCCTGTGCTTTAGGGGTAGACTGCTGTCATCCACAGAGCCTCCATTTCGAATGCAGCCGATACAACTCTCTCTCCCTCCCTCATGCTACTCTCTAATCTTAAGAGGAACATCTCCCTCTGCTGTCAAGCTAGAAGCCATGCAATTTTGTGGCTTTCTATTTTGACTCCACTCCATTCCTTTGAGATTTTTATGCCAGATTGCTGCAGGGTATTGTTATAGCCTGTTCTTCCAGACAGTTGTTAGGAATTACACCTGAGGTGCAAAAGGAGTAATTACCATACTTCAATGACACATTGACAGTGCTCTCCTAGTCACTCCCTGTTGTAAAATTAGGTGAGCTCAGTCTTTCAGCCTGGCTGAAATCCACCATCAGCAATCAGTGTTTCACTCAGTTCTGTGAGAAGAAAGGAGGAAAGCACAGAAGGTGGAACGTGTAATGAATCGGAGCTTCCTAAGGATGGGTAGTGATTGACAGACACACATTGCTCCCCTCCCCCTCCTGCAAATATTTCATACCCTCCAAGTGTCCCTGTTTTCCAGGGACATCCCTGATTTAGAGAAGCCATCCCGGTTTCTGATTTGATCCTGGAATGTTCCCACTTTTCTTTAGGAAGTTCCTAGTTTCATTGGTGAAATGTTGGAGGGTATGGAGTGCCAAGGAGGGGGTCGCTTTCCTGAATCTTCCCTCCAAGCTACTAATCAACCACATGCAGGCAACGAATGGGTTACCGGACTTTATTGCCTTCTTCTCCAGCACCAACTACAGAACATCAAACAGCAATATTTATACATACATACATACATACATACATACATACATAGGGACGTGGGTGGTGCTGTGGGTTAAACCACAGAGCCTAGGACTTGCCAATCAGAAGGTTGGCGGTTCGAATCCCCGCAACGGGGTGAGCTCCCATGGCTCGGTCCCTGCTCCTGCCAACCTAGCAGTTCGAAAGCACATCAAAGTGCAAGTAGATAAATAGGTACCACTCTGGTGGGAAGGTAAATGGTGTTTCCGTGCGCTGCTCTGGTTCACCAGAAGAGACTTAGTCATGCTGGCCACATGACCCAGAAGCTGTACACTGGCTCCCTCGGCCAATAAAGTGAGATGAGCGCCGCAACCCAGAGTCGACCACGACTGGACCTAATGGTCAGGGGTCCCTTTACCTTTACATGCATACATACATACATACATACATACATACATACATACATACATACATGCCCCTCTCTGGATGGCTCCTAACAGAATATTAAAACATTATATTAAAAATTAAAAACATAATAAAACAGCAAACATTAAAAACTTCCCTAAAAAGGGCTGCCTTCAGATGTCTTCTAAAAGTCAGATCATTATTTATTTCCTTGACATTTGATGGGAGGGTGTTCCACAGGGCAGGTGCCACTACCAAGAAGGCCCTCACTAATACATGGCATGTTCTCTGCCTCCTCATGGAGGTTAACTTGAAGATTTATAGGGGCTGGGGAATGCTGGCCATCAACCAGCCCCATCACATGCTCCCGCTGTTGGAACTAATTGTTCCCACCTGCCTGAGGAGCCCCACCCAGCGATACTTGCTCACAGGATCACTACTTCATGACATGGGGTTATCTGACCCATGAGGAGGTTGAAGGCAACATTCCCACATGCTCCTATGTATCCATAGCAGCAAACTTAGAGCCATGTGCAAATTTATGTGCCCTCCAGACCTTCCATGGCAATTAAGCATAATAAGCTTCTACAAAGAATTATCACATTTTATGCCCCATGGGTGTGGGAAGTTGTGGTGTCTCAAATACAAATTTCCGTGGATTTCTGTAATAAAGATTTATAATCCTACCACTTAGGAGAAATTTGTATGCCATGAAATTAAATCATCTGCTATTGAAGTGGGCCAAAGAGACTAATACTTCAGGAACTGAGCGACTTCATTTTCAAAATGGCCATTCTGCAAAATGCCTGCATTTTTAGGAATGGGGGAGATGTTCAATTCAGGAAGAAGGAGGATGGGGACAAAAGTAGAAAAAGAGCTGCTTCATTTTGTGGCTTCATGAGTATGTCAGCAGGCTCATTTTGTTTCTAGAGTATGAGCGGAGGATTTTTTTCTTTTAAATACAATTTCAAAGTGAACAGAGGCAGACTTCCTTGTGCGTGAAGCTTCCATGGGTTTTCAAGGTAATCCTGCTTCCAATCATAACAAAGGAGATGAATAAATCCACTTTGTCTCAATTTTGGAATACCTGTTTCTTCCCCCCCAGCTAGAGCTAAAAATATTTTCTCATTATGAAGTTATTGTTCTTTAAATAGGCCATGGGTTGTTGTCTGCTTTCCAAAGAAGAGGAATACTTATGGTATATAGTATGGAGTTTATTTCCCCCCAGTCTTCATTGGTGCTGTCCAATTCCCAGTTCCATTATGCGGCTTTAATCCTACTTTGTGTAGCTTTATGAATGTCCTCATGGAATGGGACATGGAAGAAGAAAACATTTATATATATGAGGAAAACACACAGGCTTGTTCTCTGCTGTCATTTGTGTGACAGGTCTAAATTTCCATTTTCATAGAGCCTGCAGGCAACAGGGTGGCAGCTCATGGGATCTCCTGAGAAGGAGAAGGGGTTGAGACTTTTGAAGAACTATCCCTTATGGGGATAGGGCTGTTTCCCCCTACAAATTTCCCACCCAACTCTGAGGTATTTTCCTCCAAACTCAATTAGCTCTTGGTTGTTGCTTGTGTGTCAAGACCCCGAGGCCTCCAAGGAAGCTGGAACCAGAGGGAACTCCCCTTGGCTGTGTGGCTGTTTTAAAGGGGATAAGCCACGGCCCCTGGTCGCTGGATTGGCCGGCCCGGGGCCATGACATGGGGCCACATGGTCTGACCACAACGCCATCACACCCGGAAGTGGAATGCCTTTTTCTTTGCCTTTGTCATCTCCCCCAAATAAAATATTTGAGGGGGCTGCCACCCCAAAGCTGATGGACGTCACCATTCAATTAGTGTGCGTGCTGTTACGGCTTAAAATTAGCCGCTGTTTCTTTAATACAAAAGGAACTGTGTCAGCATGAGTCAGCGGTCAACAATAAATCAGCAAAGACTGCATGACTCATGCAACCTTTCACCTACAAATGCCTATATATATATATTGTGTGTGGTTGTGGGTTGGTTGGTTGGTTGGATGGTAGAGAGTTGGCTGAGTTTGGTGTGTGTAAAAGCTGTCGGTCGTGGTTGGAGAAGATGACTTTGTAAGAATAAAAGCAGCTATACTCTGCAAGAATACTCTTTCTCAAAGACTCTTTTGTGCCAACTAGGGTCCGAGGACTAGGCAAAGGAGTAAAAAGGAGGTCAGAACCTTTTCTTTTTCAAACACTGACACTTGCAACATGTTATGTGAATGATTATGTGGGGCAGAGCTTACCTCCCCCCAAAATATTTTATTCAACTTGGCAGCATGCCCACAAAATTCCCAGACAATGCTGAGTTATTTGTAATGGTTTTTTTTCTTCCCAACCTTCCACATTTTATGGTGCAATTTTTATTTCAAGAGTAAAATGCCCCACCCCCACCCACAAAAAAGGGTTATGTTTCTCAGGGATATGGATCAAAGTTGGGTGTTGGCGCAGGAGTGAGGGGCAAGCCTTAAAGAAACCCACAGAGAACAGGTGCTATGCTGAAGCTAAGTTTAATGCATAATGTTCATTCCAGAAACAAAGGAAGAATTGCCTTTCAGGCATTGCAGTAAGGTAATTCAGACATTGATCTTGATGACACAGGTAATATATACACATTAAGAGTTGTATTGTGTTTCTATGGCATTCAAGCGCAATACAAGTTGGATGCATTCAAACATTTGTGCCTCAACTGGAGATACATTCCACAGCAAAAGCGAAGAAGAAGAAGCAGAAGCAGAAGCAGAAGCAGAAGCAGAAGCAGAAGCAGAAGCAGAAGCAGAAGAAGAAGAAGAAGAAGAAGAAGAAGAAGAAGAAAGACATAGTGTATAGAAGTTGGGATCAACACATTCTATAAAGCAGCTGCACATTTGTAAGGCAAGCATGGATGAGCCAAGCATCTGGGAATCCTGCAAACTTGGTGGTTGAACTGGGGACGCTTGGCACTTCTGGCACCAAGGCCCATGAGATAATCAGTCGTGAAGCCATGCCGAGTTCATCAGTTGCCGGTGAGGGCATCCTGCCGTTCTGTGTGCTCCCTTTAATAGCATGAATAGCATCCAGAGCAGCCGTATCCCAGGCCTCCTCCCACAGACGATGTGCCACCACAGGCGGTGTATCCTCCCACACGAACTGGCTCACATGTGGCAGCGAGTATTGCTCCTGGGATAGTCACACAATATGCAGGTGGCTGGATGCATACTTTCGATGGTGGTACCTGAGTCATGCAACCAACACTGGCAGCAGGATTTATAGCGAGGCTACTTGATGACACTCCACCACCACTTGAACCCCCAAAGCCCCCACTTCCCCCCAAACCCCCAAAGCCACAACTTGGTTTCAGCGAGCCCAGACCGCCAGCTGGGTAACAGCAGGAGGAATTGTAGCCACAGTTCATTTTGGAGTGATGGGTCCTGGATCTGAAATGATGATGAGCAAACATTCATCCAATTTATTCATGATTCATGCATCCAATTTATAACAAAACAGCAACCATAACAACAAGCCCTACCACCGCCAGTGAAGAAGAAGGAGAGGAAGAAGAGGAGATTATAACACAATCTGCAAGTTCATTAAAAAAATCCCCTATCATTAAAAAATCCCAAGCCAGCTATAGTGCATCAGTCCAGCATTGGAGGCCTCTTGGTGGTGTCACCAACGGGTTTGTCTCCCTTGCAACCTCATGAGATGGTCTTCTTCCAGGCAGCTCCCCCCTTTTGGAACACATTCCACACTGATGTGTGTGTATCTCCTTATGATAGATAGACTTTGGGAAAAGATCTAAAAGCATTCATGTTTACCCTTGTCTGTTCCTGCGAACCCTGAAATTATTACGTTTTCATGCTTTTCTTTTATGTTTCTAGGAGTTGAAGGTTGTCCAGACCCCTCAGAATAAACTTTGAAGGCTGTGAGAGCACAGGAAAACTCAAGGAAATGTAAGATATTAATTCTGTTATATATTTGTGTCCTTCCCTTTCTTGTACACAAACCCTTTCTCTGGATGGGACCATTTTATGTTGTGTTTACCATATGTTGTTGATTGTTAAAAATTAATACTCTAAAAATATTAAATAAATATCTGACCATTGATAGCCCAATGCCTTCAGTGGTCGCATATTCCATGGTACTGTTCATCTTCATGTTTGGTTGGAATCTCATAATACTTAAAAAATCCAGTTTCTTGTAATATTAACTTTTTCCTTCAACTCCCATCATCCCTTTGCCAAACTGACTGAGCTTGATGCTATTTCGAATTCAACAACTTCATGACAGCCACAGGTTTCCCACCCTTTCTCCAGCAACAGAAAGCAGATATGTTCTGTCATCCATGCCACAGCCCTTATGATATTTGGCAATGGAAGGTGTATGGCCTCATAATCACCTCTTCCTTCCTCACCCCCTTTCCATTTTATGCTGTGATTTTTCAGTTGCAAAGCTAAACTTGCACCAAGAAGCTACCCTCTTCATGTTTCTTTTTGTTTTCATTTCTGATTTTTTGCAACATGTTCTAGGAGTCCTGCCAAATACATTTTGGAGAAAGAAATGCCTGGCATCTCAAGGTAAGGCAGGAAAGGGGCCCTGCTGAAAATCGGGAGAGTCCCCAGCACCAGTCCATGTGGACCAGGAATAGGGTGGGGGTATCAGTGAGCCTCCAGGTGTTGCTGGACTCCAACACCCATCAGGCCCAGCTGGCACAGGCAATGGCCAGGAATGATGGGAGCTGTAGTCCAGCAACTCTGGGATGACCATTGACATTTCATGTCCCTCCTGTAGACAGGACTGAACTAGATGGAGGATAGCTCTGACTCCATACGAAAGGAGTCTTCCTACATAGCCAAAGTGCCCGTAGGAAATGAGAAAGAAGATGAGCAAGGAGAGGCAGGTCTGGGTTCAAAGAAGGAGACAAAAAGAGTGAAGTTTGGACAGGAATAGGCAGCAAAAGGCATGGAGTTCTCTCACTTACCAAGGTCTCAAGAGAAGTACTCAGGTGAAGGTGAGAGGAGCTGTTGTTAGAATCGTGGGCAGCAAGTCCTTTTATACGATTCCAAGACTGCAAGTCCCTCCCTTGTAGACAAAAACTGCCTTCAGGTGTCCTACCCTCAAAGGCCCTGACTAATTATTGGAAGCGGACTTCATCCTGAGCCACCCTGTATTCATTAGCATGTGTTTTATCCAATTCCATTCCCCTTTCATTATCCTCCTATTCACTCCTTTTGATGATTAATTATGATACTTTTTACAATTGGTGTTGCCCCCTGCTTCATAAAGAATGTGTGCATGTCAGGGTTACAAGCCCCCAGTCCACTCAATTCTAGAGATTGGTGTAAAGCCCATCTTCCCAGGCATGGGTGGTTTCATCTGTTTCATAGAAGACCTTTTAAAGTTCCCTTAAAAAAAAGTCTTAGAAATTGAATTCAGGGGACATCAGGAACTCAGGCCATGGGTCCATCTGGCTAATAGTATCCTCCACTTTCCAGCTGAGGAGTGGAGAGTTCAATCCTGCTTGGGGGTCCGCTTGCAGAGTGCCTCCCCTGTGTCTTCCTGCCTGATGGCTTGCCCAGGGTGCTCCAGGGCTATGTCCTCCTGATGGAAGGCACTCTGTGCTACTGAGGTCACCTGAGCCTCAAGATACAGAAATGGATCCAGAATTGCCCCCAAACTACATTCCCACTCCTTCAGAGGGAGTGTAAGACGATCAAGTACAGGCATCCATCCATCCAGTCTATGAAGCCACCCATTAACCGTTCCTCAGTACTATCTGCATGGACCCCCACTTGCATTCAAACCATCTCCCAGCTTGTTTCATTGTCCTATGCTCTGGAGCAGTGGGCAGCAAACTTTTTCAGTGGGGGGCCGGCCCATTGTCCCTCAGACCTTGTGGGGGCCTAGACTATATTTTTGGGGGGGGGAAATGAACAAATTCCTATGCCCCACAAATAACCCAGAGATGTGTATTAAATAAAACACGCATTCTACTCATGTAAAAACACACTGATTCCCAGACTGTTCACGGGCCGCATTTAGAAGGCGATTGGGCTGGATCCGTCCCCTGTGCCTTAGTTTGTCTACCCATGCTCTGGAGTATAACAGAGACCCAAGCAGGCTTCACAAAGCAGGAGAGGGTCTCAGGAGTGAATGTGTCAATGGCCTCGGCCATTCAGATGTTCCACAAGTTGGCCAGGACTTGACAGGAGCGCCAGTCGAGGCTTGACCAATGGAGAAGGCTTATAGTCCAACAACATCTGGAGGGCACTATGTTGCTCAGCTTTGGTCTACACAGATTGAGAAGCAGCTCCCCCCCATGGTTTCCGCTAGGAGCCAATTCTCAGTCCTACTTGGAGGTGTTTGGCAATTGAACCCAAGACCTTCTGTGTCTGATGCACTTCTTTTTTTCTTTTCTTTTCTTGATGGTGTTTTTATCCGGTTTTATTGATGTCACAGTTTTGGATTTTTTTAGCAGCAGCTTCAAGTTCCAAACCTATTGCAGAGAGAGAACACTGCCCAGCCCCGTCACCTCCCCCACTCATGCCGGGCGGGTTGGTACCCAAGCAATTGGGGGGAGGAAGTATTTGGCTTCTCAAATAAAGGGGGGGCCAGAGGTTTAGGAAGCAGGGCTGTTTTTTCCTGTTTTGTTCCCCTCCCCACTTTCATTCCACACACTTTTTATATTATTAAAATAAACAAATAACCCCCCCCCCAAAAAACAACCCAACCATAAACAGGAGAGTATCTCAATAAACAGAGGATGTACAAAGACAAAACGACGAATGGATGCATGTTTGGGTGGGTGGGGGCAAAGAAGGAGGGCAAGGGCGTGGGAAAAAGAACAGCTTTTGACATTCCAAAAAAGAAATTTTTTGGGGGGGGGGGGAGAAGCAGGGAGAAAGAGCGACACGAGCAGGACTTTGATAAGACAGAACTAGGACGGTGTCCTTTTTTTAAACCACTGATCCACAGCCCTTCTCTGTGCCAGAAGCCTTCTAATGTAAGCAGCAGTAGAGGTTTGGGATGCACAGCTGTGGTGCCCATGACAGTCTCTCCAGTTTGCAAAGGTGCTCCTGGTTCACAACTCACCATGGCAAAAGAATATACCTGACAGCAATTCCATCTATGGCTTGTGAAGGAAACATAGGCCTAGCTGGGAAAGACTACCCAACACCCTCCAATAGGAAAATTGGGGTGTGTGGCCCACAAAAACATGTGTCTTTGGCAGGAGCCAAACCTGGGCATCCCAGGATCCAGTCAGAAACCAGGGTGGCTTCAGTAATTCTGGGAAGTCCTGCTCAAAGCCCTGGGCGTGGTTGCGCGGTCTGCTCCCCAGTCCTGCTCAAAGCCCCGGACAGACATATTCACTTACAAAGTGGTTGGTTTGTTTTGACACAAATTAGCTGCCAACCTGACTATTATATGGAAGTCTGAGGTGGTACGTGTGACTATCCACGGGTGTCTGAGTAAAAACACCTGCTGTTTTTCATTAACTCCAGCCTTAATAATTCCCACAATAGTCAATGAGCAATACATCCATAAAGATCTGAGCATCTTGTCCCACCTACTTGTTTTGACTGCATATGGCTACCCTGTAATATTGAAGAAATCAAAGCAGCACTGCTGGACCATTTAGCAGCTCAGACTGCTTATATCTGAGTATTTTTACTTAATTTTATGGCCTCCCCAAAGCAAAGAGACAGGATGCAAAGTGCTAAAGATGGATCATTCATGCTCCAAACCTTGTTCCTCCATCCATGACCTTGGGCCAGTCAATATCGCTCATCCCAAGCCACTTGGTAGTGCTGTCATGATGATTAAATAGGGGAGGTGCGACCATGTATACCTGACCCTTTGCTCATTGGAGGGAAAGGTCGATTGAATTCCAAAGGCAGATTGAATTCTACCAGAATTCCAAAAAATCGGCTAAATATCAAGTGCTGGGTGGCATGAGATGTTATACACCCTATTGCAAAGTTTGGAGCACCCATCATTTCACACTTGTAGTGTTGTGCCCATAGCACCACCGTGCTCCAACTCACTTCCAACTACATTTTGGATAGGATATTGACTGTGGAAAGGCATTCTGCCCCTCTTTATGTGATCCTTGACAGTGACTTACCAATCCTACCATTCCTGGTTTGGAAAACCTATCTGATAGTTTGTGACTCCATGCACATATGCGGCCTAGGACCCACGTACCTACGGGACCGACTCTCCTGTTATGCCCCACAGAGGACCTTAAGGTCCACAAATGACAACATTTTGGAGGTCCCAGGTCGCAAGGTGTTTAGATTGGTCGCAACTAGGGCCAGAGCCTTTTCAGTACTGGCCCCGACTTCGTGGACTAGAGACTAGGGCCCTGCGGGACTTGACATCATTCCGCAGGGCCTGCAATACAGAGCTGTTCTGCCTGGCCTTTGGTTTGGACTCAGTCTGACCCTTATGTTTTCCCTCCCCTTATGGTTTTGATCTATGGGCTACTTTTAAAATGAGGCTGCATTTTAAATTGCATTTTAACCTGTATTTTAAATTGTTTTCCCCCCCCTATTATGATTTTACTGTCACTTTACTGGTTAGCCACCCTGAGCCTGGCTCTGGCCGGGGAGGGCGGGGTATAAATAAAATTTATTATTATTAGTCTTCTGTTTATGAATTTTGATACAGTAAAGGTAAAGGTAGCCCTGCCCGTATGGGCCAGTCGTGTCTGACTCTGGGGTTGCGTGCTCATCTCGCTCTAGAGGCCGTGAGCCGGAGCCGTCCGAAGACACATCCGGGTCACGTGGCCAGCGTGACGAAGCTGCAGCTGGCGAGCCAGCGCAGTGCACGGAAACGCCGTTTACCTTCCTGCTATAAAGCGGTACCTATTTATCTACTTGCACTTAAGAGTGCTTTCGAACTGCTAGGTGGGCAGGAGCTGGGACCGAACGACGGGAGCTCACCCCGCCGTGGGTATAGTGTTATAAAAATATTGTCAGTACAGTGGTACCTCGGGTTAAAGATGCTTCAGGTTACAGATGCTTCAGGTTACAGACTCCGCTAACCCAGAAATAGTACTTCAGGTTAAGAACTTTGCTTCAGGATGAGAACAGAAATTGCGTGTTGAAATGGAATACTCAGGATGAAACCGTGAAATCTGCTATGATTAAATGGGCACAAGATCTAGGATATAACATTATTTTTGCTGACTGGGAACAGTTGTGGACCACAGGCATGAAATTTACGGCATGTAATGCCCTAAGAGAGAATATTATGAAAATGATATACAGGTGGTACATGACACCAGTCAAGCTTGCAAAAATTTACCATGCGCCCGATAATAAATGTTGGAAATGTAAAGAAAATGAAGGTACTTTCTTTCACCATTGGTGGACGTGCCCAAAGATTAAGGCTTTCTGGGAGATGATATATAATGAATTGAAAAAGGTATTTAAATATACCTTCTTGAAGAAACCAGAGGCCTTTCTCCTGGGCATAGTGGGCCAGTTGGTGCCAAAGAGGGACAGAACTTTCTTTATGTATGCTACAACAGCAGCAAGAATACTCATTGCAAAATATTGGAAGACACAAGATCTACCCACCTTGGAAGAATGGCAGATGAAGGTGATGGACTATATGGAATTGGCGGAAATAACTGGCAGAATCCGAGACCAGGGAGAAGAGTCGATGGAGGAAGATTGGAAAAAGTTTAAAGATTATCTACAGAAATATTGTAAAATTAATGAATGCTAGAATGATGTAGGATAGAAACTAAGTGAACTTTAGCTGAAAAGTTACAAGGAATATGAAAAAATGGATTATTAATATGTAAAAATCTAAAATTACAATACTTTATGATTAATGATTAGGATACATAAAGAGGGGAGGGATTTGCTGAACAAAATATTTGAACTGGAATACAAAAAAGGGAGGTGTGAGGAGGTCCTGGAACTAAGCAAATGAAGGTCAAGTAATGGAAGGAATGAATTGTTTTTAAATATTTTTACTTTGTATTTTCTTTTTTTGGGGGGGGGTGTTTTGTAATATCTTGAAAACTTCAATAAATATCTTTAAAAAAAGAGAACAGAGATTGCGTGGCGGTGTCGCGGTAGCAGCAGGAGGCATCATTAGCTAAAGTGGTACCTCAGGTTAAGAACAGTTTCAGGTTAAGAATGGACCTCCAGAACGAATTAATTTCTTAACCCGAGATACCACTGTATATTATTAGCCGATATGTTGCTTGTTGATGTTCGGAGTCAGTTCTCCAGTGGGCTTCCCATAGGCATCTGGCTGGAGGAACAGGAAGTTGGATTAGATGGTGAGGCTGTTCACTGGATTCACTCAGAGTTCAAACCTTCCCTGAATTGAGCCCATTTGGGAGGATCATGGTTGAGTTGGGAGGACACAGCCCTGGAACACCCTGGGTGAGCCCACCCAGAAAGATCAGGGGCTATAAACGAGTTGAACATCAGGCAGGAGGACACAGGGAATGCCCTTTGGAAGTAGACCCTCAAGCAGGATTGATTCCTCGCCTCTCCACCTGTAAAATGGAGATTCAATACTGTGCGCTGTTCACATGCAAGGGCACTGCTGCTCATAATGCATTGTAGAGAAAGTTGCAGGGTGAAAGTGTAGGCAATATTGAGCTAGATGCACCAATGGCTGACTTTGCTTAAAGAAGCTCCCTTTGAGACGGATGTCCACTGAATTCAATTTGGAGGGCTTTGTTTAAAGCAAACATATGTAGGGATTATAAGGGAAGTTTAAAATGGCTTTTTAAAACAGATAAACCCATCCCAGCGTGGGAAGATGGGGTTTACACAAATCTCTAGAATTCAGTGGAAAGGGGGCTTGAGGCCTTGACAAGCATGCATTCTTTACCAAGCAGGGGGCGACACCAATTGTAAAACGTATCATAATTAATCATCAAAAGGAGTAAATAGGAGGATAATGAAAGGGGAATGGAATTGGATAAAACAAATGCTAATGAATACAGGGCGGCTCAGGATGAAGTCCGCTTCCAATAATTAGTCAGGGCCTTTGAGGGTAGGACACCTGAAGGCAGTTTTCGTCTACAAGGGAGGGACTTGCAGTCCTGGAATTGTATAAAAGGACTTGCTGCCCACGATTCTAACAACAGCTCCTCTCACCTTCACCTGAGTACTTCTCCTGAGACCTTGGTAAGTGAGAGAACTCCATGCCTTTTGCTGCCTCTTCCTTTCCAAACTTCACTCTCTTTGTCTCCTTCTTTGAACCCAGACCTGCCTCTCCTTGCTCATCTTCTTTCTCATTCCTACAGCACTTTGGCTATGTAGGAAGGCTCCTTTCGTATGGAGTCAGAGCAATCCTCCATCTAGTTCAGTCCTGTCTACAGGAGGGACGTGGAATATCAATGGTCCTCCCAGAGTTGCTGGACTACAACTCCCATCATTCCTGGCCATTGCCTGTGCCAGCAGGGCCTGATGGGTCTTGGAGTCCAACAACACGTGGAGGCTCACAGATGCCCCCACCCTATTCCTGGTCCACACGGACTGGTGCTGGGGGCTCTCTGTATTTTTAGCAGGGCCCCTTTAAGCCTTAACTTGCTTCTTGGTGTAAGTTTAGCTTTGGAACTGAAAAGGCATAACATAAAAGGGAAGAGTGTAAGGAAGGAAGAGGTTATTACGAGGCCATATACCTTCCATTGCAAAACATCTTAAGGGCTGTGGCATGGATGACAGAACATACCTCCTTTCTGTTGCTGGAGAAAGGATGTGAAACCTGTGGCTGCCAGGGGGCTGTTGCATTCCAAATAGCATCAAGCTCAGCCAAATTGGCCAAGGGATGATGGGAGTTGGAGGAAAAGTTAATATTGGATTTTTTGGGTATTATGAGATTCCAACTAAACATGAATATGAATATGTGACCACTGAAGGCATTGGGCTATCAATGGTCAGATATTTATTTAATATTTTTGTAGTGGGCTGGGTGTTCATCAGTATGCAGATGACACCTAGCTCCACCTCTCCTTTAAATCAGAACCAGTGAAGGCGGTGAAGGTCCTGTGTGAGTGCCTGGAGGCGGTTGGAGGATGGATGGCAGCTAACAGATTGAGGTTGAATCCTGACAAAACAGAAGTACTGTTTTTGGGGGACAGGGGGCGGGCGGGTGTGGGGGATTCCCTGGTCCTGAATGGGGTAACTGTGCCCCTGAAGTACCAGGTGTGCAGCCTGGGAGTAATTTTGGACTCACAGCTGTCCATGGAGGCACAGGTTAATTCTGTGTCCAGGGCAGCTGTCTACCAGCTCCACCTGGTACGCAGGCTAAGACCCTACCTGCCCGCAGACTGTCTTGCCAGAGTGGTGCATGCTCTAGTTATCTCCCGCTTGGACTACTGCAATGCACTCTATGTGGGGCTACCTTTGAAGGTGACCCGGAAACTCCAATTAATCCAGAATGCGGCAGCTAGACTGGTGACTGGGAGTGGCCGTCGGGACCACATAACACCGGTTCTGAGAGATCTGCATTGGCTCCCAGTACGTTTCCGAGCACAATTCAAAGTGTTGGTGCTGACCTTTAAAGCCCTAAACGGCCTCGGTCCTGTATACCTGAAGGAGTGTCTCCACCCCCATCGTTCAGCCCGGACACTGAGATCCAGCGCCGAGATCCTTCTGGCGGTTCCCTCATTGCAAGAAGTAAGGTTACAGGGAACCAGACAGAGGGCCTTCTCGGTAGTGGCGCCTGCCCTGTGGAACGCCCTCCCAGCAGATGTCAAGGCAATAAACAACTATTTTACTTTTAAAAGACAACTGAAGGCAGCCCTCTTTAGGGAAGTTTTTAATGTCTGATGCTGTACTGTTTTTAATATTCAGTTGGAAGCCGCCCAGAGTGGCTGGGGAAACCCAGCCAGATGGGCGGGGTATAAATAATAAATAATTATTCTTATTATTATTGTTGTTATTATTATTATTATTATTATTAATCTTAACAATCAACAATGTATGATAAACACAACATAAAATGGTATCATCCAGAAAAAGGGTTTGTGTTCGAGAAAGGGAGGGACACAAATATATAACAGAATTAATATCTTACATTTCTTTGAGTTTTCCTGTGCTCTCATACCCTTCATAGTTTATTCTGAGGGGTCTTGACAACCTTCAACTCCTAGAAACCTAAAAGAAAAGCATGAAAATGTAATAATTTCAGGGTTCGCAGGAACAGACAAGGGTAAACAAGAATGCATTTAGATCTTTTCTCAAAGTCTATCTATCATAAGGAGATACACACACATCAGTGTGGAATGTGTTCCAAAAGGGGGGAGCTGCCTGGAAGAAGACCATCTCATGAGGTCGCAAGGGAGACAAACCCGTTGGTGACACCACCAAGAGGCCTCCAATGCTGGACTGATGCACTATAGCTGGCTTGGGATTTTTTAATGATAGGGGATTTTTTTAATGAACTTGCAGATTGTGTTATAATCTCCTCTTCTTCCTCTCCTTCCTCTTCACTTCTGGTGGTAGGGCTTGTTGTTATGGTTGTTGTTTTGTTATAAATTGGATGCGTGAATCATGAATAAATTGGATGAATGTCTGCTCATCATCATTTCAGATCCAGTACCCATCACTCCAAAATGAACTGTGGCTACAATTCCTCCTGCTGTTACCCAGCTGGTGGTCTGGGCTTGCTGAAACCAAGTTGTGGCTTTGGGGGTTTGGGGGGAAGTGGGGGCTTTGGGGGTTCAAGTGGTGGTGGAGTGTCATCAAGTAGCCTCGCTATAAATCCTGCTGCCAGTGTTGGTTGCATGACTCAGGTACCACCATCGCAAGTATGCATACAGCCACCTTCATATTGTGTGACTATCCCAGGAGCAATACTCGCTGCCACGTGTGAGCCAGTTCGTGTGGGAGGATACACCGCCTGTGGTGGCACATCGTCTATGGGAGGAGGCCTGGGATACGGCTGCTCTGGATGCTATTCATGCTATTAAAGGGAGCACTCAGACCAGCAGAATGCCCTCACCAGCAACTGATGAACTCGGCATGGCTTCACGACTGATTATCTCATGGGCATTGGTGCCCACCAAGTCTGCAGGATTCCCAGATGCTTGGCTCATCCATGTTTGTCTTACAAACATGCAACTGCTTCCTAGGATGTGTTGATCCCACCCTCTTCTTCTTCTTCTTCTGGGCTTTTGCTATGTATGGAATTTATCTCCAGCTAAGGGGCAATTTTTTTAATGCCTCCAACTTGTATTGCGCTCGAATGCTATAGAAACACAATACAACTCTGAATGTTTATGTACCATCTCTCTCATCAAGATCGGTGTTTGAATTATCTTACTGCAATGCCTGGAAGGCAATTCTTCCTTGGTTTCTGGAATGAAAATGTTCCGTCTTCCTCTTATGCATTAAACTTAGCTTCAGCATAGCACCGGTTCTCTGTGGGTTTCATTAATACTTGCCCCTCACTCCTGAGCTAACACCCAACTTTGATCCATAACCCTGAGAAACATGATACTATTTGTGGGTGGGTGGTGGGGTATTTTACTCTCAAAGATAAATTGCACCACAAAATGTGGGAGGTTGGGAAAGAAAAAGATTGAGGTTGGGATGCGGGGGGGGGGGATGGGACACATTCCAAATACCTCAGGGTTGTGTCAGAATTTTGTGGACAGGCTGTCAACTTGAATAAAATGTTTGGGGAGGTGTTTAAGCCCTGCCCCACATAATGGATCACATGACACGGTGCACGCACACCATTTGAATGGCAATGCCCATCAGCTTTCACTTGGCAGACCCCTCAAATATTTTATGGGAGCCCCGAATACCCCCTGGTTCCTATAATAATAATAATTTATTTTTTATACCCTGCTCATCTTCCTGGGTTTCCCGAGCCACTCTGGGCGGCTCCCAACAGAAAATTAAAATACAATAGTCCGTCAAACATTAAAAGTTTCCCTAAACAGGCCTGCCTTCAGATGTCTTCTAAAAGTCTGGTAGTTATTTTTCTCTTTGACATCTGGTGGGAGGGTGTTCCACAGGGAGGGTGCCACTACCGAGAAGGCCCTCTGCCTGGTTCCCTGTAACTTGGCTTATCACAGTTAGGGAACCGCCAGAAGGCCCTCAGCGCTGGGCCTCAGTGTCCGGGCAGAACGATGGGGGTGGAGACACTCCTTCAGGTATACTGGACTGAGGCCTTTTAGGGCTTTAAAGGTCAGCACCAACACTTTGAATTGTGCTCGGACATGTACTCATCCTGGAATGTCCCACATTTCCTTAGGATGTTGTTAAAGTTTGTTGGGTCGTATATCTTTTGACCCACTGCGTCTGCTGCAAGGGCCCTGCATGTTCGCAGCTTTCTGCCTCTTAACAAAACGAAATGACCTTGCTAAGGTTCTCAGACAGACTGCTCTCCAGAGAGAGCTCAGATCAAAGGAGAAATGGATGGATCATGTGGGCAGTGCACCCAGTTGATAAGAACGCTCCTGGAGTGTTAACTCCTGAGAGGCCAGAACCACAACAGATGACACTATTTTCATAGGAGAAATGTTGGAGGGTATGGAGTTATCCGACTCCCAAGCTGTTTGATGGCAATCTTGTATAGGGAAGTTTTTAAAATGTTCAATGTTTTATTATGTTTTGTAGAGTGCCTGGGGCAGCCCAGTAAGATGTGTGGAGTATAAGAAGTAAAGTTTCATTATGGAATGGGACTTCCCTATATTCATCAGAGAAAAGATGGAGGGTATCTAACACCCATCCCTTCTCTATATCAGCATCTATTGCATAACTATTGATTTCTCTTTTATCCTGTGGTATTTTGTAAAGGTTGCATGAAAGCTTCCATACACAATAGGGTAATTTCCCCCAACTGAAATATAGAGAAGTACATATGCTCCCAGATTGCTGGCAATGAAACTGATTGAAAACAGTAAAACAAAGATGATCAAAATGATGAAGGAGAGGACTGGACAAAGGGGAAACCCCACAACACAAGCACTCAAGCAAGGGTTTCTCTTTACACACACAGAGAGAGCCATGAAGACACAACCACCTTTGCAGCAGGCAGGGTTGGTCAGGAGAGACAGGGTGATTCCTGCCCTCTGCAGAGAATGTTGCAAGACCCTGCCCGTCTCCCATAGGGGGAGTCATCCCTATCAGGAATGGCGTCCCCCTCCATCTAGTAAATAGCCAGACACTACATGACATTGATCCCTGGCATTGATGCTCTTCCAGAAGTAATCTGGGACAATGTCAAAGGTTTCTATATCACTTATTTTCCACCTGTGGTGAATGGTGGAATCGGTGTGAGTAACCCCAAAGATTATACAGTTGTCAGGGCCTGGGCAGAGGAGGAGTGTGGGAGACTGCCTCTCCATCCTGACCCTTCCAGGGAGGAGGAAGAGGAAGACAGTGTTGATTTACAGCCATGGTTTGAGGGAGGTCACAGCTCAGTGGCAGATGAGGGGGGAAATTGGGAGAGGAGGAGGCAGAACAGGAATGGCAGCTGGCTGACATGGTGTCTTTAGAAAGCATTCCAGGCCCCCATCTCCCAGAACCCAGTGACCCTTAAAAGTAGGAGAGCAAAGAGCCCAAAGACAGAGGGTATGTAGCAAACACTCTATTGGTGCTTCCTGCTGCTCATTTCCCCATTGACTTATTGCTTGCTTTCTTGATCACTTTCCTTCCCCTCATGTGTTTTCATTCCTCCACCCCTCCTCTGGCCACTTTCCTTCACCCTTGCCTGCTCTTGTGCTTGCTCTGGAAGTCCCTGCTCTCTGGATGCAGAGACAATCATGACTTTCTGCAAAATAGGTGCCTGCATCATTTTCCACCAGCTGCTAGGAAGCTGGATAAATCCAGTCTGGGATAAAGTGCTGTGCAAGTATCACTGGGAACAAGGTTGCAAAACTAATGGTATCAGACTACAAAAATGGCTGATAAAGTGAATACTTTCATTACTTTCCCTTGGTATAATAGGGTCTATGTTTTGTAATACTTTTAGGTTTAACCATTATATCCATGCTATGAAGTGTTCCAATTCCTTCACTAATTTCCATGCATTCACATGCCTGTGGGCCATTTACCTGACAGGTGGTGATCCAGCCTCTGTTTAAAATCCTCCAGAAGTCCACTATATAGCTCTTACTATCAGAAATGCCTGATGGTCAGAATCTCATTTCTCCTCTTTGAATCTATTGGTTCTGGTCCTACACTCAGGAGGAGGAGAAAAACAAGCTCACTCCATCTTCCATGTGATGGAAGGAATTTCTATAGAAGTGACGAGTCTCTAAGAGATTTTGAACAGTAGACTGCACTGCTTTGCAATGTGGTGGACAGTCCTTCTCCTAGATGACCCCCAAGGTCCCTTCTATCTCTACACTTCCATGGTTCTATGAATGACTACAAGTCTAATAAAAGGAAACATAATGGAACCACAACCAATGGTGATACAGATAGGTGAGATTTATTGTAGTGGGAGGACAGTTGCATGACATAATGTATAAGTTAAGCAATTGTGGTCCCTGCCTGTTTGAAGGAGGCAGTGGTAAAACCACTCCTTAAGAAACCTGCCCTGGATTTGGAAAACCTAACTAACTATGGGCCAGTTGCTAATCTTCCTTTCCTGAGCAAGGTTCTGGAGCGAGTGGTCGCAGACCAGAACAAGGCGCTTTCGGAATAAACTGCTTTTCTGGATCCATTTCAATAGAGGATTAGGAACAGTTTTGGCACAGAAACTGCTTTGGTTGCCTTGTATGATGTCCAGATAAGACTGAGACACGGTTAGTGGGTGGTTCCCTAGACCCGATGGGTGGGAGATTGAGAGGTCTGGAGGGTGGCAACTCGAGAACGGGGCCTTCTCTGTGGTGGCTCCCCATCTGTGGAATGCTCTCCCCAGGAAAGTTCACCTGGTGCCGTCATTATATACTTTTAGGCGCCAGCCAAAAATGTTCCATTTTAATGGAGCATTTGGTTGATTTGATTGACATCCTATGCCCTTTAAAAATGTGTGGGGGTGGGTTGGGAGGGGTTATTTGGTTGTTGCTTTTATCTTGTTTATATATTTTGTGGTTTTATTTTTGATTTTGTTCTGTGAACAGCCTTGAGACCTGCTGGTATAAGGCAATATATAAATTCTAAATAATAATAATATTAATAATAAAACAAACAATGCATTGAAGTGTAAAATAATTAAAAGACTGTTTTAAGGTTGCCTGCTGTGATTTAATCAAAGGGATACAGAGAAAAACAGAGCTTCTTGGGAATCTGGAAACATCATATTCAGAGATCCATCAATGAATGACAAGTGTATGTCATTCACACTTTGGTGTCCCACAAATTTTGGTCAAAGTACATTAGGTACAAGGGGAGAAAAAGGTCATATCCAAGAGAAAAGGGAGGAAAACAGAAAGATGCACTGAGCAGAGAGGTGTAGATCTGAGTGTCAGAGATGCTAAGAGATCCTTGATCCAGTCCATTTGGGCTTGTCTAGAAGGGAAGACCCAGCATTTCTGACACCTGAGCCCATACAATCACCAGCCATTCATCCAACACATGCAATTCAGGGACCATTTCCCCCCTTTCCTCTGGGGATCATGTTCAGATTCAAAAGAGGAATAAGTTAATCCTTCTCTCACCAGAGGGGTAGAGCGCTAGTTGTATTTCAGGCAAGATGCAGTGAACCCTGAATTTATTCACATAAAGTTGATGTTGGCTATTCTACCGAAAGAGCCTCTGTATATTTTAGACATTGTAGTAATTTGACCAGGAACAGGAAAAGGAAAAGGAACAGGAACAGGAATGGGACGTAGCTGGATGGATATACCCATGTTCATAGATGGCATCTTGAACGGCAGCTGTTAATCTGAAAAAAAGGAGAGAAACACTTAGAATCATAGAATTTGATTATGTTTATAGATGACATTGTGGAAAGGCAGTTCTGAAAAAAGAGGGACATTAGTCCAACCCCCTGCAATGCAGAAAACTCAATTCAAGTATCCATGATAGATGGCCCTTGACATCCACATAAATAACAGAGGTAAGGAAAGAATAATAATAATAAATAATAAATTTTATTTATATCCCGCCCTCCCCAGCCGAAGCCGGGCTCAGGGCGGCTAACAACACTAAAATAGTGCAACATTATAAAAACATCAAAGAATTAATTAAAATCAAAATTGATGGCAACCATAAACTAAAGTATTGTAAAGATTGCCAAAGGAGGGAGTCAGGCTGCGCCCTGACCAAAGGCCTGGTGGAACAGCTCTGTCTTGCAGGCCCTGCGGGAAGATGTCAAGTCCTGGAGGGCCCTTGTCTCTTGTGACAGAGCGTTCCACCAGGTTGGAGCCGCAGCCGAAAAAGCCCTGGCTCTAGTTGAGGCCAGCCTAACCTCTCTGAGGCCTGGGACCTTCAAGATGTTTTTATTTGAAGACCGTAAGTTCCTCTGTGGGGCATACCAGGAGAGGCGGTCCCGTAGATACGAGGGTCCTAGGCCGTATAGGGCTTTGAAGGTTAAAACCAGCACCTTAAACCTGATCCTGTACTCCACCGGGAGCCAGTGCAGCTGGTATAGCACCGGATGAATGTGATCCCGCAGCGAAGACCCCGTAAGGAGTCTCGCTGCGGCATTCTGCACCCGCTGGAGTTTCTGGGTCAGTCTCAGGGGCAGCCCCACGTAGAGCGAGTTACAATAATCCAGTCTGGAGGTGACCGTTGCGTGGATCACAGTGGCTAGGTCAGGGCGAGAGAGGTAAGGAGCCAACTGCTTAGCTTGGCGGAGATGAAAAAATGCCGCCTTTGTTATAGCTGCAATCTGCGCCTCCATGGAGAGGGAGGTATCGAAGATTACACCCAAACTCTTAACGGACGGTGCTGGCACTAATTGCACCCCCGCAAGAGATGGGAGTTGCCCCCTCAATCCCATATCGTCCCGTCCCAGCCAGAGGACCTCTGTCTTCGAAGGATTTAACTTCAACTTCAAAAAGAGTGAGAAAACACATAAAAAGAAAAAGAATTAACAAATCCCCCTAAAAAAGAGACAGTGAAACAGGACGTTAAGATATTACACAATTGCGTGGCAAGTCCCCCTCCCCCCATGAGAAATAAAGACACGGGACACGGTATATAAGGTTAATGGGCGGAAAATGGCCACAACTTTATTGATTGCAGAAATTGAGCGGTATTGGCTTAGGCATTGGTCCTGTCAGCTAACCGGCTTCAGCCCGATTGCATGAAGCCCGATGAGGGTTAACCACCAGTAGGGGGAGTCCTGCTGATGTACATCAACTAGGATCTCCCCCAGGGTCACCACTCGGGGGCGTGCCTTAGGCCCACACCTCCATAGGCTTCGGACAGGGCAACGCCCCCCGGAATCCTTTACCGGACTACCCTTTGCTTTGGGGGAAGGTGATGGCACTTCCTTCCCCCTCATTTGCATAACAATACCCCTACCAATGCCTAACTGCCAATGCTGAGGAATTATGACGATTTGCTACGAGGTAGACGAAAAAGACCAAATGGCAGGTGCCAATTCACCAAGTGAAAAAAATCCTGACCAGGCCCCTTGACGGTGACCAAACGAAGTCCATAGCAAGGTCAGAGGAGCAACTAAAGGGTGAGTAGGGTGGGAAACCTGATCAGATGTAGAGGCAAGAGAGGGTGGACCTCGGGCGCGCCAGGCATAAATAGCCCGGGCCACGCCTCCCTGACCAGCTGATTGGCTATGCAGGGAGCTGACGCGCCCGAGGATTCCCTCAATCTCGCGGGGGCTGGAAGCCAGCCCCCACGTTTGTGGGGAGGGTGTGGGCCCGCAACCCCACCTCCTCACCAGTTCGGAAGTGGCTTTTTCAGTGGTAATAAATCAGGAAATAGAGTGGAATATTGAATATATAAAACAGAAGCAATTAGAGAAAAAGGTAGGCGCCTGCATCACTACAGAGTATTGGTATTAGGTTATCGTCTCATTCTCTCTCTCTCTCTCTCTCTTCCTCAGCCACCTATCACAGCTTCCAAGAATTTGGTAAAAACCATTCAGAAACCAGAGGCCACCGAGAGCAAGTCTCAAAATCCACGGGAAAACCCAAGAGCTGACCTGTCTGAAGGTGTTGACAATGGGATGACATTTTAAAACGAGTAAAATGGAAAGAACACGTAATAGAATATCGTCTGGAGAAGATACTAGAATCCTGTTAAGAAGTGGATGGAGAGTAGGAGCCAGATGGGGGAAAGGACATTTTAGAAGAAAACTGGCAATTATATCCAATATATTATTTCCCTGATGATATTCCTCCAATAAGAGTGATGGACAAAAGTTCCTTTGGAAGATGGGGACGGGCTTCCTATTTCACAATACCTGGCTTTACTTATTCTATAGTGGCTGTAATTATGGAGATGAATTTCCAACGGAAAAGCGTTTTTTAAAAAATAAAAAATCACACTGTGTGGGTTTTCTGGTGCCTGGTCAAATGTGAGTTCTGATTGAACCTTCTCCCACATTTGAGGCTCATGAAAGGTTTCTCCCCTGTGTGCATCCTCTGGTGCTTCTTAAGGCATGAGCTCTGACTGAAACATTTCCCACACTTGTAGGGCACTTGTAGGGCTTCTCTCAGAGTACAACTCCCATCATTCCTGGCTATTGGCTGTACCAACACAGTTACGGGGCACAAAATGTGCTAATTCCTTCTAAAGGCTTATTATGCTTATTAGTCAGTCAAGAGACTAGGAATGTTTTATTTGATCATTTAGCACCTACCCAGCAAATTGCTAATTAAACCATTGAAGGCCTTCCTCTTTCAATAAGAAGCTTTTGAAGTGGAATATGTTTTTAAGCATATGTGTTAGAAGCTGCCCAGAGTGGCTGGGGCAACCCAGGCAGACGGGCAGGGTTTAATTCTTATGATTCTTATGATTATGGTTATGATTATCCCAGTCTGCACTACATGGGAACTATATTTTGACTGAGTTATATATGGAACTGTGTTTAATTGTTCTGAGGCATCTGATGAAGACCTGCATTTTAAAATGAGCTTAAAAAATATATTTGTAAATGTTTGTATCTCTCATGCCAGGCAGAAACCAGCTGGGTGCTTTGGCAGATGTTTATCTTCCTAAACAGGGCCCCTCTGATTTGTAGCATTAGCAGGAGACGAGCGCTTTAGGGTTGTAAAAGGTAATTACAGGCTGGGAGCAAAAGGTCATACTGACCATACAAATTACAGAATACAATCAAGCTGCAAAGACACAATTAAGAGTTGGTAAATAGTGAAATTTATTGTTTAACAGATAATATACCATGTACCTCCCATTAAGACTTGAGCCATATTTTCCTAAGGTTAAAGGGCAAGAGCTAAAAGGAACAGCAGCTGGCTTGAAAGGGTGGTGTAGATCTAAGAGGTTGCTTTTGAAGGTGTTTCCTCTTTACTCTGAAAAGGCCTTTCCTTCTAAAAATCTATCTATGTTAATGTATGAAATATATTAGCTTAAATGTAATTATGCAAAGGATTTAGAAAGTAAGAAATGTTAGATTCTTATGTTAGATTCTTGTTTCATTGATGGTGTGTGAGAAGGTGAACCCAAGATCTCTGTTTAAGATAAAAATTAAAACCATTAGCCATCTGTTCTGGAGTGAATAGGGTAATAGGGCAATAGGGCAAAGATGATCTGATAATTAAGGTGCCTGGTCGAGGCAAATGTAAGATATATGGCTACTTGTCTGCCATTTATGGATAGAAGGAAATATAGCTCTTTGTCTCCCATAAAAGGTAATAGGAAATGGGTGTATCTTTTATGATTGGTTCTAGCAAACAGCCAATAGGAATTTCAACCAGGCTGATAGGACAGAGGCAGCCAAAGGAGGAGCAAGGGGGCTGGGCTGAGGAAATATAAGTGCTGGCCATCAGGGCTGGAGTGGGCAGAGCTTTGGTATCCATATACCACTGTGTCTCTCATTTATTTGTCTGACAAATAAATTATTTTAATTTCTCTATTGCTGCGTTGAATATTTCATTCCAGCTAAGCGTTAACCACAAGCAGGGTGCTACAGTTCTTACCCTTTTCTCATTTTATGGTTGTATCAGTTTTATTTTTATGTAATTGTATATTTTATTGTAATAACCCACCATGGGACCTTATAGCAAACGACAGGTAAGGATTCAAATCAGATCAAATCAGCAATATTGGTAAAACCACAATGTAAGATTTTTGTTTCTCACAGTAAATGAGGCAGGAAGATTCTTTTAAGTCAGAAGTGAGAGATATTCACAAGCAGCTGATGAACGGAGGTGGAACTAGAGGCAGTCATTAAGTGAATGATTAGCCTTTGAATTTATGCTGCTGTGCATTTAACACGGGATATCCTGGATTTGGTAATTGGACACTGTGCAAACTAGCTTTCACAAAGGCCATTCTGCACTGAGCCATGCATTTTAGGGATGAAAGAGATGTTCAGTTCAGGCAGAAGTCGTTTTGTGGGCTTTCAGTGTAATCCTGCTTTCCCCACCTCTCTCTTGCAATTTTCCAAAAGTTAATCCTGAATCCAACACAGAGGTAATGAGGACATGCCTAAACCAAGACTCGCAGAAATATGACAGGAGCCATATGGTTGAGGCACTGGTTGTGCAACTTTTAACTAAAAATAAAACAACACTTTATGAAGCAAGAAGCCTGCTCCAGCATTGCTTGATTGGAATGTAAGCAGAAAATTGGTGTAGAGAGTGTTGTCAATGAAGGGCAACTTAAAATCATTAGACTATCACGATGGCTAACTCTGAGGCCACATTTGCCCAAGTAGACGCATTATGTGACCCATGAGAGCAGCAAAATAATCAGCAGGGCCGTCTTAAGCATATCCGGTGCAGTCGTGCAAAGCTCCCTCCAGCCCCCCCCCCCAGTTTCCTAGAGTTGTCCACCTTTTTTTAGGGAGGATGGCACTGCCAGCGGGGCTGGAGGAGGCAGGCAGTGGCTGGAGGGTGGCTCCTCCAGTGGGGAAGAGGCGGAGGCTGGACACGCCGCCTCCCGGCTCAGCTGACTGCTTTGTGCCACGGTGGCCATTGCAGACGGAGACTCCGGGCATGGTGCTCTTCGGCGCAGCATGGCGGAGGTGGGTGAGGGCGGTGAGCTGATACTGAGAGGCACTGCATCCAGCCTCCGCCTCTTCCCTGGCGCCCTCCAGAACATGGCGCCCCGCGCCACTAGCTTCTATGGGCAAGACGCCCCTGATAATCAGGCTGTACAAAGGTGATGGGTTATAATCAGGCCCAATCTCTATTGAGAGCAGCAGGTAGCTAAAGGGTTGGCATGGCCGTGGGTCCCAGTGATGTACATAGAGACCTATAAGCTCAGCCAACTAGCCAGGCTAGAGACCTTGTGCCTAATCTTGTGCTAGGAGCAGCTTACTCCCAAGGTTGGGATGTGCTCTGACCAAATGTCCTAACCCCCTCAGGTAGAAAGGAATGCAAAGAGATCACGTGCAGAGGGGGCTGCTTAGAGAAAGAGTCCTTTGTTTCCTTGCCTAATGAATATGTAATGAAGGAAAGACCATACATGGTATAATGAGTATTGTGTCGTAACTTTAGATTGGAGGAAGTTTATGCATATGTATTGCTTTAATAGATAACAGCAATGTATATTAAGAGGGCGCCACCCTTTGGGGCTTGCTCAGCTTGTGGAGAGTGATGCCACTGAGCCATTATTGCTAGCAATAAACACCCTTTGTTTTCTCATTGCCGCATGGAGATTTCCTTCAGCCTCAAATGTTGATTTTGCTACACCAGGATCAGTTCATCATTCCACAAGCCCCACGTTGAGGGAAGAGATCTGCTGGGTTTTCAACCTCCCCATGAAGTCAGCCAGCGTTGAACCATGCCATGGGGTAAACCAAGTAAGGAAGTTCTCAATGGGGAAGTTCCAACCAGGCAGATACTCAACCCAAGCTTGGGGGTGTCTTAATCAATCCTCCCCTCAGGATGCTAATGCCCCCCCAATAGTGTGCTAATAGTTTCCAATGCCTTTTCTGCCCTCATACAAAAACGTTCTTCCGCCTAACAAGGAAGGTCATAATTTCACTGAGGGAAAGGTGAAAGAAACCCCAACCAAGTGCCAATCAGGTTGAGCAAAATAATAGTAATTTCCAGCCCTGTCAACCAGCAACCCAAAATTGCTCAGTGAGGACACTAACCCCAGTGTCCTACCAGTGTCCGGGTAGGAAGCTCTCAAAGCAAAATAGCTCTGAGCTCCGGGGGAAGCAGTCTGATGCAGGCTTTCGGCTCCTCTTTGCTTATGGGACAGCTTTTCCCATCAGCCACATCACACAGACAAGACACTGGGAAAACTTTGCCCAGTATTCTGATGCAGTCTGTGGGTCACCAGGCAAAGACATCCCACACTTAATGGGCATGGAACGGTTCTTGCAACAGACTTTTCTGCTTTTGTAGAATACAGCAGTACAGTATTCCATAAGCTGTACTGTTTTAAGGGTGCTCAAAACAGGGAGGGAAGCCATGACTGCTGAAAGTTGTATCATAGTGTGTCTAATCTATGCTGCGATTTTGGTCTGAGGACAATAATAGACATACACAGATGTAACAGTTAGCTCAGTGTTCTGGATTAGTGCAAGGAAAAATGTGGGTGTTGATGTTGGAGTGAGGAGAAAACATGAAAGAAACCCACAGAGAACAGGTTCTATGCTGAAACTAAGTTTAATGGGAAAGAAGAAGTCAGAGGACATTTTACATTCCAGAAACAGAGGAAGAACAACCTTCAAGGCTTTGCAGTAATTCAGACGTTGATACTGATTACAAAGATCATACATGCACATTCAGAGTTGTTTCATGTTTCGAGTGGAATACAAGTTGGAAGCATTAAAAAATTGCCCCGTGGCTGGAGATAAATTCCATAGCAAAAGCACAGAAGAAGAAGAAATTCACAGTGAATAGAGGTTGGGATCAACACATCCTAGGAAACAGCCTCACATTTGTAAGAAAAACATGGATGAGCCAGGCATCTGGGCATCCTGCAAACAGGACGCTTGGCATTTCTGGCACTTAGACCCATGAGATCATCAAGCGTAAAACAAGCCATGCCACGTTTGTCAATTGCCAGTCTGGGCATTCTGCTGCTCTGAGTGCTCCCTTTAATAGCATGAATAATGTCTAATTGGCAGAGAGTATTGGCTCCAAGAGAATCACAACAAATGGAACTTGGATGACAATTACCCCAGTTAGTAGCATCTGATTCATTAAATCAACACTGGCAGCAGCATTTTTTAATATTTTTTTTGCTACATTTTTATTTGAGCATTCCCCCCCCCTTGGTGCTTTCTTTTTTTAAAATCTATTTATATTCATTCTAACAATGGGTACCCGTTCCCTATCATCTCTCCAGAAAGCCTATTCACCCTGTAAAAAATTGGACAGCGGAGCGTGATTGCAGCAGTTGGTGGTATCAGATTCATTAAATCAGCAGGGACAGCAGCCATTTTGGAGTGATGCAGCTGGATCTAAAATGATAAGCAAGACATTAATCCAATTTATTCATGTTTCATCCCTCCAATTTGAATAATAATGGTAAGAACAACAACCATCAGTACCCATGAATAACAAGAGGAAGAGATAGTGGTATGCAGTGCAGAACAACATGATAGCATAATCTGCAAGTCAATAAAAAAAATGGTCATAAAAAACAAGCCAGCAATAGTGTTGTTGGGGTGGCCTTTTGGTGGTGCCTCCACTCAGCTTTTCTCACTTTAGTTGTGACCCCCATTTCTCCAGCAACAGAAAACACATATGTTCTGTCATCCATGGGACAAGGATTAGGTTTTTGGGCAAAGGCATGTATATCGACTCTTAAAGACCTCTGCCCTCCTCATCCCCGTTTCCTTTAGTGCTGTGTTTTTTAGATTTCAAGCCTATGAGCAGAAATTGAGCATTTGAAAGATCTTATTGGAGCCTTTTGTAGAAATGAAGGTTAAATGCACTTCGAATAAACAAATGACAATAAGCTCATCTTCCAGAATTCTGAATATATGATAGATTCATAGACTATATATTGCATTAAATAAAACTTCATGTTGAATCTCTGGCATCTCAAGGTGGGCCAGGGAAAGGGCCCTGCCTGAATCCCGGGACAACCACGACCAGTCCATGTGGACCAGGATGGGGGGGCATCTTTGGCCCTCCAGATGCTGTTGGACTCCAACACCCAGCTGGCACAGCCAAGGGCCAGGAATGATGGGAGTTGTAGTCCAGCATATCTAATTCTCCAAAGAGCCCTAGGAAATGACAAAGAAAATGAGCAAAGAGGAGCAAGTCAAGCTTCAAAGAAGGAGACAGAGAGAGTGAAGTTCGGAAAGGAAGAGGCAGCAAAAGGCATGAAGTTCTCTCACTTACCAAGGTCTCAAGTGAAGTACTCAGGTGAAGGGGAGAGGAGCTCTTGTAAGAATCGTGAGCAGCAAGTCCTTTTATTCGATTCCAAGTCTGCAAGTCCCTCCCTTGTAGACGAAAACTGTCTTCAGGTGTCCTACCTTCCCTGACTAATTGTTGGATGTGGACTTCATCCAGCCATTCCTGAACCGCCCTGTATTCATTAACATGTGTTTTATCCAATTCCATTCCCCTTTCATTATCCTCCTACTTACTCCTGTGGTTATGTAATGCACTTTAAAAAATTAGTGTCCTGCCTCCCTTCATAAGGAAACTATTACCTTAAAAGCTACAAGCCCTCTGTCTACTGAATTCTAGAGATATGTATAATCCTCATCTTTCCAGTCTCGGGCAGCCTTATTTGTTTTATAGAAGACTTTTAAAACTTCCTTTATAATCCCTTCATAAGGTAAAGGTAAAGGGACCCCTGACCATTGAGGTCCAGTCGTGGCTGACTCTGGGGTTGTGGTGCTCATCTCGCTTTATTGGCCGAGGGAGCCGACGTACAGCTTCCGGGTCATGTGGCCAGCATGACTAAGCCTCTTCTGGCAAACCAGAGCTGCGCACGGAAACACCATTTACCTTCCTGCAGAGCGGTACCTATTTACCGTATTTTTTGCTCTATAAGACTCACTTTTTCACTCCTAAAAAGTGAGGGGAAATGTGTGTTCGTCTTATGGAGTGAATGCAGGCTGTGCAGCTATCACAGAAGCCAGAACAGCAAGAGGGATTGCTGCTTTCACTGCGTAGCGATCCCTCTTGCTGTTCTGGCTTTCGAGATTCAGAATATTATTTTTCTTGTTTTCCTCCTCCAAAAACTAGGTGTGTCCTGTGGTCTGGTGCGTCTTATAGAGCGAAAAATATGGTATCTACTTGCACTTTGACATGCTTTTGAACTGCTAGGTTGGCAGGAGCAGGGACTGAGCAACAGGAGCTCACCCCTTTGCGGGGATTCGAACCGCCGACTTAATGATCAGCACATCCTAGGCTCTGTGGTTTAACCCACAGCACCACCCGTGTCCCTAATCCCTACATATGTTTGCTATGTTTGCTTTAAACAAAGCCCTCTAAATTGAATTTGGGGGACATCAGCCTCAAAGGGAGCTTCCTGGTGCAGTCTGGCCATTGGTCCATCTAGCTCAATATTATCTTCCCCTTTCTGTCTGGGGAGTGCAGGATTCAATCCTGATTGGGGGTCTGTTCTGAAGTTTGTCTTTCTACCTGAGTGCATTCTCTGTGTCTTTTTGCCTGATGCTCCACTTCCTGATCTTCCCTTGATCTTTCTGGTTGGGCTCATGAAGGGTGTTCCAGTGCAATTTCAGGGAGAAAATTTGGCTAGAAACTCACATAGAACTCTGGCTGTTTGCTAGCCTGCCAAAACTAGTAATTTCTGAATTTGATCATTGTGGTTTGCAGAACTTTTGTTGGTTTTATTAATAAATATGTCCTTTTCACCTTCATGAGGCTTCATTGTGAGTGGCGGTGGTGGTGGGGAATGACAAATACCTACAAAAAATAATAACAGAACACTACATGACTTACGGCATGGAAATATGTCAAAATGAGCTTGCGAATGAGAACTTGAAAATTAAATTCTTTGTGTATTCTTTCATACAAAATTGCAAGAGAAGACTTTCAGTCAATTTCTGTACCCATCCTCACATCCAACAGAGAGAGACGGGAGTCGGATAAACCCATTGCTTCTTTTCCCCAATAACAACTAGTGGCTGTGTCCCTGCTCTCACCTGAAGGAGAGACGCCAATCATGTTTGCACAATATACAAACATGGATCAGAATAGAGCTGAGATGGCATTCACCAAACATGCCAAAATCTGAAATGATGCATCAATTACTGCGACCCAGAACCAATGCTGATGAAAGCAACAATACACCAAGCATGAAAGAGCAACGTCACAAACCAATTAGCAGGAACAGAGTGAATTTCCAAAATGAGCTGCTGCCTCCATCTCAAGCTGAACCACAACTGCAATTGAAAATCAAACCTTTTTCAAAATAGCACATGAAATCCCCACAGATAATATGAATGTGTAATGATTTTGGCCAGAATACACTTGGCAATTTTGGTTCTTCAGGAATGACTCAGTACCTCAAGGCTCCTAAGTAGCTGTAACACCTATCCCTTCCCTATATCAGCATCTATTTCATAATCATTTATTTCTCTTTTATCCTATGTTATTTTGTAAAGGTTGCACGAAAGCTTCCATTCACAATAGGGTCATTTTCCCCAAATGAAAAATACAGAGGTATACATGGTCACAACATTGAGAATGCTGGCAATGAAACTGATTTAATATTTTGTCAGCATGTATCATATGCATGCCTCCTGGAGAAACGCTGGTTGACACTGAAATTGCCCCCCCCCCCCAGTGTACAGCTCCACTGATTCTTTGTGATCGGTTCCAGTCTGGCTGGCAGATAGTGGCCCTGAACTCTCTGCAGAAATTGGGCCGTGCTCCTCAAGCCATCTTAAATTTGGGATTGGATCAAGCAAGATCCGTGGTCAGGCAAATAATTATGGACATAGAGAGACAACAGGACTGCTTGAGGTCCCCTGATGACATAATTGCAGAACACGAGAGATATTTCTGTTCCGGCAGCATATCTCCCTTTCCTCATATCCAGTGATGTATTCTGCCTGCAGATGAGCAGAGGTGATTAATTCACATTTTCATGAGCGAGCTACGTTGATCAAGAAGATGAATAAATCCACTTTGTCTCAATTTTGGAATACCCGTTTCTTTTCCCCCAGCTAGAGCTAAAAATATTTTCCGATTATGAAGTTATTGTCCTTTAAATAGGCCATGGGTTGTTTTCTGCTTTCCAAAGAAGAGATATGCTTATGGTACATAGTATGGAGTTTATTTCCCCACAGGCTCTGCATTGGTACTGTCCAATTCCCAGTTCCATTATGCGGCTTTAATCCTACTTTGTGTTGGTAGCTCTGAGTTCCAGGGGAAGCAGCCTGATGCAGGCTTTCGGCTCCTCTTTGCTTATGGGACAGCTTTTCCCATCAGCCACATCACACAGACAAGATACTGGGAAAACTTTGCCCAGTATTCTGATGCAGTCTGTGGGTCACCAGGCAAAGACATCCCACACTTAATGGGCATGGAACGGTTCTTGCAACAGACTTTTCTGCTTTTGTAGAATACAGCAGTACAGTATTCCATAAGCTGTACTGTTTTAAGGGTGCTCAAAACAGGGAGGGAAGCCATGACTGCTGAAAGTTGTATCATAGTGTGTCTAATCTATGCTGCGATTTTGGTCTGAGGACAATAATAGACATACACAGATGTAACAGTTAGCCCAGTGTTCTGGATCAGTGCAAGGAAAAAATGTGGGTGTTGATGTTGGAGTGAGGAGAAAACATGAAAGAAACCCACAGAGAACAGGTTCTATGCTGAAACTAAGTTTAATGGGAAAGAAGAAGTCAGAGGACATTTTACATTCCAGAAACAGAGGAAGAACAACCTTCAAGGCTTTGCAGTAATTCAGACGTTGATACTGATTACAAAGATCATACATGCACATTCAGAGTTGTTTCATGTTTCGAGTGGAATACAAGTTGGAAGCATTAAAAAATTGCCCCGTGGCTGGAGATAAATTCCATAGCAAAAGCACAGAAGAAGAAGAAATTCACAGTGAATAGAGGTTGGGATCAACAAATCCTAGGAAACAGCCTCACATTTGTAAGAAAAACATGGATGAGCCACTTAAAGACCTCTGCCCTCCTCATCCCTGTTTCATTTAGTGCTGTGCTTTTTAGGTTTCAAGCCTGTGAGCAGAAAATGAGCATTTGAAAGATCTTCTTGGAGGCTTTTGTAGAAATGTAGGTTAAATACACTTTGAAGAAACAAATGACAATAAGCTCATTTTCCAGAATTCTGAATATATGTGATAGATTCATAGACTATATATTGCATTAAATAAAACTTCATGTTGTATTGTAGGCTGAGCCTAGTCCATGCCAGGGAATCGTTGGCCCGCGTCCTCAGATCCAGAGAGAGAGCAAAAGAAAGCACCAGGAAAGATCCTTCTTTGGAGGAAAGCAGTTTATTCTCTGTGCACAGTGACAGCCAGCAGAATAATTTCTGGAAGACTGGCTGCCCCGAAATACGCCTCTGCAAACTTTCTTATACCTTGAGAAAGCTCTCTCCCTCCTCCCCCCAAACGCCCTCCAGAAACTTCCCCAATCAGCTGGAAAGTTTTCAACTTATTTCCTTCGCTGGCTAAGCGTCCTGCATCCCCTCCTCCCGTCTCCCTCCTCCCGTCTCCCTCGTCTCGTATGTGTCTTTCTTATCTTGCATTCCTAAAGTAAGAAAGCGAGGGGCCTCTGGTTATTTCTAGCTTACAGTCTCCTTCATATGTGTCTTTCTTATCTTACATTCCTAAAGCGAGGGGCCTCTTTTGCAGAAGTCAAATTAGCTCAGAAATTTACTTAGATCCAAAGTACAGAGAATATAGAAGATCCTTCTTAGGTACAAGGTACAAGGTATAGAAAGCATATAGAAAGCAATCCTTCCCTCTCCCTTCACTCCCTCCTCTTCTTATGAACAACCTAATACTTAGGTTCGTTCTGGGGTAGGGGTCTATAATCTCTCATGAAAGCAAGCACACGAGGTCCCATCATGCGAGACATCATCTTCTCCATCATATTTTGCATACATTGCATCAAGCAGGGCATACAGAAGCAGAAAAGCAATAGAAGCATTATTGGACTTATCACCATAATAAATATCCTCCCCATCCATCCACCTGGGAAGATGCCGTCCAACCAAGACATATCCCAGCCCTCCCAGGTTTGTACAGGGACATGTGCTACCTTTTCAATGCTTGCTGCCAGATCACGGATAGCCTCGCCGTGGTCTGAAATGTTGAAGCAACATGCTCCACCTGTGAGATTTAACGCTGCACAAAAGCCTCCATGTTGCGCCAGGAGAAAGTCCAATGCTAATTGGACTGAGAGAAACGCATTGCGTGTCTCATCCAATTGCGTAGCAATTAGCCTAAGGGCCGTGGCTGTCGTGTTAGCAACAATCTCTACCACTGCCTGGAGTCTGATTACGCGGTTCAAGTTATAGATCGGCCCCCTTGCCCCAGAGATTTTCTCTCCCTGATTCCATGAGGCTGGAGCATAATGGGCCAGTATCCTTTCCGGAGGCCACTGATTTTTGCCCCAATTCTGGGAGCTGCCACCTGCAAGTGTTGCCAGGTCAGCCGAACGCCTCCTTCTACGGGGTGCAGAGGCAATCTGGTCAGGAATCCACATGGGGGGTATTAAGTAGGCTGGAAAACAGACCCCATACCATCCTCTTGGGAGGGCATGATAGGCCTTCCTGCCACACACCCAGTAAACGTCCTGACCATGGGCAGATATGGTGCCTCTCAGCAAGCGGGCCAGGCATGCAATCAAATTGGAACCAGAAAAGGTTCCTGTCTCGGACTCAAACATGTTAGTCGGGGCTGGGAAGGTACGATCACAGTGGGAAGTGCCCACATAGGTCTGAGCGTCACTTATGTCATTTGATTTGTTGACACAAAGGCAGCCAGTGATCCTGTGAACCTGGAAAGGGACGGAATGATTCCATAAAGAAGAATGGTTGCCCAGAGGCTGGAAGGCAACAAGTGGAGTTGTAACCAAGGATTCATTCCAAGGCACAGGGAGGAGTGGCATTCCTCCCAGAGCATCTACAGGGGCCAGAGTGCAGACGGCACAATTGGTCCGATTTGCAGAGAACGCAACCATCTCAGCAACCTGAATCCACTTATTATATGTGTGGTGGGCCCCCCACAATTGCAGCAGTTGTCTGGTCACTGTGAGTGGTATTGGCATTTCAAAGGTCAAAGGCAGCAGAAATACCAGCATGGGGACCCACAGTCGTATTTGAGCCATTGTATGCACGGGGAGGGGCTTAGGTAAGTGCTAGAGAGTGGGCTGGGGTGTAATTACGCTGAAAGAAAAGACCCACTAGACACCCTCCTCTGCAGGGGTGGCGTAAAGCAAACCAGGCCCAGGTACCTTCAATAAAGTTCAGTTATGCGAAAGGAAAGAAAAGAAAATGTGAAAATGTTCTCTTTCAATCCATGCTGGATCCTGGAGCCGTGCCAAGCGTCAGCGTCCGGAGTGACGTAGGCAGGGCTGTAGTCTGGTGGGTGTCGGGTCGTCTGGTGGGCGTTGGGCATCTTGGGTCCCTTCCAACAAGGCTGGAGCGATGTCTGGGCGTCTGGGTCCAATCTGGGTCCTCATCATAGGGATGCAGAGGCTCGACCAAGGCACAAGGCGTTCCAGCAAAAGCTCACCTGTTAAGAGAAGAGATAACAAAGACGGCAGCGATTGCACAGAACAAATTGATAGGTAACATTTGCACATAAGGTATAGGCCTAGCAAACATTAATTCAAAAGGGTATGCTTGGCAGGAAACTTCGCAAGGGGTTAACAGTTCTGTTCCTTGGGTTAAGTTTTGCCAGCTGAGATTTTTAAAAGTCTCATTTGTGTGCTCTAGGTTTCAGAGCTTTAAGCCATGTTGCAAATTTCAGTTCATTTGCCAGTGTCTGTAGAAAGAACAATGCGCTCCTTGCTTCTGGCAAAGTTTCAAATTCCTCAAAATATCAATTCCTATGTTATGCTGCGGCTCCTTTTTCAGAATAAAATTGCACCTTAAAAAGAAAAACTTGACAAAGTTCACAGAAAGCATTCACTTGCTTTTAAGAAAGTCACTTCTTCAGGTTAATACTTTGGGGCAGGGGGGTGGGTAACTCTTGGCCTTCTGGGTTTATGTGGCTGAACTGTAAATCCAGAAAGTGTGAGGTTCAGGGTAACTGGCTGAATGCAGCAGTGTCCTTGGAATAGCTGCCAAGAGATAACGCTCTGAAGCTACCTCCAAGCGCCTGGCAGAAAGGGGGGGAGAGCTGATGTCCTGTGACTTGCATGATTTTTTTTTTTTAAAAAAACAGTCTGTTCAATTGCTTTTTTGCTGCAACAGTCTTTTTGAGCAAGAACAGAGATGAAAAAAAATAATTTTTGAGAAATCTTGTTGTTCCCAGCCTGTGGGGAGTGGGGCCTGTGGGCATTCCATTTCCCAATGACTCCCTTGCCTGCAGATGGCGCACTGGCTTCTTCCCTAGGCGTCTTCTGACCCTCCCGTGGACACCCTCGCTTGCTCCAGGATTGCGTTTTTGGCTTTCTGGCTGCTGGCTGTTAGAAGACAAACCCCTAATTATTTTGGCCATGTCCTCTTCGAAAGAAGGATTCTGATTTAAGGTGCTTGGAGGTCTGTGGTCCTGGGCATCGGATGACTCCAGGGGGTCGTACACTCAGTGGAGTGGGGCCATCAAAGTGGAGTTTTAGCTGCCTCAATTGCAACTATTAGCTGCCTCAATTGCAACATCAGTATTGTCCGCTGCCCTGAGGGCATTTTTCTTGCGGATTTCCTCAATGGTCAGTAATTGTAATTCTAGGGTTTTAAATCCCTTGGGTTTTAATTGTCTCTTTTTTTTAACAGTTCTGTCCTATGCGGCTCTCAAAGCCTTCCCTTCTGTTTCTTTCTGCCAGTTCACATCCTTGCATTGTGCTGCTTCTAGAACCAAGAAGCCACATCCAGCTCTGTTTTAAACAGTTCTACATACTGGAACACTCTGTCAAACTGCTTACTAGTCCATCTTATCTCTTTATCTAGAGTTTTTCTGAAGTCTTCATCATCATCATCATCAACAACACCTTTCTCTTCCCCTTCCTTGCTAACTCAACCAATCCCTTTACAAATTCCTCATCATCCTCTTCTTCCTCTTCTGATTCATCAGCCTTGGGGGGTTCAGGCTGGGGGCCAACTCCTCCCGGTGCCTGGGGGCCTGGGTCCAGGGGAGGGGCAGTTGGTGGAGCATAGGGTGGAGGTGGTTTAATGACTTCCCCCTCCTCTTCTTCTGGGTCTGGTATCACTGGGGGCTTTTCTGACTTCCCTGTCGGTCGAACTGCACAAACTGTACTTTGTGGGGCGTCGCCTCGGCAGGCTTTCAACCATGATGGGTTCTTTTCTACATTGGTTTTCCAAGTAGAAATGTAGGGGATCTGGTCTGGGTGGACGTTCAAGATATTTTGATACAGTGGGTTGATTAGTTGCAAATCAAAACTCCCCTCCGAGGGCCAATTAGTTTGTTGCGAGGGCCAATCAACCTCACATAATGTTCTCATCCTCCGTTGCCTCAATTTGATTCCCTAATCATCATGCTTTGTGGCTGCTTTCCAGTTGTTTAAAAAGCATTCCAGAGGACTACATTGGCTTGCCCCAGACCCCATTTTCAGATACTCTGCTGCTAACAGGTTGTAAATTCTCTCACTCTACACACACTACAGCCCTACAATCGCTCGGCCAAGGGGGACACTAAGCCCTGGCCCACACTTGACAATTCAGTCACTAGAGTATCTGACATGCAACATACAACATACAAAACACATCAATATAATTTCAACATGTAACACACTAAACACACCAAAATAATTTCAGCATGCAATACACAAAACACACCAAAATAATTTCAACATGTAATACACAAAACACACCAAAATAATTTCCCCTCTGTTCCCCCCCCCCTTTTTTTTTTTTTTTTTTTTTTTTACCAAACCTTACCGGTGGCACACCACTGCCACGCCCCTTTTTTTTCCCTTCCTGGCTGCACTCTACTGCATAACCAGGTGAGGCTGATCAGGCCTCCCTCTTTTCCCTTGGGCTCACGCCCACGCCCTTTCCCTTGGGCTTACCTTTTCCGCTGCGGACCTGTCCCCTCGGCGCCGTCCTCTTTCCTCCCTCGACCTGGGTCCTTGCTCCGGAGCGGTGTGGCTGGCTCCCCCCACAAATTGGCAGGGTGCGCGTGGAGCCTGCAATTGCCGATCCGAGCTGTCCACCAAGGTCGAGCCTGGCTCTCCCCAGCCCTCTGAGGTGGGGCAGATTCCCGGTCAGGGAACCAAGATGTAGGCTGAGCCTAGTCCATGCCAGGGAATCGTTGGCCCGCGTCCTCAGATCCAGAGAGAGAGCAAAAGAAAGCACCAGGAAAGATCCTTCTTTGGAGGAAAGCAGTTTATTCTCTGTGCACAGTGACAGCCAGCAGAATAATTTCTGGAAGACTGGCTGCCCCGAAATACGCCTCTGCAAACTTTCTTATACCTTGAGAAAGCTCTCTCCCTCCTCCCCCCAAACGCCCTCCAGAAACTTCCCCAATCAGCTGGAAAGTTTTCAACTTATTTCCTTCGCTGGCTAAGCGTCCTGCATCCCCTCCTCCCGTCTCCCTCCTCCCGTCTCCCTCGTCTCGTATGTGTCTTTCTTATCTTGCATTCCTAAAGTAAGAAAGCGAGGGGCCTCTGGTTATTTCTAGCTTACAGTCTCCTTCATATGTGTCTTTCTTATCTTACATTCCTAAAGCGAGGGGCCTCTTTTGCAGAAGTCAAATTAGCTCAGAAATTTACTTAGATCCAAAGTACAGAGAATATAGAAGATCCTTCTTAGGTACAAGGTACAAGGTATAGAAAGCATATAGAAAGCAATCCTTCCCTCTCCCTTCAGTATCTCTGGCATCTCAAGGTAGGCCAGGGAAAGGGCCCTGCCTGAAACCCGGGACAACCACGACCAGTCCATGTGGACCAGGATGGGGGAAGGGCATCTTTGGCCCTCCAAATGCTGTTGGACTCCAACACCTATCAGGCCCAACTGTCACAGCCAAGGGCCAGGAATGATGGGAGTTGTAGTCCAGCATCTCTGGGAGGAGCATAGATATTCCCCATCCCTTCCTACATATCTAATTCTCCCAAGTGCCCTAGGAAATGAGAAAGAAGATGAGCAAGGAGAGGCAGGTCTGGGTTCAAAGAAGGAGACAAAAAGAGTGAAGTTTGGAAAGTAAGGGGCAGCAAAAGGCATGGAGTTCTGTCACTTACCAAGGTCTCAAGAGAAGTACTCAGGTGAAGGTGAGGGGAGCTCTTGTTCGAGTCATGGGCAGCAAGTCCTTTTATATGAATCCAGGACTGCAAGTCCCTCCCTTGTGAAGTAAAACTGCCTTCAGGTGTCCTACCCTCAAAGGCCCCGAATATTTATTGGAACTGAACTTCATCCAGCTATCCCTGAACCACCCTGTATTCATTAGCATGTGCTTTATAAAATTCCATTCCCGTTTTATTATCCTCCTATTCACTCCTGTGGTTATGTAATACACTTATAAAAATTAGTGCCCTACCTCCCTTCATAAGGAAACTATTCCCTTCAAGGCTGTAAGCCCTCTGTCCACTGAATTCCAGAGATAAGTGTAATCCCCATCTTTCCAGTCTGCAGCTTTATCTGATTCTTTTAGAATCCGTTTTAACTTTCCCGTATAATCCCTATATATGTTTGCTTTAAACAAAGCCCTCTAAATTGAATTCAGGGGACATCAGCCTCAAAGGGAGCTTTCTTGTGTAGTCTGGCCGTTGGTCCTTCTAGCTCAGTATTAGCCTCCCCTTTCTGGCTGGGAAGTGGAGGATTCTATCCTGATTGGGGGTCTATTCCACAGTGTGTGTTTCTGGCTGACGCTCTACTTCCTGATTCATAGGTATCTCGGTTTCTGAGCATCTCAAAAGTCAAACGTTTAGGTTTTCTAATGCCGAAAACCTGGAACTGCTTCAGTTTTCGAATACTTTTCAGAAGTCGAACTGGCCACACGACTTCCATATTGAGTTTCCCATAATTAAATGCTTCCGGAAGAAAATGCTTCAGTTATCTAACGTTTCAGAACTCAAACAGTTTTCCGGAATGGATTGCGTTTGGAAAGTGAGGTACCATTGTAGCCCTTGATCTTTCTGGTTGGGCTCCCAGTGTGTTCCAGTGAATTTCAGGAAGAAGAGTTGGTTAGAAACCAGCCTAGAACTCTGGCTGTTTGCTTGCCTGCCCAAATTAGAAAAAATACTGCCCTGCTTGTACTTTTTGAATTTGATCATTGTGGGTTGCATATCTTTCATTGGTTAAATTAATAAATATATCCTTTTCACCTTCACTTTGTCTCATGAGGCTTCACTGTAAAGGGGCGGGTTAAATTTGACAAATACCTAAACAAAACAAAACAAACACTGAATGACTTTTGGAAAGTGAGCTAGGGAATGAGAAAAAGAGAGTCTGACATTGAAATATTTTGACCATATTTTCATAGACATTGCAAGAAAAGACTTTCAGTTAATGTCTTTACCCATCCTCACATCCAACAGAGAGAGATGGGAGTAGGATAAACTCATTGCTACTTTCCCCCAGTAACAACTAGTGGCTGTGCCTCTGCTCTCACCTGAAGGAGAGACGCCAATCATGTTTGCACATTATACAAACATAGATCAGAATAGAGCCAAGATGACATACACCAAACATGCCAAAATCTCAAATGATGTATCAATCATTTTGGCTCAAAACCAATAATTAAATCAAGAATACTTCTAGCTAATTAAAAAGAACACCGAAGCTCACAAAATGTGGTAGAAAATTATTTTGTCATAGAAACACCCATTATTGCAACTCAGAACCAATGCTGATGAAAGCAACATTACATCAAGCATGACGGGAACAACATCACAAACCAAATAGCAGGAACAGAGTGAACTTCCAAAATGAGCTGCTGGCTCCATCTCAAGCTTAACCACAACTGCATGTGAGAGAGAACCTTTTTGAGTATAGCACATGAAATACCTGCAGAGAGAAATGGTGTGAACATTAATATGAATGTGTAATCATTTTGCCTTTATACACATAACAATTTTGATTCTTCAGGACTGACACAGTACCTCAAAGCTCCTAAGTGGACTTTAGAGGAGGCTGGTGTCATGGAATCTGGACGACCGAATAGTCTCCCATGCCCTCCAAAAAAGCCCTGCAGCATGGGAGGTTTGCATTGGCTAAGCCATCCTTTCTCCTCCAAGATCAAGCAGCAGTGGTGCAAAAACCCTCCAGGAGATGCCAAACAAGTACAATCAGTATAGAAATTGCAATGGGCCACTGCTCATCTTGGCAGGCACCAGCACTCCACCATGGCCAACATTGGCTTCTTGGTTGTTGTTTTTCAAATTAAACTTCCAAAGCACTAATAAATTGGGGTGGAAACCAACCCACACAGCAATTAACAAATTCAAGAAGTCTTTCTAAATGAGGTTCATAATATCAAATGAAAAGAACGTTGTGGGGATGTGGTTGATGGGACTGTTTCAGGGATAAGCGCCCAAAATAGCAAATACCCAGGAAGTGCAGCCAGATTGCATATAGCAATTAGCTCTCTAGGGCTGACTCAAACTTGGTAGTGGTGAATGAAACTGTATAAAAGGGCTCCCCACAGACCTTTGCCCCCACTAACATGAGTAGCCAACCCTTGTCTCCAGCTCCCGTGTTTTCTCCTGCTCTTGGTATGTCTCCTTTTCAATTAAACCTTGTTGGAGAGGACATCTCTTCTTGGAATGGGTTCTTGTGCTTTTGACTTCAGATGTTAGTAGTTTGCATTTATGTCTGAGTTGGGAATGGGGACTGGGAATCGGGAATGAGCTGGCTGGAATTGTTACTACCTTGAGTTTATGTTGGTAATTATCTGAGATGTAAGTTTTTACAGTAAACAGGGAGCTGCATGACTTGCAGATTTTGATCAAAACTCAACACAGGCACTGGAAATTGAAACAAAATAGATTTAATTGAACATTTAATTACAGAAGCCCAAACCAAGAAAACAGCTGCAAAAATTTCTCATTCATATGACTTGTGGCTCAGGGTTGAAACACAACACTGGCGGTTTCCATAGATTTATTTTAAAAAAAATACAATAAGACAACTGAAGTTTTTAAAATGTTTAAAGTTTTATTATGTTTTGTAGGGTGCCTGGGGCAGCCCAGTAAGATGTGTGGCGCATCAAAAGTAAAATTTCATTATGGAATGGGACTTCCCTATATTCATCGGAGAAAAGATGGAGGGTATCTAACACCCATCCCTTCCCTATATCAGCATCTATTGCATAACCATTGATTTCTCTTTTATCCTATGGTATTTTGTAAAGGTTGCATGAAAGCTTCCATCCACAATACAGTAATTTCCCCCAATTGAAATATACAGAAGTATATATGCTTACAACATTCAGATTGCTGGTAATTCAATGGATTAAATATTTTGCAGGCCTTTTTCTTATGCAGGCCTCTTGGAGAAATGCTGAGATGTTGCAACAGAATTCTGCCTTTTTAAGAAATGGGAGGAAAAAGCAAGCTCCTCGCCTTGTCACTTCTGTGGACTTCTCCTGTGCCTGCCCAGCACTGGGGTCAGAATCCAGCTGCCCCCTAGACTCTTCCTTCCCCAGACAAAACAGGGGAGGGGAGAAGCATGAAGAGAATGAAGAAGCTGTAAGGGGGGAGTCAACTGGAAAACACAATAAAACAAAGATGATCAGAATGATGAAGGAGAGGACTGGACAAAGGGCAAACCCCACAACAGAAGCACTCAAGCACGGGAGAGATGAAGACCCAGAGACAGAGAGATGAAGACCCAACCACCTTTGCAGCAGGCAGGGATGGTCTGGAGAGTCGGGCTGATTCCTGCCCTCTGCAGAGAATGTTGCAAGATCCTGCCTGTCTCCCATAGGGGGAGTCATCCCTATCAGGAATGGTGTCACCCTCCATCTTGTAAATAACCAGACATTACATGACCAAAAAGGCATCCTTTTCCTCCTTTTCTGGGTGGAGGTTTTGCCAAGTTACAATGTGAAATATCTGGAGGGCTGCAGAATGGGAATATCTGAATTAAGCAAAGGTATAGAGAAAGAGTTGATGGGCTCTATTGGTCCTGCATGTTTATTACAATGAAAGTAAAAGTGACCAGGAGACTACCACCAAATATTCAAGACATTCAAAGTTGAAAAACAGAAGGGTCTCTCCTCTGAGACCTCCAGATTTGAATCGGAAGCGGTGAACTCAAAGATTAAAACACTTTCTAAAGCAGACCGACTCCTCCTTGGCTGCGGATGTGGTTAAGTGGTTGCAGGATTTTGGGTACACAATAACTATGAAGCAGTAGGAAAGCCTCTGGAAAACAAACTGGAAATTCACAGCTTGTTATTCTCTGCATGAGAATTTTCTTAAAATTCAACATCGGCGGTATCTAACTCCTTGGAAACTGTCCAAGATGTATAAAAGTCTCTCAAGTGATTGTTGGAGATGTAAAGAAAAGCCGGGTACTCTATTTCACATATGGTGGCAATGTTAAGAAATTGAGATATTTTGGGAGGATATCCACATAGAATTGGAAAAAAATGTTTAAAATATCCTTTAATAAAAAAAAAATCCAGAAGCTTACCTCTTGGTAATCACAGATTTGGACATTCCCAAGAAGGTGAGAGATCTTTTCATACACCACAGTGGCAGCAAGAGTTCTAATTGCGACAAATTGGAAGAGTAACAAAGTTCTGTCAAGATCAGAATGGATTCATAAATTGGTCGAATATGCGGAACTAGTTTGTCAGAGAAAATAAAAAACAAACCAAAACAGGTATTTATTTCAAGATGGGAAAAATAACAATTGTAGTTTAAGGTCAGTTGCAGTGTTCGAATAATTTCAGCAGTAGTTTTTAATATGATGTAAAAGATAAGACAGATCAAAGATTATCAAACTTTAATAGAACTTGTTATGCTATGGGTGTGTTGAAACAATGAGAAATTGAGGTGGAGAGTAGACGGGAAGTCTGGTCGAAAGAAGAAGATGATTATTAATTTCAATATTAGGAGAATATTAGTTGATGTATCGAGTTTTATTTCCTTTCTTCATCTTTTTTTCTTTGTGGTGATGGATATTTGTTTTTGTTTGATGTGTAAAAGTGAATAAAATGAGAGAGAGAGAGCAGGAGACAAATGGTATCTACTGCAGGGCAACTTCCACAAGCTCCACACAGAAAAGCCAATTATTTGGGCATGAAATAAACTGTAGTGCAAAGAACCCGAACGCATCATGCCGTTGAAGGCTGTTCTCAAAGCATAGAGGGGGATGCATGATAATTCATGAGTAATTCATGAAAGGATTAATAATAGTAGGACAATTTGTTGAGTCTAATCCAAATAGAATGTAGTCAGATACCACTCACAGTGTCCAGTTACCAAATAAGCTTATTGAAGGAGGAAGGCCTTCCATGGTTTTGTTAGCAATTACTTGAGTAGGAGCTTAAAGATCAAATAAAACATCTCTAGTCTTTTTACTGACTAATAAGCTTGATCAGTCTTTGCCAGCAATTATCACATTTTATGCCCTGGAGCTGTGGAAAGGTGTGGCATCAATTTTCATCTCAAATACAGTGGTACTTCAGGTTAAGAACTTAATTCGTTCTGGAGGTCCATTCTTAAACTGAAACTGTTCTTAACCTGAGGTACCACTTTAGCTAATGGGGCCACCCACCGCCGCCATACGATTTCTGTTCTCATCCTGAAGCAAAGTTCTTAACCCGAGGTACTATTTCTAAGTTAGTGGAGTCTGTAACCTGAAGCACCTGCAAACTGAAGTGTTTGTAACCCAAGGTACCACTAGAAGGGGGCAGGCCTGCTTCTCAATGTATAATTCAGAGGTTCACGGCCAGCCTCAGCTTTAAGTTTCATTTCCTGGGAAGTGGGAACTATGTGGGAACTATTTCCTGACTTATTTATATATGGAATTGTTTTCCATTGTTCTTACCCTTTTTATGGTTGCACCAGTTTTATTTTTATGTTATTGTATATTTTATTGTAATAACACACCATGGGACCTTATGGCAAATGGCAGGTACTGTAAGAATTCATTTCAACTTTAAAAAGTTTGCAGTATTTGGAGAGGGGAAAAAAAAACAAAAAATAAAGAAGAGTTCAAACAACTTCTGTCTGAAGATTCACTCTCTGAAATATGGCAACCGATGGAAAAAGCCATTCTGCAACATTCCTTGCATTTTTTAAATAAAGAGAAGGAGACTGGGGATAAAACCAGCTCTGTCTGCCATTGGCCCTAGTCTCACCCACTTTTGTCTTACTGAGTATGACACCAGTCTCATTTTGTTTCTAGAGTCCCAGTGGAGGAAAATTACAGGCAACAATATTTTTTATTGTTTATACAATTAGTAGAGCTAAAGGATCAAATAAAACATTCCTAGTGTCTTGACTGACTTATTATGCTTATTCTTACTCTTAATTATTATTTGTACCCCGCCCATCTGGCTGCGTTTCCCCAGCCACTCTGGGCGGCTTCCATAGAAACCAAAAATACACTAAAATATCACACATTAAAAACTTCCCTGAATTATGCTTAAGCCTTTACAAGGAATTATCACATTTTAAGCCCTGGAATACCTAAAAAAGTACGTAAAAAATAAAAGACCGATTGGCACATTGTTTAGAAATAAAGCAAAGTGGGCTTGCAGTTGGGAAAATGAGAACCTGAAACTGATGTTTCGCTCAAACGAGAGACACCAATCATGTATGAAGAAGAAGAGGCGGAAGAGGAGGAGGAGGAGTTTGGATTTGATATCCCACTTTATCACTACCCGAAGTTTTCAGACCCAGAGACATCCCCCCTAAATAAACACACATTTGACTCAAATTTTAGTTTTGGGTTTTGGCAGAATTTAGGCCACAATTTTATTGATTACAGAAAAGTGGGTGGTTGCATAGGCTCTGGTTCAACTAGCTCCCTACACCCTTGCAGGTAGCGCTGACCCAGAGCTCTATGATAGGTCAGCCAAGGGTGAACACCTGAAGTAGGTGGAAAGCCCAGGAACAGACTCTGTTCACTCCCCAGATGCTCCCCTGGACTCAGGCATGGGCACAACCCCCTCACAGGAGTTGACCAAACCAAGCTGAGTCCCTGGATTCCTTTAACAGAATAGCCTCCACATAAGGATGGCAAGGCAGTTCTCCCATCCCTATCTTCTGAACCAGTGCCTATCCGCAAACTTACAAGTTGTGACAATTTGCTACACGGCAGGAAAAACCCAAATGTCAACAGCCAATCAGCCAAGTGGGGAAAATTTCTGCCGTCCCCCCATCCCAACGACAGATGACACACGACGGCAGAGCAAGGTCAATCGCAAAATGCCCTAAATGTAGGAAGAGGTGGGTGGGTGTTCCAATGCACGAGCCGAAAGAGGAAGCTCTGAGTCACGTGCATAGTTATATATAGGTCCCTTGATCCATTTCGACTGCATCCCATTGGCCAAATTAAACCCAGCAACGAGGGACCTACCAACTGGGTGTTGTGGATATCCAATATACCCACCTACAACCAGGCAGTCAGTCTCCAGGTCTCACCGCAAAACGTGCCCTCTTTTTGGGAGGACACAATATAACAATGGGCTCTTCTTCTCTCTGAAGTTGTGAATGAAACTGTATAAAAGGGCTCCCCACAGAAGCTTTTCCCCAATAATGTGAATAGATGGCCAAATAGTCAGTCTCCCATACTTTCTAATCAGCCCTGCAGTATAGCAGGTTTGGATTGACTAAGCCATCCTTCTTCCTCCAAGAGGAAGTGTTGCAAACACCATTCAGGAGGCCCCAAAGAAGTACAAACAGTACAGAAAACTGCAATAGACAACTGCTCATCTTGGGAGCCACCAGGCACTCTGCTGTGGCCAACATTGGCTTATTGCCTCCCTCCCATTAAGCCTCCAAAACACTAATCAAGTGGGGTAGAAACCACACCACACAGCAATTAAATGAGGTGGCCTGATGACAACTGAAAGGAATCTTCTTGAGATTTATTTGATAGGAATCCTTTAGGACTTAGGGTCACAAACAGCAAATATCCAGGAAGTGCAGCCAGATTGCATATAATAATTACCTCTTTTGGGCTAATTAAATGAATGAAACTGTATAAAAGGGCTCCACATAGACGTTTCCCCCCCAATTGCAGATTGAGGCTTCTCTTGCCTCCAGCTCCTGTGTTTTCTCCTGGTGTTGGTATGTCTGCTTTTAAACTAAACTTTGTGGGAGAGGACCTCTCTTCTTGGAATCTGCTATTGTGCTTTTGACTTCAGAGGTTAATATAGTGGTACCTCAAGTTACAGACGCTTCAGGTCACAGATGCCTCAGGTTACAGACTCTGCTAACCCAGAAATAGTACCTCAGGTTAAGAACTTTGCTTCAGGATGAGAACAGAAATCGTGCTCCGGTGGCAGAGCAGCAGCAGGAGGTACCATTAGCTAAAGTGGTGCTTCAAGTTAAGAACAGTTTCAGGTTAAGAACGGACCTCCAGAATGAATTAAGTTCTTAACCCAAGGTACCACTGTAGTTTCGACTTATGTTTGGGTTGGGAATGCGACATGATATATTATTGTTGGGCTGTCTAGAACTGTTACCACCTTGAGTTTCTGCGGGTAATTATTTGTCTCAAACTGGAACTGTTTTAAGGAATACTTAAAGAGTAATTGCTGAATCTAAAAAGGGTGACGGATTTTGAGTAGTTTCTGTGGATAACTATTTTAAAATGAAAATTGATTTATAAGATAATATTATAAATAAAAGGACGATGGACAAATATAGTCAAGAAGTTTATTAGTACAAAATGGAAGAGACGGGACGTCACTTATTTATGAGGAACAGTATGATTTCAAAATTACATCTTTTTTTCTTTTTTTTTCTTTTTTCTTCTTCTTTGTGTACAGCAATGTTTGCCAATCTCTGATAATAACAATTATGAACTTACTTTGAAAACAAGAATATGTATAATCACAAGATGTAAAGTTACGATGTAAAGATATACTTGTGAGTAATAAAGGAAAACTATTTTTTTTAAAAAGGGGTTTTGCGGGCAATTAGCTGAGATGAAAGTTTTTACAGCTGCATGACTCCCAGATTTTGATCAAAACTCAATATTGTCCTGGGAAAAGTGAAACCAAAGAGATTTGATTGAAGGGTGGCTACAGAAGCCCGCTCCCTCTAAAAAAAACAACTGTCAGTATGTCTTATTCAAATCACTTGTGACTCAGTGATGAATCACAGCACTTGCTGTTTCCATAGATCAATCAGAAAAGACAATTGAGCATAATTATAACACCAATCCCTCCCCTATATCAGCAGCTACCACATAAGTATTCATTTTATCCTATGTTATTTTGCGAAGTCTGCATGAAATCTTCCCTACACAATAGGATCATTTTCCCCAATTGAAAAATACAGAAGTATCCAAAGTCACAACATTGAGATTGCTGGCAATGAAACTGATTAAATATTTTGTAAGCCTTTTTCATATGCAGGCCTCCTGAAGAAACGCTGAGTTGTTCCAATAGAATGGCATTCACGACATTTTATGAAATGGGAGGGAAACACAAGCTCCTGGCCGAGTTGCTTCTGTGGACTTCTCCTGTGTTTGCCCAGCAATCGGGTGAGAATCCAGCTGCCCCCTAGACTCTTCCTTCCCCAGACAGGCTTTCAGATTGCTGGTAAGGAAACTGATTAAATATTTTGGAGGCTTTTTATTTATGCAGGCCTCCTGGAGAAATGCTGAGTTGTTGCAACAGAATTCTGCCTTTTTAAGAATTGGGAACGAAAAGCAAGCTCCTCGCCTTGTCACTTCTGTGGACTTCTCCTGTGCCTGCCTGGCACTCGGGTCAGAATCCAGCTGTCCCCTAGACTCTTCCTTCCCCAGACAACGCAGGGGAGGGGAGAAGCATGAAGAGAATGAAGAAGCTGTAAGGGGGGAGCCAACTGGAAAACACAGTAAAACAAAGATGATCAGAATGATGATCTAGCAAACAGGATGAAGCAGAGGACAGGACAAAGGGGGAAACCCTGCAACTCAACTAGCACTCAAGCAAGCATTTCTCTTTACACACAGAGAAAGACATGAAGACACAACCACCTTTGCAGCAGGCAGGGTTGTTGTGGAGAGATGGGGTGATTCCTCCCCTCTGGAGAGGACATTGCAAGTTGAATACCCTGCCTGTTTCCCACAGGGGAGTCATCCCTATCAGGAATGGTGTCTCCCTCCATCTGGTAAATAACCAGACACTACATTGTCAGCATCGCCCTAGAGCCAGTGCACCAACTGGACTCTTGCACCTCAACCCCGACTGGGCTAGGCGAGCTGGGTAGCACCGCCAGAGACCTCCTTCTCACAGGAAACGGTCACAGTGCTGTGGACTCACAGCTCAGAGCTGAGAGCACCGGATTCACTGTCTCAATAATACAGTCGTTGCGCAGCAGAGTTTTGCAGAGTCTTGCAGAGTATAAACCACTCGGAGAGCAGCTCTGTAAAATATCTTCCTTTTATTCTATAACTACAACTATGATACAAAGCTATATACAGAGCTGAATATTCTAAGCATAAATCAATGCTACACTGAGAGTCTGCAGCTGCTCTTAGCAGCAACCTAATCTCTAGGATCTCCAACACTCTCACTCTCTCCGATACACTGACTGACTCTCTCTCACACACACAGACTGATATGTTGCTGGGCAGAATAAGTAGATAGGCAGGACACGCCTTCTTCTCTCTGGAGAGTCAGCAGAGACCATCAGGAGATGATCAGGAGATTCTTGGGTATGGGAGGGGTGAAATCTCCTCATACATGAGATAAGAGGCATCCTTTCCCTCCTTTCCTGTCACTACCACTGTATTGTGGGTTATTTTCAAAGCTATAGCCACCCTGCACACATTTTTATACTATAAGTCTCGTCCCAAACCTTGTAGATTCCACCATGTTTGGGCAATGTAAAGTCTCTCAGAAACAAGCAAAATTACAAGTTCTCTTCTCCTATAATTTCTCTTCTCGTCTATAATAACAGAAATTTCTGAAAATACCCCTGTCATAATTTTTTTTATTGTTGGGCAGCCTCAGCACAAGTGCTGATATGTACTCCTATGATTGCAACCCCTGCCAAGCATTGATGCTCTTCCAGAACTAATCTGGGAGAGTAGCACAGCTTTGTATTCCACCTATGTCCCATCTGTGGAGATTGGTGGAATCAGTGTGAGAAACCCCACAGAGTATACTGTGCTTTAGGGGGTGAGATTCTACTCATTCAGCCAGTGGACAGGATGGAAACATATGAGGATCTCATTTATTCAAAATGTATTTGCACAACAGGTGGGGGTATTTTTGTGTGTGCATGCTTCCGTTTTTCAGTGATTCCACCATGAAAAACCAGCGTGATGTAGCTGAAAGCCAGTTGTGGCATAGTGGGAGCCCAGATCCCCACTCAGCCATGAAAACAATGGGAAGATTACAATGTAAAACTTCAGAGATTTCCCAGCTTAACAGGGTTACAGATTTATTTTTATTTTTCTGGAAGCTACTAACATGAATAAGAATGCTGAACCAGATAGGACTAGGTTTCCCGAAGTGGCTTTTACTTTTTTTTTTTAAATAAAAAAATCAATTCTAAGCTTTTAATTCAAAGAATGAGAACAGAGACAAAGCATAAACTGGATATGGATTTAAGTTGGGTGTTGGTGCTGGAGTGAGGGACGAGCATGAAAGAAACCCACAGAAAACAGGTGCTTTGCTGAAGCTAATTTTAATGCATAAGAGGAAAACAGGGAATATTTTCATTCCAGAAACCAAGGAAGAATTGCCTTCCAGGCATTGCAGTAAGGCAATTCAAACATTGATCTTGATGACACTGATAATACATACACATTCAGAATTGTATTATGTTTCTATGGCATTCAAACGCAATACATGTTGGATACATTCAAACATATGCCCCTCAACTGGAGATACATTCCACAGCAAAAGCAAAGAAGAAGAAGAGGAAATGCATAGTGAACAGAAGTTGGGATCAACACATCCTAGGAAGCAGCTGCACATTTGTAAGGCAAACATGGATGTGCCAAGCATCTAGGAATCCAGTAAACTTGGTGGTTGAACTGGGGACGCTTGGCATTTCTGGCACCAAGGCCCATGAGATAATCAGTCGTGAAGCCATGCCAAGTTCGTCAATTGCCAGTGAGGGCATTCTGCTGGTCTGAGCGCTCTCTTTAATAGCACGAATAGCATCTAGAGCAGCTGTATCCCTGGCCTCCTCCCACAGATGATGTGCCACCAAAGGCGGTGTGTCCTCCCACACGAACTGGCTCACACTAGGCAAAGAGTAATGGTCTTGGGAAGATCACAACAACTGCAGGTAGCTGAATGATTATTTCCAATGCTGCTAACGGATTGATGATATCAACACTGGCGGCAGGATTTATAGCGAGGCTACTTGATGACACTCCACCCCCACTTGAACCCCAATAGACTCCAAGGGAGCCAAATACCCCCAAGACTCCTAAGCCCCCACTTCCCCCAAAGCCCCCACTTCCCCCCAAAGCCCCAAAGCCCCCAAAGTCACAACTTGGTTTCAGTGAGCCCAGACCACCAACTGGATAACAGCAGGAGGAAGTGTAGCCACAGATCATTTTGGAGTGATGGGTCCTGGATCTGAAATAATGATGAGCAAACATTCATCCAATTTATTCACGATTCACACATCCAATTTATAGCAAAACAACAACCATAACAACAAGCCCTACACCAGCAGTGAAGACAGAGAGGAAGAAGGGGAGATTACAACACAATCTGCAAGTTCGTTAAAAACATCCCCTATCATTAAAAAATCCCAAGCCAGCTATAGTGCAGCGGTCCAGCAATGGAGGCCTTTTGGTGGTGTCACCAACGGGTTTGTCTCCCTTGCAACCTCATGAAATGGTCTTCTTCTAGGCAGCTCCCCCCTTTTGGAACACATTCCACACTGGTGTGTGTGTATCTCCTTATGATAGATAGACTTTGAGAAAAGATCTAAAAGCATTCTTGTTTACCCTTGTCCGTTTCTGCGAACCCTGAAATTATTACATTCTCAGGCTTTTCTTTTATGTTTCTAGGAGTTGAAGGTTGTCCAGACCCCTCAGAATAAACTTTGAAGGGTGTGAGAGCACAGGAAACTCAAATGTAAGATATTAATTCTATTATATATTCGTATCCTTCTCTTTCTCGTACACAAACCCTTTCTCTTGATGGGACCATTTTACGCTGTGTTTACCTTATGCTGTTGATTGTTAAGATTTAATACTGTTAAAATATTAAATAAATATCTGACCATTGATAAGCCAATGCCTTTAGTGGTCGCATATTCCATGCTACTGTTCATCTTTATGTTTGGTTGGAATCTCATAATACTCAAAAAATCCAATTTCTTCTAATGTTAAGTTTTTGCTCCAATTCTCATCATCCCTTTGCCAAACTGAGCTTGATGCTATTTGGAATTCAACAACTTCATGGCAGCCACAGATATCCCATCCTTTCTCCAGCAACAGAAAGCAGATATGTTCCATCATCCATGCCACAGCCCTTACGATATTGGGTAATGTAAGGTCTATGGCCTCATAATCACCTCTTCCTTCCTCACCCCCTTTCCCTTTTATGCTGCGCTTTTTCGGTTGCAAAGCTAAACTTGCACCATGAATCTACCCCTTCAGTGTTTCATTTTGCTTTCATTTCTGATTTTTGCAACATGTTCTAGGAGTCCTGCCAAATACATTTTGGAGAAATAAATGTCTGACATCTCAAGGTAAGGCAGGAAAGGGGCCTTGCTGAAAACTGGGGGAGCCCCCAGCACCAGTCCATGTGGACCAGGAATAGGGTGGGGGTATCTGTGAGCCTCCAGGTGTTTCTGGACTCCAACACCCATCAGGCCCTGCTGGCACAGGCAATGGCCAGGAAGGATGGGAGTTGTAGTCCAGCAACTCTGGGAGGACCATTGATATTCCCCATCCCTCCTGTAGACAGGACTGAACTAGATGGAGGATTGCTCTGACTCCATACGAAAGGAGTCTTCCTTAATAGCCAAAGTGCCCGTAGGAAATGAGAAAGAAGATGAGGAAGGAGAGGCAGGTCTGGGTCCAAAGATGAGACAGAGAGAGTGAAGTTTGGAAAGGAAGAGGCAGCAAAAGGCATGGAGTTCCCTCACTTACCAATGTCTCAAGAGAAGTACTCAGGTGAAGGTGAGGGGAGCTTTTGTTTGAATCATGGGCAGCAAGTCCTTTTATACGATTCCAGGACTGCCAGTCCCTCCCTTGTGAAGTAAAACTGCCTTCAGATGTCCTACCCTCAAAGGCCCCAAATATTTATTGGAACTGAACTTCATCCAGCTATCCCTGAACCACCCTGTATTCATTAGCATGTGTTTTATAAAATTCCATTCCCCTTTCATTATCCTTCTATTTACTCCTGTGATTATGTAATACACTTTTAAATATTGGTGCCTTACCTACCTTCAAAAGGAAACTATTCCCTTCAAGGCTGCAAGCCCTCTGTCCACTGAATTCTAGAAATAAGTGTAATCCCCTTCTTTCCAGTCTAGGAAATGTTCCAACTTTATGTGATTCTTTTAGAAGCCGTTTTAACTTTCCCGTCTAATCCCTATATATGTTTGCTTTACACAAAGCCCTCTAAATTGACTTCAGGGGACATCAGCCTCTGTGTAGTCTGGCCTTTGGTCCTTCTAGCTCAGTATTATCCTCCCCTTTCTGGCTGGGAGTGAAGAATTCAATCCTGATTGAGGGTTTATTCTGAAGTGTGTGTTTCTGGCTGACGCTCTACTTCCTGATTTATAGGTACCTCAGTTTTTGAGCGTCTCAAAAGTCAAACGTTTTTGTTTTCTAATGCCGAAAACCCGGAACTGCTTCATTTTCAAATAATTTTCGGAAGTCGAACTGGCCCGACGACTTCCGTATTGAGTTTTCCATAATTAAATGCTTCCGGAAGTAAATGCTTCAGTTATCTAACATTTCAGAACTCATACAGTTTTCCTGAACGGATTGCATTCGGGAACTGAAGTACCATTGTAGCCCTTGATCTTTCTGGTTGAGCTCACTCAGGGTGTTGCAGCGAATTTCAGGGAAAAAAGTTGGTTAGAAACCAATCTAGAACTCTGGCTGTTTGCTTGCCTGCCCAAATTAGAAAAATACTGCCCCGCTTGTGCTTTTTGAATTTGATCATTGTGGGTTGCAGAACTTTTTTTTTATATATAAATAAATATAGCCTTTTCACCTTCACTTTGTCTCATGAGACTTCATTGTGAGGTGGGGTTAAATTTGACAAATACCTAAACAAAACAAAACAAAATGAACACTGAATGACTTATAGCATGGAAATATGGAAAGTGAGCTAGGGAATGAGAAAATGAGAGACTGACATTGAAATATTTTTACCATCTTTTCATACACATTGCAAGAAAAGACTTTCAGTCCATCTCTTTACCCATCCTCACATCCAACAGAGAAAGATGGGAGTAGGATAAACTCATTGCTACTTTCCCCCAATAACAACTAGTGGCTGTGCCTCTGCTCTCACCTGAAGGAGAGACGCCAATCATGTTTGCACATTATACAAATATAGATCAGAATAGAGCCGAGATGACATACACCAAACATGCCAAAATCTGAAATGATGTATCAATCATTTTGGCTCAAAACCAATAATTAAATCAAGAATACTTCTAGCTAATTAAAAAGAACACCGAAGCTCACAAAATGTGGTAGAAAATTATTTTGCCATATAAACACCCATTTCTGCAACTCAGAACCAATGCTGATGAAAGCAACATTACATCAAGCATGATGGGAACAACATTGCAAACCAATTAGCAGGAACAGAGTGAACTTCCAAAATGAGCTGCTGGCTCCATCTCAAGCTTAACCACAACTGCATGTGAGAGAGAACCTTTTTGAGTATAGCACATGAAATACCTGCAGAGAGAAATGGTGTGAACATTAATATGAATGTGTAATCATTTTGCCAGGATACACATAGCAATTTTGATTCTCCAGGACTGACACAGTACCTCAAAGCTCCTAAGTGGACTTTAGAGGAGGCTGGTGTCATGGAATCTGGACGACTGAATAGTCTCCCATGCCCTCCAAAAAGCCCTGCAGCATGGGAGGTTTGCATTGGCTAAGCCATCCTTTCTCCTCCAAGATCAAGCAGCAGTGGTGCAAAAACCCTCCAGGAGATGCCAAACAAGTACAATCAGTATAGAAATTGCAATGGGCCACTGCTCATCTTGGCAGGCACCAGCACTCCACCATGGCCAACATTGGCTTCTTGGTTGTTGTTTTTCAAATTAAACTTCCAAAGCACTAATCAATTGGGGTGGAAACCAACCCACACAGCAATTAACAAATTCAAGAAGTCATTCCAAATGAGGTTCATAAAATCAAATTAAAAGAGTGCTGTGGGGATGTGGTTGATGGGACTGTTTCAGAGCTGAGTGCCCAAAATAGCAAATACCCAGGAAGTGCAGCCAGATTGCAAATAGCAATTAGTTCTCTAGGACTGACTCAAACTCGGTAGTGGTGAATGAAACTGTATAAAAGGGCTCCCCACAGATGTTTCCCCCCACTAATATGAGTAGCCAACCCTTGTCTCCAGCTCCTGTGTTTTCTCCTGCTCTTGGTATGTCTCCTTTTCAATTAAACCTTGTTGGAGAGGACATCTCTTCTTGGAATGGGTTATTGTGCTTTTGACTTCATATGTTAATAGTTGGCATTTATGTTTGAGTTGGGACTGGGGACTGGGACTGGGGAATGGTACATAATATTTTTACCATCTTGAGTTTCTATCAGTAATTAGCTGAGATGTAAGTTTTTACAGTAAACAGGGAGCTGCATGACTTGCAGATTTTGATCAAAACTCAACACAGGCATTGTTAAAGAGAAACCAAAGGAATTTGATTGAAGGGTGATTCTCATTCGTATGACTTGTGGCTCAGGGTTGAAACACAACTTTTGCGGTTTCCATAGATTTATAAGAAAATACAATAAGACAACTGAACAGAACCATAACACCACACCCTCCAAGTGTCCCTATTTTCCAGGGACATCCCTGATTTAGAGAAGCTGTCCCAGTTTCTGATTTGATCCTGGAATGTCCCACATTTCCTTAGAATGTTCCTATTTTAATAGAATGATGATCTAGCAAATAGGATGAAGGAGACGACTAGACAAAGGGGGAAACCCCACAACACAAGCACTCAAGAAAGGGTTTCTCTTTACACACAGAGAGAGACATGAAGACCCAACCACCTTTGCAGCAGGCAGGGTTGGTCTGGAGAGACGGGGTGATTCCTGCCCTCCGCAGAGAATGTTGCAAGTTGAAGATCCTTCCTTTCTCCCTTGGGGGAGTCATCCCTATTAGGAATGGCATCCCCCTCCATCTGGTAAATAACCAAACACTACATGACATAAAAGTCATCATTTCCCTCCTTTTCTGGGTGGAGGTTTTGTCAAGTTACAATCTGAAATATCTGGAGGGCTGCAGACTGGGGGTTTCTGAGTTAAGCAAAGATATAGACAAAGAGTTGGTGGGCTCTGTTGGTCCTGCATGTTTATTACAATGAGAGTAAAGGAGACCAGGAGACAAATAGTTGCAGGGCAACTTCCTAAAGCTCCACCCATAAAAGCGAATTATTTGAGGATGAAAGAAATTGTAGTGCCAAGAACACAAAGACATCATGAGTAAATATGAGTAATTGAAAGGATTAATAATAGTAGGACAATTTGTTCGGTCTAATAATAGAAATAGAACAGAGGGAGACTTCCTTATGCATGAAGCTTCCATGGGCTTTCAAGCTAATCTTGCTTCTCTCTCTCTCATTCTCTTTCTGTGTCTCTGTGATTTTGGACTCAGCACACTAATAGATATGCTCAGACACAAGAGCCTTGGTCACGTGGGATGGCCTGCCTGCAGATGAACAGAGGTGTTTAATTCACATTTTCAGGAGTGAGACATTGTAGCACCCTGCTTGTGGTTAACGCTTAGCTGGAATGAAATATTCAACGCAGCAATAGAGAAATTAAAATAATAATTTATTTGTCAGACAAATAAATGAGAGACACAGTGGTATATGGTTACCAAAGCTCTGCCCACTCCAGCCCTGATGGCCAGCACTTATATTTCCTCAGCCCAGCCCCCTTGCTCCTCCTTTGGCTGCCTCTGTCCAATCAGCCTGGTTGAAATTCCTATTGGCTGTTTGCTAGAACCAATCATAAAAGATACACCCATTTCCTATTACCTTTTATGGGAGACAAAGAGCTATATTTCCTTCTATCCATAAATGGCAGACAAGTAGCCATATATCTTACATTTGCCTCGACCAGGCACCTTAATTACCAGATAACCTTTTTTGCCCTATTGCCCTATTACCCTATTGCCCCTTCACTCCAAAACAGATGGCTAAAACAGATGGCTCATGGTAACAGAGATCTTGGGTTCACCTTCTCACACACCATCAATGAAATAAGAATCTAACATAAGAATCTAACATTTCTTACTTTCTAAATCTTTTGCATAATTACATTTAAGCCAATATATTTCATACATTAACATATGTAGCTTTTTAAAAGGAAAGGAACTTAGTAAAAACAGTTTCCAAACTGTTCCAAACTGTTCCAAAAGCAACCCCTTAAATTTACACCCCCCTTTCAAGCCAGCTGCTGTTCCTATTAGCTCTTGCCCTTTAACCTTATAAAAATATGGCTCAAGTCTAATGGGAGGCACCTAGTATTATTTTCTGTTAAACAATAAATCTCACTATTTACCAACTCTTAATTGTGTTTTTGCAGCTTGATTGTATTCTGTAATTTGTATGGTCAGTATGACCTTTTGCTCCCAGCCTGTAATTTCCTTTTACAACTTTGAGAAACGTGTCTCCTGTTATAAATCGGGGGGGGGGGGGGCTGTTCAAGGAGATAAACATCTGCCAAAATACTTAGCCAGCTAGTTTCTGCCTGGCTTGAAAGATACAAACATTTACAAATATATTTTTTAAGCTCATTTTAAAATACAAGCCTTGATCAGATGCCTCATTCCCCCCTTTCAAGCTCAAGGACCTTCATCCCAAGTGTCCTTGATAGCTTGACCTTCATCATATTCCATAAGCTTTGATCAGATGCCTCAGATGCCTCAACATGTTGATCAATGAGATGAATAAATTCATTTTTTCTCTATTTTGGAATACCTGTGGGTTTTTAAAAAACAATTACAGGTAACCATATTTTGGTTGTGTATACAGTAAGTTGAGTGGGTGCTAATGGATCAAATAAAACATTCCTAATCTCTTGAGTGACTAATAAGTATAATAAGCCTTTACAGTTGTACCTTGGGTTACATACACTTCAGGTTACATACACTTCAGGTTACACACCCCACTAAGCCAGAAATAGTGCTTCAGGTTAAGAACTTTGCTTCAGGATAAGAACAGAAATCGGGCTCCTGCGGTGCGGCAGCAACAGGAGGCCCCATTAGCTAAAGTGGTGCTTCAGGTTAAAAACAGTTTCAGGTTAAGTACAGACCTCCGGAACGAATTAAGTACTTAACCCGAGGTACCACTGTATAAGGAATTAACACATTTTTATGCCCTGGAGCTGCGGAAATGTGTGGTGTTGATTTTCATCTCAAATACCATATTTCAATTCAAATTTCCTAGGATTTCTCTAGCACAGATTTATAATCCTAATGCCTATCATGAGAAATTTGTATGCCATGAAATTAAATCATCTGTATTTGAAGTGGGCCAAAGAGAGGAATACCTCAGCAGCTGAGCAAAGTAGTTTTTCAAAAAGGCCATTCTGCAACATGTCCTGCATTCTCAGGGATGGGGAAAAGGTTCACTTCAGGCAAGAGAAGGAAGGGGACAAAACTAGAATAAGCTAATTCTGTATCCGATAGGCTCTGGTCTCACAACCCTCGTTACATTGGATAAATGTTGGAGGGTGTGGTATTCTATCCATTATGGCACAGATAGGAATGAAACCTCAATTCCCTGGAATCTCAAAAAGGGGGGAATTCTTATTCCCCAAAAGGAGACAAGAAAGCCAACCAAATTATTGAAAGATGAGGAAGCGAAATCGGTAATGATACACTGAGCAAAAGAATTTGGATATAATATACAGCTTAAAAAATGGGAATGGTTGTGGAATGAATGGATAAAATTTACGGCCTGTAATGCTTTTAAAGAGAATATAGTGAAAATGATGTATAGGTGGTATATTACACCAGAGAAATTAGCTAAAATGTAAAAGACAAATAATAAATGTTGGAAATGTAAAGGAAAAAAAGAAACATGTGGTGGGAATGTAAGAAAGTACAGAACTTCTGGGAAATGATATATAATGAGCTGAAAAAGATGTTGAAATATACATTCTTAAAAAAACCAGAAGCATTTTTACGTGGTATTATAGGCCAAGACATTAATAGACGAGATGTCAAACTGGTCTTATATGCAACAACAGCAGCAAGAGTATTATTAGCCCAGAAATGGAAGCAAGAAGAAATTCCGACAAAAGAAGAATGGCAGACGAAATTAATGGACTATGCAGAATTGGACAAAAGGACAGGAAGGATTCGAAACCTGCGGGACCAGAGATTTACAGAGGATTGGAAGAAGTATATGAATTATTTGAAGAGCAACTGTAATCAAACAAATTACGCTAGTAGGACTAAAAGAAGTTTTGTAAGGAGAAATATACGAAGTGTTACAAAGTAGAAAAAAGATAGAGATATTGGTTATGAGTTTGAAATGTAATAGGGAAAATAAGAAATGCATACTAAGAGATTAGATTAGAAAATTTTCAGACAGGACTGATGGAAGTAAAAAAAAATGAGTAAGATGTAAAAATATGTTTAATTACTGTTGAAAATGATATGCTAAAAAACTAATAAAAAATACATAAAAAAAGAAAGCCCACCAAATTACATAACATCCTCACATGCTCCTATGTATCCATAGTAGCAAACTTAGAGCCATGTGCAAATTTATGTCCCCTTCTGACCTTCCATGGCTAAGAAGCATAATAAGCTTCTACAAAGAATTATCACATTTTATGCCCCGGGAGTGTGGGAAATTGTGGTGCCAATTTTCATCTCAAATACAAATTTCAGTCCAAATTTCCTTGGATTTCTGCAGTACACATTTATAATCCTACTGCCTATCACGAGAAATTTGTATGCCATGAAATTAAATAATCTGTTATTGAAATGGACCAAAGAGAATAATACCTCAGAAGCTGAGCCAACTAGTTTTCAAAATGACCATTCTGGAAAATGCCTGCATTTTTAGGGTTGGAGGAGATGCTCAGTTCAAACAGAAGGAGGATGGGGAGAAAACTAGAATGAGGCTGCTCAGTCTGCCATTGGCTGTGGTCCCACCCACTTTGTGGCTTCCTGAGTATGATGCCAGTCTCATTTTGTTTTTAGAGAACAGGTAGAGGAGAATTTCTAAATAAATAAATAAATAAATAAATAAATAAATAAATAAATAAATGTAACAACCACCACCACCACAACAACAACAAATGAACACAGGAAGAGTGGCTTGTTCATGAAGCTTTCACAGGCTTTCAAGCAAAGTACACTTACCTTAAATGGTCAGGTGGCAGATTGGCTTTTGGCAGGGAGACCAAAAGGATGGGGACAAAACTAGAATGAGCTGCCTCTGTCTGCCATTGACTCTGGTCTCACCCATTTCGTGGCTTCATGAATATGTCAGCAGTCTCATTTTGTTTCTAGAGGTGATTAATTCACATTTTCATGAGCTAGCTATGTTGATCAAGGAGATGAATAAATCCACTTTGTCTCAGTTTTGGAATACCTGTTTGTTTTTCCCCAGCTAGAGCTAAAAGAAGAGAAATGCTTGTGGTATATAATATGGAGTTTATTTCCCCACAATCTCTGCATTGGTGGTGTCCAATTCCCAGTTCCATTATGTGGCTTTAATCCTACTTTGTGTAGGTTTATGAATGTCTTCATGGAATGGGATATGGAAGAAGAAAACATGTATATATATGGGGGGGGGGGGGACACAGGCTCGAAAGAAATACCTTTCGAAATATCTCAGAGTTGGGTGGGACGTTTGTAGGGGGAAATGGTCCTACCCCCATAATGGTTAGTTTTCTAAATGTCTCAACCCCTTCTCCTTCTCAGGAGATCCCATGAGCTGCCACTTTGTTTACTGCAGGCTCTATGAAAATGAAATTTAGACCTGTCACGCAAATGACAACTGTTAGAGAACAAGCTTGTGCTTCCCTCCCATATATATATACATGTTTTCTTCTTCCATGTCCCATTCCATGAGGACATTCATAAACCTAAACAAAGTAGGATTAAAGCCTCATAATGTAATTGGGAATTGGACACCACCAATGCAGAGATTGTGGGGAAATAAACTCCATACTATATACCATAAGCGTCCCTCTTCTTTGGAAAGCAGACAACAACCCATGGCCTATTTAAAGAACAATAACTTCATAATCGGAAAATATTTTTAGCTCAACTGTGGGAAAAGAAACAGATACAGTGGTACCTAGGGTTACATACTGTTCAGGTTACATAAGCTTCAGGTTACAGACTCCGCTAACCCAGAAATATTACCTCGGGTTAAGAACTTTGCTTCAGGTTGAGAACAGAAATCGTGCAGCAGCAGCAGGAGGCCCCATTAGCTAAAGTGGTGCTTCAGGTTAAGAACAGACCTCTGGAACGAATTAAGTTCTTAACCTGAGGTATCACAGTATTCCAAAATTGTGACAAAGTGGATTTATTCATCTCCTTGATCAACATAGCTAGCTCATGAAAATGTGAATTAATCGACTTTGCTCATCTGCAGGCAGAATACATCACTTGTGACCAAGCCTCTTATATCTGGGTAGATCTATTAGTATTCTCACTCCAAAATCTCAGAGACAGAGGCAGAGAAAAGGAAATGGGAGGAAGCGGGATTACCTTGAAAACCCGTGGAAGATTCACGCGCAAGGAAGTCTGCCTCAGTTCACTTTGAAATTGTATTTAAAAGAAAAAAAATCCTCCACTCATACTCTAGAAACAAAATGAGACTGCTGATATACTCATGAAGCCACAAAATTAGTGAGACCAGAGTCAATGGAAGACAGAAGAAGCTCTTTCTACTTTTCTCCCCATCCTCCTTCTTCCTGAATTGAACATCTTCTCCCACCCCTAAAAATACAGGCATTTTGCAGAATGGTCATTTTGAAAATGAGTTTGCTCAGTTCCTGAGGTATCATTCACTTTGGCCCACTTCAATAACAGAATATTTAATTTCATGGCATACAAATTTCTCCTAAGTGGTAGGATTATAAATCTTTATTACAGAAATCCACGGAAATTTGTATTTGAGACACCACAACTTCCCACACCTCTGGGGCATAAAATGTGATAATTATTTGTAGAAGCTTATTATGCTTAATTGCCATGGAAGGTCTGGAGGGCACACAAATTTGCACATGGCTCTAAGTTTGCTGCTATGGATACATAGGAGCATGTGGGAATGTTGCCTTCAACCTGCTCATGGGTCAGATAACCCCATGTCATGAAGTAGTGATCCTTTGAGCAGGTATTGCTGGGTGGGGCCCCTCAGGCAGGTGGGAACAATTAGTTCCAACAGTGGGAGCATGTGATGGGGCTGGTTGATGGCCAGCATTCCCCAACCCCTTTAAATCTTCAAGTTAACCTCCATGAGGAGGCAGAGAACATGCCATGAATTACTGAGGGCCTTCTTGGTAGTGGCACCTGCCCTGTGGAACACCCTCCCATCAAATGTCAAGGAAATAAACAACGACCTGACTTTTAGAAGACATCTGAAGGCAGCCCTTTTTAGGGAAGTTTTTAAATGTTTGATGTTTTATTATGGTTTTTAATCTTTAATATAATGTTTTAATATTCTGTTGGGAGCCACCCAGAGTGGGGTATGTATGTATGTATGTATGTATGTATGTAAAGGTAAAAGGTAAAGGGACCCCTGACCATTAGGTCCAGTCGTGTCCGACTCTGGGGATGTGGTGTTCAATTCACTTTATTGGCCGAGGGAGCTGGCGTACAGCTTCCGGGTCATGTGGCCAGCATGAGTAAGCCGCTTCTGGCGAACCAGAGCAGCACACGGAAATGGCGTTTACCTTCCCACCAGAGTGGTACCTATTTATCTACTTGCACTTTTTGACGTGCTTTCGAACTGCTAAGTTGGCAGGAGCAGGGACCGAGCAACGGGAGCTCACCCCATCACGGGGATTCGAACCACCGACCTTCTGATCCGCAAGTCCTAGGCTCTGTGCTTTAAACCACAGCACCACCCATGTCCCTTATTAAGACTTGCTATTTGATGTCCTGTAGCTGGTGCTGGAGAAAAAGCCAATAAAATCTGGTAACCCATTCGTTGCCTGCGAGCGATTGATTAGCAGCTTGGAGGGAAGATTCGGGACAGTGACCCCCTCCTTGGCACTCCATACCTTCCAACATTTCTCCAATGAAACTAGGGACATCCTAAAGAAAAGTGGGAACATTCCAGGATCAAATCAGAAACCGGGATGGCTTCTCTAAATCAGGGATGTCCCTGGAAAACAGGGACACTTGGAGGGTCTGAAATACTCACAGGAGGGGGAGGGGGAGGGGAGCAATGTTTGTCTGTCAATCACTACCCATCCTTAGGAAGCTCCGATTCATTACACGTTCCACCTTCTGTGCTTTCCTCCTTTCTTCTCACAGAACTGAGTGAAACACTGATCCCTGATGGTGGATTTCAGCCAGGCTGAAAGACTGAGCTCACCTAAATTTACAGCAGGGAGTGAGTAGGCGAGCACTGTCAATGTGTCATTGAAGTATGGTAATTACTCCTTTTGCACCTCAGGTGTAATTCCTAACAACTGTCTGGAAGAACAGGCTATAACAATACCCTGCAGCAATCTGGCATAAAAATCTCAAAGGAATGGCGTGGAGTCAAAATAGAAAGCCACAAAATTGCATGGCTTCTAGCTTAACAGCAGAGGGAGATGTTCCTCTTAAGATTAGAGAGTAGCACGAGGGAGGGAGAGAGAGTTGTATCAGCTGCATTCAAAGTGGAGCCTCTGTGGATGACAGTAGTCTACTCCTAAAGCACAGGTGCTAGTGCCAAACGACAAAGATAACTGGTGCCTTTGGACCTCTCATGGGAGGATATGACTGGTCACAGTTGGAAGGAGGATACTAGATGAACTGGGTTGGCCTTGTGGTCTGGCAAGGCAATTCTCCATTAAGGGTTTTTCTGCTCATCCCCTAGAGCCTTCTACACCTGAGTAGTAATGTTGGCTACACATATAACGAATAGCTGGCCCAATTACAGTGGCACCTTGGTGGTTGAACGTAATCCATTCCAGGAGTCCGTTCGACTCCCGGAACCGTTAAAAAACCAAGGCCTGGCTTCCGATTGGCTGCAGGAGTTTCCTGCACTCAATCGGAAGCTGTGTAGGACATTTGGCTTCCAAAAAACATTCGCAAACCAGAACACACACTTCTGGGTTTGCGGTGTTTGGGAGCCGATTTTTTTGGGAGTCAAGCCATTCAACAACCAAGATACCACTGTAGAATCATAGAATTGTAGAGTTGGGAGGGACCATGAGGGTCATACAGTCCAACCCCCTGCAATCCAGAAACCTTTTGTCCAATGTGGGGCTCAAACCCACGACCCTGAGGTTAAGAATCTCATGCTCTACCAATACAAACACACACGATTGAGGGGTGCCATTATCATGTCCTGCCTGTGATCTTCATGGAGGCATCTGGTAGGTCAGGTGTTAGAAACAGGGCAGAAAAGAGCAGTCAGAATGATCAAGGAGGTTCTTATACAATTATGTAAGGCAGAAAGTGGATACTAGCTCATGGACAACCTGATCAAACAGTCTTATTAGGTCAAACAGTCCATTAGGACAAATGTGGAACTACCCCCCTAACCATAGTCTGCCCTTCTTACTGGCAGACACTCCAGATTTGGGGAGCTGCCTGTCACCTTGCTCCTTCTTAACCTCAGTGTTGCCCTTGTATAACTCAGCAGAGAGGGGGATGGGGAGAAAACAAGCTGTCGCTGGTTCTCCCTGTCATTGGCTCTGATGCAACCTACAGTTTCAGCTTCAGTGGAAAATTAGGGGCTCAAATCCCCACTCAGCCATGACTTTCACTTGTTGACCTTAAGCCAGTCACCATTTCTCATCCTAAGCAATCTCATAAGTTTGTTGTGAGAGAGGGCACATCACATGTATCACCTTGAACTCCTCAAATGAAAAGTAGAGCATAGATGCAAGGAAGAAAGAAATATATTATATGGTGCTAGTGGACTCCCCAGATGAATCTGCTCTGCCACTAAAGTGGTACCTCGGTGTCAGGGAACTGCCATCAATGCTGGAGGGAGACAGCAAAATCCAGAGGGATTCCAGAGAGCGTTCCGGGATTGGGAGAGGCAGCCCATCTTCTGGGGAAGAGAATCAGCATAGCACCAGTGGAGAAGGGGGGCAGATGGGGGAAGCGGCGAGGCAGTCCCATGACTCCTTGCCGGGGACCAGCGGCGAGAGTAGGGGTCCTCCGCTGCCTGCACCCTCCTTGCGCAGAAGGCTTTCGCGCAGAGAGAGTAGGAGGAGACTAAGCGTCAAAGAGCTTCTTTGCTGGAAGAAGTTTAAGAAACGCCCACTGACGGATTCTGCCAGCGATTGAGACAGCCATGGGTGAGTGGCTGTCCGGACAGAAAAGGTTCACTCAGGCAACCCAGCCAGGTGTTTGCACTGGCTTACGCACGAGCAACCCCTAGCACCATTACAGCAATCCGTCAGACACTGACGTTGCTTGTGCGCAGCCCTGGAGAGGCAGCCCGATGAGCCAAACAGGGCCCGCCGGAGAGACAGAGCAAGGAGCCATGGTGCGAGGTCTGGTCGAGAGGAACCGAGACCTGGAGGCGCATGTCGCTACCCTGTCTGCGTGGCTGGAGGAGAGACGGGCTCAGGATGCACAGGTCAGAGCCACCCCGATAGGGAGGAAGGTCCCGGGGCTGGTACACAAGTTTGGTTGAAAGCCCCAAGACTACAGAGACTTCCGGGGTGGCGCCATCGGCAATGGCGGACTCCCTCTGAACTGGAGGGACCAGCTCCGCGCGAAACGGGTCTTTTCCGCTACGGCGAAGTGGGGACCCTTTTAGAAATCACAGGCGGATGAAGCCTGTGACCATGGGACTCGGCGGGCACCCTTAGCGCCCCCCCAACCCGCAAAGGAACCCATTAACGGGCTCCGAAGTGAAGAGAGGGAAGTGGCGCGGTGCTGCGAGTCAACTGCTTTTTCCGTGGAGCGAAGCCGCATAGCCGTTGCCGGAGAGCGCTGCCTTTTTCCTGGGAGAATTTGGCATCTAAAATAATCACCCGTGAGTACATAAACTTTGAACAATTGGACTATAAACAAGGATTGGCGAGCAGAAAGGAATTGGACTTAAAAATTTAATCTAATTTGGTACTGAAACAGGAAGGTCCAAACAGGAAGTCAGCCTTCCGTTTCTCTGTAGACAGAATAAAGCAAAGACAACGTAAACTAGAGCTTAAAAAATTACTTCTAAAGGATTGGCTTTCATCATTTAAAATTGTTGAACCCCCCTTCGGTAGCAGGAGAAGAAGGGGGATCTTTTTTTGGACTGTTTAAACCTGCAGAAGCGAGTTCAAAGTAAAGTAACTTTCCTCCGTCCTGATCCTGGAGCGGGGTGTCAGGACTGACGTTTGAAGCTCATTGACCAGAGACAAATGCTTGTGACAGATAGTTAAAAGAAGTGTAATATAGTGATTCCACTGTTTCCTTTCGCATTTTAAAGGAACAAATATTGACAAAATATCTCTAAAAAGAAACTTTGTTGCTATTGTCTTTAAAAAGAAAGAACAAACAGAAGTTTTCCCCCTAGAGGGAGACTGTGAAACTGTAACTAATTCCAGGGAGTTTGCAGCTGTTACAGATTACAATCGTGGGAAAGGACTTGTGACCTTGCAGGACAATGTTTTCAGAAGCTCTGTTGGGTGCTCTCTGTAAAATAAATGCCCTACTGGACCAGTTAAATCAGAAGACGGACTTGATGACTAATGCGGCCAGAACTTTTGAACAGGTAATGGGAAACTATATGGAGCCCACCCAGGAACTAAAACAGGAGTGTGCCCTGACAGAACAGATGAGAGAAGAGGACGTTGCTGAATCTTGGGCGCCAGAGATGGAGGAAGCTGCGGCCCTGCAGGAACATGAGCCTTTGGATTTGACAAATGATCTTGGAAAAAAACCAGATTTGGAAAGATAAAGTTTGGATTGGTTTGGAAATGGGGGGTTGGATTGACCCCCCCATGCAGGGATGTTTGGACTTTCCGAGTCTGGCAATGGGCCGTCAGATGTTTGGAGCTGTGGGGGCTCTCAATTTTGGAGGGAATCTGAAACATGTTCTTAAATATCACATGGAGTTTAGTCCAGACTATGGAAAAGGGGCTGATTTGTTGAAAAGGGTCAAAAACATTACCAAGCTGGAGCTCCCACGAGTGAAAGGAAAATATGAAGAAGAGCTGTGAAAGGGACATGGAAGAGACTTGAGGGCCTCGGATATAAGGTTACCAGGTTAATGCGCTAGATCAACGGGATAAAAAGGACTGACAAAACCCGGGACCAGGAGGAAGGGACGCTGGATGAAGATTGGATTGTGCTTATTTCTTTTTTCTATCGTTAGGATTGTTTTATAAAATTGATGAATGTTAGAAAAATGTTGAAATGAAATTACTTGGCTCTAGCAAAAATGTTTAAAGAATTAGGTAAGAATATTATGGTTATGAGAAGTTGGTAAAAATAAGATTTAAGCTTTAAGCTTTAAGGTTTTTTATAAGATGATGAAAATAGATTAAGGTCATGTAATGACAGAATATTATGAATTATGGAAAGGATTTGCTGTGATGATTATTAATTGGGATACAAGAAAAGGGAGGAGGAGGAGGAGGTCAAAGAAAGAAGGTAATGAAAGTTGAGAATTTGAGAATGATGGACTTATTTTTTCTTTTTTCTTTTTTTTTCTTTTTTCTGTTTTGTCTTTTTTTTTTGTAACTCTAAAATTTTTTTCAATAAATATCATTTAAAAAAAAAAAAAAAAGCCCCAAGACTACAATGCCTTCCGAACGGAAATTCAATACGCTTTGGAATTGCAGAAAAATGACTTTGCGGATGACGGGGAGAGGGTGGCTTACATTGCTGGACATCTGCAGGATGGGGCACGCCAATGGATCAGGCCCCTAATGGCGACGCAGAATGATGCATTGAAAGATCTTAAGAAATTCTATCAGGCAATGGACGCAATGTTCTCCAGTGAGGTGGAGCAAAGCGTGACACGGAGGGAGCTGATGGGGTGCAAGCAGGGGAGCCTGTCCGTCAGAGACTACTGGTCACGTTTTGCAATGTTAGTCCACAAGCTCGGGTGGGATCTGGACTCTGAACCAGTACAAATGTTGTTTGAAGTGGGTTTGGACCCCGCAGTGAAAGACGAGTTGTCCCGAGCGCCCCGCCCACGGTCGATGGATGAACTCACAAAGACTGTGCTTGCGATCGGTGTACGCCAGGAAGCGCAGGCTCAGGAGAAGCGGGAGATAAGGGCGGAACATTTCCATGGCAACCGCATTCCGGAGATGCCGAGGGAGCCTTCCCAGGCGGCGGAGCCGATGGAAATTGATGGAGCGCGCGCGCAGTTTCAAATGCTGGTGAAGGCCGGAAAAGGGAGGGGAAGGAGTGGAAAACTACCAAGAAGTGTTTCCCCTGTCAGCGACCGGGACATTTTGCAAAGGTCTGCCCTCAACGTAAAGCCTCGCAAGGCATGATGGGGGCTGCAGGCCACGACGAAAAGGGGGAGGAAGGGCCGGTGCAGGGAAACAACAAAGCCTGGCTGCCAACCAGCAGGGGCAGCAGCCAGGCCAGCAACCAATAGAAGTGCCCAAGCCTGACCCTCCCAAGGCAGCTATAGCCATAGAGGTGGTGCCAGAACTCCCAAACGGGCACCCCGTCAAAGTGGAGGGGCTGCTAGATTCTGGCAGCTTGTGTAATTTCTTCAGCAGAGACTTCGCTCTGGAGCAGGACCCCCAATAATACTGGGAATGAGCTGGCTGGCAATACATGACCCAGTGGTGTCATGGCATCAGTGGTCGGTCACCTTTGGTTCAGCTTACTGCTTAGAACACTGTCTGGAAGGGAAGGAACCAAGAATGACTGTGGCCAGGGTGGCTGGGGTGGCCCTGGAGCAAAAAAAGGAGGTGCCACCACAATATGCTGATTTGAAGGCGGTCTTCAGCGAGAGGGAGGCAGACAGACTGCCCCCCCACAGGCCATTTGACTGCCAAATCAACCTGCTTCCAGGGGCTCAGTTACCGGTGGGTAAGCTGTATGCCATGTCTGACCGGGAGATGCAGGAGTTGCGGCAGTTTATTGACAAGAACCTGAAGAGAGGTTTCATAAGGGAATCAAAGGCGGTGGGGGGCAGTCCAGTGTTCTTTGTGGACAAAAAAGAGACTAATCAGCCCAGATTAGTCGTGGATTACCGGGCCGTAAACCTGGTGTCAGAACCCGTGACTTTCCCAATGCCCAGGATTGATGATATTTTGACACGTGTGAGGCAGGGGAAGATTTTTACCAAGCTGGACCTCCGGGGGGCATACAATCTGATTAGGATAAGGGAGGGGGACGAATGGAAAACGACCATGTTCACCCCCCTGGGGACTTTTGAGTACTTAGTTATGCCATTTGGATTACAATCGGGGTCCGCCTGCTTTCAAGCCTTCATACACCATGTGTTGGGGCCCCTGCTGTACAAGAATTGCGTAGCCTTTTTGGATGACGTCTTAATCTATTCGGACAATGAAACGCAACACGTCAGAGACGTCAGGGAGGTGCTACAGAGATTGAAGAAGCATCAGTTGTGGGTCAAGCTGGAAAAATGCCAATTCCACGCCAGGGAGGTTGAGTTCCTGGGGTACAGGTTGTCAGACAAAGGACTAGCCATGGATCCGGGCAAGGTGAAGGCAGTGCTGGAATGGAAATCCCCCCAAAACAGAAAGGATGTGCAGAGGTTCCTAGGCTTCAGCAACTTGACTATGCTACCACTCAGTGGATTTGTAACTGGCTGACTGACCGAACCCAAAGGGTGCTCATCAATGGTTCCTCTTCATCCTGGAGAAGAGTGACTAGTGGGGTGCCACAGGGTTCTGTCTTGGGCCCGGTCTTATTCAACATCTTTATCAACGACTTGGATGATGGACTCAAGGGCATCCTGATCAAATTTGCAGATGACACCAAATTGGGAGGGGTGGCTAACACCCCAGAGGACAGGATCACACTTCTAAACGACCTTGACAGATTAGAGAACTGGGCCTAAACAAACAAGATGAATTTTAACAGGGAGAAATGCAAAGTATTGCACTTGGGCAAAAAAAATGAGAGGCACAAATACAAGATGGGGGACACCTGGCTTGAGAGCAGTACATGTGAAAAGGATCTAGGAGTCTTGGTTGACCACAAACTTGACATGAGCCAACAGTGTGACGCGGCAGCTAAAAAAGCCAATGCAATTCTGGGCTGCATCAATAGGAATATAGCATCTAGATCAAGGGAAGTAATAGTGCCACTGTATTCTGCTCTGGTCAGACCTCACCTGGAGTACTGTGTCCAGTTCTGGGCACCACAGTTCAAGAAGTACACTGACAAACTGGAACGTCTCCAGAGGAGGGCAACCAAAATGGTCAAAGGCCTGGAAACGATGCCTTATGAGGAACGGCTAAGAGAGCTGGGCATGTTTAGCCTGGAGAAGAGGAGGTTAAGGGGTGATATGATAGCCATGTTCAAATATATAAAAGGATGTCACATAGAGGAGGGAGAAAGGTTGTTTTCTGCTGCTCCAGAGAAGCGGACACGGAGCAATGGATCCAAACTACAAGAAAGAAGATTCCACCTAAACATTAGGAAGAACTTCCTGACAGTAAGAGCTGTTCGACAGTGGAATTTGCTGCCAAGGAGTGTGGTGGAGTCTCCTTCTTTGGAGGTCTTTAAGCAGAGGCTTGACAACCATATGTCAGGAGTGCTCTGATGGTGTTTCCTGCTTGGCAGGGGGTTGGACTCGATGGCCCTTGTGGTCTCTTCCAACTCTATGATTCTATGATTCTATGAACTTCTACAGGAAGTTCATAAAGAACGTCGCTCACTTGACAGCGCCCATAATGGATTGTCTTAGTAGCAAAAAGAAGTTCGTGTGGACAGAGGATGCGCAGCAATCCTTTGAAAGACTGAAGAAGGCGTTCGCCTCAGAAGAGCAACCCCTAGAACCATTACACTCGGGTTACAGACGCTTCAGGTTACAGACTCCGCTAACCAAGAAATAGTACTTCGGGTTAAGAACTTGTGGAGACCAACAAATTCTGGAAGATGCTACACTGGTTACACAACTTCCCACACTTCCGGGGCACAAAATGTGATAATTCTTTGTAGAAGCTTATTGTGCTTATTAGCCATGGAAGGTCAGGAGGGCACATAAATTTGCACATGGCTCTAAGTTTCCTACTATGGATACATAGGAGCATGGATACACAAGGGGGTGTTATGTAATTTGGTGGGCTTTCTTCTCTCCTTTTGAGGAATAAGAATTTCCCCCTTTCTGAGATTCCAGTGAATTGAGGTTTCATCCTTATCTGTGTCTTAAAACTTGGCAATAAAGATTTATTCAAGTTTTCCCAGTCTCCCACATTTTATGGTGCAATTTATTTTTGGAGAGTAAAATAAACCACTTACAAAAAAGGGGTTATGTTTCTCAGGGATATGGATCAAAGCTGGTGTTGGTGCTGGAGTGAGGGGCAAGCATGAAAGAAACTCACAGAGAACAGGTGCTATGCTGAAGCTAAGTTTAATACATAAGAGGAAGGCAGTGATTTTCATTCCCGAAACAAAGGAAGAATTGTCTTCAAAACATTGCAATAAGGTAATTCAAACATTGATCTTGATGACACTGATAATACACACACATTCAGAATTGTATTATGTTTCTATGTCATTCGAGCGCAATACAAGTTGGATGCATTCAAACATTTCTGCCTCAACCGGAGATACATTCCACAGCAACATCACAGAAGAAGAAAAAGAAGAAGAAGAGGAAATGCATTGTTAATAGAAGTTGGTATCAACACATCCTAGGAGGCAGCTGCACATTTGTAAGGCAAACATGGATGAGCCAAGCATCTGGGAATCCAATAAACTTGGTGGTTGAACTGGGGACGCTTGGCATTTCTGGCACCTAGGCCCATGAGATAAGGAGTCGTGAAGCCATGCCAAATTCATCAGTTGCCGGTGAGGGCATTCTGCTGGTCTGAGCACTCTCTTTAGTAGCACAAATAGCTTCTACAGCAGCCGTATCCCTGGTCTCCTGCCACAGACGATGTGCCACCAAAGGCGGTGTGTCCTCCCACACAAACTGGCTCACACTAGGCAGAGCGTATTGGTCCTGGGATGAACACAAGAACTGTAGGTGGCTCAGTGATTATTTCTGATGTTGGTAATGGATTGATACGATCAACACTGGCAGCAGGATTTATCGCGAGGCTACTTGATGGCACTCCACCACCACTTGAACCCCCAAAGCCTCCATAGCCCCCATAGATCTCACTGAGCACAAAGGCATTGTAGGCAGCACCAAAGTATGAATTCATTTTGGAGTGATGGACGCTGGACCTGAAATGATGATGAGGAAACATTCATCCAATTTATTCATGAGTCAAGCAGAGAGTATTGGTCCTGGGAGGATCATAACAACTGCAGGTGGCTCGATGATTATTTCTGATGCTGATACCTGAGTGATGCAATCAACACTGGCAGCAGGATTTATGGCAAGGCTACTTGATGGCACTCCACCACCATTTAAGCCCCCAAAGGCTCCATAGCCCCCATAGATCCCCATTAGCACAAAAGCATTGTAGGCAGCGCCAAAGCTAGGATACATTTTGGAGTGATGGGTCCTGGATCTGAAAAGATGAAAAGCAAACATTCATCCAATTTATTCATGATTCACACATCCAATTTGTAACAAAACAAAAACCGTAACAACAAGCTCTACCACTAGCAGTGAAGACGGAGAGGAAGAAGGGGAGATTATAACACAATCTGCAATCCATAAAAAACCCATATCATTAAAAAACCCAACCCAGCAAGGTTGCATCAGTCCAGCATTCCCAAGCCAATGGAAGACAGAAGTGCCTGGCATACTCTGGTCCATGGGATCACGAAGAGTCGGACACGACTAAACAACTAAACAACAACAAAATTCAAACATTGATCTTGATGACACTGATAATACATACACATTCAGAATTGTATTATGTTTCTATGGCATTCAAATGCAATACATGTTGGATGCATTCAAACATTTGCCCCTAAACCGGAGATACATTCCACAGCAAAAGCAAAGAAGAAGAAGAGGAAATGCATAGTGAATAGAAGTTGGGATCAACACATCCTAGGAAGCAGCTGTGTTGCATTTGCAAAGTAAAGGAAGGATTGATCTCTGATTAATAAGAATACACACAGAGACTTGAACCAGCAAGACTCTGGGGAGGGTGCGTATAATCGTGTCTCTCTGTGCTTGTCCGTCAGATCTTCGCAGCCCCTGGCCCAGGCCGTTTTTATTCACAAAAGAACTTTTTACAGAGTGTTCATAAGAACCAATCAGCTTTCTTCTGAGCATTTCCACAAACCCACGTGGGGAGAAAGTTAAACCACTATAACTAATTAAGCACAAATATTTCTGGGGTAAACAAAGAACAGAACTACAAAGAAGAGCATCTGGCAACCCCAGAGGTCATAAACAATCAATACATATGATAAGAAAGATGGCCAGGAGGACAGTGACCATTATCCCCTTAATGTGAGATCTGTTTCCTGGCCCTAAGATTAACATCCTAAGATTAATATGTTAGAAACTACTTCAAAGGAACTTGCCCACTATCTTTATGGCCCAGGATGCCTGCCTGGCGAAGCAACTGCTGTGTACGTGACAAGAGAAATGGGCAGTAGAGAAAATGGCCAGAGATGCAGAGGTGTAGATTGATCAAGAATCATATCAAAATAGTTTAAACCCAGTCAACGCAATGCTTTCATTGCTGACACAGATGGCTTACTCTATACTTGTTATAATTCCTCATAGCCATCCCACCTGATCACTACATCTCTGGATATTTGCACTCCTACACAGCTGCACATTTATAAGGCAAACATGGATGAGCCAAGCATCTGGGAATCCAGTAAACTTGGTGGTTGAACTGGGGACGCTTGGCACTTCTGGCACCAAGGCCCATGAGATGATCAGTCATGAAGCCATGCCGAGTTCGTCAATTGCCAGTGAGGGCATTCTGCTGGTCTGAGCGCTGTCTTTAATAGCACAAATAGCGTCTAGAGCAGCCGTATCCCTGGCCTCCTCCCACAGACGATGTGCCACCACAGGCAGTGTGTCCTCCCACACGAACTGGCTCACACTAGGCAAAGAGTATTCGTCCTGGGAAGATCAAAATAGTTGGAGGTGGCTGGATGATTATTTCCAATGGTTGTAACTGATTGATGATATCAACACTGGCAGCAGGATTTATAGCGAGGCTACTTGATGACACTCCACCACCACTTGAACCCCCTTAGACTCCAAGGGAGCCAAAGCTCCCCAAGACTCCTAAGACCCCACTTCCCCCAAAGCCCCCAGAGCCCCCACTTCCCCCCAAAGCCCCCAAAGCTACTACTTGGTTTCAGCGAGCCCAGACCACCAACTGGGTAATAGCAGGAGGAAGTGTAGCCGCAGGTCATTTTGGAGTGATGGGTATTGGATCTGAAATGATGATGAGCAAACATTCATCCAATTTATTCATGATTCATGCATCCGATTTATAACAAAACAACAACCATAACGACAAGCCCTACCACCGCCAGTGAAGAAGAAAGAGAGGAAGAAGAGGAGATTATAACACAATATGCAAGTCTATTAAAAATATCCCCTATCATTAAAAAATCCCAAGCCAGCTATAGTGCATCAGTCCAGCATTGGAGGCCTCTTGGTGGTGTCACCAATGGGTTTGTCTCCGTTGCGACCCCATGAGATGGTCTTCTTCCAGGCAGCTCCCCCTCTTCGAATATGTGCCCCTCTGAAGTGTGTCTATCATCCTTATGACTAACTTTGAGAAAAGATCTAAAAGCATTCTTCTTTACCCTTGTCTGTTCCTGCAAACCCTGAAATTATTAAATTTTCATGCTTTTCATTTAGGTTTCCAGGAGTTGCAGGTTGTCCAGACCCCTCAAAATAAACTTTGAAGGGTTTCAGAGCACAGGAAACTTAAAGAAATGTAAGATCTTAATTCTATTATACATTCGTGTCCTTCCCTTTCTCGTCCACAAATCCTTTCTCTGGATGGGACCATTTTATATTGTGTTTACCATACGTTGTTGATTGTTAAAATTTAATACCATAAAAATATTAAATAAATATCTGACCATTGATAGGCCAATGCCTTCAGTGGTCGCATATTTCATGCCACTGTTCATCTTCATGTTTGGTTGGAATCTCATAATACTCAAAAAATCCAATTTCTTCTAATGTTAACTTTTTGCTCCATTTCTCATCATCCCTTGGCCAAATTGGCTGAGCTTGATGCTATTTGGAATGCAACAACCCCATGGCAGCCACAGGTTCCCCACCCTTTCTCCAGCAACAGAAAGCAGCCACAACCCTTACGATATTTGGCAATGGAAGGTGTATGGCCTCATAATCACCTCTTCCTTCCTCACCCCCTTTCCCTTTTATGCTGTGTTTTTTCAGTTACAAAACTAAACTTGCACCAAGAAGCTACCCCTTCAGTGTTTAATTTTGTTTTTGCAACATGTTCTAGGAGCCCTGCCAAATACACTTTGGGGAAAGAAATGCCTGGCATCTCAAGGTAAGGCAGGAAAGGGGCCCTGCTGAAAATTGGGGGAGCCCCCAGCACCAGTCCACGTAGACCAGGAATAGGGTGGCGGTATCTGTGAGCCTCCAGGTGTTGCTGGAGTCCAACACCTATCAGGCCCAGCTGGCACAGCCAATTGTCAGGAATGATGGGAGTTGTAGTCCAGCAACTCTGGGAGGACCATCGATATTCCCCGTCCCTCCTGTAGACAGGACTGAACTAGATGGAGGATTGCTCTGACTCCATACGAAAGGAGTCTTCATACATAGCCAAAGTGCCCGTAGGAAATGAGAAAGAAGATGAGCAAGGAGAGGCAGGTCTGGGTTCAAAAAAGGAGACAGAGAGAGTGAAGTTTGGAAAGGAAGAGGCAGCAAAAGGCATGGAGTTCTCTCACTTACCAAGGTCTCAAGAGAAGTACTCAGGTGAAGGTGAGGGGAGCTGTTGAATCGTGGGCAGCAACTCCTTTTATACAATTCCAGGACTGCAAGTCCCTCCCTTGTGAAGTAAAACTGCCTTCAGGTGTCCTACCCTCAAAGGCTCCAAATATTTATTGGAACTGAACTTCATCCAGCTATCCCTGAACCACCCTGTATTCATTAGCATGTGTTTTATTAAATTCCATTCCCCTTTTATTATCCTCCTATTTACTCCTGTGGTTATGTAATACACTTATAAAAATTAGTGCCCTACCTCCCTTCAAAAGGAAACTATTCCCTTCAAGGCTGCAAGCCCTCTGTCCACTGAATTCTAGAGATATGTGTAATCCCCATCTTTCCAGTCTGGAGCGGCTTTATCTGTTTCTTTTAGAAGCCATTTTAACTTTCCCGTATAATCCCTATATATGTTTGCTTTAAACAAAGCCCTCTAAATTGAATTCAGGGGATATCAGCCTCAAAGGGAGCTTCTCTGTGTAGTCTGGCCTTTGGTCCTTCTAGCTCAGCATTATCCTCCCTTTTGTGGCCTGGGAGTGGAGGATTCAATCCTGATTGGGGGTCTATTCCAAAGTGTGTGTTTCTGGCTGACGCTCTACTTCCTGATTCATAGGTATCTCGGTTTTTGAGCATCTCAAAAGTCAAAAGTTTTTGTTTTCTAACGCCGAAAACCCGGAACTGCTTCATTTTCAAATACTTTTCGGAAGTCGAACTGGCCCGACGACTTCCGTATTGAGTTTTCCATAATTAAATGCTTCCGGAAGTAAATGCTTCAGTTATCTAACATTTCGGAACTCATACAGTTTTCCCGAACGGATTGCATTCGGAAAGTGAGGTACCATTGTAGCCCTTGATCTTTCTGGTTGGGCTCACTCAGGGTGTTCCAGCGAATTTCAGGGGGAAAAGTTGGTTAGAAACCAATCTAGAACTCTGGCTGTTTGCTTGCCTGCCCAAATTAGAAAAATACTGCCCCGCTTGTGCTTTTTGAATTTGATCATTGTGGGTTGCAGAACTTTCTTTTATTATATAAATAAATATAGCCTTTTCACCTTCACTTTGTCTCATGAGACTTCATTGTGAGGGTGGGTTAATTTTGACAAATACCTAAACAAAACAAAACAAAATGAACACTGAATGACTTATAGCATGGAAATATGGAAAGTGAGCTAGGGAATGAGAAAATGAGAGACTGACATTGAAATATTTTGACCATCTTTTCATACACATTGCAAGAAAAGACTTTCAGTCCATCTCTTTACCCATCCTCACATCCAACAGAGAAAGATGGGAGTAGGATAAACTCATTGCTACTTTCCCCCAGTAACAACTAGTGGCTGTGCCTCTGCTCTCACCTGAAGGAGAGACGCCAATCATGTTTGCACATTATACAAACATAGATCAGAATAGAGCCGAGATGACATACACCAAACATGCCAAAATCTGAAATGATGTACCAATCATTTTGGCTCAAAACCAATAATTAAATCAAGAATACTTCTAGCTAATTAAAAAGAACACCGAAGCTCACAAAATGTGGTAGAAAATTATGTTGTCATAGAAACACCCATTATTGCAACTCAGAACCAATGCCGATGAAAGCAACATTACATCAAGCATGATGGGAACAACATTGCAAACCAATTAGCAGGAACAGAGTGAACTTCCAAAATGAGCTGCTGGCTCCATCTCAAGCTTAACCACAACTGCATGTGAGAGAGAACCTTTTTGAGTATAGCACATGAAATACCTGCAGAGAGAAATGGTGTGAACATTAATATGAATGTGTAATCATTTTGCCTTTATACACATAACAATTTTGATTCTTCAGGACTGACACAGTACCTCAAAGCTCCTAAGTGGAATTTAGAGGAGGCTGGTGTCATGGAATCTGGATGACCGAATAGTCTCCCATGCCCTCCAAAAAGCCCTGCAGCATGGGAGGTTTGCATTGGCTAAGCCATCCTTTCTCCTCCAAGATCAAGCAGCAGTGGTGCAAAAACCCATGCCAAACAAGTACAATCAGTATAGAAATCGCAATGGGCCACTGCTCATCTTGGCAGGCACCAGCACTCCACCATGGCCAACATTGTCTTCTTGGTTGTTGTTTTTCAAATTAAACTTTCAAAGCACTAATCAAATGGAGTGGAAACCAACCCACAAGGCAATTAACAAATTCAAGAAGTCTTTCTAAATGAGGTTCATAATATCAAATGAAAAGAACGTTGTGGGGGTGTGGTTGATGGGACTGTTTCAGGGATAAGCGCCCAAAATAGCAAATACCCAGGAAGTGCAGCCAGATTGCATATAGCAATTAGCTCTCTAGGGCTGACTCAAACTCGGTAGTGGTGAATGAAACTGTATAAAAGGGCTCCCCACAGATGTTTCCCCCCACTAACATGAGTAGCCAACCCTTGTCTCCAGCTCCTGTGTTTTCTCCTGCTCTTGGTATGTCTCCTTTTCAATTAAACCTTGTTGGAGAGGACATCTCTTCTTGGAATGGGTTATTGTGCTTTTGACTTCATATGTTAAAGAAGAGAGATTTAATTGAACATTTAATTACAGAAGCCCAAACCAAGAAAACAGCTGCAAAAATTTCTCATTCATATGACTTGTGGCTCAGGGTTGAAACACAACACTGGCGGTTTCCATAGATTTATTTTTTTAAAAATACAATAAGACAACTGACGTTTTTAAAATGTTTAAAGTTTTATTATGTTTTGTAGGGTGCCTGGGGCAGCCCAGTAAGATGTGTGGCGCATCAAAAGTAAAATTTCATTATGGAATGGGACTTCCCTATATTCATCGGAGAAAAGATGGAGGGTATCTAACACCCATCCCTTCCCTATATCAGCATCTATTGCATAACCATTGATTTCTCTTTTATCCTATGTTATTCTGTAAAGGTTGCATGAAAGCTTCCATCCACAATACAGTAATTTTCCCCAATTGAAATATACAGAAGTATATATGCTCACAACTTTCTGATTTCTGGTAATGAAATTGATTAAATATTTTGCAGGCCTTTTCCTTATGCAGGCCTCCTGGAGAAATGCTGAGTTGTTGCAACAGAATTCTGCCTTTTTAAGAAATGGGAGGGAAATGCAAGCTCCTCGCCTTGTCACTTCTGTGGACTTCTCCTGTGCCTGCCCAGCACTGGGGTCAGAATCCAGCTGCCCCCTAGACTCTTCCTTCCCTGGATAAAACAGGGGAGGGGAGAAGCATGAAGAGAATGAAGAAGCTGGGTGGGGAGAGACAACTGGAAAACACAGTAAAACAAAGATGATCAGAATGATGGAGGAGAGGACTGGACAAAGGGAAAACCCCACAACACAAGCACTCAAGCAAGGGTTTCTCTTTACACACAGAGAGAAAGAGAGATGAAGACCCAACCACCTTCGCAGCAGGCAGGGTTGGTCTGGAGAGACGGGGCAATTCCTGCCCTCTGCAGAGAATGTTGCAAGACCCTGCCTGTCTCCCATAGCGGGAGTCATCCCTATCAGGAATGGTGTCACCCTCCATCTGGTAAATAACCAGACGCTACATGACATAAAAGGCATCCTTTCCCTCCTTTTCTGGGTGGAGGTTTTGCCAAGTTATAATATGAAATATCTGGAGGGCTGCAGACTTGGGATATCTGAATTAAGGAAAGGTATAGACAAAGATTTGATGGGCTCTATTGGTCCAGCATGTTTATTACAATGAGAGTAAAAGAGACCAGGAGTCTACAAAGCCACTCCCGACATAAGGAGGGGGGGTTGCGGGCTCACGCCCCATCTGCATCCTCGCAGGGTTGGCTGCAGCCCCGCGGGACTTGGGTTCTTTATTATTCATCATTTGCTGCACCAGCCAATCGGCTGGCGGCGGGGGCGGGCTTACTAGAGTTCATTTAAGGTCGGGGCAGCCCGTGCTCGACCCTTTCTTTTCTTACAGCCAGCTGCGGTTTCCCACCCACCCACCCTCTAGGTTGTCATTTGGACTTTGCTATGGGCTTCGGCTGGTCACTGCAAGGGGCCTGGTAGGAGTTTTTCCACTTGGCTAATTGGCATTATTTTGGAAGCCACTTGGTTTTTTCACCTACCTCGTAGCAAAACGTCACAACACTTTTGGTTTGGGCGGTTAGGCATTGGCAGCGGTATTATTATGCAAAATGGGTTGGGGGGGAGGAATGCCATCACCTCCCCCAAATGATGAAGGGTAGTTTGTTAAAGGACTCCGCGGGGCGTCACCTTGTCCGAAACCTATGGAGGCTAGGGCCTAAAGCACGTTCCCGAGCGGTAACCCCTCAGGGAGCGCCTAGGGATGTGCATCTCGGGGGCTCCCCCTGTTGGTGCTTAACCCTTCGCGGTTCTATGCCGGTTAGTCTGATAGGGCCAATGCCTAAAGCCAATACCACTCTTACCTGAAATCAAGAAAGTTGTGGCCATTTTTTCGCCCATTAACCTAAATTCTGGTTTCCACGTGTCTTTATTTATTCCATCTGCGGGAGTGGGTGGGTATCACCACGCAACCAAATATTCAAGACATTCAAAATTGAAAAACAGAAGGGTCTCTCCACTGAGACCTCCAGATTTGAATCGGATGTGGTGAACTCAAAGATTAATACACTTTCTAAAGCAGACCGACTCCTCCTTGACTGGGAAGTCAAGGAGGAGGAGGTCACTGCGGCTATGGTTAAGTGGTTGCAAGATTTTGGGTACACAATAACTATGAAGCAGTGGGAAAGCCTCTTGAAAACAAACTGGAAATTCACAGCTTGTTACACTCTGCGTGAGAATTTTCTTAAAATGCAACATCGGTGGTATCTAAGTCATTGGAAACTGTCCAAGATGTATAAAAGTCTCTCAAATGATTGTTGGAGATGTAAAGAAAAGCCGGGTACACTATTTCACATGTGGTGGCAATGTTAAGAAATTGAGATATTTTGGGAGGATATCCACATAGAATTGGAAAAAATGTTAAAAATATCCTTCAATAAAAAAATCCAGAAGCTTACCTCTTGGTAATCACAGATTTGGAATTCCCAAGAAGGTGAGAGAGATCTTTTTATACGCCACAGTGGCAGCAAGAGTTCTAATTGTGACCAAGTGGAAGAGTAAAAAAGTTCCATTGAGATCAGAATGGATTCAAAAATTGGTCAAATATGCGGAACAAGTTTGTCAGAGAAAATAAAAAACAAACCAAAACAGGTATTTATTTCAAGATGGGAAGTCTTAAAACTTATTTGAAAAATAACAATTGTAGTTTAAGGTCAGTTGCAGCATTCGAATAATTTCAGCAGTAGTTTTTAATATGATGTAAAAGATAAGACAGATCAAAGATTAGCAAACTTTAATAGAACTTGTTATGCTATGGGAGTGTATAAACAATGAGAAATTGAGGTGGAGAGTAGAAAGGAAGTCTGTTCGACAGAAGTAGATGATAATTTATTTCAATATTAAGAGAATATTAGTTGATGTGTTGAGTTTTCTTTCCTTTTTTCTTCTTTTTTTTCTTTGTGGTGATGGATATTTGTTTTTGTATGATGTGTAAAAGTGAATAAAATGAGAGAGAGAGAGAGAGAGAGAGAGAGCGAGCAGGAGACAAATGGTATCTACTGCAGGGCAACTTCCACAAGCTCCACCCAGAAAAGCCAATTATTTGGGCATGAAATAAACTGTAGTGCAAAGAACCCGAAGGCATCATGCCGTTGAAGGCTGTTCTCAAAGCATAGAGGGGAATGCATGATAACTCATGAGTAATTAATGAAAGGATTAATAATAGTAGGACAATTTGTTGAGTCTAATCCAAATAGAATGTAGTCAGATACCACTCACAGTGTCCAGTTACCAAATAAGCTTATTGAAGGAGGAAGGCCTTCCATGGTTTTGTTAGCAATTACTTGAGTAGGAGCTTAAAGATCAAATAAAACATCTCTAGTCCCTTTACTGACTAATAACCATAATCAGTCTTTGCAAGCAATTATCACATTTTATGCCCTGGAGCTGTGGAAAGGTGTGGCGTCAATTTTCATCTCAAATACAGTGGTACTTCAGGTTACGTGATGAGTGTGTTTGCTGCCAAGCTAGTAAAGATAAAGTTCCAGGCACTGAGCCATTTCTGTCTGGTAGATTTATTACTAAAAGTTCAAAAGCAAATACAGGAGTTCAAACAAACGCATTCATGCTTCTCAGTCAGTTGTCTCTTCTGACTCTTTGTGACGTCTTTTTGTCCAGCATGCCCATCGGTGCAGGGCACGCCTCCTACTTCCTTTGTTCTGTGAATAGCTAGTTCCGGGGACTGACTGGCCCCTCCCTATTTCTCCCTCCGAGTCGGAACAAAAACTAGAAGAAGGCTCTTTTGGCTCTCGGTAAGTGCTTCCATGCCCCCTCCCCTCTCTAGCTGCCTCCCTTTCCCTGACAGGTTAAGAACTTAATTCGTTCTGGAGGTCCATTCTTAAACTGAAACTGTTCTTAACCTGAGGTACTGTTAGGTAGATTTATTGCTTTATTCTTGGCGTCCAGCACACTTCCCCCTGCGAGCCTCTGCAGGTCGTAAAGCAATTAGCAGAATTGCACAGCGTCCGTGTTGAAAGGGCAGTAAAAGAAGTCCCACACTTTTCTTCTTTCCTAGTAGCACTTTATTTGCTCAAAAGTAGCATATTTACAATCCATAAACACCATCTGATTCAAGCTGCATCTTCTCCCTGTTTGCAGCTGCGTAGCAAAGCTGCTTTCACTTTTCACTCAGCTCACAGCATTCCAAGCTGCCTTCGTCACGTCCTGGCTTACTTCCCTTGTAAGCGCCTCCTCTCAGGCTTGAGGCACAGAAGGTTAACCCTTCAGTACACCCAACACCCCCTCTTGTCTCGCGCCTGAGGGGAGAATTGACCCTTGGTCGTCCCAAACCCAGACCTTCACAAAACTCCCCATGTCTTTGGAAGGTGAGTGGCTTCGTGAACCCATCAGCTAGGTTCTTGGCAGAGGGACAATACTTCAGCGCAACTAATCCCTCCTGAACACTCTGGCACACATTCCGAAAGCGAATGTCTAGGTGTTTAGTTCTGGCCTTGAACTGACCTGACTCTGCCAAACGCAGGCATGGTTGATTGTCCTCGAAAACACGTATCGGCAGACAATCCACTTCGCAGAGTTCCTGCACCAAACAAGCATAGAACTCTACTTCTCTGCACATCTCTGAAAGAGCACTAAACTCAGCCTCAGTGGATGAGAGCGCTATAAGACTTTGCTTCTTGGACCTCCATCCAACTACTGAGTTCCCAAACTTCACCACTAGGCCAGACACAGACTTGCGATCCTCAAGATTAGCCCAATCCGAGTCCACAAAGCAAGTCAGTTTCACTTCTCCTTGTGCTGGCAACCTAAGACAAAAGTCTTTGGTCTCCTGCAAATACCTCAGAACTCTCTTGATGCCATTCCAGGCTTGCACACTAGGGTTTGATGCCTCCCTGCTGAGCAGATTGACAGCAAACGCTATATCAGGTCTGCTCCACTGGGACAAGTACAACAAACTCCCTAGGGCTGACTGAAACACTTCAGTATTTTCAAACGCAGCTGGCTGTCCTTCACAAAACTAGTCTCCATAGGACTTCTCACTCCTGCACAATGACTCATCCTCATTTTCTGAAGCAGTTGCTCAATTTTACCTCTCTGGCTGAGCCAAAAACTTCCATCCTGTGCACGCTCAACATTGACACCTAGATAGGTTTTGACAGCACCAAGCTGTTTAAGCTTGAATCGTTTACCTAGCTCTTTGGCAAACTTCTCCGCCTGTTCATCTGTTTCTGAGAAGAAAAGCACCTCATCAACATAAATCAGCACCAGTTCCTGTGAGTCTCCTGATCCTCTAAGGAACAGGCAACTGTCAGCAAGACTCTTCCTGAAACCTAGCTTCTCCAAAGCTTCATTCAGGCACATGTTCCAGTTTCTAGCAGATTGACGTAATCCATAGATGGATTTGTGCAATCTCCACACAACATCCTGCCTTGAGTTCTCAAACCCCGGAGGAGGAATCATGTACAGCTCCTCCTGGAGATCTGAGTTAAGGTAGGCAACATCCACATCAAAGTGGTTTACCTTCCAGCCTCTTTGTGCTGCACAAGCTAAAAGCGTTCTCAGAGTCTCCGCTCGTGACGTTGGCGAATACACCTCCGTGAAGTGTATTCCCTTCCTCTGAGTAAATCCTCGAGCAACTAACCTGGCTTTATACTGCGGCTCTCCAGCATCAGTGGGTTTCAAGTGGTAAACCCACCTGGAACTCACAGCCTGCTTACCTGGTGGCAACTCTGTGAATGAGAACACACCTAGATCTTTCATGGACTTCATCTCTTTGTCCATTGCTCTGTGCCACTTGCCTGCTTCTTCCCCAGGTAAACTCTGAATATCCTCGAAGGATTCAGGTTCACATCTTGCAGAACCTACCCAGACGCCTGAAGCGCCGTACCGATCAGGAGGCCTCCTTGTCCTCGCTGATCTCCTCAGTGTGAATCCCGGTGACCCTGCTGCTTCACTGGGTCCAGCTAAATCATCCTCAGTGTCTTCCCCCTCTGACCTGCTGCGCCTCTTGGGCCTTACAGCTGGTCCAGCAGGTGAAGAAGGCTCACTCTTTGGCTCATACTTGCCACTTCCTGAGGAGGTGTTCTAGGTTCCCCCCTCTGAGGGATCCTGAGCTGTCCCTGCCTTGGACTCTGTCCCTCTGGACCATGGTCCCCAGCAACAAGTTCCTCTTCCTCCTCGTCTGAGTCGTAGAACTGCTGTGGAAGCACGTCTGGATTGGCGTGCAGACGCTTCCAACCGGCTTGCTCACAGAACTCAGCGCTATTGCTGATAACCAACCTAGACTGGTCTCCACTTGGGTACGCAAACCGCCAGGCCTTTGAGCCAGGCTCATACCCTACAAAGATCATTCTTTTAGATCTTGGCTCACCTTTCTTGCGTAGAGCCTTTGGAATAAGCACCCAAGCCTCACAACCAAACACACGAAGGTAGTGTACCTTGGGCTTCCTTCCATGAAGTAAGAAATACGGTGTATTTCCTACACTAGAGTTGTACACTCTATTCTCGGTATGGACCACATAGCGCCAGGCTTCCGACCAATATTTCTGGGGTAGCCCTGCGTCCCACAGGATCGCAGACACAGCTTCCTGCACCGTCCTGTTCTTTCTCTCTGCCAGCCCATTCTGTTGCGGAGAGTAAGGAGCGGTCAGTCTGTGGCTAATCCCCTTCTCCCTAAAGAAATCCTGTAAAGCAGAACCAGTGAATTCAGCACCTCTGTCACTTTGAAAACCACGAACTTTGGTGGAAAAGGTTACCTCAACTGCGGTGATCCATTCCCTGATCATTTTAGCCGCCTCCCCTTTCGTTTTCAGAGAGAAGGTCCAAGCAGACCTCGAAAAATCATCAATCAAAAGCAGAGAATACTTCGAACCTCCCAGTGACTCAACAGACATGGGTCCACACAAATCTGCATGAATTAATTCAAAGGGTTGTGTAGTCTGCCTCTCTGACTTTGGATATGAGCATGTCACAACTTTCGCCTGTTTACATGCATTGCAATCTAGAAATTTGTCACAAACATTAAATTTGCACCCTTGTGTCAGCTCTGGTGCTTTCTGGAGATATTTCCAATTCAAATGGGTGAAGCGTCGGTGCCAAATATGTGAACAACCATTGTGGGGTGCTACATTCACACATTGGCCCTTCGCATCTTCGGTGTCATCCTCTTTTTTTTTTAATAGAAATTTATTGGGTTTTACGATAGGAATAAACATAATAAACAATGTAACATATATCTTAACATAATTTCACATTTTCTTTGGACTTCCTCACATCTCCCGCTCCCACTTTCATCGTTATAACATTTTGTCAGCAATTTATTATCTTATTTGCATTCTTATATCCCTTCTATGTTTCATAATCTTCTAGTTCTCAAAAAGAGTTATATTTTCTCAATCTCACTTATTTTCTTAAAATCATCTAAATTAGTGGTGCTCAGTTATTTTGATCTAGTATCCTGTTTAACATTCACTCAAGTTGCAATGTTTCTGTAAATAGTTCTTAAATTTCTTCCAATCCTCCTCAATCCTCTCTTCTCCCAGGTCACGAATTCTGCCGGTCATCTCAGCCAATTCCATATAGTCTATCAGTTGCATCTGCCATTCTTCCAGTGTGGGTAGATCTTGAGCTTTCCAATGCTTTGCGAGTAGTATCCTTGCTGCTGCTGTTGCATACATAAAAAATGTCTGGTCCTTCTTTACCACCCCTTGGCCGACAATGCCCAAAAGAAAGGCCTCTGGTTTCTTAGTGAAGGTATATTTAAATACCTTTTTCAGTTCATTATAAATCATTTCCCAGAACGCCTTCACTTTAGGGCAAGTCCACCAGAGGTGGAAGAATGTTCCTTCACACTCTTTACATTTCCAACACTTATTGTCAGTCAGGTGGTAAATTTTTGCAAGTTTGACTGGGGTCATATACCATCTATATATCATTTTCATTACATTTTCTTTCAAAGCGTTACATGCAGTAAATTTCAATCCAGTACTCCACAACCTTTCCCAGTCCTCAAACATAATGTTATGCCCAATGTCCTGCGCCCACCTTATCATTGCCGATTTAACCATTTCATCTTGTGTGTTCCATTTTAACAGCAAGTTATACATCCTTGAAAGTACCTTGCTCTTAGGTTCTAACAATTCTGTTTCTATTTTCGATTTCTCCACCTGGAACCCTAATTTCTTGTCATTTTTAAAAACTTCTTTAATCTGAGCGTAATGTAACCAGTCTCGCACTTTATCCTTCATTTTCTCCAAGCTCTGCAGTTTCCAATTGTCTCCATCTTTTTCTAGAATTTCCCAATATTTTGGCCATTTGGCCTCCATATTGGGTCTTTTTCGGGCCTTAGCTTCCAAAGGTGACAGCCACCTTGGGGTTCGCATCTTCGGTGTCATCCTCTCCTGTGGAAAAAGGCACATTTACAGCAAACAAATTATCTTTAGACTGCACTGTGTACACGTGTTTCCCATCCTTGGAGAATTCACATTTGTCACCTGCAAAAGAAATTTGAAAACCATCGATCAATAGATCATGCACACTTAATAAACAGTTAGTTAAACCGGGCACTGCATAAGCTTTGACTTCATGATTAAGGAAAGGACAGAAGAACAGTCCTGTTTCTGTTAGTTTTCTTCTGCTTCCATTTGCAAACGTAACATACTTCTCAGTTTTTACTGTCCTGCAATTCCTCAAAAGATCAGGAGATGGCACCAACGAATTTGAGGCACCACTGTCAATTATTACAGTGAGAAAGTCTTGTTGTTTACATTCCTGGGTCGCCAGGGCAACAATCTCCTCCCTACCCCCCTCCTTGGGGCTTCTGCAGATGTCCTCTCTGGTTGTCATGGCAACAGACTCCCCCCGGCAGGAAGACTTGCCCACGACCTTCACAGCTTCCGTAGATGCAACTCTCTCAGTTGCCATGGAGACTGGACTTGTCTCGGCGTTCCCACACAACTCTGAAGCTCTTATCTGTCTTTGCTGCAGGTGGCCGACCTTGAAGCCTCTAGCTCTTTTCAGCTTCCCAGGCTCCGACTCACGACGTAAACAACTCTTGGCAGCTTTTGGAGAAAGAGGCGTCTCTGAGCTTTCACTGCTCACTGCCCCCCCCACTGCTCATGGGGTCTCCAGGACGTTTTCCTGCACCCCCTCTGATGGATGAAGGGCTCCCAACACTTGGCCTCTCTTCAGGTTCCTCACACAGACACGTTGCAGCATCCACACAGCTCCCAGGCTTAGCAAAAGCACAATCAGCATTGCTAGCAACAACAACAGCAACAGTCCCTTCGCCCCCCTGTGGGGGCTCCCAGCTCCTCCCAGCTGTGTATCGGCTCTCAAGAATGTGGCCGGCGCCATCTTGCCTCTCCCTTTCGGATGCAGCCACTTCTCGGCCCTTGCTTCACACTCCAGCTCCACAAGCTTCTTGGAGTGCTAGCCAAGCGGCCTCTGGCCTTCTTGCACCCAGGACAACAGGCACCAGATGAGCATCCACACTTTCTGCCAAAAAAGCAAGCACACGCTTCTCAACTTCTCTTTGCTCTGCAGCCCTCTTAGCCTCTGCTTTCCCAGCTGCATTCTGTGGGGGGTGAATTACATTCCACAGCTGCTCCCCAACTAGCAAAAGCTCCACTTGAAAGCTCCACTGCAGCCAATTTTGGCTAGTCAGTTTCTGACATGGCAGTTTAAGCACAAAGCCATGTTCACAGGGCTGAGCCATTGCCTCCCTTCTGTTGGCTTTTTCCAAAGATACTCACTCACTCAGCCAAACTGGGCACTCCGGACGTCATGGCTCTCAGCTCCCACTCCGTCAGCCTCCTCCGATCTGCCTCTTTGAAGTCTTGGCAGTCGATCAAACTGACGTTCAGCAAATAAAGCTTCAAAGCCCTTTCTCACACGCTTCACGTTGACCCATAACCATGTTAGGTAGATTTATTGCTTTATTCTTGGCGTCCAGCACACTTCCCCCTGCGAGCCTCTGCAGGTCGTAAAGCAATTAGCAGAATTGCACAGCGTCCGTGTTGAAAGGGCAGTAAAAGAAGTCCCACACGTTTCTTCTTTCCTAGTAGCACTTTATTTGCTCAAAAGTAGCATATTTACAATCCATAAACACCATCTGATTCAAGCTGCATCTTCTCCCTGTTTGCAGCTGCGTAGCAAAGCTGCTTTCACTTTTCACTCAGCTCACAGCATTCCAAGCTGCCTTCGTCACGTCCTGGCTTACTTCCCTTGTAAGCGCCTCCTCTCAGCCTCGAGACACAGAAGGTTAACCCTTCACTACACCCAACAGGTACCACTTTAGCGAATGGGGCCTCCCACCACTGCCGCGCAATTTCTGTTCTCAACCTGAAGCAAAGTTCTTAACCCGAGGTACTATTTCTGAGTTAGTGGAGTCTGTAAAGCACCTGTAAACTGAAGTGCCTATAACCCGAAGTACCACTAGAAGGACGCAGGCCTGCTTCTCCGTGTATTATTCAGATGTTCACGGCCAGCCTCAACTTTAAGTTTCATTTCCTGGGAAGTGGGAACTATTTCCTGACTTATTTATATATGGAATTGTTTTTCATTGTTCTTACCCTTTTTATGGTTGCACCAGTTTTATTTTTATGTAAGTGTATATTTTATTGTAATAACACACCATGGGACCTTATGGCAAATGGCAGGTACTGTAAGAATTCATTTCAACTTTAAAAAGTTTGCAGTATTTGGAGAGGGGGAAGAAAACAAAAAATAAAGAAGAGTTCAAACAACTTCTGTCTGAAGATTCACTCTCTGAAATATGGCAACCGATGGAAAAAGCCATTCTGCAACATTCCTTGCATTTTTTAAATAAAGAGAAGGAGACTGGGGATAAAACCAGCTCTGTCTGCCATTGGCCCTAGTCTCACCCACTTTTGTCTTACTGAGTATGACACCAGTCTCATTTTGTTTCTAGAGTCCCAGTGGAGGAAAATTACAGGCAACAATATTTTTTTATTGTTTATACAATTAGTAGAGCTAAAGGATCAAATAAAACATTCCTAGTGTCTGGACTGATTCATAAGCATCATAAGCCTTTACAAGGAATTATCACATTTTATGCCCTAGAGTACCTAAAAAAGTATGTAAAAAATAAAAGACCGACAGGCACATTGTTTAGAAATATAGCAAAGTGGGCTAGCAGTTGGGAAAATGAGAACCTGAAACTGATGTTTCGCTCGAACAAGAGACACCAATCATGTATGAAGAAGAAGAGGAGGAGGAGGAGTTTGGATTTGATATCCCACTTTATCACTACCCAAAGGAGTCTCAAAGCGGCTAACATTATTCTCCTTTCCCTTCCTTCCCCACAAGAAACACTCTGTGAGTGGAGCTGAGAGACTTCAAAGAAGTGTGACTAGCCCAAGGTCACCCAGCAGCTGCATGTAGAGGAGCGAAGACGCGAACCCGGTTCACCAGATTATGAGTTCACCGCTCTTAACCACAACATCACACTGGCTCTCACACTTGTAGAAACATGGAGCAGAATAAATATGAGCTGGCACATACCAGACACTCCAACCTTTGAAATGATTCATCAATGATTGAGGTTCAGAACCAATAAGGATGAATGCAACACTTCTTCCAGTTGATTGAAAAGAACACTAAAACTCAAAAGATGGAGTAGGAAAATATTTTGTCATAGAAACACCAAATGTTAAAGGAACAGCAGCACAAACCAATTAGCAGGAACAGAGTGAACTTCCAAAATGAGCTGCTGCCTCCATCTCAAGCCTAACCACAACGGCAAATGAAAGAGAACCTTTTTGAATATAGCACATGGAATCCCCACAGAGAAGGGTGGGTGAACATTAATATGAATGTCTAGCCATTCTTGCCAGAGAACACATAGGAATTTGGATTCTTCAGGACTGATGCAGTACATCAAAGCTCCTAAGTGGACTTTAGGTAAAGGTAAAGGGACCCCTGACCATTAGGTCTAGCCGTGACCGACTCTGGGGTTGCGGCGCTCATCTCGCTTTATTGGCTGAGGGAGCCGGCTTACAGCTTCCAGATCATGTGGCCAGCATGACTAAGCTGCTTCTGGCGAACCAGAGCAGCACACGGAAACGCTGTTTACCTTCCCGCCAGAGCGGTACCTATTTATCTATTTGCATTTGAGGTGCTTTCAAACTGCTAGGTTGCCAGGAGCTAGGACCGAGCAATGGGAGCTCATGGGAGCTCGCCCCGTCGGGGATTCGAACCGCCAACCTTCTGATTGGCAAGTCCTAGGCTCTGTGGTTTAACCCACAGCGCCACCCGCGTCCCACTAAGTGGACTTTTGAGGAGACCCAAAATTCTCCATACCTTCCAATCAGTCCTGCAGCATGGGAGGTTTAATAATAATAATAATAATTTATTATTTATACCCCGCCTATCTGGCTGGGTTTCTCCAGCCACTCTGGGCGGCTTCCAACGGAATATTAAAATAAAATAATCTATTAAACATTAAAAGTCTCCCTAAACAGGGCTGCCTTCAGATGTCTTCTAAAAGTCTGGTAGTTGTTGTTCTCTTTGACACCTGGTGGTAGGGCGTTTAACAGGGCGAGTGCCACTACCAAGAAGGCCATCTGCCTGGTTCCCTGTAACTTGGCTTCTCGCAACGAGGGAACCGCCAGAAGGCCCTCAGCACTGGATTTCAGTTTCCAGGCAGAACAATGGAGGTGGAGATGCTCCTTCAGGTATACTGGGCCGAGGCCGTTTACACTGGCTAAGCCATCCTTCCTCCTCTAAGATCTATCAGTAGTGGTGCAAAACCCATCCAGGAGGCGCCAAACAAGTGCAATCAGTATAGAAATTGCAATGGGCCACTGCTCATCTTGGCAGGCACCAGCACTCCACTGTGGCCAGCATTAGATTCTAGGATCCCACCCCCACCCCCACCCCCCAAAAAAATTAACCTTCCAAATCACTAGTCAAGTGGGGTGGAAACCAAACCACACAGCAATCAACAAATTCAAGAAGTCTTGCTAAATAAGGTGCTCAATACCAAATGAAAAGAACGTTGTGGGAATGTGGTTGATGAGACTCCTTCAGGGCTAAGGGCCCAAAATAGCAAATACCCAGGAAGTGCAGCCAGGCTGCATTTGCGTGTTCAGGGCCAGAGACCTCCCCCCTAAATAAACACACATTTGACTCAAATTTTAGTTTTGGTTTCTGGCAGAATTTAGGCCACAACTTTATTGATTACAGAAAAGTGAGTGGTTGCATAGGCTCTGGTTCAACTAGCTTGCTACACCCTTGCAGGTAGCGCTGACCCAGAGCTCTATGATAGGTCAGCCAAGGGTGAACACCTGAAGTAGGTGGAAAGCCCAGGAACAGACTCTGTTCACTCCCCAGATGCTCCCCTGGACTCAGGCATGGGCACAACCCCCTCACAGGAGTTGACCAAACCAAGCTGAGTCCCTGGATTCCTTTAACAGAATAGCCTTCACATAAGGATGGCAAGGCAGTTCTCCCATCCCTATCTTCTGAACCAGTGCCTATCCGCAAACTTACAAGTTGTGACAATTTGCTACGCGGCAGAAAAAACCCAAATGTCAACAGCCAATCAGCCAAGTGGGGAAAATTTGTGCCGTGCCCCTGTCCCAACGACAGATGACACACGACGGCAGAGCAAGGTCAATCACAAAATGCCCTAAATGTAGGAAGAGGTGGGTGGGTATTGACTCCCTCCCATTAAGCCTCCAAAACACTAATAAGGTGGGGTAGAAACCACACCACACAGCAATTAAATGAGGTGGCATGATGACAACTGAAAGGAATCTTCTTGAGATTTATTTGATAGGAATCCTTTAGGACTTAGGGTCACAAACAGCAAATATCCAGGAAGTGCAGCCAGATTGCATATAATAATTACCTCTTTTGGGCTAATTAAATGAATGAAACTGTATAAAAGGGCTCCACATAGACGTTTTCCCCCCAATTGCAGGTTGAGGCTTCTCTTGTCTCCAGCTCCCGTGTTTTATCCTGGTGTTGGTATGTCTGCTTTTAAACTAAACTTTGTGGGAGAGGACCTCTCTTCTTGGAATCTGCTATTGTGCTTTTGACTTCAGAGGTTAATATAGTGGTACCTCAAGTTACAGACGCTTCAGGTTACAGATGCCTCAGGTTACAGACTCTGCTAACCCAGAAATAGTACCTCAGGTTAAGAACTTTGCTTCAGGATGAGAACAGAAATCGTGCTCCGGTGGCAGAGCAGCAGCAGCCAAAATGGTGCTTCAAGTTAAGAACAGTTTCAGGTTAAGAACGGACCTCCAGAACGAATTAAGTTCTTAACCCAAGGTACCACTGTAGTTTCGACTTATGTTTGGGTTGGGAATGCGACATGATATATTATTGTTGGGCTGCCTAGAACTGTTACCACCTTGAGTTTCTGCGGGTAATTATTTGTCTCAAACTGGAACTGTTTTAAGGAATACTTAAAGAGTAATTGCTGAATCTAAAAAGGGTGACGGAATTTGAGTAGTTTCTGTGGATAACTATTTTAAAATGAAAATTGATTTATAAGAAATATAAATAAAAGGACAATGGACAAATATAGTCAAGAAGTTTATTAGTACAAAACGGAAGAGACGGGACGTCACTTATTTATGAGGAACAGTATGATTTCAAAATTACATCTTTTTTCTTTTTTTTTCTTTTTTCTTCTTCTTTGTGTACAGCAATGTTTGCCAATCTGTGATAATAACAATTATCAACTTACTTTGAAAACAAGAATATGTATAATCACAAGATGTAAAGTTACGATGTAAAGATATACTTGTGAGTAATAAAGGAAAACTTTTTTTTTTTTTTACTTCCGGGTTGGCGCCTCCAGGCAATGGCGGAGTTCCTCCGATCGGGAGGAATTTGCTCCGCGGAAATTAGGGTCTGACCGCCACGGCGAAGGCGGAGACCCACTGAAATCACAGGCGAGAGAAGCCTGTGAACTTGGGATTCGGCTGGCACCCTTTGCGCCTCCCCTACTCTCGGGGAAACCCTGATTTGGGGATCTGGAGCAAAGTGGGGTGAGTGGCGCGGTGCTTCGAATTGACTGCTTCTTTCACGGAGTGAAGCCGCATTGCTGTTGCCGGAGAGCGCTGACTTTTTCCTGTGGACAATTGGATTTTTTTTTTTAAATAAATATTTATTAGGGTTTAAAATACAAATAAATATAATAAACAATGTAACATATGTCTTAACATAATTTCACATCTTCTTTGGACTCCCTCACATCTCCCGCTCCCACTTTCATCGCTATAACTTTTTGCCAGCAATTTATCATCTTGTTTACATTTCTTATATCCCATCTGTTTATTTATAATCTTGTAATTCTCAAAAAAATTTATATTTTCTCAATCTCACTTATCATCTTGAATCATCTAATTTAGTGGTGCTCATTTATTTATGATCTAGCATCCTGCTTAACATTCACTCAAATTACAATATTTTTGTAAATAAATCTTGAATTTCTTCCAATCCTCCTCCATCCTCTCCTCTCCCAGGTCACGGATTCTGCCGGTCATCTCAGCCAGTTCCATATAGTCTATCAGTTGCATCTGCCATTCTTCCAGTGTGGGTAGATCTTGAGCTTTCCAGTGCTTTGCGAGAAGTATCCTTGCTGCTGTTGTTGCGTACATAAAAAATGTCCGATCCTTCTTTACCACCCCTTGGCCGACAATGCCCAAAAGGAAGGCCTCTGGTTTCTTTGTGAAGGTATACTTAAATACCTTTTTCAGTTCATTATAGATCATTTCCCAGAACGCCTTCACTTTAGGGCAGGTCCACCAGAGGTGGAAAAATGTTCCTTCACTCTCTTTACATTTCCAACACTTCATAAATATGCATGCCATCCAAAAGTATTGTTAAACCCTTCCAAATCCAACACATCAGTGTCTTCAAGAAGTAGCCAGTCTTTTAGCCAGCAAAAAGCTGCGGCCTCATCTGGCAGGGCAAAGCCCCCTCTTTCTTTCGCATCAGTTAATATCTTAAACTTAATTCTGGGCTTTTTGCCCTGCCAGACAAACTTAGAAATATCTCTCTGCCACTTCTGAAAACACGCCGTCTTGTCCAAAACCTGGAGTGTTTGAAACAAAAACAACATCTTTGGCAATACATTCATCTTGATAGCAGCAATTCGGCCTAACAAAGAAAGTTTCAATTTTGTCCAACTGTCTAAATCTCTCTTAATTTCTGCCCAACATTTTTCATAGTTATCCTTAAATAGACTCAGATTTTTTGCTGTTATGTTTACCCCTAGGTACTTTACTTTTTTAACCACATTTAGTTCTGTCTCTTTCTGAAACCGTTCTGACTCTGTGTCTGTCAAATTTTTCCCCAAAACCTTAGTTTTCTGTTTATTTAATTTAAATCCCGCCACCCGACCAAAGTCATGAATCAGTTGTAATACTCTTTTCGTACTAGACTCTGGCTCCTGCAGGGTCAAAACCAAGTCATCTGCAAAAGCTTTAAGCTTATATTGTTTCTCTCCGACCTGAATTCCTTCCACCAACCGGTCCCCTCTGATCATATTCAGGAGCACTTCCAGAACCGAAATAAATAACAAAGGGGAAATAGGGCAGCCTTGTCGTGTTCCTTTTTCAATTTTAAACTCTTCTGTAACCACATTGTTAACTATCAGTTTAGCTTTCTGCTCTGAATATATCGCCTCAATCCCATTCTCAAAACCCCGTCCCACTCCCATTTCTTTTAAGTTTCCCTTCATAAATTTCCAGGAAATGTTGTCAAAGGCCTTCTCCGCATCTATGAAAATTAAGACTGCTTTTGTGTTTATATCTGTTTGCAAAAGTTCCAAAATGTCAATAATATTCCTTGTATTAGCAAACAAGTGTCTGCCTGGGAGAAAGCCTGCCTGGTCCTTGTGAATTACTTCATTTAAAACTTTTTTAAGTCTACTTGCCAAAATGTCTGCAAATATTTTGTAATCCACATTTAAAAGAGAGATGGGACGATAGTTCTTAAGTTGTGTCTTTTCAGCTTCCGACTTTGGTATCAATGTGATAAACGCTTCCTTCCACGACTCCGGCGCCCTACTCCCCTCCATAATTTCATTGCTGACCTCCATCAAGGGTTGTATCAAATAATCTTTTAGTGTCTTATAGTACTTGGAGGTCAGCCCATCTGGCCCTGGAGATTTGCCCAATTGCATGTTCTGAATGGCCTGTTCAATCTCTTGTCGTGTTATTTTACAATTCAGGATTGCCCTGTTTTCTTGTGACAATTTTGGTAATCCATTTTTCCCCAAAAATTGTTTAATCTCAGCCTCGTCTTGCGGCCCTTGGGTGTATAATTTTTTAAAATATCTCTGGAAACACTTTCTAATGTCCACAGGATTCTGGATATTTCTTCCTTCGATCTCTAAATTTGTAACTGTATTTAATCTTTGTCTTCTCTTCAGCTGCCAAGCTAACAGTTTTCCACATTTATTCGCCGACTCAAACGTTTTTTGTTTCATTAATTTGACCTTCCACTCTATTTCCTGGTTTATCAATTTAGAATATTGTGCTTGATAGAGTTTAATTTCTCTCAAAGTTGGCTGTGACTTCGGGTTTAATCTTAACTTCTTCTCTAATTCTTTTATTTTATCCAGAATCTTGTCTTTTCTCTCATTTTGTGTCCTTTTCTTTACTGCATTCTGTTGTATCAAGAATCCCCTCATGACGGCTTTGCTTGCGTCCCAGACGATTCTTTTTTCCACCGTGGTGTTCATATTTATCTCAAAATAGTCCTTCAGAGCTTTTTGGGCCTTCTTGGTAATCTCCTGATCTCTAAGCAAGTTGTCATTCATCTTCCATCTAAAAGAGCCGGTTGGTAACAGTGTCATGTCCATCTTTACTGCATTGTAAACTGTTTGTTTCGGGCCCCACACATCAAGCAGGCCACACGCTGGATTTGATCTTTGGTGTTGGTATAGATGTGATCATGTTTCCTTCGATCAAGGTGCCATGGTCTGATCACTATGCTCTGAAAGCCAGGATTGATGTTCCACCCCCACCCTGCTTAGGTGGCGAGCCGATTTGGGCTCGCCCGCGGAGGCTGATGGACCCTGATAGGTTCCGTCAAGCCTTGCGGGACCTTTCTCCCCCTGGCGACTCATTGACTGAGCTTGTTGAGGGCTGGAATACCCAGCTCCTGGCAGCCATCAATGAGATCGCACCTAAGTGCCCTCTGCGACCCCGCAGAAACCGGGCTCCCTGGTTTACTGAGGAGCTCCGGAAAATGAAGCGGGACCTCAGACGGCTAGAGCGAGTATGGCGGGGTGCCCGTGACGGAGCCTCAAGAACATCTTATAGAGTTTTTATGAAAACCTACGAGATGGCAGTGAAGGCCGCTAAGAAGTCCTACTTCTCGGCCTCCATTGCATCCGCTAGCTCTTGCCCGGCACAATTATTTAGTGTAATTCGGTCTTTAACGTCCCTCGAAGGACAGCCAAATTTAAATAATAATTTGACACACAGCTGTGAGGCATTTGCGAGCTTTTTTGCGGAGAAGGTCCTGTCGCTCCGCCATGACCTCCCTGCCAATTTGGATACAATAAAGGAACTGGAGGCCCCTCGACTGTCCTCGGGTCCAGTATTGGACCACTTTGACCGGATATCCCCAGCCGATGTGGACAGACTCCTCCGAGCTGGAAAGCCCACCACTTGTCCTCTCGACCCGTGCCCGTCTTGGCTGATTAGAGCGTGTCCAGACGAGGTGCGGGCCCCCCTGGGGGATATCATCAATCTGTCCCTTGGCACCGGGACATTCCCAGGGGAACTGAAGGAGGCAGTGGTGCGTCCGCTCTTAAAGAAAACATCATTAGATCCCTTAGATCTATCCAATTACCGCCCAGTTTCGAATCTTCCATTCCTGGGTAAGGTGATTGAGAGAGCGGTTGCTGAACAGCTTGGTAGGTTTCTGGATGAAACATCGGCTCTGGATCCATTCCAGTCCGGCTTCCGCGCATGGGACCGAGACGGCTCTGGTCGCCCTAACAGATGATCTCCGCAGGCAGCTGGATCGAGGCGGGTCGGGGCTGCTGATTCTTCTAGACCTGTCAGCAGCCTTCGACATGGTCGATCACGAACTCCTGGACCACCGCCTTGCCGACGTGGGGATCCAGGGCACAGTCCTTCAATGGCTGCGCTCGTTTCTCTCTGGTCGGGGACAGAGGGTGGCGCTTGGGGGGGAACTGTCATCCCGCCACTCCTTGGTGTGTGGAGTGCCCCAGGGTGCGATACTCTCCCCGATGCTTTTTAACATCTTTATGCGCCCCCTCGCCCAGCTTGTCCGGAGTTTTGGGCTGGGCTGCCATCAGTATGCTGATGACACCCAACTCTATCTGCTGATGGATGGCCATCCTGACTCGGCCCCAGACACACTGATCAGATGCTTGGAGGCTGTGGCTGGATGGTTACGTGGGAGCCGGTTGAAGTTAAATCCTTCGAAGACAGAGGTCCTCTGGCTGGGACGGGACGATATGGGATTGAGGGGGCAACTCCCATCTCTTGCGGGGGTGCAATTAGTGCCAGCACCGTCCGTTAAGAGTTTGGGTGTAATCTTCGATACCTCCCTCTCCATGGAGGCGCAGATTGCAGCTATAACAAAGGCGGCATTTTTTCATCTCCGCCAAGCTAAGCAGTTGGCTCCTTACCTCTCTCGCCCTGACCTAGCCACTGTGATCCACGCGACGGTCACCTCCAGACTGGATTATTGTAACTCGCTCTACGTGGGGCTGCCCCTGAGACTGACCCAGAAACTCCAGCGGGTGCAGAATGCCGCAGCGAGACTCCTTACGGGGTCTTCGCTGCGGGATCACATTCATCCGGTGCTATACCAGCTGCACTGGCTCCCGGTGGAGTACAGGATCAGGTTTAAGGTGCTGGTTTTAACCTTCAAAGCCCTATACGGCCTAGGACCCTCGTATCTACGGGACCGCCTCTCCTGGTATGCCCCACAGAGGAACTTACGGTCTTCAAATAAAAACATCTTGAAGGTCCCAGGCCTCAGAGAGGTTAGGCTGGCCTCAACTAGAGCCAGGGCTTTTTCGGCTGCGGCTCCAACCTGGTGGAACGCTCTGTCACAAGAGACAAGGGCCCTCCAGGACTTGACATCTTTCCGCAGGGCCTGCAAGACAGAGCTGTTCCACCAGGCCTTTGGTCAGGGCGCAGCCTGACTCCCTCCTTTGGCAATCTTTACAATACTTTAGTTTATGGTTGCCATCAATTTGGATTTTAATTAATTCTTTGATGTTTTTATAATGTTGCACTATTTTAGTGTTGTTAGCCGCCCTGAGCCCGGCTTCGGCTGGGGAGGGCGGGATATAAATAAAATTTATTATTATTATTATTATTATTATTGTGGTCGGAGCAGGTCTTTGGGCAGATTTCCACCTTTCTAGCCTTCGGTGCCAGACCTCTAGATATCCATATTTGGTCGATTCTTGTCCAGGTCAGTTGGGCTTCAGAAAAGAATGTTCCCTCTCTTCCCAAGGGGTTCTTTGTCCTCCAGATGTCAATCAAATCCATATTGTCTGTCATTTCAAAAAAAGTTTTAGGTAGTCTGCCGTCTTTTGTAACATTTTGACTTTGTGACTTGTCCATGTTGGTTGATACGACCCCATTCATATCTCCCATCATAATGATGTTGTTATAGTCCAGATAATCCGGCATAGTCTCATGCAACTTCCTGTAAAATTCCGATTTCCCTTCGTTTGGTGCGTAGATTCCTAATATCAAAAGCTTCTCTCCTTGATGCTGTATCTCAATTGCCAAAATTCTTCCATGTTCGTCTTTAAATAGGAATTTGGGTAACAGGCTCTCTTTCGCATATATCACCACACCTCTCTTCTTTACTCTATCCGAAGAAATAAATTCCTGGCCAAGTCTTTTGTTTATTAACACTTTTCTGTGGAGCCTTGTCACATGTGTTTCCTGTAGACAAATAATGTCCAATTGTTCTTTTTTTAATATATGAAATATTTTCTTCCTTTTTTCCGGAATGTTACAGCCATTTATATTCCAGCTCAAAAGTTGCAGAGACATCCTGAATAAATCTGGTTATTTTTCTAGGGGTGGTATCTTATTCACAGGATCTTCAGGTTCCACAGGTGCCGGTACTGCCGGTGCTCCAGGCCCAAAGGGTAGTTCAATTCCTTTTTGAAGGTCCTCTCCGTATGTAGACAGAAATTTATCTCTATCTTCCAATGTTCTGATTTTAACCTTCTTCCCTCTAAAGGTAAATGATATTCCTTGGGGGAATTCCCACCTAAAAGCAATTGAGTTGCTCCTTAATAGTTTGACAAGTTCAGAGTAGGCGGATCTGAGGTCCAGCAGTTGTCTAGGAATATCTTTGTAAATTTCAATTCTTCTGTCCAGAATGTCCAGTGACTTTTCGTAGTGTAGGCCCAAAATCTTATCCCTTTCCTCCTTTGATCTCAATGTTATCAAACAATCTCTGGGCCTCTCCTTCTTTGTAAATCTTCCAAGCCTGAAAGCTGACACAATTTTAAAATCCTTTTCCTCTAAATTCCAAAACTTGGAGAATTCTTTAGTTAAGAACTCAGCTAGGTTGCCTCCTTCTGCTTCTTGTACCGACCTAATCCTTAGATTATTCTCACGGTTTCGCAGTTCTATCATAGAGAGATAAATCTGATGTTCACCTACTTGTTTACAGAGTGGTCTTACCTCTTGTTCTAAATTTTCAAGTTTTTGACTAGTGTCCAAATTGGATTTTAAACAATTACCCGTGAGTAGAACGGAAAATTAGATCCTTAAATTCATTAATTTGGCATCAAAACGGGAAGGTTCTAAACAGGAAGTCCGCCTTCCCTTTTTTGTAAACAGATTGAAGCAAAGAAGTTGCAAGTTAAAGCCTTGGAAAGTTTATTTTTGTAAAGGATTAAATCTCCATAGGTTAAAACTATTAAACCCCCCTTGGAAGCAGGAGAAGAGGGGGGGAAATTTTGGACCTAGCGAGCCTGCAGGAGAGAGTGAAAAACCAAATTACCACTGCTCTGAACCTGGAAACGGGCTGCCAGAAAGAGTGACGTTTTTTGACAGCTAGCAATAAGAGAAATATATTGTTTCCATTGTACTCATCTGCGTTTAAAAAGTAGGAAAAGAAACTAACTTTATAGTTTAAATTGTGTCTGAAAGGATTGATACAAGTGGAGACTGTTTCCCTCTAGAGGGAGCTTTTTTTTTTAATAAATAATTTTTATTAAAGTTTTGAACAACAAAGAAAGAAAAGAAAAACATACACAATACATATAACCAAAACACACAAAAAAAGCAAGATTCAACAATAAAAGAGCAAAAAACATAACAATTAAAAACAATATCTCTTTTCCATTTCTGTTTTTTAGTTTACTTATTTTCTGGACTTCCTCATACCTCCCTCTTTTGTATTCCAATCCAAATTGTTTGTCCAGCAATTTCTTTTCCACTTTTTTAATCCCAATCTTTAACTTTAATATAATATTGTAATATATAACTTCAACTTCTTCAAACCTGATCTTTAGTCTTGATATAATATAACATTAAAATTTTCCCTCTTAATTGTCAAATTTCCATTTCTTTAAACATCTTTAATCCTAATCTTAATCTTAGTCTGTCATTAACTTTAACCTGTACAGCTGGAAACCGCTTATTTTCAGTCCAACATCACTCTAACATTCTTTAATTTTGCAATGTTTCTGAAGATAGTCTTTGAATTTCTTCCAATCTTCCTCCACCGACTCTTCTCCCTGGTCACGGATTCTACCAGTCATTTCCGCCAGTTCCATATAGTCCATAAGTTTCATCTGCCATTCCTCCAGCGTGGGAAGTTCTTGTGTCTTCCAATACTTTGCGATGAGTATTCTTGCTGCTGTTGTTGCATACATAAATAAAGTTCTATCCTTTTTTAACACCATTTGGCCGACTATGCCCAGGAGAAAGGCCTCTGGTTTCTTAGGGAAGGTATACTTAAATACCTTTTTTAATTCATTATATATAATTTCCCAGAAAACCTTAATCTTTGGGCACGTCCACCAAAGGTGAAAAAATGTACCTTCAGTTTCTTTACATTTCCAACATTTGTTATCGGGCAAGTGATAAATTTTTGCAAGCTTGACTGGGGTTATGTACCACCTATATATCATTTTCATAATATTCTCTCTTAAGGCATTACATGCCGTAAATTTCATACCTGTGGTCCACAACTGTTCCCAGTCAGCAAACATAATGTTATGTCCAACGTCCTGTGCCCATTTAATCATAGCCGATTTTACCGTTTCATCCTGAGTATTCCATTTCAGCAGCAAGTTATACATTCTTGACAAATTCTTAGTTTTGGGTTCTAACAGTTCTGTTTCTAATTTTGATCTTTCCACCTGGAAGCCAATTTTCCTGTCCAATTTAAATGCCTCCATTATCTGATAATAATGAAGCCAGTCTCGAACTTTGTTTTTTAGTTTTTCAAAACTCTGCAATTTCAGTCTATCTTCGTCTTGTTCCAGAATTTCCCAATATTTCGGCCATTTGACCTCCATATTAACCTTTTTCAAGGCTTTCGCTTCCATTGGTGACAGCCACCTTGGGGTTTTGTTTTCTAGCAAATCCTTATATCTTAACCAAACATTAAATAGCGCTTTCCTGACAATGTGGTTTCTAAATGCTTTATGTGCTTTGTGTTGAGATTCAAGCCTTTATCAGGAGAAACTGGCCACTCTCCAGGCACCCGGCTTGATCTCTTGTTGACCTCCCTGTCTGCATTCCCCAGCAGGATACAGGCTAGGTCGCGATAGGCGATCCTTCTCAGCGTGAGAAGAACACGCCCCCTCTTTCCTGCCCCCCCCTGGGCAGGGGAGAGAGATAGACAGAAACGTATTTACATGCCTTTATTTCTGTCTTTGCAGCGTTACAAAAATCATGTCTGCTCTCTTCAAGCTTCAGCAGTCGAGAGACAAACTCCTCCTGTACTTCCTGTACAGCTCATATTACACTCTGAGCTAATTCCGGTGCCCTCTGCACTGTGAATTGACTGTCCCTCTGTTTCCCATGGAACAGTCCCAACATTCCCATTATGTTTTGCTTTCAAGCTACCAGCTCGCGGCCGCATTGCTTCTATATCATAACACTTTGACCTTATCATACCATAAATATGCATGCCATCCAAATACATTATTAAAACCTTCCAAGTCCAAAATGTCAGTGTTTTCAAGAAGTAGCCATTCTTTCAACCAGCAAAAAGCTGCTGATTCATAGTAAAGTTTAAGGTCTGGCAGGGCAAATCCACCTCTTTCCTTTGCATCTGTTAGTATTTTAAATTTTATTCTAGGCTTCTTGCCCTGCCAGACAAATTTAGAAATATCTTTCTGCCACCTCTTGAAACAATCCATTTTGTCCACAATCTGCAAAGTTTGGAACAAAAACAACATTCTAGGCAATACATTCATTTTTATCGCAGCAATACGGCCCAGCAGTGAAAGCTTCAAATTTGACCAAATTTCTAAATCTTTTTTCACTTCGGACCAACATTTTTCATAGTTATCTTTAAATAGGTTCCCATTTTTTGCTGTCATGTTAATCCCCAAATATTTAACTTTCTTAACCACTGTTAAACCTATCTCATTCTGAAACCTCTCTCTTTCAATCGGCGTTAAATTTTTCTCTAAAACCTTGGTTTTTGACTTATTCAATTTAAATCCTGCCACTTGACCAAATTCTTGAATCAGTTCTAAAACCCTTTTAGTACTAGATTCTGGCTCCTGTAACGTCAATACTAAGTCATCTGCGAATGCTCTCAATTTGTACTGTTTAGTTCCGACCTGTATACCCTTAACTGACTGGTCCCTTCTAATCATATTCAGCAAAACCTCCAGGACAGAAATAAAAAGAAGTGGGGAAATTGGGCAACCTTGTCGTGTCCCTTTTTCAATTTTAAGTTCTTCCGTCACAACATTATTTACAATTAGTTTAGCCTTTTGTTCTGAATAAATTGCACTTATACCATTCTCAAAACCTTGGCCTACCCCCATACCCTGTAGATTCTTCTTCATAAAATTCCAAGAAATATTTTTGTAATCCATTTGTCTTCAAAAATTGGTCTAAATCTGTTTCTTTCAATGGCCCCTGAGTATATAATCGTTTAAAGTACCTCTGGAAACAACTTCTGATCTCTGCTGGATTCTGTATATTTCTTCCTTCCACTTCTAAGTTCGTAATCGTATTTAATTTTTGTCTCTTTTTCATTTGCCATGCCAACAATTTGCCACATTTATTGGCCGACTCAAAAGTCTTTTGTCTCATTTGTTTAATTTTCCATTCTATTTCCTGATTCATCATTTTCATATATTGTACTTGATATAGCTTTAACTCTCTCAAAATCTCTTGAGATTTGGGATTTACTCTCAGTCTTTTTTCACATTCATTTATTTTGTCCATTATTTTACCCTTCTTCTCATTTTGAGTTCTTTTCTTTATCACATTCTGTTGTATTAAGAACCCTCTCATAACCGCTTTACTTGCGTCCCAGATTACTCTTTTCTCCACGTTGGAACTAAGGTTTATCTCGAAGTAATCTCTCAGAGTTTTTTGGGCCTTCTTAAGAAATTCTTCATCTCTAAATAAGGTGTCATTCATCTTCCATCTGAAGGAGCCAGTTGGTGTTAGTCTCATTTCCATCTTAACAGCATTATGGTCGGAGCAAATTTTCGGGCAGATTTCCACCTTTCTTGTCTTTGGTGCCATTCCTCTAGTTATCCAAATTTGGTCAATTCTTGTCCATGTCATTTTGGCTTCAGAAAAGAAAGTTCCCTCTTTAGCCAAGGGATTTCTTATTCTCCAAACGTCCACTAAATCCAAGTTGTCTGTCATGTCAAAAAAGGTTTTCGGTAGTCTACCATCCTTGGTGACTACCTGTCTTTGTGCCTTGTCCATATAAGTAGATACCACTCCATTCATATCTCCCATCAAAATTATGTTATAATCCATATGGTCCATCAGGGTCTTGTGCAACTTCTTAAAAAAATCAGATTTCCCATCATTTGGTGCATAAACTCCTACAATCAAAAATTTTTCTCCTTGTGTTTGAATTTCAATTGCCACAAATCTTCCTTGGTCATCTTTAAAAACAAATTTCGGTGATAGATTGTCTTTTGCATAAATCACAACCCCTCTTTTTTTAACTTTGTCCGACGAAATAAACTCCTGACCAAGTCTTTTATTTATCAACAATTTCCTGTGTAATCTTGTTATATGTGTTTCTTGTAGACAAATTAGGTCCAATTGTTCCTTTTTTAATATATGAAATACTGACTTCCTTTTCTGAGGGGAATTCAAACCCCGACAGTTCCATGTTAAAAGTTGCAGGGCCATGATGTTATTGTTTTAGTTCTCCTCCTACTGCACCTAGTGCCTGTTCCTCGTCCGTCGGTGGTATCACTTTTTTCGAACGGTCTTTTGGTTCCGGAGATAGTTCTTTTTGTAGGTCTTCTCCGTGGTCTCTACAAAATTTGTCTTTGTCGTCTTCCGATCTTATTTTCCTCTTCTTTCCTTTGTAGCTAAAAGATAGGCCTTGAGGGAGTTCCCACCTAAAGTTAATACTGTTCCTTCTCAGCAGGGTAACCAAGTCTTTATAGTTTGATCTGAGATCCAGAAGGTATTTCGGAATGTCTTTAAATATTTCCACCCTTGTCCGTTGGATTTCCAGTGTCTTCTTGAAATGCAAGCCCAAAATCTTATCCCTCTCTTCTTTTGTTTGAAAAGTAATCAAACAGTCTCTCACCTTCTTCTCTCCTCTTCTCCCAAGTCTAAAAGCATTTACTACTTTAAAACTGTCTTTTGCCAATTCTGGATCCCAAAAGTCCAAAAATTTCTGCGTGAGAAATTCAGCTAGATTATCCTTTTCCACTTCAGGTACCGATCTGACCCGTAGATTCACTTGTTTTTCCTTCAATTCAATCATAGACAGGGTCAATTTATGGTCTTCCAATTGTTTATGCAATGTTGGTATTGTCTCTTGAACCTCTTGAACCTCTGTAGCAGAAGTTGTAGCAATTTCTTTAGCCTCCTCAGCAATCTGGCGTATTGAGGCCGATTCCTCTAATAATTTCTGAATAGTCTCTGTATTAGTATTTACTTTCTGGCCCAAATTATTTATACTTGCAGTATTCTGATTAGTACTTGTTGTATTTTGGTTAATACTTATTGTATTTTGATCAATCTTGTCACATGCCTCTGCTACTTGTTGACTTATTCTATTTAAAAATTCATTGACCTTGGCCAAAACTTGAGCAAAAGCATCATCACTTGTCATACCTTTTGCTTTTGGTTGTGCCGATGAGGCTGCTGTTGAGATTCCAGAGGTGCCTGAGGCCGAAGATCTCCTTTGTAATCCTTCTTCTGTTCGAAGAACCTTTCCCGACCTTGTAGTCGATGCTTCCGCTTTCTTTTTACCATCTGCCATTCCTTTAGATAATGCTCAAGGTCAGTCACGCAGTTAAAATCAAACAGTGGAAATTTCCAGCAGAGCAGTGTGAGAATTCCTCAAGCCAGCTACAGTTTTAATTATAACAAATTGTAACAATTCCAAGTTCCACTAGGGGGACACTGTAACAGTCATAAAAGTTCTTGGATACTTTAGTTTCTTTTTTAAGTCCCCCCAGTTTATTCAGGAAGATAACAGTCTCTATAAAATAATAACTTAAGACCAGAAGATATATATTCACATAATATGTCCAGATTTTTATTTCCTGTGCAGGACTAGCTGTCAAAATATATTTCAAGACAGTACCTCTCTTCCTTTTCTAAGTTACCTCTGGAGATCCTTTCCCAGAGAATTGAACGATGGTTTGATCCCTTCTATTCCACTTCTTTGTGAAGAAATCACATCCACAATTCTCCCCCCTTTTCCCTCAATTTGAGGAGGGAAAAGTCCAGGTTAGATGATTGGATTAAAGTCCGCTAATACGTGCTTTTCCAAAGCTTCCGCTTTCAAGTTCAATGCTTTATTTTATCTACAAGGAAAGAGGCAGACTTCCTTTTTGTACCTCTTTCCGTTTTCGGCCAAATTCCCGATTTGTACAGTTCCAATTACATTGTATCCTACTCACAGATCGTTGATTTTTGAGTCCCAATTCAAAGGAAGAAAGGCAGCGCTCTCCGATTAACAGCTTGCGGCTTCACACCACGAAAGAGCAGACAGCCCACAGCACAGCGCTCTCCCCCGCTCCGATTCCGAGCCCGTTGCCGGGCTTTTTACCGGGTTGGGGGGGGGCGCCAAATGTGCCCGCTGGGTCCCAGGCTCACAGGCTTCCCCTGCCTGTGATTTTTGAGGGTCCCCCGCTGCGCCGAAGCGGGATTCGACCCTTATTTTTGTGGCGAGATTTCCTCCGATCGAGGAAATCCGCCATTAACCGCTGGCACCACCTCCCGAAGTCCCCTCTAGAGGGAGCTTTTGAAACTGTTACAAGAGTGGAGCTGGGGCTTTTCCAGTCGCAAGATAAGAACTGTGTGAAAGAGATGGTGGTAGAAGATTGGGAAAGTTTAAAGTTTATATATAGAAATATTGTAAATTTAATGAGTGTTAGAAAATTCTTGGAATGAAATTTTATGGCTTTAGCAGAAATGTTATAAGGAGTTAGGTATAAATAAGTATTTCAGTATTAATGGAAAATAAGGTATAAAATATGTTAAGATATTCATAATGATAAAAATAGAGAAAGATGGAAAGGAATTGCTGAAACAAGTAATAGAAGTGGAATACAAAAAGGGAGGTGAGAGGAGGTCGATGAAATAAGGGAATGAAAGATAGAGTAATGAAATGGTACGGTATATGTTTTTCAATTGTTGTTCTTTTGCTTTGTTTAGGTTAATGTGTTAAGGTTGTGTTTTGTATTGTTTATTGTATTGTTTTTTCTTTTCTCTCTCTTTTCCCCCTCTCTGTTCTATTTTGTCTTTTTCTTTCGCCTATTTTCTTCCTTTTTCTTTTCTTGTAAGTTTTAAAAGTAATAAAGATTTATTTATTTTTTAAAGGAAAACTATTTTTTTAAAAAAGGGTTTTTGCGGGCAGTTAGCTGCGATGGAAATTTTTACAGCTGTATGACTCCCAGATTTTGATCAAAACTCAATATTGTCCTGGGAAAAGTGAAACCAAAGAGATTTGATTGAAGGGTGGCTACAGAAGCCTGCTCCCCCTTAAAAAACAACTATCATGTGGTGCATAGCTTACCTCAGGCATCCCCAAACGTGGCCCTCCAAATGTTCGGGACTACAAATCACATCATCCCTAGCTAACAGGAATTGTTTTTCCCCTTCCCAGCCTCAATTAGCCTAAAATGTGGGACATTTTATGGTGAAATTTATCTTTGAAGAGTAAAATACCCCACCACAAAAAAGAGTTATGTTTCTCAGGGATATGGATTTAAGTTGGGTGTTGGTGCTGGAGTGAGGGACAAGAATTAAAGAAACCCACAGAGAACAGGTGCTTTGCTGAAGCTAAGTTTAATGCATAAGAGGAAGACAGAGAACATATTCATTCCAGAAACCAAGGAAGAATCGCCTTCCAGGCATTGCAGTAAGGTAATTCAAACATTGATCTTGATGACACTGAGAATACATAAACATTCAGAATTGTATTATGTTTCTATGGCATTCAAACGCAATACAAGTTGGATGCATTTGCCCCTCAACTAGAGATACATTACACAGCAAAAGCAAAGAAGAAGAAGAAGAAGAAGAAGAAGAAGAAGAAGAAGAAGAAGAAGAAGAAGAAGAAGAAGAAATGCATAGAGAATAGAAGTTGGGATCAACACATCCTAGGAAGCAGCTGCACATTTGTAAGGCAAACATGGATGAGCCGAGCATCTGGGAATCCAGTAAACTTGGTGGTTGAACTGGGGACGCTTGGCATTTCTGGCACCAAGGCCCATGAGATAATCAGTCGTGAAGCCATGCCGAGTTCGTCAGTTGCCGGTGAGGGCATTCTGCTGGTCTGAGCACTCTCTTTAATAGCACAAATAGCGTCTAGAGCAGCCGTATCCCTCCCACACGAACTGGCCCTTACGTGCCACGGAGTACTGCTCCTGGGATAATCAAAGTAACTGGAGGTAGACGGAACAATAGTTCCGTTGGTGGTAACGGATTGATGAGATCAACACTGGTGGCAGGATTTATAGCGAGGCTACTTGATGACCCTCCGCCACCACTTGAACCCCCATAGACTCCAAAGCCTCCAAAGCCCCCAATTCCCCCCAAATCCCCAAAGTCCCCAAAGCCACTACTTGGTTCCAGCAAGCCCAGACCGCCAACTGGGTAACAGCAGGAGGAAGTGTAGCCACAGGTCATTTTGGAGTGATGGGTACTGGATCTGAAATGATAATGAGCAAACATTAATCCAATTTATTCACACATTCATGATGATTCACACATCCAATTTTTAACAAAACAACAACCAAAACAACAAGCCCTACCACCAGCAGTGAAGACGGAGAGGAAGAAGGGGAGATTATAACACAATCTGCAAGTTCATTAAAAACATCCCCTATCATTAAAAAATCCCACGCCAGCTATAGTGCAGCAGTCTAGCATTGGAGGCCTCTTGGTGGTGTCACCAATCAACTATGAAGGTTGTGAGAGCACAGGAAACTCAAAGAAATGTAAGATATTAATTCTATTATATATTTGTGTCCTTCTCTTTCTCGTACACAAACCCTTTCTTTGGATTGGATCATTTTATGTTGTGTACACCATATGTTGTTGATTGTTAAGATTTAATACTATAAAAATATTAAATAAATATCTGACCATTGATAAGCCAATGCCTTCAGTGGTCGCATATTCCATGGTACTGTTCATCTTCATGTTTGGTTGGAATCTCATAATACTTAAAAAATCCAGTTTCTTGTAATATTAAATTTTTGCTTCCCTTGGCCAAACTAGAGGAGCTTGGTGCTATTTGGAATGCATCAACCCCATGACAGCCACAGGTTTCCCAACCTTTTACCAGCAACAGAAAGCAGATATGTTCCTTCATCCATGCCACAGCCCTTAAGATATTTGGCAATGGAAGGTATATGGCTTCATAATCACCTCTTCCTTCCTCACCCCCTTTCCCTTTTATGCTGTGCTTTTTCAGTGGCAAGGGACGCGGGTGGCGCTGTGGGTTAAACCTCAGTGCCTAGGACTTGCCGATCGTATGGTCGGCGGTTCGAATCCCCGCAGCGGGGTGAGCTCCTGTTGTTCGGTCCCAGCTCCTGCCCACCTAGCAATTCGAAAGCACCCTTAAGTGCAAGTAGATACATAGGTACTGCTTTATAGCGGGAAGGTAAACGGTGTTTCCGTGTGCTGCGCTAGTTCAGGCTCGCCAGAGCAGCCTCATCACGCTGGCCACGTGACCCGGAAGTGTCTCCGGACAGCGCTGGCCCCCGGCCTCTTAAGCGAGATGGGCGCGCAACCCCAGAGTCGGACACGACTGGCCCGTACGGGCAGGGGTACCTTTACCTTTACCTTTTCAGTGGCAAAGCTAAACTTGCACCAAGAAGCTACCCCCTTCAGTGTTTCATTTTGTTTTCATTTCTGAATTTTTGCAACATGTTCTAGGAGCCCTGCCAAATACACTTTGGAGAAAGAAACGCCTGGCATCTCAAGGTAAGGCAGGAAAGGGGCCCTGCGGAAAATTGGCAGAGCTCCCAGCACCAGTCCGTGTGGACCAGGATTTGGGGAGTGGTATCTGTGAGCCTCCAGGTGTTGCTGGACTCCAACAGGCAATGGCCAGGAAGGATGGGAGTTGTAGTCCAGCAACTCTGGGAGGACCATTGATATTCCGCGTCCCTCCTGTAGACACGACTGAACTAGGTGGAGGATTGCTCTGACTCCATACGAAAGGAGTCTTCCTTCATAGCCAAAGTGCCCGTAGGAAATGAGAAAGAAGATGAGGAAGGAGAGGCAGGTCTGGGTTCAAAAAAGGAGACAGAGAGAGTGAAGTTTGGAAAGGAAGAGGCAGCAAAAGGCATGGAGTTCTCTCATTTACCAAGGTCTCAAGAGAAGTACTCAGGTGAAGGTGAGGGGATCTCTTGTTAGAATCATGGGCAGCAAGTCCTTTTATATGTTTCCATGACTGCAAGTCCCTCCCTTGTGAAGTAAAACTGCCATCAGCTGTCCTACCCTCAAAGGTCCCGAATATTTATTGGAACTGAACTTCATCCAGCTATCCCTGAACCACCCTGTATTCATTAGCACGTGATTTATTAAATTCCATTCCCATTTTATTATCCTCCTATTCACTCCTGTAATTATGTAATACCCTTTTAAAAATTAGTGCCTCCCTTCACAAGGAAACTATTCCCTTCCAAGCTGCAAGCCCTCCGTTCGCTGAATTCTAGAGATAAGTGTCATCCCCATCTTTCCAGTCTGGAGCAGCTTTATCTGTTTCTTTTACAAGCCATTTTAAGTTTCCCGTATAATCCCTATATATGTTTGCTTTAAACAAAGCCCTCTAAATTGAATTCAGGGGACATCAGCCTCAAAGGGAGCTTCTCTGTGTAGTCTGGCCGTTGGTCCTTCTAGCTCAGTATTATCCTCCCCTTTCTGTCTGGGAGTGGAGGATTCTATCCTGATTGGGGGTCTATTCCACAGTGTGTGTTTTTGGCTGACGCTCTACTTCCTGATTCATAGGTATCTTGGTTTTTGAGCGTCTCAAAAGGCCAACCTTTAGGTTTTCTAACGCCGAAAACCCGGAACTGCTTCATTTTTCGAAAACTTTTCGGAAGTTGATTTGGCCACACGACTTCCATGTTGAGTTTTCCATAATTAAATCTTCCGGAAGTAAATGCTTCAGTTATCTAACGTTTCAGAACTCAAACAGTTTTCCGGAATGGATTGTGTTCGGAAACTGAGGTAGCATTGTAGCCCTTGATCTTTCTGGTTGGGCTCCCAGTGTGTTCCAGTGAATTTCAGGAAGAAGAGTTGGTTAGAAACCAGCCTAGAACTCTGGCTGTTTGCTTGCCTGCCCAAATTAGAAAAAATACTGCCCTGCTTGTACTTTTTGAATCTGATCATTCTGGGTTGCAGAACTTTCTTTGGTTATATTAATAAATATATCCTTTTCACCTTCACTTTGTCTCATGAGGTTTCATTGTGAGGGGGGAGGGGTTAAATTTGACAAATACCAAAACAAAACAAAACAAAACAAAACACACTGAATGACTTATAGCATGGAGATATGGAAAGTGAGCTAGGGAATGAGAAAATGAGAGCCTGACATTGAAATATCTTGACCATATTTTCATACACATTGCAAGAAAAGACTTTCAGTGAATGTGTTTACCCATCCTCACATCCAACAGAGAGAGATGGGACTAGGATAAACCCATTGCTTCTCTCCCCCAGTAACAGCTAGTGGCTGTGCCCCTGCTCTCACCTGAAGGAGAGACGCCAATCACGTTTGCACAATATACAAACATGGATCAGAATAAAGCTGAGATGACATACACCAAACATGCCAAAATCTGAAACGATGCATCAGTCATTTTGGCTCAAAACCAATAATGAAAGCAAGAATGCTTCTAGCTAATTAAAAAGAACACCAAAGCTCACAAAATGTGGTAGAAAATTATTTTGTCATAGAAACACCCATTATTGCAATTCAGAACCAATGCTGATGAAAGCAACATTACATCAAGCATGATGGGAACAACATCACAAACCAAATAGCAGGAGCAGAGTGAACTTCCAAAATGAGCTGCTGGCTCCCACTCAAGCTTAACTGCAAGTGAGAGAGAACATTTCTGAGTAGAGCACATGAAATACCTGCAGAGAGAAATGGTGTGAACATTAATATGAATGTGTAATCATTTTGGCCAGGATACACATAACAATTTTGATTCTTCAGGACTGACACAGTACCTCAAAGCTCCTAAGCAGACTTTAGAGGAGACTCCCTGCGGCATGGGATGTTTGCATTGGCTAAGCCATCCTTTCTCCTCCAAGATCAAGCAGTAGTGGTGCAAAAACCATCCAGGAGATGCCAAACAGGTACAATCAGTATAGAAATATCAATGATCAACTGCTCATCTTGGCAGGCACCAGCACTCCACCGTGGCCAACATTGGCTTCTTGGTTGTTGTTTTTCAAATTAAACTTCCAAAGCACTAATCAAATGGAGTGGAAACCAACCCACACAGCAATTAACAAATTCAAGAAGTCATTCCAAATGAGGTTCATAATATCAAATGAAAAGAACGTGGGGATGTGGTTGATGGGACTGTTTCAGGGATAAGCGCCCAAAATAGCAAATACCCAGGAAGTGCAGCCAGACTGAATATAGCAATTAGCTCTTTAGGGCTGACTCAAACTCTGTAGTGGTGAATGAAACTGTATAAAAGGGCTCCCCACAGACGTTTCCCCCCACTAACGTGAGTAGCCAACCCTTGTCTCCAGCTCTTGTGTTTTCTCCTGCTCTTGGTATGTCTCCTTTTGAATTAAACCTTGTTGAAGAGGACATCTCTTCTTGGAATGGGTTATTGTGCTTTTGACTTCATATGTTAATAGTTTGCATTTATGTTTGGGTTGGGACTGGGGAATGGGATTGAGGAATGATACATAACATATTATTGTTGAGCTGCCTGGAATTGTTACTACCTTGAGTTTCTGTCGGTAATTAGTTGAGATGGAAGTTTTAGGGTGGAAACACAACACTGGCAGTTTCCATAGATGTATAAGAAAATACAATAAGACAACTGAACAGAACCATAACACCAGGCCCTCCAAGTGTCCCTATTTTCCAGGGACGTCCCTGATTTAGAGAAGCTGTCCCGGTTTCTGATTTCATCCTGGATGATATGTTAAAAAACAAATAAAAATTCATATATATAAAAAGAAAGCCCACCAAATTACATAACACCCCCACATGCTCCTATGTATCCACAGTAGCAAACTTAGAGCCATGTGCAAATTTATGTCCCCTCCTGACCTTCCATGGCTAAGAAGCATAATAAGCATCTACAAAGAATTATCACATTTTATGCCCCGGGAGTGTGGGAAATTGTGGTGTCAATTTTCATCTCAAATACAAATTTCAGTCCAAATTTCCTTGGATTTCTGTAGTACAGATTTATAATCCTATTGACTATCACGAGAAATTTGTATGGCATGAAATTAAATAATCTGTTATTGAAGTAGGCCACAGAGAACAATACCTCAGGAGCTGAGCCAACTAGTTTTCAAAATGACCATTCTGGAAAATGCCTGCATTTTTAGGGTTGGAGGAGATGCTCAGTTCAAACAGAAGGAAGATGGGGAGAAAACTAGAATGAGGCTGCTCAGTCTGCCATTGGCTCTGGTCCCACCCACTTTGTGGCTTCCCTAGTAGGATGCCAGTCTCATCTTGTCTACTTACCTTAAATGGTCAGGTGGCAGATTGGCTTTTGGCAGGCAGGCCAAAAGGGTGGGGACAAAGCTAGAATGAGCTGCCTCTGTCTGCCATTGACTCTGGTCTCACCCATTTTGTGGCTTCATGAGTATATCAGCAATTTCATTTTGTTTCTAGAGTATGAGTGGAGGATTTTTTTCTTTTAAATACAATTTCAAAGTGAACTGAGGCAGACTTCCTTGTGCGTGAATCTTTCATGGGTTTTCAAGATAATTCCGCTTCCTCCCATTTCCTTTTCTCTGCCTCTGTCTCTGAGATTTTGGAGTGAGAATACTAATAGATATACCCAGATATAAGAGGCTTGGTTACAAGTGATGTATTCTGCCTGCAGATGAGCAGAGGTGATTAATTCACATTTTCATGAGCTAGCTATGTTGATCAAGGAGATGAATAAATCCACTTTGTCTCAATTTTGGAATACCTGTTTCTTTTCCCCCAGCTAGAGCTAAAAACATTTTCCGATTATGAAGTTATTGTTCTTTAAATAGGCCATGGGTTGTTGTCAGCTTTCCAAAGAAGAGAAATGCTTATGGTATATAGTATGGAGTTTATTTCCCCACAGTCTTCATTGGTGCTGACCAATTCCCAGTTCCATTATGCGGCTTCAATCCTACTTTGTGTAGGTTTATGAATGTCTTCATGGAATGGGACATGGAGGAAGAAAACATTTATATATATGAGGAAAACACACAGGCTTGTTCTCTGCTGTCATTTGTGTGACAGGTCTAAATTTCCATTTTCATAGAGCCTGCAGTAAACGAGGTGGCAACTCATGGGATCTCCTGAGAAGGAGAAGGGGTTGAGACTTTTAGAAAACTAACCCTTATGGGGGTGGGGCTGTGTCCCCCTACAAACTTCCCACCCAACTCTGAGGTATTTTGAAAGGTATTTCTTTTCCTCCAGACTCAATTAGCTCTTGATTGTTGCTTTTCTTCACCTTTGTCTTCTCCCCATAATAAAATATTGAGGGACCTGCCACCCCCAAGGTGATGGACATTGCTATTCAATTAGTGTGTGTGCACCGTGTTATGTTATCAATTATGTGGGGAAGAGCTTACCTCCCCCCCCCCCAAATACTTTATTCAAGTTGGCAGCATGCCCACATAATTCCCACACAACGCTGATCTATTTGTAATGGTGTTTCTTCTTCCTGATCTCCCACATTTTATGGTGCAATTTATTTTTGGAGAGTAAAATACCGCACAAACACAAAAAAAGGGTCATGTTTCTCAGGGATATGGATCAAACTTGGGTGTTGGTGCTGGAGTGAGGGGCAAGCATGAAAGAAACCCACAGAGAACAGGTACTATGCTGAAGCTAGTTTAATACATAAGAGGAAGACAGTGATTTTCATTTCAGAAACAAAGGAAGAATCGTCTTCAAGACATTGCAATAAGGTAATTCAAACATTGATCTTCATGACACTGATAATACATACGCGTTCATTCGGCATTCGAGCGCTATACAAATTGTGCAGGCCTTCTGCCAGTCTGAGTGCTCCCTTTAATAGCATGAATAGAGTCCAGAGCAGCCATATCCCAGGCCAGCTCCAAAGGAGGATGTGCCCCCACAGCCAGTATATCCTCCCACACGAACTGGCTCACACGAGGCAAAGAGTAATGGTCCAGGACATGTCAGAATACATGGAGCTTGCTGGACGACTGCTTCCGATGGTGGTAACTGAGTCATGCTATCAACACTGGCAGCAGGATTTATAGCGAGGCTACTTGATGGCACTCCAGCCCTAGAGCCTCCGTAGCCATAGACCCCAATGCCCACAAAGCCACCGTAGCCCCCCAGGCCCCTGTAGGCAGCGCCAAAGTATGAATTCATTTTGAAGTGATGGATGCTGGATCTGAAATGATGATGAGCAAACATTCATCCTATTTATTCATGATTCACGCATCCAATTTATAAAAAAACAACAACCACAACAACAAGCTCTACCATTAGCAGTAAAGACGGAGAGGAAGAAGGGGAGATTATAACACAATCAGCAATCCATAAAAAAACATATAATTAAAAACACCCAATCCAGCAAGGGTGCATCAGTCCAGCATTGGAGGCCAAAACAAACAAGATGAACTTTAACAGGGAGAAATGTAAAGTATTGCACTTGGGCAAAAAAAATGAGAGGCACAAATACAAGATGGGTGACACCTGGCTTGAGAGCAGTACATGTGAAAAGGATCTAGGAGTCTTGGTTGACCACAAACTTGACATGAGCCAACAGTGTGACGCGGCCGCTAAAAAAGCCAATGCAATTCTGGGCTGCATCAATAGGAGTATAGCATCTAGATCAAGGGAAGTAATAGTGCCACTGTATTCTGCTCTGGTCAGACCTCACCTGGAGTACTGTGTCCAGTTCTGGGCACCACAGTTCAAGAAGGACACTGACAAACTGGAACGTGTCCAGAGGAGGGCAACCAAAATGGTCAAAGGCCTGGAAACGATGCCTTATGAGGAACGGCTAAGGGAGCTGGGCATGTTTAGCCTGGAGAAGAGGAGGTTAAGGGGTGATATGATAGCCATGTTCAAATATATAAAAGGATGTCATATAGAGGAGGGAGAAAGGTTGTTTTCTGCTGCTCCAGAGAAGCGGACACGGAGCAATGGATCCAAACTACAAGAAAGAAGATTCCACCTAAACATTAGGAAGAACTTCCTGACAGTAAGAGCTGTTCGACAATGGAATTTGCTGCCAAGGAGTGTGGTGGAGTCTCCTTCTTTGGAGGTCTTTAAGCAGAGGCTTGACAACCATATGTCAAGAGTGCTCTGATGGTGTTTCCTGCTTGGCAGGGGGTTGGACTCGATGGCCCTTGTGGTCTATTCCAACTCTATGATTCTATGAGAGTATTGGTCCTGGGATGAACACAACAACTGAAGGTGGATGGATGAATACTTCTGATGATGGTAACGGATTGATGCGATCAACACTGGCGGCAGGATTTATAGCGAGGCTGCTTGTGGCACTCCACCACCACTTGAACCCCCAAAGCCTCCATAGCGCCCATAGATCCCACTGAGCACAAAGGCATTGTAGGCAGCACCAAAGCTAGGATACATTTTGGAGTGATGGATCCTGGATCTGAACAGATGATGAGCAAATATTCATCCAGTTTATTGACACATTCATGATGATTCACACATCCAATTTATAACAAAACAACAACAACCACAACAACAAGCCCTACCACCAGCAGTGAAGACGCAGAGGAAGAAGGGGAGATTACAACACAATCTGCAAGTTCTTTAAAAACATCCCCTATCATTAAAAAATCCCAAGCCAGCTATAGTGCAGCAGTCTAGTATTGGAGGCCTCTTGGTGGTGTCAGCAACGGGTTTGTCTCCCTTGTGTCCTCATGAGATGGTCTTCCTCCAGGCAGCTGCCTGCTTTTGGAACACGTGCCCCACTGAAGTGTGTCTATCATCCTTATGATTATCTTTCAGAAAATATCTAAAAGCATTCTTCTTTACCCTTGTCTGTTCCTGCAAACCCTGAAATTATTACATTCTCATGCTTTTCTTTTATGTTTCTAGGAGTTGAAGGTTGTCCAGACCCCTCAGAATAAACTTTGAAGGGTTTGAGAGCACAGGAAACTCAAAGAAATGTAAGATATTAATTCTGTTATATATTTGTGTCCTTCCCTTTCTCGTACACAAACCCTTTCTCTGGATGGGACCATTTTATGTTGTGTTTACCATATGTTGTTGATTATTAAAATTTAATATTATAAAAATGTTTAATAATAATAATAATAATAATAATAATAATAATAATATTTTTTACGGCCATAGGCCCATACAGATAAAAACAAGACATAAATAACAGCTTGTGCACGTGGGTAAAAACAGCCGCTAAAACACCACTGTAACAATAAAATACTATGAGATGGAATGACATACTGCGCCTTAATTAGCTTGTAGTGCTCCTTGGCAACGCTTTTGGGTAAGGACAGCGACCAGAAACCTAGCCACTTTCAGGGTCGTATGGGTATCTGTCAGGGGTTCAGGGACAGAGGCACAGGGTAGGCAGGAGATGGAGAGTGATGGGGATGAATCCCAGGACAGCGAGGAAGAGGATGACAATGACTCTAGAGATTCCATGAGTCTTTCCAGAGAATCAGAGGATTCCCAGAAGGGGGCGCCGGTGGTCAAGGCCAGGGGAGCCCCAGGGGGGACGTGTCAGGAGCAGGGGGCCAGCGGGGGATCCCAAAGTGGCAGCTGGGCGTCAGGACCAGCCTCCCCGCCAGAGTGCAGCGAAGGGGGTGGAGGTTCCAGTGTATCAGGGGAGGCGGCTCCGGCAGTAGAGAAAGGAGGGAGGTCGGAGCAAGCCACCCTCCTGGAAGGGGAGGGGAGTAGTGAAGGGAGTAGCGTAGCTGTCAAAAGGAAAGTTAGAGGTTGGGCGCGCGCGCCAAGTTCAAATGTAGAGGCGCGCGGAAGTACAGGGAGCCCGGAGGAGGGGCCAGGTCCCAAAGCCCGCAGGAGGGGGCAAGAGCAGTCTGATTCCGCGTCGGAGGAATCCAGGAGGGGCGAAACCCCAGCGGGCAGAAAGACCCTGCGGAAAAGGAAAGAGAGAAAGAGGTGGAGCAGCGCAAGCCTCTTAAACTGGTGCAGGGGAGGGACGGATTCAGAAGGGACTTCAGCGGTCTAAGCCTAACAGACGTAGGGCTGCGCGCCTCGGATCTGAAGCAAACAATGAACTGCAATAAACACTTTTGTATATAAGAAAAGAAAGGCGTTGGTCTTTTGTGAGCTGAGACTTGAGGCAGCCCTGACAGTATCCTTATCCTGCAAGATTTGGGCAAGGTGGAATTTTGGTGGGGTACCCTCTAGTTTCTGCATGATTGATCCCAACAAGTTTGCCCGTGGCACGTTGAACAAGGGGCAAGTGAACATAATGTGCTGAAGCGACTCCGGCGTCTCCTTATCACATTCGCACATGGCAGAGGCTTGGCCCTTTGAGAATCTATGTCTCAGGACACTGGAGGGAAAAACGTTAAACCTCACTTTGGTGAAGGCCAGCCTATGGGCAACAGTCGAAAGGGAGGAGAGGTATGATGGAACGCAGTAAGTTAAAGTAATACCAATGTTCTGGGGCGAACATATTCCATGCTACTGTTCATCTTCATGTTTGGTTGGAATCTCATAATACTCAAAAAATCCAATTTCTTGTAATATTAACTTTTTGCTTCAACTCCCTGCCCCTTGACCAAACTAGCTGATCTTGATGCTATTTGGAATGCAACAACTTCATGGCAGCCACAGGTTTCCCATCCTTTCTCTAGCAATAGAAAGCAGATATGAAATGTATATGGCCTCATAATCACCTCTTCCTTCTTCACCCCCTTTCCCTTTTATGCTCTGCTTTTTCAGTTGCAAAGCTAAACTTGCACCAAGAAGCTACCCTCTTCATGTTTCATTTTGTTTTCATTTCTGATTTTTTGCAACATGTTCTAGGAGCCCTGCCAAATACACTTTGGAGAAAGAAACGCCTGGCATCTCAAGGTAAGGCAGGAAAGGGGCCCTGCTGAAAATTAGGAGAGCCCCCAGCACCAGTCCGTGTGGATCAGGAATAGGGTGGCGGTATCTGTGAGCCTCCAGGTGTTGCTGGACTCCAACACCCATCAGGCCCAGCTGGCACAGGCAATGGCCAGGAAGGATGGGAGTTTTAGTCCAGCAACTATGGGAGGACCATCGATATTCCCCGTCCCTCCTACAGACAGGCCTGAACTAGATGGAGGATTGCTCTGACTCCATACGAAAGGAGTCTTCCTTCATAGCCAAAGTGCCCGTAGGAAATGAGAAAGAAGATGAGCAAGGAGAGGCAGGTCTGGGTTCAAAGAAGGGGAAAGAGAGAGTGAAGTTTGGAAAGGAAGAGGCAGCAAAAGGCATGGAGATCTCTCACTTACCAAGGTCTCAAGAGAAGTACTCAGGTGCAGGTGAGAGGAGCTGTTGTTAGAATCGTGGGCAGCAAGTCCTTTTATACAATTCCAGAACTGCAAGTCCCTCCCTTGTAGATGAAAACTGCCTTCAGGTGTCCTACCCTCCCTGACTAATTGTTGGACATGGACTTCATCCAGCCATTCCTGAGCCGCCCTGTATTCATTAGCATGTGTTTTATCCAATTCCATTCCCCTTTCATTATCGTCCTATTTACTCTTTTTGATGACTAATTATGATACTTTTTACAATAGGTGTTGCCCCTGCTTCCTAAAGAATGTGTGCATGTCAGGGTTACAAGCCACTCAAGTCCACTCAATTCTAGAGACTGGTGTAAAGCCCATCTTCCCAGGCATGGGTGGTTCCATCTGGTTCATAGAAGACCTTCTAAACTTCCCTTTAAAAAAAGTCTTTGAAATTGAATTCACTCTGGGTGGCTTCCAACTGAATATTAAAAACAATACCGCATCAGACTTTAAAAACTTCCATAAACAGGGCCGCCTTCAGTTGTCATTTAAAAGTAAAATAGTTTTTTATTGCCTTGACATCTGCTCGGAGGGCGTTTCACAGGGCGGGTGCCACTACTGAGAACGTCCTCTGCCTGGTTCCCTGTAACCTCTCTTCTCGCAGTGAGGGAACCACCAGAAGGCCCTCGGTGCTGGACCTCAGTGTCCGAGCTGAACGATGGGTGTGGAGACAGTCCTTCAGGTATACAGGAGTGAGGCCATTTAGGGCTTTAAAGGTCAGCACCAACACTTTGAATTGTGCTTGGAAACATACTGGGAGCCAATGAAAATCTTTCAGGACTGGTGTTATATGGTCTCGGCAGCCGCTCCCAGTCACCAGTCTAGCTGTTGCATTCTGGATTAATTGCAGTTTCCGAGTCCCCTTCAAAGGTAGCCCCATGTAGAGTGCATTGCAGTAGTTCAAGTGGGAGATAACTAGAGCATGCACCACTCTGGCAAGACAGTCTGCAGGCAGGTAGGTTCTCAGCCTTCATACTAGATGGAGCTGGTAAACATCTGCCCTACCACAGAATTAACCAGCGCCTCCATGGACAGCTGTGAGTCCAAAATGACTCCCAGGCTGCGTACCTGGTCCTTCAGGGGCACAGTTACCCCATTCAGGACCAGGGAGTCCTCCACACCAGCCTACTCCCTGACCCCCAAGAACAGTATTTCTGTCTTGTCAGGATTCAACCTCAATCCATTAGCTGCCATCCATCCTCCAACCACCTCCAGACACTCACACAGGACCTTCACCGCCTTTACTGGTTCTGATTTAAAAGAGAGGTAGAGCTGGGTATCATCCGCATATTGATGAACACCCAGCCCACACCCCCTGATGATCTCTCCCAGCAGCTGCATGTAGATGTTATGTGTAATCCCCATCTTTCAAGTCTGGAGCAGCTTTATCTGTTTCTTTTAGAAGCCATTTAAAGTTTCCCTACATATGTTTCCTTTAAACAAAGCCCTCTAAATTGAATTCAGGGGACATCAGCCTCAAAGGGAGCTTGCCTGTGTGGCCTGGCTGTTGGTCCTTCTATCTCAGTATTATCCTCCCCTTTATGGCTGGGAAGTGGAGGATTCAATCCTGACTGGGGGTCTCTTCTGAAGTTTGTCTTTCTGCCTGAAGCTCTACTTTCTTTTCCTCCTCCTTGTAATTTCTGAATTTGATCATTGTGGTTTGCAGAGCTTTCATTGGTTGTATTAATAAATATATCATTTTCACCTTCATGATGCTTCATTGTGAGTGGCGGGGTGTGTGTGTGTGAGGATGACAAATATCTACAAAAAATAATAACAGAACACTGAATGACTTACGGCATGGAAATATGGCAAAATGAGCTTGCGAATGAGAAAATGAGAACCTGAACCTGAAATTCTTTGTCCATCCTTTCATACAAAATTGCAAGACAAGACTTTCAGTCCATCTCTGTGCCCATCCTCACATCCAAAAGAGAGAGACGGGAGTAGGATAAACCCATTGCTTCTTTTCCCCAATAACAACTAGTGGCTGTGCCCCTGCTGTCACCTGAAGGAGAGACGCCAATCATGGTTGCACAATATACAAACATGGATCAGAATAGAGCTGAGATGGCATTCATGAAACATGCCAAAATCTGAAATGATGCATCAATTACTGCAACCCAGAACTAATGCTGATGAAAGCAACAATACACCAAGCATGAAAGAGCAACATCACAAACCAATTAGCAGGAACAGAGTGAATTTCCAAAATGAGCTGCTGCCTCCATCTCAAGCTGAACCACAACTGCAATTGAAAATCAAACCTTTTTCAAAATAGCACATGAAATACCCTCAGATAATATGAATGTGTAATCATTTTGGCCAGCATACACATAGCAATTATAGTTTTTCAGGACTGACTCAGTACCTCAAAGCTCCTAAGTGACTGTAACACCCATCCCTTCCCTATATCAGCATCTTTTTCATAATCATTTATTTCTCTTTTATCCTATGTCATTTTGTAAAGGTTGCATGAAAGCTTCCATCCACAACAGGGTCATTTTCCCAAAATGAAAAATACAGAAGTATACATGGTCACAACATTGAGATTGCTGGCAATGAAACTGATTTAATATTTTGTCAGCATTTTTCATATGCAAGCCTCCTGGAGAAACGCTGGTTGACACTGAAATTGCCCCCCCCCCCCAATGTACAGCTCCATTGATTCTTTGTGATGGGTTCCAGTCTGGCTGGCAGATAGCGGTCCTGAACTCTCTGCAGAAATTGGGCCTTGGTTCTCAAGCCATCTTAAATTTGGGATTGGATCAAGCAAGATCCGTGGTCAGGCAAATAATTATGGACATAGATAGACAACAGGACTCCTTGAGGTCCCCTGAGTACATAATTGCAGAACACAAGAGATATTGCTGTCCCGACAGCACACCTCCCTTTCCTCATATCCAGAAATGCAAGAAGGGCCTTTACTCTTGCCAGAAGTTTGGCTCTGCCCTCGCTGGTTCTGGAATAAGGTTACCAGATTTCTATACACTTTTTTGGAAAGAGAAACAAAAAGTTATGAAAAAATATTTAAAAATACATATTAAGAAGTAGATAGATAATTTATTACCGTCAAAGGCTAGCTCACATAACATAACACAATAAAAACAACGTTCATAAAGATAAAATATACAGTTGGATCAGATTGCAGCAATAGCTCATGAGTTAAAATTGAGATATATACATACACCGTCAAAAACTGAGATTTGGATTACCATAAAGGGCAACTTCAGCATTTCCCTAGTAAGCTATTTTATTCTAGAGGATGATCTGTGCCTACAAATCTCGGCGCAGAATCTGGCTACCGGCCAGGTCGTCTTATGATCTTTGAGTAAGAGGAGAGAATTAAGTTTAGACTTGTCTGAAAGATCGGCGAGCCTCTTTAGCAAAGGATCAATGGTGTCTCTATGAATCTCAACATAAAAAGGACATCTAAAAATATATATGTTCGAGGCTTACTATTTCCCCCAATGAGCAGGTGCAAGTTCTCTGTGCATATGGGACCCTTCTACAGGAGCCTTCCAGGCAAAAATCACAAGATGAAAAGGATGGTCGCCAGATTCTGCGTGCAGAGATTTGTAGGCGCAGAACACCCCCAGGAACAAATAGATCGCTAGGAAAACTGCCGTGACCAGCCTCCTGGGTGTCCTAGGGGCAAACTGCATGTTAGTTTAACCTTAAGTCTTTTTGTGTTCATGCGACTATTTTAATTTTAATCTATAAGCTGTTATTGTATAATGTTTTAAAATGTCTATTTCACTCTTGTGAAAGCAGTCTCAGTTGTGCTTCTTGAACTGGTCTTTGACCGTAACAATAAATTATATAATAATGCTGAGTTGTTGCAACAGAATGGCGTTCCCACCTTTTTTAGAAATGGGAGGGAAACGCAAGCTCCTGACCCAGTCGCTTCTGTGGACTTCTCCTGTGCCTGCCTGGCTATCAGGTCAGAATCCAGCTGACCCCTAGACTCTTCCTTCCCCAGACAACACAGGGGAGGGGAGAAGCATGAAGAGAATGAAGAAGCTAGAACTTTCTTTATGTATGCAACAACAGCAGCAAGAATACTCATCGCAAAGTATTGGAAGACACAAGAACTTCCCACGCTGGAGGAATGGCAGATGAAACTTATGGACTATATGGAATTGGCGGAAATGACTGGTAGAATCCGTGACCAGGGAGAAGAGTCGATGGAGGAAGACTGGAAGAAATTCAAAGACTATCTTCAGAAACACTGCAAAATTAAGGAATGTTAGAGTGATGTTGGACTGAAAACAAGTGGTTTCCAGCTGTACAGGTTAAAGTTAAGGATAGATTAAGATTAAAGATCAAGATTAAAGATGTTTTAAGAAATGGAAATTTGATAATAAAAGGGAAAAATTTAAAGCTAAATGACATTAAGATCAATGATTAGGTTTAAAAAAGTTGAAGTTATATATTTTAACGTTTTATTAAATTAAAGATTGGGATTAAAAAAGTGGAAAAGAAACTGCTGGACAAATAATGTGGATTGGAATACAAAAGAGGGAGGTATGAGGAAGTCCAGAAAATAAGTAATTTAAAATTGGAAATGGAAAAGAGAGTTTGTTTTTAATTGTTATGTTTTGTGTTTTTATTGTTAAGTTATGTATTGTTTTTTGTGTGTGTTGTTTTTCTTTTTTGTTTGTTTAAAACCTTAATAAAAAAATTACTAAAAAAAAAGAAGAAGAAGAGAATGAAGAAGCTGGGGGGGGGGGCAACTGGAAAACACAGTAAAACAAAGATCATCAGAATGAAGATCCTGCAAATAGGATGAAGGAGAGGACTGGACAAAGGGGGAAACCCCACAACACAAGCACTCAAGCAAGGGTTTCTCTTTACACACAGAGAGAGACATGAAGACACGACCACCTTTGCAGCAGGCAGGGTTGGTCAGGAGAGACAGGGTGATTCCTCCCCTCTGCAGAGAATGTCGCAAGTTGAAGACCCTGCCTGTCTCCCATAGGGGGAGACATCCCTATCAGGAATGGCGTCCTCTTCCATCTGGTAAATAACCAGATACTACATGAGATAAGAGGCATCCTTTCCCTCCTTTCCTGTCAGCACCAATGTTATTGTGGGTTATTTTCAAAGCTATAGCCAACCTCCACACATTCTTATACTATGAGTGTCTTCCCAAACCTTGTAGATTCCACCATGTTTGGGCAATAGTAAGTCTCTCAGAAACAAGCAAATTTATCAGGAGTTCTCTTCTCCTAATGAACTTATGGACCCTTTCAAAAATCTGTAAGCTTTAACAGGGGTCAGTTACTTTTTCAGCCATGGGACAGTCCACCGTCCTTCAGACCATGTTGTTGGCCGGACTATTTTTTTTTTTGGGGGGGGAATGAACGAATTCCTATGCTCCACAAATAACCCAGAGATCCATTTATATAAAAGGACACATTCTACTCATGTAAAAACACGCTGATTCCCAGACCATCTGCGGGCCAGACTGAAAAGGGGATTGGGCCGCATCCGGCCCACGGGCCTTAGGTTGCCTACCCCTGATCTATAATATCAAAAATTTCTGAAAGTACTCCCGATACCGGAGTAATTTCTGAAAGTACTCCGGTGAAGAGTCTGGGAGCCCTCTCGCCGATTCCCCCATCTGCCCCTCCTTATTCCTGGTGTTGCACTGAATTGCTTCCCCATCTGCTGAGCTGCCTCTCTCCCTGCTGGGCCCTTCTCCAGCATCATTAGAGAGCCTTCCCTCCACCTCTAGCTCCGATGTCAGTTCCCTGATATCCACCTCCCCCCCAGGACCCCCTCCACCCCCGGCCCAACCTGTTGATCCAACTTCGTCCCTTTCTTTGGCCGACGATGCGGGGATCCCCCGGAAGGAGCTGTCGTCATCCTCAGAGGATTCGAAGCCCGCTTCCCACCCGTTCTGATCCCTTCCCGCGGGGTGGGCCTCCCAGTCTGATTCTTCTTCCTCCGAAACCTCTCGTCCCTCCTCCTCGGAGGCAGGAAAACCCACAAAATCCTCTTCATCGTCTGTGGTTCCAAATTGCTCCTCCCAGAATCTCACCAGTGGTTTGGGTTTGCCCGGGAACAGGCGGTGGAATTCCTCCACCAGATACCCGTCATCAATTGCCTCCGCGGGAACCCACGTGTTTTCCGACCCGGGTTCTCCCTCCCAAGCTACCAAGTACTCCACCTGGCGTCCTCGCCACCTTGAATCAAGTATTTCCGTGGCCAAGTGGTGGTGCTCCCTCTCTTCTACCTGCGGGTGTGTGGTGACTCCCTGTACGGTGAGAGTAGGGACCTATGGAACACCGGGTGTATTTTCATGCTGTCAGGCAACTTGAGCTTGAATGCCATGGAGTTCACCTGCTGTGTTACTTCAAACGGTCCCAGCCGCCTGGGCTGCAACTTCTTGCACCCCCCCTTAAAGGGTAACCCTTGGGTTGACAACCACACTCTGTCCCCCACCCGTATGGTTTCCCCTTCCCTACGGTGCTTGTCTGCCTGCCTCTTGTAAATTTCCTTGGCCCGCTCCAAGTTCATCTTAAGTTGCTGGTGCAGGGCCTCCATTTCTTCCACAAACTGCTCTGCCGCAGGCATGCTCCAACTTTCCTCCCCACTCCCCGGGAAGGCCCTGGGGTGACACCCATAATTGGCCATGAACGGGCTCATCCCTGTGGACACATGTTCAGCGTTATTGTACGCAAATTCAGCCAGCGCTAGTTTCTCCACCCAATCGTTCTGCCTCTCACTGACGTAACAGCGTAGTTATTGCTGGAGTATACTGTTCGCTCTTTCTGCTTGCCCGTTGGTTTCCGGGTGTCTCGCCGTTGAGAAGCCCACTTCGACCTGTAGCAAGCTCATGAGCTTCCTCCAGAACCGGGAAGTAAATTGTTTCCCGCGGTCGGAGATAACCCTCGAGGGAGCCCCATGCAACCTGAAGATGTGATCTACAAACAACCTAGCTGTTTCCTCTGCCGTAACCGCATGTGAGCAGGCTATAAAATGGCACATTTTTGTCAGTAAATCGACCACTACCATGACTGCTGTCTTTCCCTGGGACTTGGGCAGATCGGTCATAAAATCAATGGACACCACCTCCCAGGGTTTTCCCGGTGTGGGTAAGGGTACCAGTAATCCTGCGGGGGCAGCCCGCTCCCCCTTTGCCCTTTGGCAGCGGTCGCAACCCCGTACATATTCCCGTACATCCTCCCTCACCCTGGGCCACCAGAACTGCCTGGTGACAAGCATCATGGTTTTGTGCTGTCCAAAGTGTCCAGCTGTGGGATTGTCGTGGAGTTGTTTGAGTACCTTCCCCTGTAGGGTCTCCCCCGGTACATACAGTGCCCCCTTATAGTACAGCACCCCTTCCTTCTCCTCAAACCCTCCCTGGGTTTCTCTTCCATCTCGGATTTCCCGGATTTTAGTTTGTGCGAACACGTCGTTTCTAGTGAGTCCGGCCAGTTCTCGTTTCCCCACCAAGATTCCCACACACACCCACCGGTCCTCGGGGATCACGTGTCGTATCTCTGGCAGCCCCTCTCCTTCCCAGTACTCTGGCTTCCTGGAGAGCGCATCTGCTCTCACGTTTTCCTCCCCAGGTACGTATTGGATTTCGAAGGAAAACTTGGAGAACTCCTGTGCCCATCGAATCTGTCTCTGGTTGAGTACTCCTGCGGTCCTCCAGTATTCCAAGTTCTTGTGATCTGTACAAACCTGGATCTTGTGCTGCGCCCCTATTAGTAGATGGCGCCATCGACGAAACGCCGCATAGATCGCAAGTAGTTCACGGTCATACACAGTATAGTTTTGCTCCGATTTGCTCAGCTTTCGCGAGAAAAAGGCACACGGCTTCCATTCCTGCTTGCTCCTCCCTGGCTGCAAAAGAACCGCCCCAATGGCTCTGTCGGACGCGTCGGTCTCTAGCCTCATGGGTTTCTCCAGATCCACGTGCAGGAGCTGCTCTTCCGATGTGAACGCCTTCTTCAGTCTTTCAAAGGACTGCTGGGCTCCCTCTGTCCAGACGAACTTCCTTTTGCTACTGAGACAATCTGTGATGGGCGCTGTCAAGTGGGCGAAGTTCTTGATGAACTTCCTGTAGAAGTTGCTGAACCCTAGGAACCTCTGCACGTCCTTCTGGGTTTTGGGAGCCTTCCACTCCAGCACTGCCTGCACCTTGCTTGGGTCCATCGCTAGGCCCTTGTCTGACAACCTGTACCCCAGAAACTCGACTTCTCTGGCATGAAACTGACATTTTTCCAGTTTGACCCACAACTGGTGCTTCTGCAGTCGTTTTAGCACTTCCCTGATGTCCCTGACATGTTGCTCCTCATTGTCCGAATAGATTAAGACGTCGTCCAAGAAGGCTACGCAGTTCTTGTACAGCAGGGACCCCAGCACGTGGTGCATGAATGCTTGAAAACAGGCGGAGCCCGACTGTAATCCAAAAGGCATAACTAGGTACTCAAAGGCCCCTAGGAGTGTGAACATTGTGGTCTTCCATTCGTCCCCTTCCCTCATCCTAATCAAATTGTATGCTCCCCTGAGGTCCAGCTTGGTAAAAATTTTCCCTTGCCTCACCCGTGTTAAAATGTCGTCAATCCTGGGCATCGGGAAGGTCACGGGTTCCGACACCAAATTGACGGCCCTATAGTCCACAATGAGCCTGGGTTTATTTGTGTCCTTTTTGTCCACAAAGAACACCGGACTGCCCCCCACCGCTTTCGATTCTCTTATGAAGCCTCTTTTCAGGTTCTTGTCAATAAATTCCCGCAACTCCTTCATCTCCCTGTCCAACGTGGCATACAGTTTACCCACCGGCAGCTGCGCCCCCGGGAGCAAGTAGATTTGGCAGTCAAAGGGCCTATGGGGGGGTAGTCTATCCGCCTCCTTCTCGCTGAAGACCTCCTGCAGGTCAGCATATTGTGGTGGCACCTCCCCTTTCCGCTCCACAGCTATCCCAGCCACCCTGGCCACGGTCATTCTTGGGGTTTCCCCCCCTAGACAGTGTTCCAAACAGCAAGCGGACCCAAAGGTGACCGTCCTCTGATGCCACGCCACCACTGGATCATGTTGTGCTAGCCAGCTCATCCCTAATATTATTGGGGGCCCTGCCAGTGAGGCTACGTGAAAGGCGATGGTCTCAGAGTGCCTGGAAACCCTCATTCTCATTGGTGGGGTCTGGTGTGTCACTTCCCCTCCCAGTAGCTCTCTGCCATCAATGGTGGTTACTTGCAAGGGGAAATCTAAGGGCAGCAGGTGGAGCTGGTGCTCTAGTGCAAAGTCCTTGCTGAAGAAATTGCAGGAACTGCCTGAATCCAACAGCCCTTTCACCTTGACTGGGTGCCCATTCGGGAGTTCTAGCACCACTTCTATGGCTATAGCCGCCCTGGGGGGGTCTGGTTGGGGCACTTCTATTGGTTGCTGGCCTGGCTGCTGTGCCCTCTGAGTGGCAGCCAAGCGTTGTCGTTTCCCAACTCCTTTGCTTTTTCCACCTCCTCCTCACCCCCTGCAGCTCCCACCATTCCTTGCCAGGCCTTTCTTTGAGGGCAGACCCTGGCAAAATGTCCTGGCCACTGGCAGAGGAAACACTTCTTATTAGTTTTCCAATCCTTTCCCTCCTTCTTGTGACTGTCGCTGGAATTTGAAACCTCCCCCGCGCGCGCCCCATCTATTTCCATTGGCTCCGCCAGCGGGGAAGGCTGCCTTGGTATTTCAGGAATGCGGTAGTCATGGTAACGTTGCTCTCTCCCTTCCCGCTTCTCCTGAGCCCGCGCTTCCTGCCTTACACCAATCACAAGCACAGCCTTGGTCAGCTGATCCATCGACTGCGGGCGGGGTGCGCGGGAAAGCTCGTCCTTCACCGTTGGGGACAACCCCTCCTCGAACAACATTTGAATGGGTTCAGAGTCCAGTTCCCACCCGAGCCGGTGAACTAACATGGCAAAGCGTGACCAGTAGTCTCTAACTGACTGGTACCCCTGTTTACAGTTCATCAGTTCCCGCCGAGTCACACTTTGCTGCACATCACTGGAGTACATTGCGTCCATTGCCTGAAAAATTTCCCTCAGGTCCTTCAAGGCGGCATTCTGCGTTGCCATTAGGGGCCTGATCCATTCCCTGGCCCCATCCTGCAGGTCCCAACAATATAAGCCACCCGCTCCCCGTCGTCTGCAAAATCATTCTGCTGCAGTTCCAAAGCGTACTCTATTTCCGTCCGGAATGCACTATAGTCCTGAGGCTTCCCTCCAAATTTGTGTACCAGTCCCGGTACCTTCCTTGCTACGGGGGTGGGTCTGACCTGTGCATCTTGAGCCCGCCTTTCGTCCAGCCGTGCCGTTAGAAGAGCCACATGCTGCTCCAAATCTCAGTTCCTCTCCACCAGATTTTGCACTCTTGCTGCTCCCTCCGTGGCGCCAGCTTCTCCGGTTTTGCTCATGATGCTGCCTGCCACTGTGCACAAGCAACGTCAGGGACTGACGGATTGCTATAATGGTATGGGGTTGCTCGTGCGTAAGTTGCCTCCTCTCCTGGCTATGTTGCCTTGTTAAACCTTTCTGTCTGGACAGCCCTTCAATTCGTGGCTGCCTCAGTCGCTAGCAGAATCCGTCAGTGGGCGTTTCTTAAACCTTTTCCAACATAAAAGTTGTTTGACACCCAGTCTCCTCCTACTTTCTCTGTGCGGAAGTCTTCTGCGCAGGGAGGGCGTGGGTAGCAGAGGACCAGTGCTCTCCCCGCTGGTGTCTGATGAAGAGTCTGGGAGCCCTCTCGCCGATTCCCCCATCTGCCCCTCCTTATTCCTGGTGTTGCACTGAATTGCTTCCCCATCTGCTGAGCTGCCTCTCTCCCTGCTGGGCCCTTCTCCAGCATCATTAGAGAGCCTTCCGTCCACCTCTAGCTCCGATGTCAGTTCCCTGACAATACCCCACTACAAAAAAGAGTTATGTTTCTCAGGGATATGGATTTAAGTTGGGTGTTGGTGCTGGAGTGAGGGACAAGCATTAAAGGAACCCACAGAGAACAGGTGCTTTGCTGAAGCTAAGTTTAATGCATAAAAGGAAGACAGAGAACATTTTCATTCCAGAAACCAAGGAAGAATTGTCTTCCAGGCATTGCAGTAAGGTAATTCAAACATTTTTGACCAAACTGCGGGAGGCAGTGGAAGACAGGAATGCCTGGCAAGCTCTGGTCCATGGGGTCATGAAGAGTCAGACACAACTAAACAACTAAACAACAACAAAATTCAAACATTGATCTTGATGACACTGATAATACATACATATTCAGAATTCTATTGTTTCTATGGCATTCAAATGCAATACAAGTTGGATGCATTCAAACATTTGCCCCTCAACTGGACATACATTCTACAGCAAAAGCAAAGAAGAAGAAGAAGAAGAAGAAGAAGAAGAAGAAGAAGAAGAAGAAGAAGAAGAAGAAGACAGGGAGGCTCAGGATGAAGTCCATGTCCAACAATTAGTCAGGGAAGGTAGGACACCTGAAGGCAGTTTTTGTCTACAGGGGAGGGACTTGCGGTCCTGGAATCATATAAAAGGACTTGCTGCCCATGATTCTAACAACAGCTCCTATCACCTTCACTTGAGTACTTCTCTTGAGACCTTGGTAAGTGAGAGAATTCCATGCTTTTGCTGCCTCTTCCTTTCCAAACACCCAGAGTGAATTCAATTTCAAAGACTTTTTTTAAAGGGAAGTTTAAAAGGTCTTCTATGAACCAGATGGAACCACCCATGCCTGGGAAGATGGGCTTTACACCAATCTCTAGAATTGAGTGGACTGGGGGCTTGTAACCCTGACATGCACACATTCTTTAGGAAGCAGGGGCAACACCAATTGTAAAACGTTTCATAATTAATAATCAAAAGGAGTAAATAGGAAGATAATGAAAGGGGAATGGAATAGGATAAAACACATGCTAATGAATACAGTGCGGCTCAGGAATGGCTGGATGAAGTCCACATCCAACAATTAGTCAGGGAAGGTAGGACACCTGAAGGCAGTTTCCATCTACAAGGGAGGGACTTGCGGTCCTGGAATTGTATAAAAGGACTTGCTGCCCACGATTCTAACAACACCTTCACTTGAGTACTTTTCTCGAGACCTTGGTAAGTGAGAGAACTCCATGCTTCTGCTGCCTCTTCCTATCCAAACTTCATTCTCCTCTTCCTTTTTTGAACCCAGACCTGCCTCTCCTTGCTCATCTTCTTTCTCATTTCCTACGGGCACTTTGGCTATGAAGGAAGACTCCTTTCGTATGGAGTCAGAGCAACCCTCCATCTAGTTCAGTCCTGTCTACAGGAGGGACGGGGAATATTGATGGTCCTCCTAGAGTTGCTGGACTACAATTCCGATCCTTCCTGGCCATTGCTTGTGCCAGCTGGGCCTGATGGGTGTTGGAGTCCAGCAACAGCTGGAGGTTCACAGATACCCCCACCCTATTCCTGGTCCACACGTACTGGTGCTGGGGGCTCCCCCAATTTTCAGCAGGGCCCCTTTCCTGCCCTACCTTGAGATGACAGGCATTTCTTTCTCCAAAGTGTATTTGGCAGGGCTCCTAGAACATGTTGCAAAAAATCAGAAATGAAAACAAATGAAACACTGAAGGGGGTAGCTTCATGGTGCAAGTTTAGCTTTGCAACTGAAAAAGCGCAGCATAAAAGGGAAAGGGGGTGAGGAAGGAAGAGGTGATTATGAGGCCATATACCTTCCACTGCCAAATATCGTAAGGGCTGTGGCATGGATGATGGAACATATCTGTTTTCTGTTGCTGGAGAAAGGGTGGGGAAGCTGTGGCTGCAATGGGGTTGTTGCATTCCTAGTAGTATTAAATCTTAACAATCAACAGCATATGGTAAACACAACATAAAATGGTCCCATCCAGTGAAAGGGTTTGTGTACGAGAAAGGGAAGGACACAAATATATAATAGAATTAATATCTTACATTTGAGTTTCCTGTGCTCTCACACCCTTCAAAGTTTATTCTGAGGGGTCTGGACAACCTTCAACTCCTAGAAACATAAAAGAAAAGCATGAAAATGTAATATTTCAGGGTTCGCAGGAACAGACAAGGATAAAGAAGAATGCTTTTAGATCTTTTCTCAAAGATAGTCATAAGGATGATAGACACACTTCAGTGGGGCACATGTTCCAAAAAGCAGGCAACTGCCTGGAGGAAGATTGTCTCATGAGGTCGCAAGGGAGACAAACCCATTGGTGACACCAAGAGGCCTCCAATGCTGGACTGCTGCACTATAGCTGTAGTGGGATTTTTAATGATATGGTTTTTTTATGGATTGCTGATTGTGTTATAATCTCCCCTTCTTCCTCTCCGTCTTTACTGCTAGTGGTAGAGCTTGTTGTTGTGGTTGTTGTTTTCTTATAAATTGGATGCGTGAATCATGAATAAATAGGATGAATGTTTGCTCATCATCATTTCAGATCCAGCATCCATCACTCCCAAATGAATTCATACTTTGGTGCTGCCTACAGGGGCTTTGAGGCATTGGAATCTATGGGGACTATGGAGGCTCTAGGGCTGGAGTGCCATCAAGTAGCCTCGCTATAAATCCTGCTGCCAGTGTTGATAGCATGACTCAGTTACCACCATCGGAAGCAGTCGTCCAGCAAGCTCCATGTATTCTGACATGTCCTGGACCAATACTCTTTGCCTCGTGTGAGCCAGTTCGTGTGGGAGGATATACTGGCTGTGGGGGCACATCCTCCTTTGGAGCTGGCCTGGGATATGGCTGCTCTGGACTCTATTCATGCTATTAAAGGGAGCACTCAGACCGGCAGAATGCCCTCACCGGCAACTGATCAACTTGGCACGGCTTCACGACTGATCATCTCATGGGCCTTGGTGCCAGAAATGCCAAGCGTCCCCAGTTCAACCACCAAGTTTGCAGGATTCCCAGATGCTTGTCTCATCCATGCTTGCCTTACAAATGTGCAGCTGCTTCCTAGGATGTGTTGATCCCAACTTCTATTCACTATGCATTTCTTCTTCTTCTTCTTCATCTTCTTCTTCTGTGGTTTTGCTGTGGAATGTATCTCCAGTTGAGGCACAAATATTTGAATGCATATCCCTGAGAAACATAACCCCTTTTTTGGTAAGTGGTTTATTTTACTCTCCAAAAAACAAAAAAGAAAGAAAGAAAGAAAAGCACCATAAAATGTGGGAAATTGGGTAGAAGAAAAACCATTACAAATAGCTAAGCATTGTGTGGGAATTTTGTGGGCATGTTGCCAACTTGAATAAAATATTTTTGGAGGAGGTAAGCTCTGCCCCACATAATCAATCACATAACACGGTGCACACACACTAATTGAATGGCAATGTCCATCAGCTTTGGGGTGGCAGCCACCACAAATATTTTATTATGGGGAGAAGGCAAAGGTGAAGAAAAGCAACAATCATGATCTAATTGAGTTTGGAGGAAGAGAAATACCTTTTGAAATACCTCAGAGTTGGGTGGGAAGTTTGTAGGGGGAAATGGCCCCACCCCCATAAGGGTTAGTTTTCTAAATGTCTCAACCCCTTCTCCTTCTCAGGAGATCCCATGAGCTGCCACCTTGTTTACTGCAGGCTCTGTGAAAGTGAAATTTAGACCTGTCACGCAAATGACATCAGTGAGAGAACAAGCCTGTGTTTCCCCCCATATATATACAGTGGTACCTCGGGTTAAGTACTTAATTCGTTCCGGTGGTCCGTTTTTAACCTGAAACTGTTTTTAACCTGAAGCACCACTTTAGCTAATGGGGCCTCCAGCAGCTGCCACGCCGCTGCTGCGTGATTTCTGTTCTCATCCTGAAGCAAAGTTCTTAACCCGAGGTAATATTTCTGGGTTAGTAGAGTCTGTAACCTGAAGTGTATGTAACCTGAAGCGCATGTAACCCGAGGTACCACTGTACATGTTTTCTTTTTTCATGTCCCATTCCATGAAGACATTCATAAACCTACACAAAGTAGGATTAAAGCCGCATAATGGAACTGGGAATTGGACAGCACCAGTGCAGAGCCTGCGGGGAAATAAACTCCATACTATATACCATAAGCATTTCTCTTCTTTGGAAAGCAGACAACAACCCATGGCCTATTTAAAGAACAATAACTTCATAGTCGGAAAATATTTTTAGCTCTAGCTGGGGGAAAAGAAACAGGTATTCCAAAATTGAGACAAAGTGGATTTATTCATCCCCTTGATCAACATAGCTAGCTCATGAAAATGTGAATTAATCACCTCTGCTCATCTGCAGGCAGAATACATCACTTGTGACCAAGACTCTTATATCTGAGTATATCTATTAGTATTCTCACTCCAAAATCTCGGAGTGAGAGGCAGAGAAAAGGAAATGGGAGGAACTGGGATTACCTTGAAAACCCGTGGAAGCTTCATGCACAAGAAAGTCTGCCTCTGTTCACTTTGCAATTGTATTTAAAAGAAAAAAATCCTCCGCTCATACTCTAGAAACAAAATGAGACTGCTGACATACTCATGAAGCCACGAAATGGGTGAGAACAGAGTCAATGGAAGACAGAGGCAGCTCTTTCTACTTTTGTCCCCATCCTCCTTCTTCCTGAATTGAACATCTACCCCATCCCTAAAAATGCAGGCATTTTGCAGAATGGCCATTTTGAAAATGAGTTTGCTCAGCTCCTGAGGTATTATTCTCTTTGGCCCACTTCAATAACAGATGATTTAATTTCATAGCATACAAATTTCTCATGATAGGCAGTAGGATTATAAACCTTTGCTACAGAAATCCAAGGAAATTTAGACTGAAATTTGTATTTGAGATGAAAATTGGCACCACAACTTCTCACACCTCTGGGGCATAAAATGTGATAATTCTTTGTAGAAGCTTATTATGCTTGATTGCCATGGAAGATCTGGAGGGGACATAAATTTGCACATGGCTCTAAGTTTGCTACTATGGATACATAGGAGCATGTGGGGCTGTTATGTAATTTGGTGGGCTTTCTTGTCTCCTTTTGGGGAATAAGAATTTTCCCCGTTTGAGATTGCAGTGAATTGAGGTTTCATCCCTGTCTGTGTCTTAGTGGATAGAATACCACACCCTCCAACATTTATAAAATGTAATTAGGGGCGTGAGACCAGAGCCAATCGCACACAGAATTAGTTTATTCTACTTTTGTCCCCTTCCTCCTCTTGCCTGAAGTGAACCTTTTCCCCATCCCTGAGAATGCAGGACATGTTGCAGAATGGCCTTTTTGAAAAACTACTTTGCTCAGCTCCTGAGGTATTATTCTTTTTGGCCCACTTCAAATCCAGATGACTTAATTTCATGGCATACAAATTTCTCATGATAGGCATTAGGATTATAAATCTGTGCTAGAGAAATCCCAGGAAATTTGAAATGAAATATGGTACTTGAGGTGAAAATAAAGACCACACATTTCCACAGCTCCAGGACATAAAATGTGTTAATTTCTTGTAAACGTTTATTATGCTTATTAGTCACTCAAGAGATTAGGAATATTTTATTTGATCCTTTAGCACCTACTCAACTTACTGTATACAGAACCAAAATATGGTTAGCTGTAATTGTTTAAAAAAACCCCACAGGTATTCCAAAATTGAGAGAAAATGAATTTATTCATCTCCTTGATCAACACATCTCACTCCTGAAAATGTGAATTAAACACCTCTGTTCATCTGCAGGCAGGCCATCCCACGTGACCAAGGCTCTTGTGTCTGAGCATATCTATTAGTGTGCTGAGTCCAAAATCACAGAGACACAGAAAGAGAAGGAGAGAGATAGAGAGATAGAAGCAAGATTAGCTTGAAAGTCCATGGAAGCTTCATGCATAAGGAAGTCTCCCTCTGTTCTATTTGGATTAGACCCAACAAATTGTCCTACTATTATTAATCCTCTCAATAATTACTCATGATGCCTTCGGGTTCTTGGCATTACAATTTCTTTCATCTTCAAATAATTGGCTTTTCTGGGTGGAGCTTTTGGAAGTTGCCCTGCAACTATTGGTCTCCTGCTCTCTTTTACTCTCATTGTAATAAACATGCAGAACCAAAAGACCCCATCAACTCTTTGTCTATAGCTTTGCTTAATTCAGATATCCCCAGTCTGCAGCCTTCCAGATATTTCAGATTGTAACTTGGCAAAACCTCCACCCAGAAAAGGAGGGAAAGGATGCCTTTTTGGTCATTTAGTGTCTGGTTATTTGCAACATTCTCTGCAGAGGGGAGGAATCACCCCGTCTCTCCAGACCAACCCTGCCTGCTGCAAAGGTGGTTGTGTCTTCATCTCTCTCTGTGTGTAAAGAGAAACCCTTGCTTGAGTGCTTGTGTTGTGGGGTTTTCCCCTTTGTCTAGTCCTCTCCTTCATCCTATTTGCTAGATCATGCTTCTCCCCTCCCCTGTGTTGTCTGGGGAAGGAAGAGTCTAGGGGGCAGATGGATTCTGACCCCAGTGCTGGGCAGGCACAGGAGAAGTCCACAGAAGTGACAAGGCGAGGAGCTTGCTTTTCCCTCCCATTTCTTAAAAAGGCAGAATTCTGTTGCAACAACTCAGCATTTCTCCAGGATGCCTGCATAAATAAAAAGCCTCCAAAATATGTAATCAGTTTCATTACCAGCAATCTGAAAGCCCTTCTTGCATTTCTGGATATGAGGAAATGGAGGTGTGCTGCCGGGACAGCAATATCTCTTGTGTTCTGCAATTATGTCATCAGGGGACCCCAAGCAGTCCTGTTGTCTATCTATGTCCATAATTATTTGCTTGCTTGATCCAATCCCAAATTTAAGATGGCTTGAGGAGCAAGGCCCAATTTCTGCAGAGAGTTCAGGACCGTTATCTGCCAGCCAGATTGGAACCGATCACAAAGAATCAGTGGAGATATACCTTGGGGGGGGGGGGGGAATTTCAACCAGCGTTTCTCCAGGAGGCATGCATATGAAACATGCTAACAAAATATTAAATCAGTTTCATTGCCAGCAATCTCAATGTTGTGACCATGTATACTTCTGTATTTTTCATTTGGGGAAAATGACCCTATTGTGGATGGAAGCTTTCATGCAACCTTTACAAAATGACATAGGATAAAAGAGAAATAAATGATTATGAAATAGATGCTGATATAGGGAAGGGATGGGTGTTACAGTCACTTAGGAGCTTTGAGGTACTGAGTCAGTCCTGAAAAACTATAATTGCTATGTGTATGCTGGCCAAAATGATTACACATTCATATTATCTGAGGGTATTTCATGTGCTATTTTGAAAAAGGTTTGATTTTCAATTGCAGTTGTGGTTCAGCTTGAGATGGAGGCAGCAGCTCATTTTGGAAATTCACTCTGTTCCTGCTAATTGGTTTGTGATGTTGCTCTTTCATGCTTGGTGTATTGTTGCTTTCATCATTATTGGTTCTGGGTTGCAGTAATTGATGCATCATTTCAGATTTTGGCATGTTTCGTGAATGCCATCTCAGCTCTATTCTGATCCATGTTTGTATATTGTGCAAACATGATTGGCGTCTCTCCTTCAGGCGAGAGCAGGGGCACAGCCACTAGTTGTTATTGGGGGAGAGAAGCAATGGGTTTATCCTACTCTTGCAATTTTGTATGAAAGGATGGACAAAGAATTTCAGTTTCAGGTTCTCATTTTCTCATGCGCAAGCTCATTTCCCCCTATTTCTATGCCGTAAGTCATTCAGTGTTCTGATATTATTTTTTGTAGGTATTTGTCACCCCCACCACCACTCACAATGAAGCATCATGAAGGTGAAAAGGATATATTTATTAATAAAACCAGCGGAATTTCTGCAAACCACAATGATCAAATTCAGAAATTACAAGGAGGGAAGTATTTTTTCTAGTTTTGTCAGGCTAGCAAACAGCCAGAGTTCTAGGTGAGTTTCTAGCCAACATTTCTCCCTGAAATTGCACTGGAAAACCCTTCATGAGCCCAACCAGAAAGATCAAGGGCCATCAGTAAGTGGAGCGTCAGGCAGAAAGACACAGGGAATGCACTTTGGAACAGACCCCTAAGCAGGAATGAATCCAGCACTCCCCAGGCAAAAAGGGCAGGATAATATTGAGCTAGATGGACCAATGGCCATACTACACAAGAAGAAGAAGAATTTGGGTTTGATATCGCTACCTGAAGGAGTCTCAAAGCGGCTAACATTCTCCTTTCCCTTCCTCCCCCACAACAAACACTCTGTAAAGTGAGTGGGGCTGAGAGACTTCAAAGAAGTGTGACTAGCCCAAGGTCACCCAGTAGCTGCATGTGGAGGAGAGGAAACGTGAACCCGGTTCACCAGATTACAAGTCTACTGCTCTTAACCACTACACCACACTGGCTCTCCAGAAAGAAAGCTCCCTTTGAGGCTGATGTCCCCTGAATTCAATTTAGAGGGCTTTGTTTAAAGCAAACATATGTAGGGAAACTTAAAATGGCTTCTAAAAGTAACAGATAAAGTAGCTCCAGACTGGAAAGACAGGGATTACACATATCTCTAGAATTCAGTGGACGGAGGGCTTGCAGCCTTGAAGGGAATAGTTTCTTAAGTAGGGAGGCAGGACACTAATTTTAAAAAGTGTATTACATAATCACAGGAGTAAATAGGAGGATTATAAAAGAGGAATGGAATTGGATAAAACACATGCTAATGAATACAGGGCGGTTCAGGATGAAGTCTGCTTCCAATAATTACTCAGGGCCATTGAGCGTAGGACACCTGAAGGCAGTTTTTTTTTTTTTTAATGATTTTTATTAAGATTTCAGTAAAAAATTAAACAGAAAAACATAAAAAAGAAATACACAAATACACAGTACATAATCCAAAGAAGAAAAACAACACAGAAAACAAAAAACAAAAAAAGGAACAGAACAATTAAAAACAATATCACCTTTTCATTTCCGTTTTTAAATTTACTTATTTTCTGGACCTCCTCATACCTCCCTCTTTTGTATTCCAGTCCAAATTGTTTGTCCAGCAATTTCTTTTTCACTTTTTTAATCCCAATCTTTAATCTTAATATAATATAGCATTAAAATTTTACCTCTTAGATACCAAATTTCCATTTCCTTAAATTTCTTTAAGCCTAATCTTTAATCTTAGTCTATCTATAACTTTGAATCCTGTACAGCTGGAAACCACTTATTTTCAATCCAACATCACTCTAACATTCTTTAATTTTGCAGTGTTTCTGTAGATAATCTTTGAATTTCTTCCAATCTTCCTCCACCGACTCTTCTCCCTGGTCACGGATTCTGCCAGTCATTTCCGCCCACCTGAAGGCAGTTTTTGTCTACAAGGGAGGGACTTGCAGTCCTAGAATCGTATAAAAGGACTTGCTGCCCATGATTCAAACAACAGCTCCTCTCACCTTCACCTGAGTACTTCACTTGAGACGTTGGTAAGTGAGAGAACTCCATGCCTTTTGCACCCTCTTTATTTCTGAATTTCACTCTCAATGTCTCTTTCTTTGAACCTTGACCTGCTTTTCCTTGCTCACCATGTTTGTCATTTGCTGGGCACTTTGGAGAATTAGATATGTAGGAAGGGACGGGGAATGTCTATGTTCCTCCCAGAAATGCTGGACTACAACTCCCATCATTCTTGGCCATTGGCTGTGCCAGCTGGGTGTTGGAGTCCAACAGCATCTGGAGGGCCAGAGATGCCCCCCCCCCAATTCCTGGTCCTGGACTGGTGGTGGCTGTCCCACGATTCATGCAGGGCCCTTTCATGCAGGGCCTACCTTGAGATGCCAGAGATTCAACATGCAGTTTTATTTAATGCAATATATAGTCTATGATGGGGGACGCGGGTGGCGCTGTGGGTAAAACCTCAGTGCCTAGGACTTGCCGATCGTAAGGTCGGCGGTTCGAATCCCCACGGCGGGGTGAGCTCCCGTCGTTCGGTCCCAGCTCCTGCCCACCTAGCAGTTCAAAAGCACCCCTAAGTGCAAGTAGATAAATAGGTACCGCTTTAAAGCGGGAAGGTAAACGGTGTTTCCGTGTGCGGCGCTGGTGCTGGCTCGCCAGCTGCAGCTTCGTCACGCTGGCCACGTGACCCGGAAGTGTCTTCGGACGGCGCCGGCTCCCGGCCTCTTAAGCGAGATGAGCGTGCAACCCTAGAGTCGGACACGACTGGCCCATACGGGCAGGGGTACCTTTACCTTTACCTTTATAGTCTATGAATCCATCACATATATTCAGAATTCTGAAAAATGAGCTTATTGTCATTTGTTTCTTCAAAGTGTATTTAACCTACATTTCAACAAAAGGCTCCAAGAAGATCTTTCAAATGCTCATAGGCTTGAAACCTAAAAAGCACAGCACTAAAGGAAACGGGGATGAGGATGGCAGAGGTCTTTAAGAGTTGATATACATGCCATTGCCCAAAAACCTAATCCTTGTCCCATGGATGACAGAACATATGTGTTTTCTGTTGCTGGAGAAATGGGGGTCACAACTAAAGTGAGAAAAGCCCAGTGGTGGCGACAACAAACGGCCACCCCAACAACACTATTGCTGGCTTGTTTTTTATGATCATTTTTTTATTGACTTGCAGCTTATGCTATGATGTTGTTCTGCACTGCATACCACTATCTCTTCTTGTTGTTCTTCACTGGTCCTGATGGTTGTTGCTGTTGTTGTTATCATGATTATTACAAATTGGCTGATTGAAACATGAATAAATTGGCTGAATGTCTGCTTCCCATCATTTCAGATCCAGCTGCATCACTCCAAAATGTCTGCTGCCAATGTTGGTTTAATGACTGGGATCCTACCACCAACTGAGATACACATCAGCCCAGTTGCACTTGTTGTGCGTATCCCGGGACCAATAATATATCCAATGTAGACATTATTCATGCTATTAAAGGGAGCACTCAGAGCAGCAGAATGCCCAGGCTGGCAATTGATGAACTTGGCATGGCTTGTTTTACGATTGATGATCTCATGGGTCTAAGTGCCAGAAATGCCAAGCGTCCCGTTTGCAGGATGCCCAGATGCTTGGCTCATCCATGTTTTTCTGACAAATGTGAGGCTGCTTCCTAGGATGTGTTGATCCCAACCTCTATTCACTAGGCTTTTCTCCTCCTCCTCCTCCTCCTCCTCCTCCTCCTCCTCCTCCTCCTCCTCCTTCTTTGTTTTTGCTTTGGAATTTATCTCCAGCTAAGAGGCAATTTTTTGAATGCTTCCAACTTGTATTCCACTAGAAACATGATACAACTCTGAATGTGCATGTATGATCTTTGTAATCAATATCAACATCTGAATTACTGCAAAGCCTAGAAGGTGGTTCTTCCTCTGTTTCTGGAATGTAAAATGTCCTCTCACTTCTTCTTTCCCATTAAACTTAGTTTCAGCATAGAACCTGTTCTCTGTGGGTTTCTTTAATGTTTTCCCCTCACTCCAACATCAACACCCACATTTTTTCCTTGCACTAATCCAGAACACTGAGCTAACTGTTACATCTGTGTATGTCTATTATTGTCCTCAGACCAAAATCGCAGCATAGATTAGACACACTATGATACAACTTTCAGCAGTCATGGCTTCCCTCCCTTTTTTGAGCACCCTTAAAACAGTACAGCTCATGGAATACTGAACTGCTGTATTCTACAAAAGCAGAATAGTCTGCTGCAAGAACCGTTCCATGCCCATTAAGTGTGGGATGCCTTTGCCTGGTGACCCACAGACTGCAACAGAATACTGGGCAAGGTTTTGCCCAGTGTCTTGTCTGTGTGATGTGGCTGATGGGAAAAGCTGTCCCATAAGCAAAGGGGAGTCGAAAGCCTGCATAAGGCTGCTTTCCCTGAAGCTCAGAGCCATTTTGCTTGGAGATCTTCCTGCCTGGACACTGGTAGGACACTGGGGTTAGTGTCCTCACTGAGCAATTATGGGTTGCTGGTTGACAGGGCTGGAAATTATTATTATTTCGCTCAACCTGATTGGCACTTGGTTGGGGTTTCTTTCACCTTTCCCTCAGTGAAATTATGACCTTCCTTGTTAGGCGGAAGAACATTTTTGTATGAGGGCAGAAAAGGCATTGGAAACTATTAACACACTATTGGGGGGGCATTAGCATCCTGAGGATTGATTAAGACACCCCCAAGCTTGGGTTGAGTATCTGCCTGGTTGGAATCTGCACCCTGATCCCCCATTGAGAACTTCCTTACTTGGTTTGCACCATGGCAAGGTTCAGCGCTGGCTGACTTCATGGGGCGGTTGAAAACCCAGCAGATCTCTTCCCTCAACGTGGGGCTTGTGGAATGATGAACTGATCCTGGTGTAGCAAAATCAACATTCCAGGCTGAAGGAAATCTCCATGCGGCAATGAGAAAACAAAGGGTGTTTATTGCGGCTCAGTGGGATCACTCTCCAAAAGCTGAGCAAGCCCCAAAGGGTGGCGCCCTCTTAATATACATTGCTGTTATCTATTAAAGTAATACATATACATAAACTTCCTCCAGTCTAAAGTTATGACACAATACTAATTATACCATATATGGTCTTTCCTTCATTACATATTCATTAGGCAAGGAAACAAAGGACTCTCTCTCTAAGCAGCCCCCTCTGCACGTGATCTCTTTGCATTCCTTTCTACCTGAGGGGGTTAGGACATTTGGTCAGAGCACATCTCAACCTTGGGAGTAAGCTGCTCCTAGCACAAGATTAGGCACAAGGTCTCTAGCCTGGCTAGTTGGCTGAGCTTATAGGTCTCTATGTACATCACTGGGACCCACGGCCATGCCAAACCTTTTGCTGCCTTCTGCTGTCAATAGAGATTGGGTCTGATTTTAACCCATCACCTTTGTACAGTCTCATTATTTTGCTGCTCTCATGGGTCACATAATGCATCTACTTGGGCAAATTTGGCCTCAGAGTTAGCCATCGTGATATTCTAATGATTTTAAGTTGCTCTCCATTGACGACACTCTCTACACCAATTTTCTGCTTACATTCCAATCAAGTAATGCTGGGGCAGGTTTCTTTCTTCATAAAGTGTTCTGTTTTATTTTTAGTTAAAAGTTGCAGAATCAGTACCTCAACCATATGGCCCCTTTCATATTTCTGTGAGTCTTGCTTCAGGCACATTCTCATTAGCTCTGTGGTGGATGCAGGATTAACTTTTGGAAAATTGCAAGAGAGAGAGGTGGGGAAAGCAGGATTACCTTGAAAGTCCACGAAGAGACTTCTGCCTGAACTGAACATCTCTTCCATTCCTAAAATGCATGGCTCAGTGCAGAATGGCCTTTGCGAAAGCTGGTTTGCACAGTGTCCAATTACCAAATCCAGGATATCCCGTGTTAAATGCACAGCAGCATAAATTCAAAGGCTAATCATTCACTTAATGGCTGCCCCTAGTTTCCTCTAATTCATAAACTGCTTCAGAATACCTCTCACCGACTTAAAAGAATCTTCCTGACTCATTTAAAGTATTGTAAGAATCAAAAATCTTACACTGTGGTTTTACCAATATTGCTGATTTGATCTGATCTGATCTGAATTGAATTGAATTCTTACCTGCCATTTGCCATAAGGTCCCATTGTGTGTTATTACAATAAAAATTACAGTTACATAGGAATAAAACTGGTACAACCTTTAAAAATGTAAGAACAATTAAAAACAGCTCCATATATAAATCAGTCAAAAAACAGTTCCCACATAGTTTCCACTTCTCAGGGAAAGAAACTTAAAGCTGAGGCTAGGCGTGAACCTCTGAATAATAAACTGAGAAGCAGGCCTGCGCCCTTTTTCAGTGGTACCTCAGGTTACAGACGCTTCAGGTTACACACTCCGCTAACCCAGAAATAGTGCTTCAGGTTAAGAACTTTGCTTCAGAATGAGAACAGAAATCGTGCGGTGGCAGCAGGAGGCCCCATTAGCTAAAGTGGTACCTCAGTTTAAGAACAGTTTCAGGTTAAGAATGGATCTCCAGAACAAATTAAGTTCTTAACCTGAGGTACCACTGTACTAGCAAGTTCGCTGGGAACTGTAGTACCGCATGCAATCCCGCAAAAGGCACCCACAATATAGTGTGGGTGCTCATTTTAAAGACCTAACCCATGAGGGAGTGGAACCATTTTGCTCCGCAAACTTCCCACCCACCAAACCCTGGCTGTTAGTGTTTGGTATGCATTTTTTTGGTACAGAACGTATTGATCTAATGTGTAGAGATCTTTTCTATTCTAACCAATTCAAGAAGGTTCTGGAAGCTTCTCTGTGTGGTACAAGCTGGAAGTTTCTAGCTGGCAAGTAAGAATCTATTCTGCCTAGAAATAAGCAGAAGGTCCATGACATTTTGGTTATTCCTTCAGAGAAGTTGAACAGCTGATTCAAACTGGTTGTATTATCTCTTTCCATCAAGGTCAGGCTGACTAGAAGAACAGGCCAGAAGGAGCCTCAGCTTCATTTTTTGCCTCTTTTTTCTTCAGGTGGGGTGGTTTGTATATAGTATGCTTAGAGTGAAGGTTTTAATCTTATTGCGTGTGAGTCGTCCCCCCCCCCCCGTGGAAATAATGACACATGACACAATTATTAAGGTTAATGGGCTATATAAGGCCACAACTTTATTGGTTACAGGTGATGAGCGGTATTGGCTTAGGCATTGGTCCTAACCGACTATATCTGACTTCAGCCTGTCCACTTGAAGTCTGGGAAGGGTTAACCACCATTGGGTGAGTCCCGCTGATGCACATAAACTAGGAGCTTCCCTGGGGTCACCTATGGGGGTGTGCTTTAGGCCCTCACCTCCCTAGGCTTCGGAGAGGGCCACGCCCCCCGGAATCCTTTATCGGACTACCCGTCAATACATGGGGCAGGTGATGGCGCTACCTCCCTTCTTCCATCTACAGAACAATACCAATGCCTAACCGCCAATACCAAGAAAGTTGTGGCGATTTGCTATGAGGTAGGCGAAAACCAAGTGGGTGGTGCCAATTTGCCAAGTGGGAAAATTCCTACCAGGCCCCTCAACGGCGACCAACCAAGGTCCATAGCAAGGTCAAGGAATGAAAACCTTATAGGGCGGGAGGGTGGGAAAAGCAGGAACAGCTGGCAGGCGGCAAAGAGGGAGATCCCTGGCTGCATCCTGCCTTAAATAGGGCAGGTCATGCCCTCAGAGCCAGCCGATTGGCTGGCCAGGGAATGACGCGGCCGGGAATCCCCCCAATCGTGTGGGGCTGGGCTCCAGCCTCCGCGCGCCTGGTGGGTTCGTGAAGCCTGCAACACCACCTCCTCCGTAGGGCAGAAGTGGCTTTGTAAGCTATTATAAGTTTAAGTCCGCTGCAACTGGATTTCTTATGGACTGTGCCAATCCTGAAGACGTATGGATTTGTGACTATTATGCTCATTTACCTTCAGTACTAAAGCTCTGCTGGATGAAGAATGAATTCCCTCTGGTTTATTTTGGGAAATCTTGCAAGGTGTTTAAGCTTTACTCTGCTAACTCTATGTTGGAGTTTGCTCTGGATCAATATGAGCAGTACCAAATAACAGTTAGAGCCTCACTGAACTATTTGGGTTGCTGGTTGGCAGGGCTGGGAAGGTATTTCATAGGGGAAAAAATATTTCATCCAGAAGTATCATAGAATAAAAGAACTGCAGAGTTGGAAGGCACCTTGAGGGTCATCTAGTCCAACCCCCTGCGATGCAGGAATCTCAGCTGAAGCATCCAGGACAGAGGGCCAACCGACCTCTGCTTAAAAACCTCCAAGGAAGCAGAGTCTGCAGCTTCCCAAGAGAGTCTGTTCCACTTTGGAATAGTTCTTAGTGTCATAAAGTTCTTCCTGATATTTAATTGGAATCTCATTTCTTGTAACTGGAAACCATTGGTTCAAATCCTACCCAGCAGTGCAGGAGAAAACAAACTCGCCCGTTGTCCATTTGGTAACCCTTGGGATATTTGAAGATGGCTACCATATCTCCTCTCGGTCTCCTCTTTTCCAGGCTAAACACACCCAACTCCCTCAACCATTCCTCGTAAGGCTTGGTTTCCATACCCTTGATAATCTTGGTTGCCCTCCTCTGCACACATTCCAGTTGTCCTTCTTAAACTGTGGCACCCAGAACTGGACACAGTATTCCAGATGTCATCTGACCAAGGCAGAATAGAGCGGTACTGTTACTTCCCCTGATCTGGACACTACACTTCTGCTGAGGCAGCCTAGAGTAGCATGACCTTTTTTTTGCTGCTGCATCATACTGTTGACCTATGTTAAGCATGTGGTCGACTAAGACCCCTAGATCCTTTTCACATGTACTGCTAGTAAGCCATGTGCCCCCTCATCTTATGTTTGTGTGGCTGCTTCTTCCTGCCTAAGTACAGAACCTTACATTTATTCCTATTGAAATTCATTTTGTTAGCTTTGGCCCAGTTCTCCAATCCGTTAAGGTCATTTTGAATTCTGATTCTGTCTTCTGCGGCATTAGCTACCCCTCCCAGTTTGGTGTCATCTTCAAATTCCTCATTTCCTTCATCCAAGTCATTTAGAAAGGTGTTGGACAGCAATGGGCCTAAGGCAGAACCCTGCTGTATGCCACTTGTAACCTTCCCCCCACGATGACGAGGAACTATAAAGGGGTACCCTTTGGGCTCAGTTAGTCAATCAATTCAAATCCGCCTAACTCTCACCTCACCCAGCGCACATTTTACCCACAAATTGCTTCTAAATTCTCCTGTGCAACAGCATTCTCCTCAGGAGCGCCGACTTGCCCTCCATATTAGGAAGCATAAAAAAAAAACTCTCAGAGAACAGGTTTAATGCTGAAACTAAGTTTAATGCAAAAGAGGAAGTCAGAGAATATTTTCCGTTCCAGAAAAAAAGGAAGAAACATCTTCTAGGCTTTGCAGTAAGGTAATTCAAACATAGATATTGATGGGACAGATAATGCATACACAATCAGAGTTGTATCGTGTTTCTATGGCATTCGGGAGGAATACTGGTTAGATACATTCAAAGATTTGCCCGTGAGCTGGAGATATGTCCCAAAGCAAAAGCACAGAGGAAGAAGAAATGCATAGCGAATAGAACAACACATCTTAGGAAGCAGCTGCACATTTGTAAGACAAACATGGATGAGCCAAGCATCTGGAAATCCCGTAAACTTGGGGGTTGAACTGAGGACACTTGGCGTTTCTGGCACCTAGGTGTCCATGAGATCATCCACCGTGAAGCCATGCCGAGTTCGTCAATTGCCGGTGAGGGCATTCTGCCGGTCTGAGTGCTCTCTTTAATAGCACGAATAGCGTCTAGAGGGGCTGTATCCCTGGCCTCCTCCACCAGATGATGTGCCACCACAGGCGGTGTATCCTCCCACACGAAGTGGCTCACACGAGGCAGCGAGTACTGCTCCTGGGATGATTACAGTAATTGGAGGTGGCTTGATGCGTAATTCCGATGGTGGTACCTGATTGATGCAACCAACACTGGCAGCAGGATTTATAGCGAGGCTACTTGATGACACTCCACCACCACCTGAACCCCCAAAGCCCCCCAGAATGCCTCCTAAGGCCCCCAATCCTTGGCCCAATCCCCCAAAGCCCCCAAAGCCACAACTTGGTTTCAGCGAGCCCAGACAGCCAACTGGATAACAGGATGGGGTGCAACAGGTGGAAGTGTAGCCGCAGGCCATTTTGGACTGCTGGGTGCTGGATCTGAAAAGATGATGAGTAAGACAATTTATTGCTGATTCATGCATCCAAGTCGTAACAAAAACCACAACCACAACAATGTGCACTACCACCACCAGTGAAGAAGAAGAGGAAGAAGAGGAGAGATTATAACATAATCTGCAAGTCTATATCATAAAAAAATAAATCAAGCCAACAAAGAGTGCCGCAGGACAGCCTTGGAGGCCAATTGGTGGTGTCACCACTGGGCTTGTCTCACTTAGTTGTGACCCCATCAGACGGTCTTCTTACAGGTGGCTCCCCACTTCTGGAATGCCCACCCCATTGAGATGTCCCAGGAAGGATCGAAAAGCATCCTTGTTTACCCGCACGTTTGGTGGCTGAAAAGTGTCCTCCTGCTAACCCTGAAATTATCACCTTTTAAAGCTTTTCTTTTACATTTCCAGGGGTTCTGGGGGTTTTCCAGACAAAAGCAATTTTTATTTTTGTGGGCTGAACAAGGGGAGAAGACCGGAAAACTCTAAGAAACATAAGAGGTTATTTTATTTCTATCAAAGATTTCTGTCCTTTCCCTTCACATACACATGCCCCTTCTTTGGCTGGGACTATTTTATGTTTGGTTCACCATATGCTGTTGATTGAAGAAGGTTAATAGTATATTAAAAAAAAGTTTAAGCAATATCTGACCTAGGAGTGGCCAGTGCCTTCAGTGTTGGTGTGTTCCATTGTAAAACCACTTGTGCCACAGGGAAGTTCACCTTCATTTCCACTTGAAAGAAATCGCATTCCTTGTACAGTGGTACCTCAGGTTAAGTACTTAATTCGTTCCAGAGGTCCATTCTTAACCTGAAACCTGTTCTTAACCTGAAGCACCACTTTAGCTAATGGGGCCTCCTCCTGCTGCTGTTCTTATCCTGAAGCAAAGTTATTAACCTGAAGCACTATTTCTGGGTTAGCGGAGTGTGTAACCTGAAGCGTATGTAACCTGAGGTACCACTGTATTATGAACTTTTTGGTTCAGCTCTTATTCTCTACAATAGGGATGATGAACCTGTGGTCCCCCCGATGTCCTTGGTCAACAACTCCAACCATCCTTGGCCCCAGGCTATGGGCTATACTATTGGCTTGATGGTATTTGGAGTGCAACAACACTGAGACAGTCACAGCTTCCCCGCCATTTCTGCAGCAACATAAAGCAGCTATGTTCCATCCTGCACTTGACAGCCCTTAAGATATGGGGCAATGGCAGGTATATTGCCTCTTCATCACCTCTGCCATCCTCACCCACTTTTCCTTTTCTGTTGTGCTTTTCAGATTGCAAGCCTGCGGGCAGAAACTGATCATTTGAAAGGTGTTCTTGGAGCCTTTTGTAGAAGTGTTGGTTAAGGACATTTTGAGGAAGCAAATGGCAAAAAGCTCATTTTTAAGACTCTGAATATATGTACCCCTGCAAAAATACTTTGCCATTCATGACCGAAGCCATTGCTTGTCACCAGGTTCAATGAGGAGATTTATCTCCACTTCCCAATCATTGGCCCAAGTGAAGAAGAGAAGAGTTTGGATTTGATATCCCGCTTTATCACTACCCGAAGGAGTCTCAAAGCAGCTAGCATTCTCCTTTCCCTTCCTCCCACACAACAAACAGTCTGTGAGGTGAGTGGGGCTGAGGGACTTCAAATAAGTGTGACTAGCCCAAGGTCACCCCAGCAGCTGCATGTGGAGGAGCAGAGACGCGAACCCGGTTCCCCAGATTACGAGTCTACCGCTCTTAACCACTACACCACACTGGCTCTCTTTAGGCAGCTACCCTTCATTTCTGAGACTGGGAGGCCCATCCCTTCCAGAGCAGGCTCTACCTGGAGGTATAGCTTGTTTCTCCTGATAGAGGAAAGGCTGTAGCACAATAATAGAGAACATGCATGGCATTCAAAACAGCCCAGGTGGTGTAGTGATTAAGAGCGGTATACTTGTAATCTGGTGAACCGGGTTCGCGTCTCCACTCCTCCACATGCAGCTGCTGGGTGACCTTGGGCTAGTCATACTTCTTTGAAGTCTCTTAGCCCCACTCACCTCACAGAGTGTTTGTTGTGGGGGAGGAAGGGAATGTTAGCCACTTTGAGACTCCTTAGGGTAGTGATAAAGCGGAATATCAAATCCAAACTCCTCCTCCTCCTCCTTCTCCTCCTCCTCCTCCTCCTCCTCCTCCTCCTCTTCTTCTTCTTCTTCTTCTTCTTCTTCTTCAGGTTCAATACCTGGCATCTCAAGGTAAGGCAGGAGAAGGACCTTCCCTGAAACCCAGGAGAGGCACCACCAGACAGTGTAGACTAGGAATTGGGTGGGGGCTTCTGTGGCCCTTCAAATGCTGTTGGACTCCGGTTGGTACAGCCAATGGCCAGGAATGATGGGAGTTGTAGTCCTTTAACTCTGTGAGGACAATAGATATTCCCCATCCCAGCTGTAGAGAGACGGACCATTGCTCTGACTCCGTATGAAATGAGCCTTTCTACATCTCTAACCTGTGGGATGCAATCGACTGGAAGCAGTCAAGCACAGCATTCCTTGTTTTGCTAGAGTGGACATGCAAGGGAATGTTTAGTCCAGCCAGTCGAAACTTCCTGTTCCTCCTGGTCTGGAGCATCCTTCCTTGCATGTGACTAGTGGGTGGACGTGGCCTTTCCAGACCTGGTAAAAGGACAAGGCATGCTGCCACTCTCTCTCTTTTCCACCTTCTTTTTGTCCTGCGAACTTCCTGGAATGAACGGCTGGCTGCCAGCCAAGCAATCCCCCAGGTCCCTTATGGGATAACACTGTTAGAATAAGTTTGGAATTTTAAGCCTTAAGCCTGCCTTCAGGGATCACACTGTCCTCTGCCTGGTCGTGAGTAAACTTCCTTTTTATTGCTTATGAATAAGACTGTGGTATCTTTATTCTTTTAGGAAGGATTCAAGGACTTTTACCAGGAAAATATTAGAGCACATTTCAATCTGGACAAGCCAGATTGAATTGCGTATTGTCTTAAGAAACTCACGTGAGTTTGCAACACGTTTTCTGCTGTTTAAAGGGGAAAGTAAAGAAACTTGCTAACGCAAGTTAGGAAGGATATTAATAAACAATATATCCTCTCCTGCCACCCTCAACATTCCCACATAACCTTCCAAAGTGACAAAGAAGATGAGCAAAGAGAAGCAGGTCAAGGTTCAAAGAAGGAGACAGAGTGAAGTTTGGAAAGGAAGAGGCAGCAAAAGGCATGGAGTTCTCTCACTTACCAAGGTCTGAAGAGAAGTACTCAGGTGAAGGTGAGGGGAGCTGTTGTTAGAATCGTGGGCAGCAAGTCCTTTTATACGATTCTAGGACCGCAAGACCCTCCCTTGTAGACAAAAACTGCCTTCAGGTGTCCTACCCTCAAAGGCCCTGACTAATTATTGAAAGTAGACTTCATCCTGAACCACCCTGTATTCATTAGCAGGTGTTTTATCCAATTCCATTCCCCTTTCATTATCCTGTTGTTGACACCTTTTTATGATTTAGGACACTTATTAAATTGCTGCCAACTCCCCTCCATAAAGAATGTAGGTGTGTCTAGGCTACAAGGCCCCTGTCTACTGAATTCTAGAGATTTGTGTAAACCCCATCTTCCCATGCTGGTATGGGTTTATCTGTTTTAAAGATGCCCTTTTATACTTCCCTTATAATCCCTACATATGTTTGCTTTAAACAAAGCCCTCCAAATTGAATTCAGGGGACATCGGCCTCAAAGGGACCTTCCTTAAGCAAAGCCAGCCATTGGTCCATCCAGCTCAATACTGCATTCATTTAATTCATTTATTTAATTAATTGATGTACCGTCCTATACCCAGAGGTCTCAGGGCGGTTCACAAAAAAGATCACAATATGTAAAATAAAGATAAAAACAATAACCCAATAATACTCCCCCCCAAAGAGCCACATTTGAAAAGGGCATAGGATGTCAATCAAATCAACCAGAGGCAGGGGCGTCCTACCCATAGAGGCTAGTGGCGTGGGGTGCCAGGGTGCCAAGTTCTGGAGGGCGCCAGGGAAGAGGCAGAGGCTGAAAGCGGCGTCTCCCAACATCAGCTTGCCGCCCTCGCCTGCCTCTGCCATGCTGCGCCAAAGCAGCGCCATGCCCGGAGCCTCTGCCTGCTGTGGCCACTGTGGCACAAAGTGGCCAGCTGAGCCTGGAGGTGCCGTGTCCAGCCTCCGCCTCTTCCCCACCAGAGGAGCTGTCCTCCAGCTGCTGTCCGCCTCCTCCAGCCCTGCCGGCAGCACCGTCCTCCCTAAAATCTCTGGGAAAGGGGGGGGCGGCGCTGGAGGGAGCTTTGTACCATGGCACCGGGTATGCTTAAGATGGCCCTGACCAAAGGCCCGGTTAAAAAGGAACGTTTTTACCTGGTGCCTAAAGGCGTATAATGAAGGCGCCAAATGAACTTTCCTGGGGAGAGCATTCCACAGATGAGGAGCCACTGCAGAGAAGGCCCCGTTCTCGTGTTGCCACCCTCCTGAACTCTCAAGGAGGAGACACATGAAGGAGGGCCTCAGAAGATGATCTCAAGGTCTGGGTAGGTTCATATGGGAAGAAGTGATCCTTGAGGTATTGCAGTCCTGAGCCGTTTTAAGGCTTTGTAGGTCAAAACCCGCACTTTGAATTGGGCCTGGAAAATCATCGTTAGCCAGTGTAGTTGGACCAGGATGGGTGCTATGTGCTCAAACCGTCTTGCTCTCCTACAATGCATTATGAGCAGCAGTGCCCTTGCAAAACAGCAGCCCACAGTACTGAATCCTCCACTTTACAGGTGGACAGGGGAGGATTAAATCCTGCTTGGGGGTCTACTTCCAAAGGGCATTCCCTGTGTCTTCCTGCCTGATGTTCAACGCCTTTATAGCCCCTGATCTTTCTGGGTGGGCTCACCCAGGGTGTTCCAGGGCTGTGTCCTCCCAACTCAACCATGATCCTCCCAGATTGGCTCAATTCAGTGAAGGTTCAAAGTCTGGATGAATCCAGTGAACAGCCTCACCATCTAATCCAGCATCCCTAAACTGTTTTTGAGTAGCTTGGCGTGGAAGCTAGAAACACAGGATGTAAGATTTTAGTTCATTTATTCCAAAGCAATGCAGTTCTATTTTGAATATTATCTAAAAAGCATATTTTGAGAGACCATTCAGCTGCAATACAAGGCTGCATTCAGGAAGGTAACATCCATCGGTCTTGGGAGACAATGGCACAGTCTGCCTTTGGGGAAGAAGTCAAACTGTTTGAAGGTTGCATCACCTGCCATGGCTGTAGAGACCAATAAGGGAGAGACATGTTTTGTTTCAACTGGGGCAGATGAAGGCATGGAGTTTTGCTGCTGCAGATGCACTACGACATTGATTCTGTCTGTGCCCCTCCCAGCAGCCATCCCTCCCTTGGTCACTTCTAAGGATACATAACCTGCCTGCATTCAGACGGCACTTTGTTCAGCGTTCCCAATGTTTCCGGCCCAGGTGATATCCCTGTTTGATTTGTTCTTTCACAAAATGTAAAAGCCACTTCTGGAAACCAAGTGCTATCTGATTTAGCGTTCTTATCCATGTTAGTTGCTTCCAGAAAAAGAAAAAGAAATCTGTAACCCTGTTAAGCTGGAAAATGGAGTTTTGCATTGTAGTCTTCCCATTGTTTTCATGGCTGAGTGGGGATCTGGGCTCCCACTATGCCACCACTGGCTTTCAGCTACATCACACTGGTTTTTCATGGTGGAATCACTGAAGAACAGAAGCATGCACACACACAAAAGGTGGCAACATGTCCAATGACATCTGCATATAGATCAAAAAGCTACAGTTCCATAATGCAACAGGTAACATGGTGGAAAAGGGACGTTAGCAAGTAGGACAGGAGCTTTAGTGCTCTGACCAGGAAAAGAAATGGCTAGAAAAACCCCCAGGCAGGGTTAGCATTTCTCTGCATGTACAGTGGTACCTTGGGTTAAGAACTTAATTCGTTCTGGAGGTCCATTCTTAACCTGAAACTGGTCTTAACCTGAGGTACCACTTTAGCTAATGGGGCCTCCCGCTGCTGCCGCCACGCAATTTCTGTTCTCATCCTGAAGCAAAGTTCTTAACCTGAGGTACTATTTCTGGCTTAGTGGAGTCTGTAACCTGAAACATATGTAACCTGAAGCGTCTGTAACCCGAGGTACCACTGTAATGTGTGTGGGGTTATGGTTTTTTTGAAAAATGGAGTACTTTTTAAAATTAATCAATCACAGAATAACTGGGAACCAGAGCAGAGGGAACTTAGGAGGGAGTGTGACATAGGTTGAAAGTAGACTGATATCTACATTCCTTTTCTTTGTCCCATCAATATCTGATGTGTGGATGGTTGTGACATGAGAGAGGCTGCTTTCTCTGTGGCTGCTTTTTCTGTGGCAGGCTAAAACTTCCCTGTTGAGACAGCCTCTTGGCATCTCTTGTCTCCCAAAACTTGATATTTAGTTGATCTTTGTTATCCTGAATTTATCTGCAATCTCTCTTTCCCTCCAATGAGCAAAAGGTGGAGTATACATGGCCTCACCTCTCTTATTATTTAATCATCACGACAACACTACAAGGTAGATTGTGCTGAGAGATAGTGACTGTCCCAAGTTCATGCGGGGAGTTTAATGGCAGAGTGAGGATTTGAACCAGCATCTCCTAGTACCCAGCCTAACAGAAAAGGATGTTCGTGTGTGTGTGTGTGTGTGCTCCTTTTTAATATAATTTTTATTAAATTTCCTGTTTTACAATGTCAAACACTCGTTTTACAACCTTAAGATATCAATGACTTCCCTTCTCTTTCCATGGTTTGCTTTACATTTCTTAAATCCCTCATATTTTTACAAAAAAACTAAACCAATCAGTATTCCACTTTTGCATCCATCAAAACTTATTTACACTGTTGTATTTATCTTAATGCTGCCAGCATTTTCAACTGTACACAATTATTTTCCATATATTCAATAAACGTTTTCCAATCTTCTTTATGTTCTTCTTGTTCTCTTATTCTATATCTTAATTCTGCAAGTTGTGTGTATTTTGTCAGCTTAGGTTGCCAAGCATCTTTGGTTGGGACCTCGCTCGTTTTCCATTTTTGGGTTAACCAAACACAGACTGCAGTTGTTGCATACATAAATAACCTTTTCTGACACCTAGGGATTTCATTCTGAATTATCCCCAACAGAAAGGACTCTGGTTTTTTTGGGCAAAAGTCCTTTGAAACATTTCTTTCAATTCATTATAGATCACTTCCCAATACTCTTTTCCCCTTTTACATGTCCATGACATATGAAAGAATGTTCCCTTTGCCTGTGTGTGTGTATTCCTTGTCTCCATAAAGAGAGAGGGTCCAGGTAGCTTGCAATGAATCTTAATACAAATGTCACAGGAAAAAAGAAAGCACAATGGATATGCCTAAGAGGGGGAAGTGATTCCCTCCACCAAATACACTCATTCTGAAAGCCGACTATTATGGGGGAACAAGGCTTGGAGCATGAACCCCCTTGAGCACCTTGAGTCCTCTCTCTCTGCTTTGGTGAACTCACATACCATAATTAAAGTGCTGCTTTGATTTCTTCAATATTACAGGGTAGCCATATGCAATCATTTCTTCAATATTACAGGGTAGCCATATGCAATCAAAAGTAGATGGGAAAAGCTGCTCATATGTCCAGGGACACAATGTTCCTTGACTACTTGATTATGTGGGCATAATTAAGGCTGGATTCAGAAATGAAAAACAGCAGGTGTTCATACAACCCATAGACAACTATGGATAGCTCAGACACCTGTTGTCATGAACTCATCTGCGCCAAGTAGAAAGGCACAGCATGAGCTAGGAAGCAGCCAGCAGCAGGGAAGCTTGCATTTCTCTCAGACAGCTGGGAGCAGTCGGCTGTCTGCTCCCTCTCCCCCTGACACTGAAAGGAATGCAGATAAGACGCTAGCAGAGGGTGGGATGGAGAGAAGCCAACTCGCTCAAGAAGCACAGGTAGGCTCAGAAAGCAGCAGGAGGAGTATTTCCTCAATGGAAGAGGAGGCAATTAATCCTATGAGCCCAAGGAGTAGACGTATGCGAAAGGTATTAGACAGGAAACAAAACCAGAAACGTAAGGGTCATAGGTTGAGGATGTTCTGCAGAAGCAGGAAGAACTCCTCAGAAGGGTCAACTGGATCGTAAGGTACGGAAGCTCCGATAGAGTGTCCTAGGCTGATTGTTTATTTTGCAATAAATCTTCCAGCTAATTACAACTTGCGTGTTGTGTTATCAAGATGGCAGCCTGGGCTCCTGACACCTATGGATAGCCCTTGGTCACACAAACCACCTCAAACCTCCCCATAATAGTCAGGTCAGGAGCTAATTTTGTCAAAACAAACCTTCCACTTTCACCAGGACTGGGAAGCCTTTCCCAGCTAGGCCTATGTTGCCTTCACAAGCCATAGATAGTTTTACCAACGTGTGTATTCTTTCACCATTGTGAGTTTGTCAGCTATTTAGGCCCAGGAGCACATTTCGAACCTGGAGAGACTATCATGGGCACTACACAGACACCAGAACCATGAATCCAAAATCTCTTTTGTTGCTTACATTATAATGCTTCTGTCACAGAGAAGGGCTGTGGCTCAGGGGTACAATAAGTGCATCACACACAACAGGTCTCAGGTTCAATGGCCAACACCTCCAAGTAGGACTGAGAAATGACTCCTGCATGAAGCCATGGAGGACAGCTTGCGTCTCAATTTGCGTAGACCAGAGGTGAGCATCATAGTGCCCTCCAGATGTTGTTGGATTATAATTCCCAAACACCTTTTCCATTAGTCAAGCTTTGACTGGTGCTTATTTCAAAGACCTGGCCAAATTGCGTAACAACTGAATGGCTCAGGCCATTGACACACTTGTTCCTGAGCCCTGTCTCCTGCTTTATGAAGCCTGCTTGGTTCCCTGGTATACTCTAGAGCACAGGGCAATGAGACAAGCTGGGAGATGGTTTGAATGCAAGTGGAGGAAAACTCCACCCCCATCATCCAGCCCAGAAATTGAGGTCCAACTCCGAGGACTTTCTGGCGGTTCCCTCACAGCAGGAAATGAAATTATAGGGAACCAGGCAAAGGGCCTGATTGGTAGTGGCACCCACACTGTGGAACACCCTCCTGTCAGGTGTCAAATTGAAAAACAAATACAGGCAAATCCCCATTTATGTGGGGTAAATCACGTATATTTGTAACACCATTGAAAAAGTCTGCAAACACTACATAATTGGAATCCATTGGTTATTCTTATTGGTATTCACTAGAGCAGCAGAAAGCAAGTCAATGCTGGCAAGCATGTCTGATTGATTCTTGTAGAATCAGCAGGGTTGAGCATTTCCAAGTGAAATACAGGACATCCATTATAATGGATTTATTATAATGACCAATGCAGTTAGTTTCATGCAATGTGGAAACAGGGCAGAGTGAGCTTGCAGTTGGAAAAATGAGAACCTGAAACTGGAATTTTGGTCCATCCTTTCATCTACACGGCAAGAGGAGACTTCCAGTCAATCTCTTTATCCCTACTCGCACTGGTGGGGGCAAGAGAGAGGGACCATGTGCCGTCCATCATCTGGCATGACTTCTGCAATCTTCTTCTCTATCTTCCCATCTTACATCCAACATAAAATGATGGACGCTGGATAAACCCCATTTCCTCATTCCTCCAAGATGTCTGTTTGCTTTTTCCGGGCTTTGTGGCCAGGCCCCAGGCCTCCCCTGTGAACCGGCTTATGCTGGACTGGATCATCTTCCTCCTGCCAAATTGGCCAATGGTGGTAGGAATTTAGAGAGCGTTCCCTTGGGCACGAGACCAACTGACCAATAGTGGCGTTTCATCCCAAGCCCATGGCAAGGACAAATGACTGGCTTGCTGGGACTTTTGGCCTCTTTTATGCCGCACTGGTTCTCCCATCCTCAAATCCTCACATTAGGGTTTTTCAGATGGTACAAGCTTGCTATGGACATTGTTGGTCGCCAGATTTAGGGGCTGGGCAAGATTTTTTCCCATCTGGCAAATTGACTCCACCATTTGTGTTCTTGCAATTGTCACAACTCTGTAAGGCAGATAGGCATTGGCTAAGCCTAGTCTTGGATGGAGGGGAGGTTGTAGCCTCTGCCTGCCCCTCCATGGTTAAGGGTATCCTGTTTAAAGTGGCAGACACTGATCATGTATTCACACTATAGGAACATGGATCAGAACAGAGCTGAGCTGTCATACACTAGACACTCCAGCCTTTGAAATGATTCACCAGTCATTGGGGCTCAAAACCAATAATGATGAAGGTGAGAATACTTCCAGCTAATTAAAAAGAACACCAGAAAATTATTTTGTCACAGAAACACCAACTATTAAAGGTGCAACAAAGCAAACCAATTAACAGGAACAGAATGAACTTCCAAAATGAGCTGCTGCATATATCTCAAAGCCAAGCACAACCGCAAATGAAAGAGAACCTTTATGAATATAGCACATGAAATCCCCACAGAGAAAAGTGGAATGAATACTAATATGAACATCTAGACATATGAATGTCTAGACATTTTTGCCTAGGCACATATAGCAATTTCACCTAGGAACACATAGCAATTTTGATACTTCTGGGCTGACTCAGTACCTCAGAGCTCCTAAGTGGAGCTCCATGGAGCCTGGATGACCCCATAGTTTGTCTCCCATTCTTCCTAATCAGCCCTGCAGTAAAGGAGGTTTGGATTGACTAAGCCATCCTTCTTCCTCCAAGAGGAAGTGGTGCAAACACCATTCAGGAGGTGCCAAAGAAGTACAAACAGTACAGAAAACTGCAATGGACAACTGCTCATCTTGGCAGCCACCAGGCACTCTGCTGTGGCCAACATTCGCTTATTGACTCCCTCCCATTAAGCCTCCAAAAAACTAATCAAGTGGGGTAGAACCCACACCACACAGCAATTAAATGAGGTGGCATGATGGCAACTGAAAGGAATCTTCTTGAGATGTATTTGATAGGAATCCTCTAGGGCTTAGGGTCACAAACAGCAATTACCCCCAGGAAGTGAAGCCAGATTGCATATAACAATTACCTCTTTAGCGCTAATTAAATGAATGAAACTGTATAAAAGGGCTCCACATAGAAGTTTTTTCTCCAATAGCAGGTTGAGGCTTCCCTTGTCTCCCATGTTTTCTCCTGGTGTTGGTATGTCTGCTTTTAAACTAAACTTTGTGGGAGAGGACCTCTCTTCTTGGAATTTGTTATTGTGCTTTTGACTTCAGAGGTTAATAGTTTGGGTTGGGAATGGGGAATGGTACATAATATATTATTGTTGGGCTGCCTAGAATTGTTACCACCTTGAATTTCTGTGGATAATTAGGTGAGATAGAAGTCCTTGTTTTTCTGGAAACAATGACTTGTGTGAGCCACAGATTTTGTCCAAAACTCATCATTGTCTTTGCAAAAGTGAAGCCATTGGTTTCACTGAAGATTTGATTACAGAGGCCCCAACTCCCCAAACAGCTGTAATTGAAAACTGTGTTTGTAATATCTTAATGTCCTGTTTTACTGGCTCTTTTCGAGGGGAATTTGTTAATTCTTTTTCTTTTTATGTGTTTTCTCAATCTTTCTTTGCCTCTGTTATTTATGGGGCTGTCAAGGGCCATCTGTCATGGATGCTTGAGTTGAGTTTTCTGCATTGCAGGGGGTTGGACTAGATGTCCCTCTCTTTTCAGATTTTCAACTGCCTTTCCACAATGTCATCTATAAACATAATCAAATTCTACAATTCTATGATTCTAAGTGTTTCTCTCCTTTTTTTTCAGATTAACAGCTGCCTTTCAAGATGTCATCTATGAACATCTGTGCATCCATCCAGTTACGTCCCATTCCTGTTCCTGTTTGAATTATTACAAGATCTAAAATATACAGAGGCTCTTTTGGTAGAATAGCTGACATCAACTTTATGTGAATAAATTCAGGGCTCACTGCATCTCGCCTGAAATACAGCTAGCTCTACCACTCTGGTGACAGCTCCTTTACTGAGAGAAGGAGTAACTTATTCCTATTTTGAATCTGAACATGATCCCAAGAGGAAAGGGGGGAAATGGTCCCTGAATTGCATGTGTTGGATGAATGGCTGGTGATTGTATGGGCTCAGGTGTCAGAAATGCTGGGTCTTCCCTTCTAGACAAGCCCAAATGGACTGGCTCAAGCATCTCTTAGCATCTCTGACACTCAGGGCTACACCTCTCTGCTCAGTGCATCTTTCTGTTTTCCTCCCTTTTCTCTTGGATATTGTCAGCGCTGCCTCAGGTCCTAGCTCACAGAGGACCAACGCCAGTTGCTCTTTATAAACAAAGGTCTTTATTGTGGTTCATTGTTGGTTTGACATCCGTGGCGCGCAGCGCTACGTCTGAGTCCTTAGACCGGCGAAGCTCCGTCTGACTCCTCCCCTCCCCTACACCAGTTCAAGACCCGAGCTTTGCTCCACCTCTTCCTCTCCTCCTTCTGCTCCTTTCTCCTCCGGGTCCTCCTGTCCTCTGGGGTTACCTCCTTCCTACTTTCTTTGGAGGTGGATTCTTCTGACTCCTCCCCACCCTTCCGGCGGGCTTTAGGACCTGGCTCCCAATCCGGGTTTTCTGCTGGCCCGCGCGCCTCCACATTTGAACTTGGCGCGCGCGCCCAGCCGCCTACTTTCCTCCTAACGGCTACACTGCTCCCCTCACTGCTTTCTCCTTCAGGGAGGCTGGCCGGACCTGCTCTTCCCTCCGCCCCCCCACTCTCTGACGGAGGCGTGGTCAGTCCAGCCTCACTCTCTCCTCCTGCAGGAGGCTCTTGTTTTAATCCTTGGGATTCTTCCCCCCCCCCGCTACGCTCTGGTGGGGAAGCTACCCCTGATTTCCAGCTGCCGCTTGGAGACTCCCCACTGGCCCCCCTTGCCCTGCCTCTGGGGGCCCCCTTCTGGGAATCCTCTGATTCGCTGGAGAGACTCATGGAATCTCTCTGATCACTGGCATACCCTCCTGAGCTCTCCTCAGATTGTTCCCCTTCGCTCTCCATCTCCTCCTTCCCCTGTGGCTCAGCCCCTGAGCCCATGACAGATATGTACCTTTTTCTCCCCTTGTACCTAATGTACTTTGACCAAAATTTGTGGGACACCAAAGTGTGAATGACATACACTTGTCATTCATTGACGGATCTCTGAATATGATGCTTCCAGTTTCCCAAGAAGCTCTGTTTTTCTCTGTATCCCTTTTATTGAATCACAGCAGGCAACCTTAAAACAGTCTTTTAATTATTTTACACTTCAATGCATTGTTTGCTTTTATTCTTATTCTTATTATTTATTGAATTTATATATTGCCCTATACCAAGAGGTCTCAAGGTGGTTCACAGAACAAAATCAAAATATAACACCACAAAATATATAAACAAGATAAAAGCAACAACCCAATAACCCCCCTCCCCCTCCAAACCCCCACATTTTAAAAGGGCATGGGATGTCAAACAAATCAACCAAAGGCTCCATTAAAATGGAACATTTTTGGCTGGCACCTAAAGGTGTATAATGATGGCACCAGGTGAACTTTCCTGGGGAGAGCATTCCACAGACGGGGAGCCACCACAGAGAAGCCCCCCTTCTCAAGTTGCCACCCTCCAGATCTCTTGATCTCCCACCCATCTGGTCTAGGGAACCACCCACTAACAGTGTCTCAGTCTTATCTAGACATCATACAAGGCAATCAAAGCAGTTTCTGTGCCAAAACTGTTCCTAATCCTTGATTGAAATGGATCCAGAAAATCAGTTTCTTCCAAAAACACCTTGTTCTGGTCTGCGACCACTCGCTCCAGAACCTTGGTCAGGAAAGGAAGATTAGCAACTGGCCTGTAGTTAGTTAGGTTTTCCGAATCCAGGGAAGATTTCTTAAGGAGTGGTTTTACCACTGCCTCCTCCAAACAGGCAGGGACCACAATTGTAGTGGTTAAGAGTGGTAGACTCGTAATCTGGGGAACCGGGTTCGTGTCTCCACTCCTCCACATGCAGCTGCTGGGTGACCTTGGGCTAGTCACACTTCTCTTCAGTGCTTTTCAGCTAGTGTGGTGAAGTCTCTCAGCCCCACTCACCTCACAGAGTGTTGTGGGGGATGAAGGGAAAGGAGAGTGTTAGCCGCTTTGAGACTCCTTCGGGTAGTGATAAAGCAGGATATCAAATCCAAACTCTTCTTCTTCTTCTTATACATTATGTCATGCATCTGTCCTCCCACTACAATAAATGCCACCTTTCTGTATCACCATTGGTTGTGGTTCTATTGAGTTTCCTTTTATTAGACTTATAGTCATTCATAGAATCATGGAAGTGTAGAGATGGAAGGGACCTTGGGGGTCACCTAGGAGAAGGACAGTCCACCACATTGCAAAGTAGTGCAGTCCACTGTTCAAAATCTCTCAGAGATGAGTCACTTCTATAGAAATTCCTTCCATCACATGGAAGATGGAGCGAGCTTGTTTTTCTCCTGCTCCTGAGTGTTGGACCAGAACCAATAGATTCAAATGAGAAGAAAGGAGATTCTGACCATCAGGCATTTCTGATGGTATGAGCTATATAGTGGACTTCTGGAGGATTTTAAACAGAGGCTGGATCACCATCTGTCAGGTAAATAAGCCACAGGCATGTGAATGCATGGAAATTAGTGAAGTAATTGGAACCCTTTATAGCATAGCTATAATGGTTATACCTGAAAGTATTACAAAATATAGACCCTATTATACCGAGGGAAAGTAGGGAAAGTATTCCAGTGCCCTGACTCACTTTATCAGCCATATTTGTAGGCTGATACTATTAGTTTTGCCACCTTGTTCCCAGTGATACTTGCACAGCACTTTATCTCAGACTGGATTTATCCAGCTTCCTAGCAGCTGGTGGAAAATGATGCAGGCACCTATTTTGCAGAAAGTCATGTTTGTCTCTCCATCCAGAGAGCAGGGACTTCCAGAGCAAGCGCAAGAGCAGGCAAGGGTGAGGGAAAGTGGCCAGAGGAGGGGTGGAGGAATGAAAACACATGAGGGGAAGGAAAGTGATCAAGGAAGCAAGCAATAAGTCAATGGGGAAATGAGCAGCAGGAAGCACTAATGGAGTGTTCTTGTTGGCACACAAAACTTATTAATAGGCTGAGAGTCTTTAGAGGCTGAAGAAAAAAATGGAAGACCTGTTTGGTCTGACTTTATGTCATTTGTGTTTGGGTTTGGACTTGATATCCCGCCTTTCACTCCCCTTAAGGAGTCTCAAAGCAGCTAACAATCTCCTTTCCCTTCCTCCCCCACAACAAACACTGTGAGGTGAGTGGGGCTGAGAGACTTCAGAGAAGTGTGACTAGCCAAAGCTGCATGTGGAGGAGCGGGGAAGTGAACCCGGTTCACCAGATTACAAGTCCACCGCTTTTAACCACTATACCATGCTGGCTCTGTGAGCATGGAGGAACATGGCTCTTGAATATTTATCCATAGCTAGTTGCTGTTATCAGATCAGGTGAGGAGCAGCTGAGCTGGATCCCTCCATCTTCTAGCCCCCAAACCCAGAGGCTGCCCTGGGACTTCAGTGCTTTTCAGCTAGTGTGGTGAAGTCTCTCAGCCCCACTCACCTCACAGAGTGTTTGTTGTGGGGGAGGAAGGGAAAGGAGAATGTTAGCTGCTTTGAGACTCCTTCTGGTAGTGATAAAGTGGGATATCAAATCCAAACTCTTCTCTTATTCTTCAGGTTTAACGAATGCTTTTTTCTGGGGGGGATGAAGGGGTACGCATACCCCTAAACATTTTGTGAATCTAAGTTTGGCCTCATTGAGGGGCAGTATTTCAATATGAGTAGGAAAATGAGAGTACCCCTAAACATATTTTTTTTAAAAGAAAAAAAGCACTGGGTTTAACCCAGAAATTTATTATTTATACCCCGCCCATCTGGCTGGGTTTCTCCAGCCACTCTGGGTGGCTTCCAACGGAATATTAAAATACAATAACCTATTAAACATTAAAAGCTTCCCTAAACAGGGCTGCTTTCAGATGTCTTCTAAAAATCTGGTAGTTGTTTTTCTCTTTGACATCTGATGGGAGGGCGTTCCACAGGGCAGGTGCCACTACTGAGAAGGCCCTCAATACAGGACATCTCATTTTACATTGAAATAAAGGACTATCCCGTATTATACAGGACTCGTAGCATCTCTTGATGGGTGCCATGTCAATAATAAAACTGTTGTTGTTGATTCAGGTAGGTAGCCATGTTGGTCTGACGCAGTCAAAATAAATGAAATAAATAAAAAATTGTCCAGTAGCACCTTAGAGACCAACTAAGTTTGTTGTGTGTTCAGACCCAGAGACCTCCCCCCGAAATAAAAACACATTTGCCTCAAATTTTAGGTTGGTTTTTGGCAGAATTTAGGTCACAACGTTATTGATTACAGAAAATGAATGGTTGCATAGGCTCTGGTTTGACTAGCTCCCTGCACCCTTGCAGGTAGCACTGACCCAGAGCTCTATCATCGGTCAGCCAAGGGTGAACACATCAGCTAGGTGGAAAAGCCCAGGGACAGACTCTGTTCACTCCCCAGATGCTCCCCTGGACTCAGGCATGGGCACAAACTGTGAGGAGAACCTGAGCTTACAGGGTTAAACAGCTCAGAGTGTACGCCCTGCCTACTGTTGGGAGGGGGGAACTTCTGTGTCATATCCGAGAGCCTACAGCCTTTGTTCTCTTTCTACTTTCGCTTTTGAGGAGAGTGGACGTGTTTTCACGATGCTGTTCGCTGTGATAGATTTTTTTTTTTAATGCAACATGACATCCTTTTATTGAATAGTACAAGCTATTATTATTATTTTTTTGAAAATGATATTTATTGAAAAAATTTTGGAATTACAAAAGAGAACAAAGCAGAAAAAGAAAAAGGAAAAAAAACAAAGAAAAAACAAACCACATCAAACAATACATATTGAAAAAACAAAAATACACAGCAAACACACAAAAACAAATCCATCATTCTCGAATCCTCAACTTTCATTACCTTCTTTCTTTGACCTCCTCCTCCTCCCTTTTTTTGTATCCTAGTTGTTAATTGTCGCAGCAAATCCTTTCCATATTTCATAATATTCTGTCATTACATTACCTTAATCTATTTTCATCTTATCTTATAAAGAACCTTAAAGCTTAAAACTTAAATCTTATTTTTACCAACTTTTCATAACCATAATATTCTTACCTAATTCTTTAAACATTTTTGCTAAAGCCAAGTAATTTCGTTCCAACATTTTTCTAACATTCATCAATTTTATAAAACAATCCTAGTAACAAAAAAAGAAATAAAAACAATCCAATCTTCATCCAGCGTCCCTTCCTCCTGGTCACGGGTTTTGTCAGTCCCTTTTATCCCATTAATCTAGCGCATTAACCTGGTAACCTTATATCCGAGGCCCTTAAGTCCCTTCCATGTCCCTTCCGCGGCTCTTCTTCATATTCTCCTTTCACTCGTGGGAACTCCAGCTTGGCAATGTTTTTGACCCTTTTCAACAAATCAGCCCCTTTTCCATAGTCCAGACTAAACTCCATGTGGTATTTAAAAACATGTTTCAGAATCCCTCCAAAATTAAGAGCCCCCACAACCCCAAACATCTCACGGCCCATTGCCAGACTTGAAAAGTCCAAACATCCCTGCATAGGGGGGTCTATCCAACCCCCCATTTCCAAACCAAACCAAACTTTATCTTTCCAAATCTGGCTTTTTCCAAGTTCATTTGTCAAATCCAAAAGCTCATGTTCCTGCAGGGTCACAGCTCCCTCCATCTCTGGCGCCCAAGATTCAGCAACATCCTCTTCTCTCATCTGTTCTGTCAGGGCACACTCCTGGTTTAATTCCTGGGTGGGCTCCATATAGTTTCCCACTGCCTGTTCAAAAATTCTGATTGCATCAGTCATCAAATCCGTCTTCTCATTTAATTGTTCCAGTAGGGCATTTGTTTTACAGAGAGCACACAACAGAGCTTCTGAATACATTGTCCTTCAAGGTCAAAAGTCTATTCCCACAATTGTAATCTGTAACAGCTGCAAGCTCCCTGGAATTGGTTACAGTTTCACAGTCTCCCTCTAGGGGGAAAACTTCTATTAGTTCTTTCTTTTAAGGACAAATCTAGCAACAAAGTTTCCTTTTTCAGATATCTTGTCAATATTTGTTCCTTTAAAAAGCGAAGGGGAACAATGGAATCACTATGTTTCTCTTCTTTTAGCTAACTGTCAAAAACGTTTGTCTCTGGTCAATGAGCTTCAAAAAGACATCAGTCCTGACACCCCGCTCCAGGATCAAGACGGTGGAAAGTTACTTTACTTTAAACTCACTTCTGCAGGTTTAAACAGTCCAAAAAAGATCCCCCTTCTTCTCCTGCTTCCGAAGGGGGTTCAACGATTTTAAATGATGGAAGTTAATCTTTTAGAGGCGATTTTCTGAGCTCTAGTTTACCTTGTCTTTGCTTTAATCTGTCTACAAAGAAACGGAAGGCTGACTTCCTATTTAGACCTTCCCGTTTCAGTGCCAAATTGAAGTAAATTTTTAAGTCCAATTCCTTTCTGCTCGCAAGTCCTTATTTAAAATTCAATTGTCCAAAATTTAAGTACTCACAGGTGATTTTTTTAGAAGCCAAATTGTCCCAGGAAAAAGGCAGTGCTCTCCGACAACGGCTATGTGGCTTCGCTCCACGGAAGAAGCAGTTGACTCTCAGCACCGCGCCACTTGCCCCTCTTCGCTTCGGAGCCCATTAGTGGGTTCCTTTGCGGGTTGGGGGGGCGCTAAGGGTGCCTGCCGAGTCCCATGGTCACAGGCTTCATCCGCCTGTGATTTTTGAAAGGGTCCCTGCTTCGCCGTAGCGAAAAAGACCCGTTTCGCGTGGAGCTAGTCCCTCCAGATCAGAGGGAGTCCGCCATTGCTGATGGCGCCACCCCGGAAGTCCTGTTCGCTGTGATAGATAATGGATAGTCTGCTGTAAATAAAAAACTGCTTCTAGCTGCTAATATCCTGAGTGGACTTTATTTAAGCACACTGAAGAATGCACTGGAGTTTTGAAGCTTTCTCTTACCGCTGCTGATCTCTGCTTTTGCTCAGAGCATCGGAATGTGGAGTTTGGAATGCAGAGGCCTGGCAAGAGCTACGCAGCCGAAGCGGGCTGGACGCCAGGATTTATCTGAGCAATAAATCAATCTCCTTTCAGACAAACCCCTCACAGGGGTTGACCAAACCAAGTTGAGTCCCTGGATTCCTTTAACAGAATACCCTTCACAAAGGGGGGGGGGGCGAGACCGTTCTCCCATCCCTATCACATGAGCCAGTGCCTATCCGCAACCTTACAGGTTGTGACGATTTGCTACGTGGCAGGCAAAACCCAAAGGGCAACAGCCAATCAGCCAAGTGGGGGAAATTCCTGCCGTGCCCCTGTCCCAACGACGGATACCACACGATGGCATAGCAAGGTCAATCGCAAAATGCCCTAAATATAGGGAGAGGTGGGTGGGTGTTCCGATGCATGAGCCAAAAGTGGAAGCTCTGGGTCACGTGCATAGGTATATATAGGTCCCTCGATCCTTTGAGACAGCACACCATTGGCCAGACTAAACCCAGTAACGAGGGACCTACCAATTGGGTGTTGTGGATATCCAATATACCCACCCACAACAAGAAGGTCAGCCTCCAGGTCTCACCGCAACACATGCCCTCTTTTAAGGAGGATACGCTTTCTGGGTATAAGCTTTCGTGTGCACCAGACCCTTATATATAGTGGGAGGGTGGGGTGGGGTTTTTCTCCCACTATATATCAGGGTCTGGTGACTTGTGTTTCTGTGTATCTGAAGAAGTGTGCATGCACACAAAAGCTTATACCCAGAACAAACTTTGCTGTTGTTGTTGTTGTTGTTGCTGCTGCTGCTGCTGCTGTTGTTGTTGTGACTCAGCCTGAAAGCTGCAAGTGAGAATATGAAATGAAAACTCTGTAGAACCATATCACTTTAACTGTGAAGCTGATAAGTTAGATTTATTGGCTGGGGTGGGGTGGGGTGGGGGACAGTGGCATGAAAGAACCCATACATTAAGCAACTTCAGAAAGGGAAAGAATACACTGCGGTGTAAATGAGCAAAAGATTAATGACTGGTTAAAGGTACACAGGGAAAAACAGAGCTTCTTGGGAAACGGGCAGCATCATAACTGTTTCAGGCCTGAAGAATGTCCAGAGATCCATCAATGGGTGGCAAGCTTCTATTATTCAGGGTCGCCTGAATAATAGAAGCAAAAAGGCAAAATCAGGGAAGCAAAAAGGTACAAATCTAAGAGAGAGAGCATCAAAACAGAAAGGAACATGGGGCAGTGAGGTGAAGGCGGAGTGGCAGAGATGTTGAGAGATCCTTGATCCAATCAAATTGGACTTGTCTGGAAGGGGAGTCTAGTCTCTGCATTTCTGACACCTGGGCCCATACACTCATCAGCCGTTACTCCAATATATGCACTTCACATACCACACACCCCTTCCTCTGGGGATCATGTTCCCATTCAAAAAAAAGGGACAAGCTCATCCTTCTCTCAGTAAGAAAGCTGTCAGCACAACATTTCAGGCAATGGACCAAGAAGGGTGGAACCAGGGAGCCCTCCAGATACCTGGTTGGGGGTGCTGTTGTGGAGTACTGTACTGCCACATGTCATAATAATAATAATAATAATAATAATAATAATAATAATAATAATACCCTGCCCATCTGGCTTAGTTTCCCCAGCCACTCTGCACGGCTTCCAACCGAATATTAAAAACAATACAGAGTCAGACATTAAAAACTTCCCAAAACAGGGCCGCCTTCAGTTGTCTTTTAAAAGTAAAATAGTTGTTTATTGCCTTGACATTTGCTGGGAGGGCGTTCCACAGGGCTGGTGCCACTACCAAGAAGGCCCTCTGCCTGGCTCCCTGTAACTTGGCTTCTCGCAGCGAGGGAACCGCCAGAAGGCCCTCGGAGCTGGACCTCAGTGTCCGGGCTGGATGATGGGGGTGGAGCTGCTCCTTCAGGTATAAAGGACCGAGGCCATTTAGGGCTTTAAAGGTCAGCACCAACACTTTGAGTTGTGCTCAGAAACATACTGGGAGTCATGAACTGGCAGGGCACCAGGGAAGGGGAAGGGGATCCCAGCGAGGGATGTAGCTATGATTGGTATACACTGGGACAAATTGAAGATGGGGAAGGGGAGGTTGGGGGCGGGAGGCACTCAAGGGACTTCAGAAGATGCTGAAAGGGCAGCCACCAGTTCACGGGAACCAGGGAAAGTCGACACATCATCAGAACCAAAGGTGGCCCCAGGTGATGGCCTGGGATTCGGACTTGGATGCTGAACCTGAGGGATCCCAGCCTGCACAGGGTTCCCCGCCTCCAGAACCAGCTGAGCCGGGGCTGGGGCATGAGCCCAAAGGGTCCTTACCTGTGCTGGGTCCTCAGGTGCAGGCACCAGCTGAGTCTGCTCTGGCTCCTGAGGTGATGGAGGACCCATTGCTGGCAAATGCTCCACTCTCAGCCCCGTCAGAGGAAGCTGAGGTTGCCTCTGGGTCCAGTAACCCTCCAGCCTCTCCTGAGCTGCAGAGGCTCAGGGCAGAGAGGTGGAGGGAACTAAGTTCTCGCAGAAGGAGTGCTCGCCTCCAGGCCAGGAGAGGTGAGTCACCTGAGGATTGGGGCCGCCCTATGCCTCGGGGCAGATAAAAGCTGGCCAGCCCCAGTCCCAAGTTGAGGGAGCAACAGTGTTGGTTGCTAGTTCCTGCCTGAACCCTGTCCTGCTTTCCTGCCTGAGCTCCAGACCCGCCCTGGCTTGCATGCCTGTTCCTGACTTCACCCGACTCCCTGCCCTGCACCCAGCTTCAGCTGCTACGGACTGCCTCCACATTGCACCTTTGACCACAGACCGGACTTGGACCTCGCCTTTCGGGTAACCCATGGGACCAGCACACCCCATCTGCATGAACACGGTGGGCTCTCAGGCATTGGGAACACTTTCAGAGGTAGGTGCGAGAACACAGCCCAGTTGACTGGTTGACCAGATCATGGGACTCCTTGGATTTGAGAGAAGGTGTGTTTGAGAGAAGTCTGCTTTGGGACCTCCACTGGCCTGTGATTTTGGGACTGATCCTAGGATCCCAACCTTGGCTCTTCTGTAGAGGTGGGAACCTGACCTTATGGTTTGACTTTGAACCTTTCTTATTACAGTGAACCTGAACCTTTATTTGAACACCTCACTGTCTAGCATTGCTGTTGGGACTGAGGGCACCATGAGGACTTACGCATTGTTATGACAGGGTTGAGCAAGTCGAGCATAAAGTTTATAGAATACACATCATGTGGAGAGAAATAGGCTATGTGTATGGGGACGTTGATCTTCGCTGAAAAGGAGACCATGACCCTGAAATAATGTGGGGTAGAACACATTACGTATGTTAAAATTTAAGCAGGCAAATGCTGCTGTCTATAAAGGCCCTCTTTAAATTATGATCTTAATTGTACAGTTAAAGGCATTGTAGGGAAATACTTTTGAAAGCATTAAAATTGGATAGATTAAATTATAATATACAGCTGCCAGAACTTTCACTTTTGTATAGATACCCCATTTTCACTTGCCTTCTGCAACGTTGAGAAGAGAGGCCATTGCAAACATTTAAGGGGAGGGCGGAAACAGAAGTGGGGATCTCATTGGGGCTCCATCCATCATCTTCCCACCTGCTCCCCGCCCCCGCCCCCACAGGGAGAATGGGGACTCCGTTCCTCACCCACAGGTAGTACAACAAGGCAGGAATACAAGGTACTGAGTATGTACTGAGTTGAATAGGATCCAAAAGGCAGCAGTCTGATTGGTCCTAGAACACTAGGATTCAGAATGCAGCAGTCTGATTGGTCCACAGGAGCCACCCAATCCAGCTCCAGGTGGAAGGGAATCCGCAATCTGATTGGCCTGCAGGAGAATCCCAGAATTAGCCAATTACGTGGGGCCCATTGTGTAAATAATGTATATAAGGCAGACATTCTGGGGGAACTTCCATTCCTCCTCACCACTACGAGCTGAATAAAGAGCATGAAATCCACTCTCGACTCCGAGTATATTTCACAAAGGATGTGTGAACTACCTTTCATGAGCTGGACAGAGGGGGAAACAATGAGGCAGCGACCCTAGGTGCACAATTTTGAGGGGGCGAACCATGCAGGTGGGCAAGGGGTGAGTGAGAGACCTTTGCAGTGAGACCAGCAGGGATGTCTGAAGAGTCTCATTCAATTTCTATCTGAGACATAGATCTAGGAAAGCCAACACAAAGTGTGAGAATATGAAGGTACATGGGTTGACCTGATAGGTTTCCTGGGGCCATTTTTTATTTTTTTGCCCCAGGTGACAGGCACCTTCCTCACCACCCATTTTTATTTTTGCTTGCAATAAAATAAAGGCATGCAATCACAGTAAAAAGTGGCATTAGTGGTGACGTGTGTCACCTGTCAGATCGCTGCAGCTCAATCGTTTCTGGCATTGGTGTTGTGGTTCAACACTGAGCTACTTATTATTTGAACAAGAAATATTTACCTTTGGGGGGAAGGGTAGCCCTCTGTAATCAACTTTAAAATCTAATTTCTTTGGTTTCGGACAAAATCTGTGAATCACACATCTCCATCTTGACTGTGAAATGCCTAAGGTAAAGGGACAAGGGACCCCTGACCATTAGGTCCAGTCACGGACGACTCTGGAGTTGCGGCGCTCATCTTGCTTTATTGGCTGAGGGAGCCAGCGTACAGCTTCCGGGTCATGTGGCCAGCATGACTAAGCCACTTCTGGCGAAGCAGCGCACAGAAACGCCATTTACCTTCCTGCCGGAGCGGTACCTATTTATCTACAATGGTACCTTGGGTTACAGATGCTTCAGGTTACAGACGCTTCAGGATACAGACTCCGCTAACCCAGAAATAGTACCTCAGGTCAAGAACTTTGCTTCAGGATGTGAACAGAAATTGCGCAGCAGCGGCAGCAGGAGACCCCATTAGCTAAAGTGGTACCTCAGGTTAAGAACAGTTTCAGGTTAATAATGGACCTCCAGAACGAATTAAGTACTTAACCCGAGGTACCACTGTACTTGCACTTTGACATGCTTTCAAACTGCAAGGTTGGCAGGAGCAGGGACCGAGCAACGAGAGCTCACCCCGTCACGGGGATTCGAACCCCCAACTTTCTGATCGGCAAGCCCTAGGCTCTGTGGTTTAGACCACAGTGCCACCTGCGTCCCTTGTGAAAATGTCTATTTCAGCTAATTACCCACAGAAACTCAAGATGCTAACAGTCTCAAGCAGCCCAACAATCCCAACTTAAACACAAGTCCCAACTATTAACATTTGAAAGCAAAAGCACGACAACACATTCCAAAGAGAGACATTCTTCCCCCAAGAGATTCAGTAAAAAACGGTTCATACCACCAGCAGCCGAAGAAGCCGACTATGCGAAGATGGAGACAAAGGCTGCCGACAGACGCTGTTGGAACAGAGCTGTGTATGACATCCTTTTATAGTCTTCCATTCACAAGGTCAGAGCCCTGAGGCAGCCCTAAAGAGCTAATTGTTATATTATCCCTGGATATTTACAACCCTGTTTTTGACCATTAGCCGTGTGGGAGTTCCCTCAACCACATGCCAAAGTGATGCCTTTCATCTGATGTTATGCCGCCTCATTCGGAAAGACTTTGTTCTTGTTAATTGCTGTGTGAAATGATTTTCACACACACACCCGCCCCAAGATGAGTGCTTTGGAGGCTTAATTTAAAAATAATGAGCCAATGATGGCTACAATCCTTACATAGAGAAATGTCTGGCGGCTGCCAAAATGGGCAGCTACCTGCTGCACTTTACTGTACTGTTTGTACTTTCTCGGGGCCTCCTGAACGGCATCGACACCACTGCCAATAGCTCTTGGAGGCGGAAGGATGTTTTAGTCATGTGCAGTTATGCTAGGCTTGAGATGGACGCAGCATTTTGGAAGTTCTCTCAGTTCCTGCTAATTCATTTGTGGTGGTGTTCGCAGGGGTCAGCAACCTAAGGCCTATGGGCCACAAGCAGCCCACAGGGGTCATTTGGCCAGCCCACAAGCTGCCCCCAAACCAAAACGGCCACTCGGCGAGTCCCCCAAACCAAAATGGCCACTCGGCGAGTCCCTGCACGCTACGCTAAAGCAGTGTGTTGCGGTGCGGTGCGGTGCGGTGCTGGTACTTGCTTCTGCGGTGCCGGAAATGGCATCTGTGTAAATGCCAGAAATTGTGTCTGTGCAGACACAGACACCGGAAATCGTGGGTGCCTTCAGATGTCTTCTAAAAGTCTGATAGTTATTTATTTCCTTGACATCTGATGGGAAGGCGTTCCACAGGGTGGGCACCACCACCGAGAAGGCCCTCTGCCTGGTTCCCTGTAATTTTGCTTCTCACAGGGAGAGAACCGCCAGAGCTGGACCTAAGTGTCCGGACTTAACAATGAGGGTGGAGATGCTCCTTCAGGTATACTGGACAGAGGCCATTTAGGGCTTTAAAGGTCAGCACCTACACTTTGAATTGTCATTGGAAACATACTGGGAGCCAATGTAGGTCTTTTAGGACCGGTGTTATGTGTTCTCGGCGGCTGCTTCCATTCACCAGTCTAGCTGCTGCATTCTGAATTAATTGCAGTTTCCAGGTCACCTTCAAAGCTAGCCCCATGTAGAGCGCATTGCAGTAGTCCAAGCGGAAGATAACCAGAGCATGCACTACTCTTGGGAGACACTTCAAATAACTGCATTTACTAAATCTTTAGCCCATAAGGGGGATTGTTGGCATTCTCTAACTACTCTTGAATCCTTAATTGTTCCTATATCTCTGATTTCTAAAGGCTTGATATCCAGTATTTACAAATTACTAATAAGCCAGGCAATTGGCTCTCCACCAAGTCTTAGGATAGCCTGGGAGGGTGACCTTAAATATCAAATTGAAGAATGTAAGTTGGATAAATGGGATCAGATTTTGGTAAATGATTCTTTAAAAACTGTATCTTCTCAAAATCCACTTTAAAAATCATACTTAGGTGGTATTTGCTTCCAGTGTGCCTTTCCAAAATCAATACAAATATTTCTCCACTTTGCTGGTAGGACTGTAAGACTATAGGAACTTATATGCACATATAATGGGAATGTGAGGTTTTATATAATTTTTGAATAAAGGTTTTTACCATTATCTTTCTAAACACGGATCAACCATTAACACCAGATCCAGCCTTGACCTTGCTTTCAATAGAAAGCAATACAAATCCCAGAATAAGTCTCTGGTCTTTTTATTGTTAGCTGCAAGAACAATGTCAATAGCCAGTCAATGGAAATTTGCTTAACTCCATTGACTGATTATTGGTTTCGTAGATTTCAGTTACAGATGGGTAGCCGTGTTGGTCTGCCATAGTCGAAATAAAAAAATTCCTTCCTGTAGCACCTTAAAGACCAACTAAGTTAGTTCTTGGTATAAGCTTTCGTGTGCATGCACACTTCTTCAGATACACACAAAGTATCTGAAGAAGTGTGCATGCACACGAAAGCTTATACCAAGAACTAACTTAGTTGGTCTTTAAGGTGCTACAGGAAGGAATTTTTTTGGTTTCGTAGAGTTTGGGATATCTCACACAGAGACAACTAGAAAGGTAGCCAGGAAAACTCTAAATCAGATTATTTTTTATGCTATCCGGTTTAAATTTTTGATGTAAGTCAATGCAACAAAGATGGAACACAGAGCCCCCAGTGGTTCAATTAAGTCTGTGGAAAGGATATATTTTAGAAGATTAGGATAAAGTGATTTCTTGAAGCCTTGGGTTGTGCTGGCCCATTTAGTCTAGGGTTACCAAACATCCCCATTTCCCGGGGCAGTCCCTGGATTTGTGAATAAGTCCCTGGACAAATTCCATCCCCGGAATGTCCCCGGATTTCATCTAATGTCCCCAGGACAGTTGGCTGGCTTCAGGAACTGCTCAGAAGTCCCCATGTGATGGTGGTGCAGGGGCTCTAAGATGCAGCTTCCGGGCTGCGTCCACCTTCCCTGACCCCAGCAACTAATGGGATCCCTCAGCTGGGAAGGGATGCTTCCCGTTGCCTAATTAAGAGATCCTTGCCCCCTCCTGCTTGCATGCAAGCTCTGATAGGCAGCATGAAGCCTCCCTTCACAGCTGAGAGATCCCCGCCCCCTCCTGCTTGCACACAAGTAGGAATGGGATTGGGTCTGCTCTGATGGGAAGGGCGGCATTGCGCTGCCCAAGCCTCACCGTCACCGCCACTCTCGGCCCTCCTTCTCCGCCTTCCATGCCTGACCTACCGAGCACTGCTTCCCCCCCACCACCAAAGAACCAACAACTTGGGCTGCCCAGGCTCATGGAGAAAGGAGATAGAAGCCTCGGAAGAAGGGGAAACGTGGCGGTTGAGGTCAAGGCAGCAGCCGCCTCTCTGCCACCGCCATCGCTGCAGCATCAACGTCCCGAACGTGTAGTGTTTATTTATTTAAAGTGTCCCCGGATTCATTGAAATAAATCTGGTAACCTTAGTCCAGTATCCTGTTCTCACAACCAGATGCCTGCACAAAATCCGCAAGCACAACAAGGCTCTCCCCTCCTGCAGTTTCCAGAAACTGATATTCAGTAGCATTGCTGCCTTCAACCAAATGGTGTTCCTTTTTAATTACAGTCAACAAGACTGCTGGATTGAGGTTTCAGTAATACCCATCCTTTAATGCTTAATGAATCGACTAGTTGGGTAGGTGCCAAAAGGATCAAAGGAAACATTCACAGTTCTTTGCCTGGCTCTCATAACTGTAATGAATAATAATGAGGAAGTATAGCGTGTGCCCTGGAGCAAAATGTGTGAAATATTATCTTTGCAATACTCCGAGAGGCAGGCAGCACGTCGAAAGTACAAACAGTACAGCAAAGGCAAAAGGCAACTGTTCCATTTGGCAACTGCCGCTCCACTACAACCGTAGCCAGCACCACCTTATTAGTGTTATTTTATTACACCTCCAAAGTATTAATCAAGGGGAGGCAGAAATCATGCCACACCGCAATTAACAGGAACAGGGAGTCTTCCCAAATGACACAGCAGCAAATGAAAGGAGTCCTCTTGTAAGATGGTGGTTGATGGGACTCCCACAGAGCCAAAGGCCACAGACATGATCGCAAGTATACAGGGATTTTAAAAAATATTTTTGATTGGTTTTTACAAAAGGTACCCTCATTTCTTTGCACTTTCAACAAATATTGGAGCTTGTTCTATACATTTTGGATAACTTAGTAGGAGTCAGATACCACCAGTACATCATTTTCATATAATTTTCTTTAAGTGTACAACATGCTGTGAATTTCAAATCTGTTCTCCATAGCCTCTTCCAATCTGCCTTTTGTGCATTATGTCCTAAGTCCTTGGCCCAGTTTATCACAGCCGATTTAACCTGTTCATCCTTTGTATGCCACAAGTATACAGGGATTGAAGTGAGACTGCAAATGACAATTGGATCTTTTGGACTGACTTGAGAACATGAAGCTGTGAATGAAGAGAAATAAATGATTCCTTAGTGAGCTATTTTACCATTCAGCCTTCTTGGCCTTCTTGAAGCTGCTCACCTTAGAAATACAGTGGTACCTCGGGTTAAGAACCTGATTTGTTCCAGAGGTCCGTTCTTAACCTGAAACTGTTCTTAACCTGAAGCACCACTTTAGCTAATGGGGCCTCCAGCAGCCGCCACGCCGCTGCTGCGTGATTTCTGTTCTCATCCTGAAGCAAAGTTCTTAACCCAAGGTACTATTTCTGGGTTAGCGGAGTCTGTAACCTGAAGCGTCTGAAACCCGAGGTACCACTGTGTTTCAATATAATTATCTGCATCACAATACAGTGGTACCTCGGGTTAAGAACTTAATTCGTTCTGGAGGTCCATTCTTAACCTAAAACTGTTCTTAACCTGAGGTACCACTTTAGCTAATGGGGCCTCCTGCTGCCACCGCACCGCCACTGCACAATTTCTGTTCTCATCCTGAAGCAAAGTTCTTAACCCGAGGTACTATTTCTGGGTTAGCAGAGTCTGTAACCTGAAGTGTCTCTAACCTGAAGCATCTGTAACCTGAGGTGCCACTGTAGTGGTTCTATTGTCTCCATTTCATTATCTTATCTGTGGGAATCAGACTCAGGTTTGAGGAGGAGTGGTGGTTGCTCAAAACAGATGTGGTTTTGGGGATGATGTGGATGAAATAACCATTCACAGAATTGTAGAATTGGAAGGGATCACAAGGGTGATCTAGACTGGATGTACTACAGCACCTGCAAATGCAGGAACCTTTTGCCAAACGTGGGGCTTGAACCCACAACCTTGAGATTAAGGGCCTCATGCTCTACCAACTGAGCTATCCCAGCTTCATGCTTCCCCACTTCTTATATGGCATTCAACCAAGATCAAAAATCTAATATGGATGTTCCTAATGAATTGTTCTGTACCCAACATTCCATATCTGCTTTGGACTCAGCCCCCAATAAGCCCAACTCACTCTGGGCCAAACTAGAGACACAACACCCTGGATCCCTATCCCAAATTGGTTGGGGCAGGGGGTGATGTTTAATGAGGCGGCTTAAAAAACAAACACCCAACTAAACATATGGCTGGAAGCAGACAGGGCAAAGTGTCACGAACATGCCAACCCAAAGCCAAGAAGTACAGCCTGAGATAGAAAGCAGTCAAACAGAGGGAGAACAGAGACGCCTGCAGATTTCTCAGACAACTGGAACTTGTGGGCAGACAAACCCTCCTCTCTCGGGAGTTAGTAGGAATGCAGCTTATCAGCTCGGAAAGGGTGGGCTGGATGGTAGCCAGCTCTCTCAAGAATCTCAGTCACTCTCGGCCCATAGGAGGGGGAGTAGTTCTTCAACGGAAGGGGAGTTTGCTGACCCTATTAGTCCCAAGACTAGATGAATGGGGACGGTCTTAGACAGAAAACAAACGACGAAAAGTAAGGGTCAGAATTTCAGGCTATTCTGCAGGTCCCGGAAGTACTCTTCAGAAGAGTCAACTTGATTTGATGCATGGCTGCTCGGCGGGAGCGGTTGTGGTGAACAACTTGTTTTGCAATACATCTTCAAGCTAAATACGTCTTGTGTGCTGTGTTAGCAAGCCGGCAGCCGGCTAGCTCCTGACAGAAAGGAGACATGGTGTCTCTCTCCCCCAATCCCCATGGGGGTTAATTTCTGCAGGGTGGTCTTTCACAAGTGTTTTTTTTTTCCTCCAAAGAAGGCATGCTTGGGAAGAAGCACCTGGCAAGTATGATTGCCTCCTTTCAACAGCTGTTGAGTGGAGACATTGAGAGCCAGTGTGGTGTAGTGGTTAAGAGCGGTAGACTTGTAATCTGGGGAACCGGGTTCGCGTCTCCACTCCTCCACATGCAGCTGCTGGGTGACCTTGGGCTAGTCACACTTCTCTGAAGTCTCTCAGCCCCACTCACCTCACAGAGTGTTTGTTGTGGGGGAGGAAGGGAAAGGAGGATGTTAGCCGCTTTGAGACTCCTTCGGGTAGTGATAAAGTGGGATATCAAATCCAAACTCTTCTTCTTCTTCTGTGGGACACTGCTTCACCAGTGGGGCAGCAGGCAAGAGGCAGTGTCAGGTAGCATTGGGCTGAAAAGGGCTTCATGCTCCAAATGAGTACCCCACACCTAAAGGCATCCATCTGCCACCCCTTCTCTGGGGAAGACATAGCCAGCAGTTTGGTAGGGCTCAGCCTTTTGTGGGTTATCCTGCCCAATTCCTGCTTCTAAGTTCTGTCTGATTCTTATCCTCTTAACAACCCCAGATGAACCCAGTCTGTCCTACCTGGTATGCATCCATCTTGAACTATTTCAACCTGACTTAATTGATGCCTGGATCCTTATGATTAAGCCCAATTTGATTTGGTATTTGGGTCATGGTGTGCATCCAGTACTACTCCTACTCAGAGTAGTTCCACTGGCATTAATGAAGTTGACTAGCGTGGGTCCTTTAATTTCAATGGTTTTACTCTGAGTAGAACTTAGTGCTTAGCACATAGCAACCTATTATGATAAAGCGCACTAAAGCTGCTTCATCCAACGTTCTGAATGCATAGAAAGGTACAAATTTATGCTACCAAGTCCATAAAAGTCTAAGAATTAAAGTGTACAAATTTCAAAGTACAAATCACACTGGTCTGCTGTGCTTCTGATCATTCTCTGCTGGATCAAAGCAAAGGTGCATCTAGCCCAGTAGCCAACCAGAAGTCTCCAGAAATCCTAAAAACAGGGAATTCAGGGAAGGAATAGACCACTATTATTATCTTATATGAATGTGGAGGCCAGAGAAAATGATGTTAATGAATCCACTTATTGCTGACTGTTGAGTGACCATCTGTGAGAATTAATAATGAATGGTCTTTCTGAGAACTTTATAGTATATGGCATGGATAGGCAAACTAAGGCCTGGGGCCTGGATCTGGTCCAATCGCCTTCTAAATCTGGCCCACGTACGGTCTGGGAATGAGCATGTTTTTACATGAGTAGAATGTGTCCTTTTATTTAAAATGCATCTCTGGGTTATTTGTGGGGCATAGGAATTCGTTCATTTCCCCCCCAAAAAATATAGTCTGGCCCCCCACAAGGTCTGAGGGACAGTGGACCGGCCCCCTGCTGAAAAGGTTTGCTGAGCCCTGGAATATGGTGTAGCTCCTATCTTCCTCTCCAGCAGCTCCTATGAGCAGCCCAAGGAAAGAGGCCATGGCGTGCTCCCTTGCAGCCACAGTTTCCGCCAGCACTCAGGACATGAGCCAGATCCTCCTCCTCCCTGAGCTTGGTGGTGGCAGCACCGGTGGGCAAAATAGGGACATTCCAGGATCAAATGAGAAGCTGGGATGGCTTTCATAATACCTGGGAAATTGGGAAAGTTGGATAGTATGAAATGCGGGTGGGATCTCTGTGGTCTTTCAGATGTTCTTTGTCTATGATTCTCATCATCCCTGACCATTGGCCATGTTGGTTGGAGCTGAGGGGTTTTGGAGTTCAACAACATCTGGAGAACCATAGTTTCATTTCCCCTATCTTAAGTGGGTCTCAAAATAAACTTATAGATATGTGAGGACCTCCATTGTATCTGGATCCAACTTCAATCTCATCCATTAAAGCAGAAGTCAAATGTATGTACAGAATTTCCACCCATCAAGGTGCAGTGTCTGTGTAAATCTTCTAGCCCTTTTGCCCATTGAAGTCTGAGAGGCTCTACCATTTTGAACATTTCACTAGTTGCTGAAAAGTATGCTACTACTAAAGTATTTCCCAGAATGAGTCACTGACTCATGACAAACGCCTGATTCAATTAGGAGGGCTATTTCCATCTATTTTATTTTATTGTACTAATACTGATGTCTGTCACTCTGATATTTGTTAATGTTTTGTCTTCTTTATATTTTCCATTTACATAAATTACTGGTGTCTTTATATATATATATATACACACGTGTATGTGCACGCACGTGAGTAACTGTGAGTAACAGTTCCCAAGATTAGAGAATATGGTGGATTTGAGTTTATTACTGCGTTTCTGAATGTGTCTCTTTATTCAGCATATTGGGTGACAGTACAAAAAAGAATATGAGCGTTGTGTCCATCCTGTTTTGAATGTAATCCATTCATTAGCGTGCCTGCAATCTGAAGCCTGCAGAACTGCCATGGAATCTGTTCCAAGAAGCTCCCTTGCATTCCGAACCAAGTTACATGTACGTTTTACATTGTGGGTGGCTCTCCGCAGCTCTAAAATTATACAAGGCCAAAACTTTGGCACAACTCCTCCATGGTTCCTTTTTGGGCCCACCTTCCTCTGCTTTCTCCCCACTTGAGAGAGTTCAATCTAGACTTCTTAGTGCTCTCCTCCAAGTCCCCAGATGTGTCTCAAACGCATGGGTTAGATTGGAAACGGGGGTGATGAGAGTGGAGGCTAGCATCTGCCTAACATCAATCTGCAAATGGCTGACATTGAACCTGCTCCCCCGAGGGATAGCCCCATTGATCTTCTGTGACCAATTCCAGTCGGGCTGGCAAACTGCAGTCCTGAACACCCTCTGGAAATTTGGTTTTGCCCCTCAAGCCCTTCTAAGTCTGGGCTTGGGCCAGGCAAAAGCTATGGTCAGGCAAAGTATATTAGACACCAAGAGACAGCAGGACTATACAACTGGAGAAATCGAGAGATATATAGCCGCACCGGCAGCATATCTCTTCTTTCTCGTTTCTTGGGATGCAAGAAGGGCCTTTACACTCGCCAGACGCTCAGCTCTTCTCTCGCCGGTCTTGGGTGGAGCTTTTAGAAAAGTCCCCAATGCTCAGAGACTTTGCACCTGTTCACTGGGAGAGATAGGAAGCCCAGAACACTTGTTCTTTAGATGTCCCTCTTATGAAGAGGCACGTAGTAATATCATGGATCCCCTACTGGTGAGGCTCACTGACCTCCCGCAAAAGCAAAAATTTGACCTTTTGCTGTTAGGCAAAGACAAGAAGATGACCGGGATGGTCGACAGATTCTGTGTACAGATCTGTAGGCGCAGACCATCACCCAATTCAAAATAGTCCGGCAATACTTATTGTTTTTGGAAATGAAACCCCAGAAACATTGAGATTTTGATTAAAAAACTGGGCATTTAAAAATCTGAAAACAATGGATGTCACCAGTGCTTTTTTCCCTAAAACAATGTCAAGGGCTACTCTGGTTTCCCTACTCATACTGAAATACTGCCCCTCAGTGAGGCCAAACGTAGACCTTAAACGCAATTTTTTTTTTTTTTGCGTCCTTTTGTATAATCCAATAACATAAGGGTTGGGACATGGTGGCATTAGTAATGAAGGATATGTGCTTCCAACAAAGGCATCCAACCAGGGACTATAATAATCTATAATGAAATATAAACTCTTGAATGAGAGTACACTCTTCCCCCGTGGGGTTAATCATTGAAAGAAAAATGTTTGTGAGATTTCTAGGCATTTCTGCCAAGTGCGCATTAGGAAAGAGCAATGCTGACTCAAGGCGTGGAAGCCAAAAGCAAACGGTATAAATGCTCCAGACATTTCTGTCTTCCTCACCAGAGTCTTCCAGCTTCCCTTGACTTCGGTTGCTCAGCCTTTCCTGCTGTTGGTAAGTTGTCTTTAAATCAAAGCTTTCATAGGAAAAGGGCACAGAGGCATTCGGTGACTCTGGAGGAGATTCGCTAGGGATTGTGTTTTGAAAACTTAAGGAACAGCTAGAGCTATTTTTGGTCATCTGCATACTATCCCTTGCTTTTTCCTGTAGGACTTATTTCAGTCATTAACAGTCGTCAACAGGTTTACCATACCCATTGAGTCAATCACCCATCTCCTACTAACTTCATGAGAAATGTCTCCCCTATATATCTTCATTCTTCTTTGGTAATCACTCATAGCCGAGTAAGATTGTCTTCCATAAACATGGTTTTAACAATGAGTCCCTAAGTGACTGTGGAGGCCAATTCTGGATCCACACATCCTTCCACAGTGGGGACATTGGTTTCTGGGCAGGATTTGATCACGGTGTGGATTTGCCAAGGGTGCCTTCCTCATAGCACGTTTCTCCCTTGAGTCCTGACTATGAGTGTCTTCAGAGCCCATGACATCTTTGGTAAAGGCTGTTCTCCAACTGGAACACTCGCAGGCCAGTTGTCAGTGTTTATACTACATTTTTTTAAATTTGCCTTTAGACAGTCTTTAAACTTCTTTTGTTGACCACCAGCATTACACATTCCATTTTTATGTTCGGAATAGAGTAGTTGCTTTGGAAGAGGATCATCAGGCATCCACATAACATGACCAGTTCAACGAAGTTGATGTTGAGGAATCATTGTTTCAACACTGGTGATCTTTGCTTCTTCCAGTATGCTGATATTAGTTCGCCTGTCTTCCCAATAAATGTGTAAAATTTTTCTGAGACACTGTTAAGGTCTGGTGACTTTTGTTTCAGAGTATCTGAAGAAGTGTGCATGCACACAAAAGCTTATACCCAGAACAAACGTAGTTGGTCTCTAAGGTGCTACTAGACATTTTTTTATTTTATTTTTGAGGAGCAGGGTAATTAGAAAGTTGCAAACTTTCACATTTGCCTCATAGATTTGGTGTGAATCGCAGTGGAAACATGAAAATACTTACATAGCTGGAATAGTGTAATGGATTTGTTTTAGCCTGAGTGGATTGTCTAATCCAGGGACACAAAGTGCATTATGAGGAATGAGGATTCACTCTATTCACATACTGAGGGTACTACAGTCGTACCTTGGTTTTTGAACAGCATAGTTCTCAAACGTTTTGGTTCCCGAACGGCAGAAACCCGGAAGTGACTGTTTGCGAACAATTTTTGGAAGCCGAACATCCAATGGGGCTTCTGTAGCTGCCGATCGGCTGCAGGAGCTTCCTACGTCCCATCAGAAGCCGCGCTTTGGTTTCTGAACGCTTATGAAGTTGAACGGACTTCCGGAATGGATTCTGTTCGACTTCCAAGGTACGACTGTATAGGAGAGTTTTTTTTATCTGACTAAGCCTTTAACAAAGTAACCAAGGACCACCTAAGGTCACTCTTTGAACTTGTATACCCCCCTCCTCAAATTTGTAGTTTTGACTCGCCCAATGCTGTTGCCATGCAGGTGTGTGAGGAACGAAGACCTCATTCTCCCCACAAAAAGGGAGGAAAAGTTGGGAGGATAAGGGTTTTTTTGGTTATTTTGTGTCTGTATATCGCCTTGCTAAAAATCTATCTGCTTGCTATATTTTACTATTTCCTGTGATGTAACTGGACACCACTTTCAGAAAAGATTGCTCATAGTATTTATTGATGCAAAATTTGTAATTAAACAGAATCCGAGTAGACATTAGTGTACACCATCTTAAACACTTTCATGTTATTTTTTTCCAGATTGACACCAGTTGTTCTACGATGACTACAGCTGTAATGACACCCATTATGAAATGCCGCATGCCTATTGAAGTAATGACGCGGGCAGACGACGGAACACTTAGGCCGATGACAATTTGGGTGGAGATGGAGATTGATGTTATGAAAGAGGGAACAAACACCACTCTCCCCAACCCCAGCCCTGCCCAGATAACTCAGGCTAGCATGCTTGCTCCTTCACCAGCAATGCAGCTGCCTTCACTGATGCAACCAAATTCTTTTGCTTACAATCTCCCTTCTCATCCAGCAACAGTTCCTATACTGAGACGAAGATGAGCTTGTCTCTCTTTTGAATGGGATTTTGATCCCCCACAGGAACGGGGTGTGGGGAATGGTACCTGAAATGCACACCATGGATCAACGTCTAATGGCCATTTGTCATGGATGCTGTAGTTGAGATTCCTGCATTGCAGAGGGTTGGACTTGATGGCCCTTGTGGTCCCATCCAACTCGACAATTCTATCATTGTATGGTGTCAGGAATGCCGAGCCTCCACCATCCAGACAAACCAGAATGGATTGGATCAAAAGGTTGCTCAGCATCTCTGACACTCTCGCCTACACATCCTTGATCAATGCTTCTTTGAGCTTTCCTTCTATCTCTCTTAAGCACATCCTTTCTGTTGCCTTTCTATCGCTCATTGATGGCACTCAGAATATCCTTCAGGCCTGCAAGAGTTCTGATGCTTCCAGTTCCCTGAGAATTTCTTCCTTCCGCTGTGTACCTTTGCCTTGTATCAATTATAAATTCATCTGTCACTTTGTCATTTAACTCTTTTGTGGCTGAAAGGATTGTTGACCTATTTGAAGCCGCTCACCTAAGAAATGCTTTCATGATCTCCTCTTTCCACTATAATAAACACTATCTATCTGCATCATAATTATATTTTTGGTTCTATTCATTTTTCACTTATTTTGCTCATTCCTAGGTTTCACTCCTAGGCATGGGGGGGGGGGGACATGTCTAACTTAGATACATTATTTCCAACAGGTCTACACTGAGTAGAACTTAGCTGGCTACAGCCCTACATCTAAAAAGAACAGCCTCCATATATAGTATAAAAAGGGTCCTAACATGTAATAATATAGATCAGAAATGTAGGGAACATAATGCCATAGTTAGTTATTTCAGCAGCAGCAAACACCACTGAAATAAGTATTAGGTAGTTATGATTTTATATGTTTGGATGTGAGGGTGATCTGGCTGCGACTTCCATTGCCCATTGATCGCCAGGGTTGATTTGGCTGATCTGGCTTGCTAGGCAAGTGTCCCCTCCCTCCCTCATCGGTCCATGCACACCCCCCTGTCAGTACGCCTTTGAGCCGATGCCAAGGACTGGGCTCAACAACTGGATCTGCCCCAACTGGGCTAGAAGACTGGAGTACTTCCAGAGACCTTCCACTCCTCTAAAGCAGGTCTAAGTGCACAGGATACACAACTGTGAGTTGTGGGCACCAAACTCAGCAGAGTATAAACAACACGGAAGAAAGCTGTGAAGCATAACTTCTTTTATTTCTAATAAGTTCTGCAAGCTAAATCTGAAGCGCTACTGGCTTGAATGAGTGTTACAGCTCTCACTCAGCCATCTAATCTCTACATAGATAACACTCAGACTCCCCACAGAGTCAGGCAGGAGAGGAAGAAGCAAAGAACAGTTTGCTCCCCCTCCTTTCTGAAAACATCATATCAGGAGATTCTCACAATGGGAGGGGGTGAAAATATCCACACACACACTCACACACAAACAAACACACACACCCCGAAGCTGCATGCTCGGTGAAAGAGGATGGCCATCCCAGATAGGAGTGCACTGTTCTTGGGTCAAGGGTATCAAGGGGAAAGAAGGGATGCTCTCTCTGTTTCTCTCCCTCTCCTGCAGACCTAGAACATGGCTAGGGAAAGATTCCATTCACCCCAGAGAAAGGGGAAAATGTCAGTTCTCTATGCGTGTGTCAGATGTACATTCCAAACCTGACAGTGTGCTTCATTCAGCCAGGAATGATTGGAAGAAGCCCAGAGAGAGTTGCACATTCTGCCTGGGGATATTGCTCTATGATCAGCGCTTTTAACTGGGTGCCTTGTGAAGTACATGACAAAGAGGAGTGATCAGCATTTCACATTTAGCCAGCCTCTCTCAGCGTCATCAGACCTTACAGTGCAACATCAGAGGATCCTCAAACACATATTTCAAAGAATTGCAACATGAGTGTGAAGAGGTTCTGACGTTTGCTGTCAATCCCTGCTTTGCTCAGCAGCTGAGACACCACACACAGCTGAGGAGAGGGAGCCAGAAAGGAAAAATATACGAAAACAACAAGAAGAGATGAGGAAAACATCAAAGAGAGGATTGGACAGAATTGTGAACATTATTTGCACAGAACTGTCAACATCAAAGCAGCAGCAATAAGATGATCGGATCCCTTTCGGAGCTCGAAATATGGGTACCCCCAACAAAAATTTAAAATTTGGCTCTGCAAATTGGAATGAATGTGATTTGATTGGTTTGTTAATAAAAAATATTTTTTAAAAAATAAATAAATAGAAAAATACAAGGAACGTTGCAGATGAGAATACTTATTGTTTTTTCAAAATAAAACCCCAGAAACCTTGAGATTTTGATTTTTAAAAATTGGGCATTTTGAAATCTGAAAACAATGTATGTGATCCATATTTGCATTCATGTGTATAATCAGATAACATAAGGCTTGAGACAAGGTAATTAGTAATTAAGGATATGTGCTTCCAACAAAGGCATCCAACCAGGGACTATAATAATCTATAGCGAAATATAAACTCTTGAATGAGATTACACTTTCCCCCCATGGGGTTAATTATTGAAAGAAAAACTTTGTGAGATTTCTAGGCATTTCGGCAGAATCCTGACGTTTGCTGTCACTCCCTGCTTTGCTCAGCAGCTGAGACACCACACACAGCTGAGGAGAGGGGGCCAGAAGTGTGGTAAATAAGGGTGCTAAGACTGTCCTCTGTAAGTAAGGGCAGCATTTTAGAGCATTCTGGCTAGATCCCAGCAAGAAGACCTTTTCTGGGGGGACTGGGGCATCATGCAGGTATACAGGCAAAAAAACCAGGATGGTTTAGAGATAAGTAGGGGGACTCCTCCAACTGTCATTTCCTTATTGAGAATGCCTGCTGGAAGGAGAAAACGAGGTGCAAAGAGCCAGAAGACCATTATTGAGACTCACAATTCCTCTAAAACAAAGAATCGGCAGAGAGCCAACACCATCTGCCCTGGCTCAGAAACAGAGCGGGTTGAGGAAACCGAGAAAACGGAGGAAATAGAACAAACAGTGAGTGACAACGCTGGGGGAACCTCACCCCCCCTTAAGGAGGATGTCAATGACCCGACCCCCCTCCTCCCAGAAAAAGCTAATCCGTCCAAGAGGGCAAGAGCAGGAGCAGGAGGGATTCCTCCCACTCCTAACGCTGACCCACCCATGCCTCTAGAACAAGATATCAGAGGAACCTGCTTTCAACCAGTTTGGGATACGCACCCCTACCAAGAGATTTGCACGTTGTCTGCAGAAACTATGGTTCTGGTTCTCCAAAGACTGGATGAAATCCTCACCAGAATAGTTAACATTGAGAAACAATTGGATACTAGTTCCTCCCCTTTAAATGCCCAAGGGCTTAAAAGGATGATAAGAAATGACTCTGTTAACAACTCACCAACTCAAACTATGGATGAAGTGAGGTTGTGTCAAGTCTTGCAAACAAACCAGATAATGCTTGAGATTCACCGATACACTCATAGGTGGATGAACCGCAGACAAATTACTATGTCCTTGTCTCAGCTCCTGAATTACCATTACCAAAATGTAGATCTAGAAAATTTCCACTTCCTGCCTACCTTGAGAAACACCATGCACCTATTTATGACCTTTAGGTCATCAACCCTCCCATCTCGACTCATGGAGATAAAGGATACCCTATGGTGGTTCCATTCTCTCCGCCCAGTGAGGGTATTTAAGGACGAAACTAGGAGGCAATTGGTCCCTTGCATAGAGTCAAAGCTAATGCGGATAAAGGAAACCAAGCTCAAAACTAGAAATACTAATTGCCCAAAGGAAGAAAAGAACTTTGTAAGCCTAGAATTATAAGACCTGAAGAAGAGGCTAATGAGTATAAAGACTGAGATTTCTACCCAAAATATAAGGACAGTAGAGCCTAGAGCACAATATTTAAAGACGTCCAACAGCTCTTTATCTCATAGAAAGACATCAGTGCAACTCCCTGTTCCCTTTTCAAACGACAGCAAATTAGATGAGGAATTTGGCGCCTCCAACATTTCTATGGCAACAACACCTAAAGAACTCTATGTTGCTGACAATCTGGAGATATCCAGCACCAAATCTACATCTGGACCTTTGCCTAATGTTCCAAAAACTTATCAGAATGATCAGCCTTCTCTACTGTACTCCTGGCGAGACAGGATAGACAGATCTTCCGAATTCGAATCTGGCTCTTTGTTGGCCAGTGATCCACATTTTATAACACATACCTCATTAACACTTCCACAGCCACAGATAGAACCAACAATCCTCCAATTAACCCAGGAGGGAGAGGGGGATTGACAGTTAATGAAACACCATGGGACTGTCTCCCCTGCTTGGGGTGCGGTTGGTTGGGTTTTATCTTCTAGGGATACTTACCCTATCAGACCTCCACCTCTTTCCCATACCATTTTGACCCAGGAGTCCTGGCCCAAGGATGACTTGTTATTGAGGGGATGTTACCCATCTATTCGGGAAGCTAGTATGGGATCTGGGATTTCCACAATTGAAGGGCTAGGGTGGAATGGCGGTGGGGCTAGATATCCCTATCGGCGAAGGGTTTCGAGATGCAGTGATCCTCGAACCCCTTCCAATCTACGCCCCATCCCAAGGGATGAGGGTAGGGAGAGCAAGGATTACACACCTCCGTCATTGGTGCTGTGCAATGTCAGGTCCATAGGCAACAAAACCGCCACCATGCGTGACTTTTTTGTCTCGCAGGTGATTGACCTGGCTTGCGTGACGGAGACCTGGGTACGGGAAAGCGAAGTAGTCTCCCTACATGAGATAACACCCCCAGGTTTCTCTGTCCTCCATCAATCGCGGACTGTGGGTCGGGGGGGAGGAGTAGCGTTGTTATTCCGGGAGGATGACTCTTTCAGAGCTCTGCCATCACCGGCGATCTCCGGCATTGAATGTGTTGGTCTCGTGTGGGGCACCAAGGAGAGCTTGGCTGTCTGGCTGGTGTACCGACCACCCAGCACACCTGCAGCCACCCTGTCAGACCTGCTGGAGTTGGTGGCGGGCTGGGCCTTGGAGTTCCCAAACCTACTGGTTTTGGGAGACTTCAACGTCCATGCCGATGCCGCTCCCTCCTCACAGGCTCTGGACCTAGTGACTTCCATGGCAACACTAGGGCTCTCCCAGTTTGTTTTGGGCCCCACTCATCAAGCAGGCCACACGCTGGATCTGATCTTTGGGGCTGGCATAGATGTGATCATGCTCCCCGCTGTGGAAGTGCCATGGTCTGATCACTACGCTCTGAAAGCCAAGATTGACTTCCCGCTCCTCCCCGGCTCAGGTGGCGAACCTATTTGGGCTCGTCCGCGAAAACTGATGGATCCTGATAGATTCTGACAAGCCTTGCGGAACCCTGCTCCTCCTGGCGACTCATTAGATGACCTTGTTGAGGACTGGAATAACCGGCCCTTGGCAGCCATTGATGAGATCGCGCCTAAGCGCCCTCTGCGACGCCGTCAAAACCGGGCCCCTTGGTTTACTGAGGAGCTCCGGAAAATGAAGTGGGATCTCAGACGGCTAGAGTGAGTATGGCGACGGACTCGTGACGGAGCCTCAAGAACATCTTATAGGACGCTTATGAAAGCCTATGAGATGGCTATGAAAGCTGCTAAGAAATCTTACTTTGCAGCTTCCATTGCATCCGCTAGCTCTCGCCCAGCACAACTTTTTAGAATAATTAGGTCAATAACGTCCTTAGGAGGACAACCAAATTTAAGCACAAATTCGACCCACAGCTGTGTGGCATTCACGAGCTTTTTTGCGGAGAAAGTCCTGTTGCTCCACCGTGACCTCCCTGCGAATTTAGATACAGTGACTAAACTGGAGGCCCCTCGACTGACTTCAGGTCCAGTGTTGGACCATTTCGATCGGATACTCCCTACTGATGTGGATAGATTCCTCCAAGTTGGTAGGCCCACCACCTGCCTCCTTGATCCGTGCCCGTCTTGGCTGATTAGGGAGTGTCCAGATGTTCCACGGACCCCCCTGGTTGAAATTATCAATTTGTCCCTTGACACGGGGACATTCCCAGGGGAACTGAAGGAAGCAGTGGTGTGTCCACTCTTAAAGAAAACTTCATCAGATCCCTTAGACCTATCCAATTACCGCCCAGTTTCAAATCTTGCATACTTGGGTAAGGTAATTGAGAGAGCGGTTGCTGAACAGCTTGGTAGGTTTCTGGAGGAAACATCGGCATTAGATCCATTTCAGTCCGGTTTCCGTCCTGGTTTTGGGACGGTGACGGCTCTGGTTGCCCTAACAGATGATCTCCGTAGACAACTGGATCGAGGCAGGTCAGGACTGCTGATCCTTTTAGATTTGTCAGCAGCCTTTGACATGGTCGATCATGATCTTCTGGACCACCGCCTCGCAGACGTGGGGATACAGGGCATAGCCCGTAACTGGTTGTGCTCTTTTATCTCTGGTCGGGGACAGAGGGTGGCACTAGGGAGGGAAATGTCATCGTGCCACTCCTTGGTGTGTGGAGTGCCGCAGGGCACAATTCTCTCCCCGATGCTTTTTAACATCTTTATGCGCCCCCTTGCCCAGATTATCCGGAGCTTTGGGCTGGGCTGTCACCAATATGCTGATGACACTCATCTTTATCTGCTGATGGATGGCCACACCGACTTGGCCCAAAACACACTGACCAGATGCTTGGAAGCTGTGGCTGGATGGTTTCGTGGGAGCCGATTGAAACTAAATCCTTCGAAGACAGAGGTCCTATGGCTGGGTCAGGATGGCATGGGGATGAGGGACCAACTCCCTTCTCTTGCGGGGGCCCAATTAGTGCCATTGCCTTCCGTTAAGAGTTTGGGTGTAATCCTTGACGCCTCACTTTCCATAGAGGCGCAAGTTACAGCAACAGCCAAGGTGACATTTTTCCACCTTCGCCGCATCAAGCAGTTGGTCCCTTACCTTTCCCGCCCCGACCTGGTCACAGTGATCCATGCAACGGTCATCTCCAGGCTTGACTACTGTAATTCGCTCTACGCGGGGCTGCCCTTGAAGCTGTCCCAGAAACTCCAGCGGGTACAGAATGCTGCAGCGAGGCTCCTCACGGGGTCTCTGCCATGGGAGCATATTCACCCAGTGCTTTTCAAACTGCACTGGCTCCCGGTGGAGTACAGGGTCAGATTTAAGGTGCTGCTTTTGACATTTAAAGCCCTTCACCGCATAGGACCCTCGTACCTACAGGACTTCCTCTCCTGGTATGCCCCACGGAGAGCCTCAAGGTCCATAAATAACAACACCCTAGTGGCCCCAGGCCCTAAGGAAGTTAGATTGGCTTCAACCAGAGCCAGGGCCTTTTCAACTCTGGCTCCGGCCTGGTGGAACGCTCTGCCTCATGAGACCAGGGCCCTACAGGATCTGATTTCTTTCCACAAGGCCTGTAAGACAGAGTTGTTCCGCCTGGCCTTTGGCTTGGAGCCAATTTGATTCCCTCCCTCCCTCTCTTTCTTTTTCTTTTCCTTCTCCTCCTGCGATGAGGCTACATTTTAATATTTTAATGTTCCATTATTTTAATGTTGTATTTTATTTTTGTTTTTAAGTTGTAATCATTCATCTTGTTTTTATTATTGCTTGTAAGCCGCTCTGAGCTCGGCCTTGGCTGGGGAGGGCGGGGTATAAATAAAAAATTATTATTATTATTATTATTATTATTATTATTATTATTATTATTTGTGAGGGAAAGTGGAAGAGGAGGAGGAAAAAGAGTCAACTCACAAAAGGAATCTGAGTTGTGTCAGCAATGACAATGTGGAAGGGAAAGAGGAAGAGTTGTTAGACAGGTTGGGGATTGCCATTGTGTGGACAGGCGGAGTCCCCCAAAACCCTGAGCGGCCCCCGTGTGGAATAACGACTCAAGACAATATGCTATGGGATTGAAATTGGCCATAACTTTATTATGTTTCAGATGTGGATAGACCTTGGCTCAGGCATTGGGTGTTTATCCTTCCCAATCCCCAGCTGGGGATCTGGGGAACATCAGGGTTATCCAGAGTGTGTGTGGGGGGGGAGATGGGCTGGCTCTGGAGAACATATGTTCAAGCAGTTACTCCGCCGCCGCAGGGGAGAGCACTGACGACCTCTAGGCATATGGCCAAAGCCTCCCCTCAAACAACCCCTTTAACCGGGAACTCTGGTATCGCCGCAGCAAAGAGAAGGGGGGCGTGAGTCACCGCTACACCCCCACCCCCATTTAGGGAAGATAGACTAAAGGATTCTGCCCAAGGCCTTTATATTAACAGTTACCCAGATTATAGAATATGGTGGATTTGAGTTTATTACTCCGTTTCTGAATGTATCTCTTTATTCAGCATTTTGGGTCACAGTGCAAAAAAGAATGAGCGTTGCATGCATCCTGATTTGAATGTAATTCATTAGCGTGCCTGCAATCTGAAGCCTGCAGAACTGCCATGGAATCTGTTCCAAGATGCTCCCTTGCATTCTGATCCAAGTTACTTGTAGATTTTACATTGTACCTCATTGTGGGAGGCTCTGTGTTATTTTTAATTAGTTTGTAGCATTATTGTTTTTCTCATGACTGTTTCAGAGCCAAAATTGTTGCTGAATCATGGCAAACATTGCAGAGGAACGCCTGGTATCTGCCAGCTCAGTGCTATCCAATTCCATGTCTGCGCAATGTGCATATGTATTCAGTGTCTCTTCTTGTTGTTGTTGTTGGGGAGAGATGGGGACTACCACTAGCTCTTGAGGGAGCTGGAAGATAAAGGATATGATCAGACAAGCCTCCTTCTTTTCCCTTTTTCTCAGATTTTCAAGATAAAAAATCCCAACTTCCTGTATTAACAAAAACATTGAAAACATAGGGGAATGGACATGTCTACCATCTTCTTTGTAGCTGTTACTGTGTGTGTAATTATGATCTCTTAGAAATAATTTATATGGAAAACATATACCAGGCTAAACATTAGCAGATATCAAGAGAGGCATATATCAAGCAAACTACAAGGAACATTGCAGATGAGAATACGTATTGTTGTTGGAAATGAAATCCCAGAAACTTTGAGATTTTGATGAAAAAACTGGGCATTTTAAAATCTGAAAACAATGGATGTCACCAGTGCTTTCCCCCCTAAAACCATGTCAAGGGCTACTCTGGTTTTCCTACTCATATTGAAATACTGCCCCTCAATGAGGCCAAACGTAGACCTTAAACACAAATTGTTTAGGGGTATGTGTCCCCCTGCGTTCTCCCAGAAAAAAGGCACTGGGTGCGACCCATATTTGCGTCCTTTTGTGTAATCAAATAACATAAGGGTTGAGACATGATGGCATTAGTAATTAAGGATATGTGCTTTGAAAAAAGGCATCCAACCAGGGACTGCAATAATCTATAATGAAATATAAACTCTTGAATGAGATTACACTCTTCCCCCGTGGGGTTAATCATTGAAAGAAAAATGTTTGTGAGATTTCTAGGCATTTGTGCCAAGTGTCCATTGGGAAAGAGCAATGCTGACTCAAGGAGTAGAAGCCAAAAGCAAACGGTATAAATGCTCCAGACATTTCTGTCTTCCTCACCAGAGTCTTCCAGCTTCCCTTGACTTCGGTTGCTCAGCCTTTCCTGCTGTTGGTAAGTTGTCTTTAAATCAAAGCTTTCATAGGAAAAGGGCACAGAGGCATTCGGTGACTCTGGAGGAGATTCGCTAGGGATTGTGTTTTGAAAACTTAAGGAACAGCTAAAGCTATTTTTGTCATCTGCATACTATCCCTTGCTTTTTCCGGTAGGACTTATTTCAGTCATTAACAGTCGTCAACAGGTTTACCATACCCATTGAGTCAATCACCCATCTCCTACTACCTTCCTTCTTCCTACTAGTTCCTGAGAAATGTCATCCCTTATTTCTTCTTTGGTAATCACTCATAGCCGAGTAAGATTGTCTTCCATAAACATGGTTTTAACAATGAGTCCCTAAGTGACTGTGGAGGCCAATTCTGGATCCACACGTCCTTACACAGTGGGGATATTGGTTTCTGGGCAGGATTTGATCACGGTGTGGATTTGCCAAGGGGGCCTTCCTCATAGCACATTTCTCCCTTGAGTCCTGAGTATGAGTGTCTTCAGAGCCCATGACATCTTTGGTAAAGGCTGTTCTCCAACTGGAGCACTCACAGGCCAGTTGTCAGTGTTTATACTACATTTTTAAAGATTTGCCTTTAGACAGTCTTTAAACTTCTTTTGTTGACCACCAGCATTACACTTTCCATTTTTATGTTCAGAATAGAGTAGTTGCTTTGGAAGACGATCATCAGGCATCCACATAACATGACCAGTCCAAAGAAGTTGATGTTGAAGAATCATTGCTTCTTCTTCTTCTTCTTTTTTTAAAAAAAATATTTATTATTTTTCCAAAAACTTAAACACTAAAAAGACAATACAATACAATACTTTAAACTAACAAAACAAAACAAAAACAAAAAGATAAATCAAACAATTTCATTATCCCATCTTTCATTCACTTATTTCCATGACCTTCTCACACCTCCCTTTTCGTATTCCACTTCTGTTAATTATTTCAGCAATTCCTTTCCATCTTCCTCTGTTTTCTATCCTATAATTATCTTAACTCATTCTAACCTTATTTTTTCCTTTAATGCTCTATTAATCTATCTGTACTTAATTCCTTATAACATTTCTACTAAAGCCATATAACTTCATTCCAACATTTTCCTAACATTCATTAATTTTACAGTATTTCTGTAAATAGTCTTTAAATTTTACAGTATTTACAGTATTTCTGTAAATAGTCTTTAAATCTTCTTCCACTGACTATTCTCCCTGGTCTCAGATTCTGCCAGTCATTTCTGCCAGTTCCATATAGTCCATCAACTTCATCTGCCATTCTTCCCGGGTGGGTAAATCTTTTGTCTTCCAATATTTTGCGATGAGTATCCTTGCTGCTGCTGTTGCATACATAAAGAAAGTTCTATCCTTCTTTGACACCAATTGGCCGACCATGCCCAGGAGAAAATCCTCTGGTTTCTTCAAAAAGGTATATTTAAATACCTTTTTCATTTTGTTATAAATCATCTCCCAGAATGTCTTAATCCTTGGGCATGTCCACCAAAGGTGAAAGAATGTGCCTTCAGTCTCGTTACATTTCCAACATTTATTTTTGGGCAAATGTTAAATTTTTGCAAGCTTGACTGGTGTCATGTACCACCTATAAATCATTTTCATTAAGTTTTCTCTTAGGGCATTACATGCCGTAAATTTCATACCTGTGGTCCCTAACTGTTCCCAGTCAGCCATCATTATGTTATGTCCAACATCTTGTGCCCATTTAATCATAGCTGATTTCACCGTTTCATCCTGAGTGTTCCATTTCAACAGCAAGTTATACATTTTTGACAAATTCTTAATTTTTGAATCTAACAATTCTGTTTCCAATTTTGATTTTTCCACCTGGAAACCAACTTTTTTGTCCAAATTGTATACCTCCATTATTTGATAATAATGGAGCCAATCTGGCACTTTATTTTTCAATTTTTCAAAGCTCTGCAATTTTATTCTGTCTCCATCTTGATCCAGAATTTCCCAATATTTCGGCCATTTGGCCTCCATATTGAGTTTTTTCTGTGCCTTCGCTTCCATTGGTGACAACCATCTTGGGGTTTTCTTTTCTAACAAATCTTTATATCTTATCCAAACATTAAACAATGCTTTTCTAACAATATGATTTTTAAACGCTTTATGTACTTTTATCTTATCGTACCACAAATATGCATGCCAACATGACCAGTCCAACGAAGTTGATGTTGGAGAATCATTGCTTCAACACTGGTGATCTTTGCTTCTTCCAGTACACTGATATTAGTTCGCCTGTCTTCCCAAGTGATGTGTAAAATTTTTTGAAGACACTGTTAAGGTCTGGTGACTTTTGTTTCAGAGTATCTGAAGAAGTGTGCATGCACACAAAAGCTTATACCCAGAACAAACGTAGTTGGTCTCTAAGGTGCTACTAGACATTTTTTTATTTTATTTTTGAGGAGCAGGGTAATTAGAAAGTTGCAAACTTTCACATTTGCCTCATAGATTTGGTGTGAATCGCAGTGGAAACATGAAAATACTTACATAGCTGGAATAGTGTAATGGATTTGTTTTAGCCTGAGTGGATTGTCTAATCCAGGGACACAAAGTGCATTATGAGGAATGAGGATTCACTCTATTCACATACTGAGGGTACTACAGTCGTACCTTGGTTTTTGAACAGCATAGTTCTCAAACGTTTTGGTTCCCGAACGGCAGAAACCCGGAAGTGACTGTTTGCGAACAATTTTTGGAAGCCGAACATCCAATGGGGCTTCTGTAGCTGCCGATCGGCTGCAGGAGCTTCCTACGTCCCATCAGAAGCCGCGCTTTGGTTTCTGAACGCTTATGAAGTTGAACGGACTTCCGGAATGGATTCTGTTCGACTTCCAAGGTACGACTGTATAGGAGAGTTTTTTTTATCTGACTAAGCCTTTAACAAAGTAACCAAGGACCACCTAAGGTCACTCTTTGAACTTGTATACCCCCCTCCTCAAATTTGTAGTTTTGACTCGCCCAATGCTGTTGCCATGCAGGTGTGTGAGGAACGAAGACCTCATTCTCCCCACAAAAAGGGAGGAAAAGTTGGGAGGATAAGGGTTTTTTTGGTTATTTTGTGTCTGTATATCGCCTTGCTAAAAATCTATCTGCTTGCTATATTTTACTATTTCCTGTGATGTAACTGGACACCACTTTCAGAAAAGATTGCTCATAGTATTTATTGATGCAAAATTTGTAATTAAACAGAATCCGAGTAGACATTAGTGTACACCATCTTAAACACTTTCATGTTATTTTTTTCCAGATTGACACCAGTTGTTCTACGATGACTACAGCTGTAATGACACCCATTATGAAATGCCGCATGCCTATTGAAGTAATGACGCGGGCAGACGACGGAACACTTAGGCCGATGACAATTTGGGTGGAGATGGAGATTGATGTTATGAAAGAGGGAACAAACACCACTCTCCCCAACCCCAGCCCTGCCCAGATAACTCAGGCTAGCATGCTTGCTCCTTCACCAGCAATGCAGCTGCCTTCACTGATGCAACCAAATTCTTTTGCTTACAATCTCCCTTCTCATCCAGCAACAGTTCCTATACTGAGACGAAGATGAGCTTGTCTCTCTTTTGAATGGGATTTTGATCCCCCACAGGAACGGGGTGTGGGGAATGGTACCTGAAATGCACACCATGGATCAACGTCTAATGGCCATTTGTCATGGATGCTGTAGTTGAGATTCCTGCATTGCAGAGGGTTGGACTTGATGGCCCTTGTGGTCCCATCCAACTCGACAATTCTATCATTGTATGGTGTCAGGAATGCCGAGCCTCCACCATCCAGACAAACCAGAATGGATTGGATCAAAAGGTTGCTCAGCATCTCTGACACTCTCGCCTACACATCCTTGATCAATGCTTCTTTGAGCTTTCCTTCTATCTCTCTTAAGCACATCCTTTCTGTTGCCTTTCTATCGCTCATTGATGGCACTCAGAATATCCTTCAGGCCTGCAAGAGTTCTGATGCTTCCAGTTCCCTGAGAATTTCTTCCTTCCGCTGTGTACCTTTGCCTTGTATCAATTATAAATTCATCTGTCACTTTGTCATTTAACTCTTTTGTGGCTGAAAGGATTGTTGACCTATTTGAAGCCGCTCACCTAAGAAATGCTTTCATGATCTCCTCTTTCCACTATAATAAACACTATCTATCTGCATCATAATTATATTTTTGGTTCTATTCATTTTTCACTTATTTTGCTCATTCCTAGGTTTCACTCCTAGGCATGGGGGGGGGGGGACATGTCTAACTTAGATACATTATTTCCAACAGGTCTACACTGAGTAGAACTTAGCTGGCTACAGCCCTACATCTAAAAAGAACAGCCTCCATATATAGTATAAAAAGGGTCCTAACATGTAATAATATAGATCAGAAATGTAGGGAACATAATGCCATAGTTAGTTATTTCAGCAGCAGCAAACACCACTGAAATAAGTATTAGGTAGTTATGATTTTATATGTTTGGATGTGAGGGTGATCTGGCTGCGACTTCCATTGCCCATTGATCGCCAGGGTTGATTTGGCTGATCTGGCTTGCTAGGCAAGTGTCCCCTCCCTCCCTCATCGGTCCATGCACACCCCCCTGTCAGTACGCCTTTGAGCCGATGCCAAGGACTGGGCTCAACAACTGGATCTGCCCCAACTGGGCTAGAAGACTGGAGTACTTCCAGAGACCTTCCACTCCTCTAAAGCAGGTCTAAGTGCACAGGATACACAACTGTGAGTTGTGGGCACCAAACTCAGCAGAGTATAAACAACACGGAAGAAAGCTGTGAAGCATAACTTCTTTTATTTCTAATAAGTTCTGCAAGCTAAATCTGAAGCGCTACTGGCTTGAATGAGTGTTACAGCTCTCACTCAGCCATCTAATCTCTACATAGATAACACTCAGACTCCCCACAGAGTCAGGCAGGAGAGGAAGAAGCAAAGAACAGTTTGCTCCCCCTCCTTTCTGAAAACATCATATCAGGAGATTCTCACAATGGGAGGGGGTGAAAATATCCACACACACACTCACACACAAACAAACACACACACCCCGAAGCTGCATGCTCGGTGAAAGAGGATGGCCATCCCAGATAGGAGTGCACTGTTCTTGGGTCAAGGGTATCAAGGGGAAAGAAGGGATGCTCTCTCTGTTTCTCTCCCTCTCCTGCAGACCTAGAACATGGCTAGGGAAAGATTCCATTCACCCCAGAGAAAGGGGAAAATGTCAGTTCTCTATGCGTGTGTCAGATGTACATTCCAAACCTGACAGTGTGCTTCATTCAGCCAGGAATGATTGGAAGAAGCCCAGAGAGAGTTGCACATTCTGCCTGGGGATATTGCTCTATGATCAGCGCTTTTAACTGGGTGCCTTGTGAAGTACATGACAAAGAGGAGTGATCAGCATTTCACATTTAGCCAGCCTCTCTCAGCGTCATCAGACCTTACAGTGCAACATCAGAGGATCCTCAAACACATATTTCAAAGAATTGCAACATGAGTGTGAAGAGGTTCTGACGTTTGCTGTCAATCCCTGCTTTGCTCAGCAGCTGAGACACCACACACAGCTGAGGAGAGGGAGCCAGAAAGGAAAAATATACGAAAACAACAAGAAGAGATGAGGAAAACATCAAAGAGAGGATTGGACAGAATTGTGAACATTATTTGCACAGAACTGTCAACATCAAAGCAGCAGCAATAAGATGATCGGATCCCTTTCGGAGCTCGAAATATGGGTACCCCCAACAAAAATTTAAAATTTGGCTCTGCAAATTGGAATGAATGTGATTTGATTGGTTTGTTAATAAAAAATATTTTTTAAAAAATAAATAAATAGAAAAATACAAGGAACGTTGCAGATGAGAATACTTATTGTTTTTTCAAAATAAAACCCCAGAAACCTTGAGATTTTGATTTTTAAAAATTGGGCATTTTGAAATCTGAAAACAATGTATGTGATCCATATTTGCATTCATGTGTATAATCAGATAACATAAGGCTTGAGACAAGGTAATTAGTAATTAAGGATATGTGCTTCCAACAAAGGCATCCAACCAGGGACTATAATAATCTATAGCGAAATATAAACTCTTGAATGAGATTACACTTTCCCCCCATGGGGTTAATTATTGAAAGAAAAACTTTGTGAGATTTCTAGGCATTTCGGCAGAATCCTGACGTTTGCTGTCACTCCCTGCTTTGCTCAGCAGCTGAGACACCACACACAGCTGAGGAGAGGGGGCCAGAAGTGTGGTAAATAAGGGTGCTAAGACTGTCCTCTGTAAGTAAGGGCAGCATTTTAGAGCATTCTGGCTAGATCCCAGCAAGAAGACCTTTTCTGGGGGGACTGGGGCATCATGCAGGTATACAGGCAAAAAAACCAGGATGGTTTAGAGATAAGTAGGGGGACTCCTCCAACTGTCATTTCCTTATTGAGAATGCCTGCTGGAAGGAGAAAACGAGGTGCAAAGAGCCAGAAGACCATTATTGAGACTCACAATTCCTCTAAAACAAAGAATCGGCAGAGAGCCAACACCATCTGCCCTGGCTCAGAAACAGAGCGGGTTGAGGAAACCGAGAAAACGGAGGAAATAGAACAAACAGTGAGTGACAACGCTGGGGGAACCTCACCCCCCCTTAAGGAGGATGTCAATGACCCGACCCCCCTCCTCCCAGAAAAAGCTAATCCGTCCAAGAGGGCAAGAGCAGGAGCAGGAGGGATTCCTCCCACTCCTAACGCTGACCCACCCATGCCTCTAGAACAAGATATCAGAGGAACCTGCTTTCAACCAGTTTGGGATACGCACCCCTACCAAGAGATTTGCACGTTGTCTGCAGAAACTATGGTTCTGGTTCTCCAAAGACTGGATGAAATCCTCACCAGAATAGTTAACATTGAGAAACAATTGGATACTAGTTCCTCCCCTTTAAATGCCCAAGGGCTTAAAAGGATGATAAGAAATGACTCTGTTAACAACTCACCAACTCAAACTATGGATGAAGTGAGGTTGTGTCAAGTCTTGCAAACAAACCAGATAATGCTTGAGATTCACCGATACACTCATAGGTGGATGAACCGCAGACAAATTACTATGTCCTTGTCTCAGCTCCTGAATTACCATTACCAAAATGTAGATCTAGAAAATTTCCACTTCCTGCCTACCTTGAGAAACACCATGCACCTATTTATGACCTTTAGGTCATCAACCCTCCCATCTCGACTCATGGAGATAAAGGATACCCTATGGTGGTTCCATTCTCTCCGCCCAGTGAGGGTATTTAAGGACGAAACTAGGAGGCAATTGGTCCCTTGCATAGAGTCAAAGCTAATGCGGATAAAGGAAACCAAGCTCAAAACTAGAAATACTAATTGCCCAAAGGAAGAAAAGAACTTTGTAAGCCTAGAATTATAAGACCTGAAGAAGAGGCTAATGAGTATAAAGACTGAGATTTCTACCCAAAATATAAGGACAGTAGAGCCTAGAGCACAATATTTAAAGACGTCCAACAGCTCTTTATCTCATAGAAAGACATCAGTGCAACTCCCTGTTCCCTTTTCAAACGACACCAAATTAGATGAGGAATTTGGCGCCTCCAACATTTCTATGGCAACAACACCTAAAGAACTCTATGTTGCTGACAATCTGGAGATATCCAGCACCAAATCTACATCTGGACCTTTGCCTAATGTTCCAAAAACTTATCAGAATGATCAGCCTTCTCTACTGTACTCCTGGCGAGACAGGATAGACAGATCTTCCGAATTCGAATCTGGCTCTTTGTTGGCCAGTGATCCACATTTTATAACACATACCTCATTAACACTTCCACAGCCACAGATAGAACCAACAATCCTCCAATTAACCCAGGAGGGAGAGGGGGATTGACAGTTAATGAAACACCATGGGACTGTCTCCCCTGCTTGGGGTGCGGTTGGTTGGGTTTTATCTTCTAGGGATACTTACCCTATCAGACCTCCACCTCTTTCCCATACCATTTTGACCCAGGAGTCCTGGCCCAAGGATGACTTGTTATTGAGGGGATGTTACCCATCTATTCGGGAAGCTAGTATGGGATCTGGGATTTCCACAATTGAAGGGCTAGGGTGGAATGGCGGTGGGGCTAGATATCCCTATCGGCGAAGGGTTTCGAGATGCAGTGATCCTCGAACCCCTTCCAATCTACGCCCCATCCCAAGGGATGAGGGTAGGGAGAGCAAGGATTACACACCTCCGTCATTGGTGCTGTGCAATGTCAGGTCCATAGGCAACAAAACCGCCACCATGCGTGACTTTTTTGTCTCGCAGGTGATTGACCTGGCTTGCGTGACGGAGACCTGGGTACGGGAAAGCGAAGTAGTCTCCCTACATGAGATAACACCCCCAGGTTTCTCTGTCCTCCATCAATCGCGGACTGTGGGTCGGGGGGGAGGAGTAGCGTTGTTATTCCGGGAGGATGACTCTTTCAGAGCTCTGCCATCACCGGCGATCTCCGGCATTGAATGTGTTGGTCTCGTGTGGGGCACCAAGGAGAGCTTGGCTGTCTGGCTGGTGTACCGACCACCCAGCACACCTGCAGCCACCCTGTCAGACCTGCTGGAGTTGGTGGCAGGCTGGGCCTTGGAGTTCCCAAACCTACTGGTTTTGGGAGACTTCAACGTCCATGCCGATGCCGCTCCCTCCTCACAGGCTCTGGACCTAGTGACTTCCATGGCAACACTAGGGCTCTCCCAGTTTGTTTTGGGCCCCACTCATCAAGCAGGCCACACGCTGGATCTGATCTTTGGGGCTGGCATAGATGTGATCATGCTCCCCGCTGTGGAAGTGCCATGGTCTGATCACTACGCTCTGAAAGCCAAGATTGACTTCCCGCTCCTCCCCGGCTCAGGTGGCGAACCTATTTGGGCTCGTCCGCGAAAACTGATGGATCCTGATAGATTCTGACAAGCCTTGCGGAACCCTGCTCCTCCTGGCGACTCATTAGATGACCTTGTTGAGGACTGGAATAACCGGCCCTTGGCAGCCATTGATGAGATCGCGCCTAAGCGCCCTCTGCGACGCCGTCAAAACCGGGCCCCTTGGTTTACTGAGGAGCTCCGGAAAATGAAGTGGGATCTCAGACGGCTAGAGTGAGTATGGCGACGGACTCGTGACGGAGCCTCAAGAACATCTTATAGGACGCTTATGAAAGCCTATGAGATGGCTATGAAAGCTGCTAAGAAATCTTACTTTGCAGCTTCCATTGCATCCGCTAGCTCTCGCCCAGCACAACTTTTTAGAATAATTAGGTCAATAACGTCCTTAGGAGGACAACCAAATTTAAGCACAAATTCGACCCACAGCTGTGTGGCATTCACGAGCTTTTTTGCGGAGAAAGTCCTGTTGCTCCACCGTGACCTCCCTGCGAATTTAGATACAGTGACTAAACTGGAGGCCCCTCGACTGACTTCAGGTCCAGTGTTGGACCATTTCGATCGGATACTCCCTACTGATGTGGATAGATTCCTCCAAGTTGGTAGGCCCACCACCTGCCTCCTTGATCCGTGCCCGTCTTGGCTGATTAGGGAGTGTCCAGATGTTCCACGGACCCCCCTGGTTGAAATTATCAATTTGTCCCTTGACACGGGGACATTCCCAGGGGAACTGAAGGAAGCAGTGGTGTGTCCACTCTTAAAGAAAACTTCATCAGATCCCTTAGACCTATCCAATTACCGCCCAGTTTCAAATCTTGCATACTTGGGTAAGGTAATTGAGAGAGCGGTTGCTGAACAGCTTGGTAGGTTTCTGGAGGAAACATCGGCATTAGATCCATTTCAGTCCGGTTTCCGTCCTGGTTTTGGGACGGTGACGGCTCTGGTTGCCCTAACAGATGATCTCCGTAGACAACTGGATCGAGGCAGGTCAGGACTGCTGATCCTTTTAGATTTGTCAGCAGCCTTTGACATGGTCGATCATTATCTTCTGGACCACCGCCTCGCAGACGTGGGGATACAGGGCATAGCCCGTAACTGGTTGTGCTCTTTTATCTCTGGTCGGGGACAGAGGGTGGCACTAGGGAGGGAAATGTCATCGTGCCACTCCTTGGTGTGTGGAGTGCCGCAGGGCACAATTCTCTCCCCGATGCTTTTTAACATCTTTATGCGCCCCCTTGCCCAGATTATCCGGAGCTTTGGGCTGGGCTGTCACCAATATGCTGATGACACTCATCTTTATCTGCTGATGGATGGCCACACCGACTTGGCCCAAAACACACTGACCAGATGCTTGGAAGCTGTGGCTGGATGGTTTCGTGGGAGCCGATTGAAACTAAATCCTTCGAAGACAGAGGTCCTATGGCTGGGTCAGGATGGCATGGGGATGAGGGACCAACTCCCTTCTCTTGCGGGGGCCCAATTAGTGCCATTGCCTTCCGTTAAGAGTTTGGGTGTAATCCTTGACGCCTCACTTTCCATAGAGGCGCAAGTTACAGCAACAGCCAAGGTGACATTTTTCCACCTTCGCCGCATCAAGCAGTTGGTCCCTTACCTTTCCCGCCCCGACCTGGTCACAGTGATCCATGCAACGGTCATCTCCAGGCTTGACTACTGTAATTCGCTCTACGCGGGGCTGCCCTTGAAGCTGTCCCAGAAACTCCAGCGGGTACAGAATGCTGCAGCGAGGCTCCTCACGGGGTCTCTGCCATGGGAGCATATTCACCCAGTGCTTTTCAAACTGCACTGGCTCCCGGTGGAGTACAGGGTCAGATTTAAGGTGCTGCTTTTGACATTTAAAGCCCTTCACCGCATAGGACCCTCGTACCTACAGGACTTCCTCTCCTGGTATGCCCCACGGAGAGCCTCAAGGTCCATAAATAACAACACCCTAGTGGCCCCAGGCCCTAAGGAAGTTAGATTGGCTTCAACCAGAGCCAGGGCCTTTTCAACTCTGGCTCCGGCCTGGTGGAACGCTCTGCCTCATGAGACCAGGGCCCTACAGGATCTGATTTCTTTCCACAAGGCCTGTAAGACAGAGTTGTTCCGCCTGGCCTTTGGCTTGGAGCCAATTTGATTCCCTCCCTCCCTCTCTTTCTTTTTCTTTTCCTTCTCCTCCTGCGATGAGGCTACATTTTAATATTTTAATGTTCCATTATTTTAATGTTGTATTTTATTTTTGTTTTTAAGTTGTAATCATTCATCTTGTTTTTATTATTGCTTGTAAGCCGCTCTGAGCTCGGCCTTGGCTGGGGAGGGCGGGGTATAAATAAAAAATTATTATTATTATTATTATTATTATTATTATTATTATTATTATTTGTGAGGGAAAGTGGAAGAGGAGGAGGAAAAAGAGTCAACTCACAAAAGGAATCTGAGTTGTGTCAGCAATGACAATGTGGAAGGGAAAGAGGAAGAGTTGTTAGACAGGTTGGGGATTGCCATTGTGTGGACAGGCGGAGTCCCCCAAAACCCTGAGCGGCCCCCGTGTGGAATAACGACTCAAGACAATATGCTATGGGATTGAAATTGGCCATAACTTTATTATGTTTCAGATGTGGATAGACCTTGGCTCAGGCATTGGGTGTTTATCCTTCCCAATCCCCAGCTGGGGATCTGGGGAACATCAGGGTTATCCAGAGTGTGTGTGGGGGGGGAGATGGGCTGGCTCTGGAGAACATATGTTCAAGCAGTTACTCCGCCGCCGCAGGGGAGAGCACTGACGACCTCTAGGCATATGGCCAAAGCCTCCCCTCAAACAACCCCTTTAACCGGGAACTCTGGTATCGCCGCAGCAAAGAGAAGGGGGGCGTGAGTCACCGCTACACCCCCACCCCCATTTAGGGAAGATAGACTAAAGGATTCTGCCCAAGGCCTTTATATTAACAGTTACCCAGATTATAGAATATGGTGGATTTGAGTTTATTACTCCGTTTCTGAATGTATCTCTTTATTCAGCATTTTGGGTCACAGTGCAAAAAAGAATGAGCGTTGCATGCATCCTGATTTGAATGTAATTCATTAGCGTGCCTGCAATCTGAAGCCTGCAGAACTGCCATGGAATCTGTTCCAAGATGCTCCCTTGCATTCTGATCCAAGTTACTTGTAGATTTTACATTGTACCTCATTGTGGGAGGCTCTGTGTTATTTTTAATTAGTTTGTAGCATTATTGTTTTTCTCATGACTGTTTCAGAGCCAAAATTGTTGCTGAATCATGGCAAACATTGCAGAGGAACGCCTGGTATCTGCCAGCTCAGTGCTATCCAATTCCATGTCTGCGCAATGTGCATATGTATTCAGTGTCTCTTCTTGTTGTTGTTGTTGGGGAGAGATGGGGACTACCACTAGCTCTTGAGGGAGCTGGAAGATAAAGGATATGATCAGACAAGCCTCCTTCTTTTCCCTTTTTCTCAGATTTTCAAGATAAAAAATCCCAACTTCCTGTATTAACAAAAACATTGAAAACATAGGGGAATGGACATGTCTACCATCTTCTTTGTAGCTGTTACTGTGTGTGTAATTATGATCTCTTAGAAATAATTTATATGGAAAACATATACCAGGCTAAACATTAGCAGATATCAAGAGAGGCATATATCAAGCAAACTACAAGGAACATTGCAGATGAGAATACGTATTGTTGTTGGAAATGAAATCCCAGAAACTTTGAGATTTTGATGAAAAAACTGGGCATTTTAAAATCTGAAAACAATGGATGTCACCAGTGCTTTCCCCCCTAAAACCATGTCAAGGGCTACTCTGGTTTTCCTACTCATATTGAAATACTGCCCCTCAATGAGGCCAAACGTAGACCTTAAACACAAATTGTTTAGGGGTATGTGTCCCCCTGCGTTCTCCCAGAAAAAAGGCACTGGGTGCGACCCATATTTGCGTCCTTTTGTGTAATCAAATAACATAAGGGTTGAGACATGATGGCATTAGTAATTAAGGATATGTGCTTTGAAAAAAGGCATCCAACCAGGGACTGCAATAATCTATAATGAAATATAAACTCTTGAATGAGATTACACTCTTCCCCCGTGGGGTTAATCATTGAAAGAAAAATGTTTGTGAGATTTCTAGGCATTTGTGCCAAGTGTCCATTGGGAAAGAGCAATGCTGACTCAAGGAGTAGAAGCCAAAAGCAAACGGTATAAATGCTCCAGACATTTCTGTCTTCCTCACCAGAGTCTTCCAGCTTCCCTTGACTTCGGTTGCTCAGCCTTTCCTGCTGTTGGTAAGTTGTCTTTAAATCAAAGCTTTCATAGGAAAAGGGCACAGAGGCATTCGGTGACTCTGGAGGAGATTCGCTAGGGATTGTGTTTTGAAAACTTAAGGAACAGCTAAAGCTATTTTTGTCATCTGCATACTATCCCTTGCTTTTTCCGGTAGGACTTATTTCAGTCATTAACAGTCGTCAACAGGTTTACCATACCCATTGAGTCAATCACCCATCTCCTACTACCTTCCTTCTTCCTACTAGTTCCTGAGAAATGTCATCCCTTATTTCTTCTTTGGTAATCACTCATAGCCGAGTAAGATTGTCTTCCATAAACATGGTTTTAACAATGAGTCCCTAAGTGACTGTGGAGGCCAATTCTGGATCCACACGTCCTTACACAGTGGGGATATTGGTTTCTGGGCAGGATTTGATCACGGTGTGGATTTGCCAAGGGGGCCTTCCTCATAGCACATTTCTCCCTTGAGTCCTGAGTATGAGTGTCTTCAGAGCCCATGACATCTTTGGTAAAGGCTGTTCTCCAACTGGAGCACTCACAGGCCAGTTGTCAGTGTTTATACTACATTTTTAAAGATTTGCCTTTAGACAGTCTTTAAACTTCTTTTGTTGACCACCAGCATTACACTTTCCATTTTTATGTTCAGAATAGAGTAGTTGCTTTGGAAGACGATCATCAGGCATCCACATAACATGACCAGTCCAAAGAAGTTGATGTTGAAGAATCATTGCTTCTTCTTCTTCTTCTTTTTTTAAAAAAAATATTTATTATTTTTCCAAAAACTTAAACACTAAAAAGACAATACAATACAATACTTTAAACTAACAAAACAAAACAAAAACAAAAAGATAAATCAAACAATTTCATTATCCCATCTTTCATTCACTTATTTCCATGACCTTCTCACACCTCCCTTTTCGTATTCCACTTCTGTTAATTATTTCAGCAATTCCTTTCCATCTTCCTCTGTTTTCTATCCTATAATTATCTTAACTCATTCTAACCTTATTTTTTCCTTTAATGCTCTATTAATCTATCTGTACTTAATTCCTTATAACATTTCTACTAAAGCCATATAACTTCATTCCAACATTTTCCTAACATTCATTAATTTTACAGTATTTCTGTAAATAGTCTTTAAATTTTACAGTATTTACAGTATTTCTGTAAATAGTCTTTAAATCTTCTTCCACTGACTATTCTCCCTGGTCTCAGATTCTGCCAGTCATTTCTGCCAGTTCCATATAGTCCATCAACTTCATCTGCCATTCTTCCCGGGTGGGTAAATCTTTTGTCTTCCAATATTTTGCGATGAGTATCCTTGCTGCTGCTGTTGCATACATAAAGAAAGTTCTATCCTTCTTTGACACCAATTGGCCGACCATGCCCAGGAGAAAATCCTCTGGTTTCTTCAAAAAGGTATATTTAAATACCTTTTTCATTTTGTTATAAATCATCTCCCAGAATGTCTTAATCCTTGGGCATGTCCACCAAAGGTGAAAGAATGTGCCTTCAGTCTCGTTACATTTCCAACATTTATTTTTGGGCAAATGTTAAATTTTTGCAAGCTTGACTGGTGTCATGTACCACCTATAAATCATTTTCATTAAGTTTTCTCTTAGGGCATTACATGCCGTAAATTTCATACCTGTGGTCCCTAACTGTTCCCAGTCAGCCATCATTATGTTATGTCCAACATCTTGTGCCCATTTAATCATAGCTGATTTCACCGTTTCATCCTGAGTGTTCCATTTCAACAGCAAGTTATACATTTTTGACAAATTCTTAATTTTTGAATCTAACAATTCTGTTTCCAATTTTGATTTTTCCACCTGGAAACCAACTTTTTTGTCCAAATTGTATACCTCCATTATTTGATAATAATGGAGCCAATCTGGCACTTTATTTTTCAATTTTTCAAAGCTCTGCAATTTTATTCTGTCTCCATCTTGATCCAGAATTTCCCAATATTTCGGCCATTTGGCCTCCATATTGAGTTTTTTCTGTGCCTTCGCTTCCATTGGTGACAACCATCTTGGGGTTTTCTTTTCTAACAAATCTTTATATCTTATCCAAACATTAAACAATGCTTTTCTAACAATATGATTTTTAAACGCTTTATGTACTTTTATCTTATCGTACCACAAATATGCATGCCAACATGACCAGTCCAACGAAGTTGATGTTGGAGAATCATTGCTTCAACACTGGTGATCTTTGCTTCTTCCAGTACACTGATATTAGTTCGCCTGTCTTCCCAAGTGATGTGTAAAATTTTTTGAAGACACTGTTAAGGTCTGGTGACTTTTGTTTCAGAGTATCTGAAGAAGTGTGCATGCACACAAAAGCTTATACCCAGAACAAACGTAGTTGGTCTCTAAGGTGCTACTAGACATTTTTTTATTTTATTTTTGAGGAGCAGGGTAATTAGAAAGTTGCAAACTTTCACATTTGCCTCATAGATTTGGTGTGAATCGCAGTGGAAACATGAAAATACTTACATAGCTGGAATAGTGTAATGGATTTGTTTTAGCCTGAGTGGATTGTCTAATCCAGGGACACAAAGTGCATTATGAGGAATGAGGATTCACTCTATTCACATACTGAGGGTACTACAGTCGTACCTTGGTTTTTGAACAGCATAGTTCTCAAACGTTTTGGTTCCCGAACGGCAGAAACCCGGAAGTGACTGTTTGCGAACAATTTCTGGAAGCCGAACATCCAATGGGGCTTCTGTAGCTGCCGATCGGCTGCAGGAGCTTCCTACGTCCCATCAGAAGCTGCGCTTTGGTTTCTGAATGTTTCTGAAGTCGAACGGACCTCCGGAATGGATTCTGTTCGACTTCCAAGGTACGACTTTACAGGAGAGTTTTTTTACTCTGACTAAGCCTTTAACAAAGTAACCAAATACCAGCTAAGGTCATTCTTTGAACTTGTATACCCCCCTCCTCAAATTTTTAGTTTTGACTCGCCTCATGCTGTTGCCATGCAGATGTGTCAGGAACGAAGACCTCATTCTCCCTACAAAAAGGGAGGAAAAGTTGGGAGGATGAGTTTTTTTTGTGTCTGTATATCGCCTTGCTAAAAATCTATCTGCTTGCTATATTTTACTATTTCCTGTGATGTAACTGGACACCACTTTCAGAAAAGATTGCTCATAGTATTTATTGATGCAAAATTTGTAATTAAACAGAATCCGAGTAGACATTAGTGTACACCATCTTAAAACTTTCATGTTATTTTTTTCCAGATTGACACCAGTTGTTCTACGATGACTACAGCTGTAATGACACCCATTATGAAATGCCGCATGCCTATTGAAGTAATGACGCGGGCAGACGACGGAACACTTAGGCCGATGACAATGTGGGTGGAGATGGAGATTGATGTTATGAAACAGGGAACAAACACCACTCTCCCCAACCCCAGCCCTGCCCAGATAACTCAGGCTAGCATGCTTGCTCCTTCACCAGCAATGCAGCTGCCTTCACTGATGCAACCAAATTCTTTTGCTTACAATCTCCCTTCTCATCCAGCAACAGTTCCTATACTGAGACGAAGATGAGCTTGTCTCTCTTTTGAATGGGATTTTGATCCCCCACAGGAACGGGGTGTGGGGAATGGTACCTGAAATGCACACCATGGATCAACGTCTAATGGCCATTTGTCATGGATGCTGTAGTTGAGATTCCTGCATTGCAGAGGGTTGGACTTGATGGCCCTTGTGGTCCCATCCAACTCGACAATTCTATCATTGTATGGTGTCAGGAATGCCGAGCCTCCACCATCCAGACAAACCAGAATGGATTGGATCAAAAGGTTGCTCAGCATCTCTGACACTCTCGCCTACACATCCTTGATCAATGCTTCTTTGAGCTTTCCTTCTATCTCTCTTAAGCACATCCTTTCTGTTTCCTTTCTATCGCTCTTTGATGGCACTCTGAATATGCTTCAGGCCTGCAAGAGTTCTGATGCTTCCAGTTCCCTGAGAATCTCTTCCTTCCCCTGTGTACCTTTGCCTTGTGTCAATTATAAATTCATCTGTCCCTTTGTCATTTAACTCTTTTGTGGCTGAAAGGATTGTCAAGCTCTTTGAAGCCGCTCACCTAAGAAATGCTTTCATGATCTCCTCTTTCCACTACAATAAACACTATCTATCTGCATCATAATTATATTTTTGGTTCTGTTCATTTTTCATTTCTTTTACTCATTCCTAGGTTTCACTCCTAGGCATGGGGGGGGGCATGTCTATCTTAGATACATTATTTCCAATAGGTCTACACTGAATAGAACTTAGGTGGCTACAGCCCTACATCTCAAAAGAACAGCCCCCATATATATTATAAAAAAGGGTCCTCACATGTAATAATATAAATCAGAAATGTAGGGAACATAATGCCATAGTTAGTTAGTTATTTCAGCAGCAGCAAACACCACTGCAATAAGTATTAGGTAGTTATGATTTTATAGATTTGGAGGTGAGGGGGATCTGTCTGCAACATCCATTGCCCCATTGATCACCAGGGTTGATTCGGCTGATCTGGCTAGCTAGGCAAGTGTCCCCTCCCTCCCTCAATGGTCCATGTACAGCCCCCTTTCAGTAAGCCTTTGAGCCGATGCCAAGGACCGGGCTCAACAACTGGGTCTGCCCCAACTGGGCTAGAAGACTGGAGTAAAACTGAAGCGCTACTGGCTTGAATGAGTGTTCCAGCTCTCACTCAGCCGTCTAATCTCTACATAGATAACACTCAGACTCCCCACAGAGTCAGGCAGGAGAGGAAGAAGCGAAGAGCAGTTTCCTCCCCCTACTTTCTGAAAACATCATGTCAGGAGATTCTCGCAATGGGAGGGGGTGAAAATATCCACACACACCCTGAAGCTGCATGCTTGATGAAAGAGGATGGCCATCCCAGATAGGAGTGCACCGTTCTTCGGGCAAGGGTATCAAGGGGAAAGAAGGGGTGCTCTCTCTGTTTGCGGGCACACGTGCTAAACCCTGTCTGTGGTGCCTACCCCTTTCCCCAAATGATAACACAGGAGATCAGAGTATGGGTTCAAATTGGCCACAACGTTATTGAACTTCAGAAGTGGGAAACTTGGCACAGGCCTTAGCAGGTAACCCTCTCAGCCCGCCTGGCTGAGGATATGCAGGCAGTTGAGGCCCAGTGAGAGGGGACTGCAAAGCGTAAACTTACACAGCATGCCCTTCCACCGACCTCGTCCTGGGAGTTTGACCTACATGCTGCCACTCTAGGGCCAGGGACTCCCGGTTTTGCCCTTTAACGGGCCCTGCAAGCGCCGCTGCATGGGGAGGGAGCATGAATGCATCCCCCCAACCTGATGTTAGACTAAAGGCTACCTTGCCAAGGCCTAGAAAAGGGGTCTTAGCCCGAAAACACTTAGTCCATGAGTGAGGACCACCGCAACGCTCACTAGCATGGTCAAAGCGGCTTCGGTCCCTGCTGCACAACCCATTATTAAACTCCCAACATGTTGATATAGCCACCCTTTGCACTTTGGAGGGGGGTTTAACTGACTTCTCCCCAAAAGCCCTTTTTTGGAAGTTTGGGGCCACTACTTCAGACCAAAGATCATTGTCCTTGATGTCCCAACGGGCCGTGGGTTCTTCAGCAGCCCTCTCACGGAACAGCTCATCGTAAGCCAAAGCCGCTGAGTCCCCTGCCATTTTTTTGCTTTTGAGATATTGCCCAGATAGTTAGCCAAGTGCCAAGCCCTATCGGGGTAAGCAGCGGCAACCAATCCCATGTAAGAGGTGAAAGCAGTTAGCCAATTGTCAAAAGTTCTATCAATATCCACTGCCTTGTCCTTCTTGCGACGCGATTCAGGCTTAAACTTGGAACTACAAGAATAAGCCGGGGAGAGCAGGGCAAACAAGTCCACAAATTCCCCATTTAGAATGCGATTGCGTATATTCTTTTTAAGCCGGATGCTGGGAGGCTGATCCATGGTCTTGAAGTTTGACGCCTGCACCTTTCCTTTTGCATCAAGCCCATCCTCCCCACATGGCTCTTTGGCCCCAAAGGCACGGCGATGGTGCCGGGTGCAACGTTCCCAAATCCAACTAGGCAGGCCAGGGGGCTTGTGGGTAGTAACCCAGTACACTTTGCACCATTCTTCTGACTCGCCACAAGAGGAATCACACGTACCTGAAAGATCCGAAGAATCTGAAGAGTCCCTCTTGCACTTACGCCCATGCTTCCTCGATCTGCAAGACCTCTTCTTCCTGTGACGTGTTCTGCGCGAATCAGGGCTGGAGGAGCTGTCTGATGAACTTGAAACAGGTGACCTATGCCTACGCCTACCCTCGCAAGAGCGTCAACGAGGGAACTTAGACTTATCTAAGCTCTCCTTAGCCCTAGCCAGGCGACGCTGCAGGTTCTGATGCAGTAATTCCTGCACATCGTCCTCACTGGACTGGGAAGAATCGCTCTCAGCAGTGAGCTCCTCTGTGTATGCCCGCAAAAGATAGAAACAGTTAGCACACATCCTGAATACCAACTTGGGGGAACGGGGGGGGGGGGCTGACTTAGCTCCCCCCCAATAAGGAAAAACTGAAGTGGGTTGCCCTGCAGCCCGGCGGGGCACCCCCACCCCAGTGTGATTCAGTTCAAAAAGGTCACCATGTGGCCCCCTGCGGATGGCAAAACAAGCAGGCCGGGCTAGAAGCCCAGCTGAGGCCCGCGTCACCCATTTGGGCCAGCAACACCAGTGGTTGGCAGCAATCCCACCCCCCCCAGCTGCAAAGGTAAGCAGGCAGTGCCTGCTGCCTAGATGGGGCCTGTGCATCCCGCTTGGGTCGGCAGCAGCAGCTTCAACAAACCTCAACAAGAAGCCTCAACAGACAAGCAGGCCGCAGCTGTGGCCTAGTCGGGCCCATGCTTCCCTCCCGGGTCGGCAGGCGCCTCCTACGGGGGCAATTCCACCGCCCCCCCGCTGAAAAAAGGGACTAGGCCTCATTTTGCGGCCTAGTAGGGCCCACACCACCCTCCTGGGCTGGCAGGCAGCTGTGGGGGGGAATGCCACCCCCCCGACACTGAGAAAAGTGATTAGGCCGTGTTTTGCGGCCTAGTCGGGCCCACGCTGCCCTCCCGGTGCCCCCCCGCCGTAAAAGCAAGCAGGCCGCGGCTGCAGCCTTGCTGGAGCCCCGCTCCACCCGCCTGGGTAGGAAGGGGCACTGGGCAGGCGGCGGGGGGGGAGCGATGCCCCCCCGCAGCCCAAATGCAAGCAGCCCGTGGCTGTGGCGCAGCTGGGGTCCACACCACCGCTGGCCATCACAAAAGGCTGGTAGGCCGACCTAGCGGCCTACTCAGGGGCCGTGCTGCCCAGGAGGGCGGCGTGGGCCCTACTAGGCCACAAAACGTGGCCTAGTCCTTTTTTCAGCGGCGGGGGGTGGTGGAATTGCCCCCCGCCGCTGCCTACCAGCCTCTAGATGTGTAGCACCCTGCTTGTGGTTAACACTTAGCTGGAATGAAATATTCAACGCAGCAATAGAGAAATTAAAATAATAATTTCTTTGTCAGACAAATAAATGAGAGACACAGTGGTATATGGATACCAAAGCTCTGCCCCCTCCAGCCCTGATGGCCAGCACTTATATTTCCTCAGCCCAGCCCCCTTGCTCCTCCTTTGGCTGCCTATGTCCAATCAGCCTGGTTGAAATTCCTATTGGCTGTTTGCTAGAACCAATCATAAAAGATACACCCATTTCCTGTTATCTTTTATGGGAGACAAAGAGCTATATTTCCTTCTATCCATAAATGGCAGACAAGTAGCCATATATCTTACATTTGCCTCGACAAGGCACCTTAATTACCAGATCATCTTTGCCCTATTGCCCTATTGCCCTATTGCCCCTTCACTCCAAAACAGATGGCTAAAACAGATGGCTCATGGTAACAGAGATCTTGGGTTAACCTTCTCACACACCATCAATGAAATAAGAATCTAACATAAGAATCTAACATTTCTTACTTTCTAAATCCTTTGCATACTTACATTTAAGCCAATATATTTCATACATTAACATATATAGCTTTTTAGAAGAAAAGGCCTTTTCAAAGTAAAAAGGAAACAGCTGCAAAAGCAACCTCTTCAATTTACAACCCCCCTTTCCCCAGCCAGGTGCTGTTCCTATTAGCTCTTGCCCTTTAACCTTATGAAAATATGGCTCGAGTCTTCTGTTAAACAATAAAACTTACTATTTACCAACTCTTAATTAGTGTTTTTGCAGCTTGATTGTATTCTGTAATATGTAGGGTCACTGTAACCTTTGCTCCCAGCCTGTAATTTCCTTTTACAACTTTGAGGTACTCGTCTCCTGCTAATGCTATAAATCAGAGGGGCCCTGTTTAGGAAGATAAACATCTGCCAAAGTACTTAGCCAGCTGGTTTCTGCCTGGCATGAAACACACAAGCATCTGCAAATATATCTTTTAAGCTCATTTTAAAATACAAGCCTTGATCAGATGCCTCAGGTGTACGGCCAAAGCCTCCCCTCAAAACAACCCCTTTAACAGGGAACCCTGGTATCGCCAAAGCAAAGAGATGGGGGGGGCGTGAGTCACCATTACACCCCCACCCCCATTTAGGGAAGATAGACTAAAGGATTCTGCCCAAGGCCTGATACCACCAAAGTTGTGAGGTTTTCAAACCTGCCAATGCAGGAGAATTCCTTTCAACAGTGACCTTGACATAGCAGCGCCCGCGTACCCGAGGAGAAAAGTTTAACCTGCAAAAGAAGAGGAAGCAAGAGAGAAAACTGTACAGAAAAAATCAAGAGAAGGACTGGATGAGGCTGCTATGAAATTGATGCCCATTTCCAGAAGGTTCCAAATGGAATTTAGTTTAAGAGGGGGCAGCTGATAGGGAAACCACAACAAACCATTTCCTCAAATAAGTCCCATCTGAGGTTTTCACTAATGGCAATGATGCAGATATTATTAGTGCTCTACTAGAAGTGGGTGATGAACTGATAGTTCTTTCTACTGGGCAGTTCAGTATATCAACCATCTTGAGTCATCCCTCCCTTCTTGGTCTTATGCAGGGGTCAGCAAACTTTTTCAGCAGGGGGCCGCTCCACTATCCCTCAGACCTTGTGGGGGGCCGGACTATATTTTGAAAAATAATAATGAATGAATTCCTATGCCCCACAAATAACCCAGAGATGCATTTTAAATAAAAGGACACATTCTACTCATGTAAAAACATGCTGATTCCCGGACCATCCACGGGCCAGATTTAGAAGATGATTGGGCTGGATCCGGCCCCCGGGCCTTAGTTTGCCTACCCATGGTCTTATGGCTGCACATGAGAAAAAGAGAAAGAGACATTTGCTGATCAACTGCCTAGCCTGTTGGGCTTGGTTGCCTGCAGACAACTACACCCCATTGAGAGTTCGCCTTGGTTCAAATCACAGCCTGGACTCATGTTCTGCATTTCAGCACCTCCTGCTGGGAACAGGACAGTCTGCAGTCTTAAAAGGTTAAAAAGGTAAAGGACTCCTGACAGTTAAGTCCAGTCCGGACGACTCTGGGTTTGCCGCACTCATCTCACTTTACTGGCCGAGGGAGCTGGCGTTTGTCCGCAGACCGTTTTTCTGGGTCATGTGGCCAGCATGACTAAGCCACTTCTGGCAAAATCAGAGCGGCGCACAAAAACGCTGTTTACCTTCCCGCTACTTGCACTTTGACGTGCTTTCAAGCTGCTAGGTTGGGAGGAGCTGGGACCTAGCAATGGGAGCTCACCCCATTGGGGGATTCGAACCGCCGACCTTCCAATTGGCAAGCCCTAGTCCCTTCTGCACCCGTGTCCCTTCTGCAGCCTTAATTCCTCCTAAATATATTTGGAGCATCTGTGGTACCACTTCTCTGTCTAACTTCGTACTCGAAGGATACAAAATAATATAAAATGAGGAGCGTTGTGTAACAGATGTGTGGAGCCTTTGGCCCTCTGGATACTGCAGTGCTGCAACTTCCACCGTCCCCAGTCACAATGCCTGAATAGCTCAGTTGGTTAGAGAATGGTGCTGATAACAGAAAGGTTGGAGGTTCACTCCCCGTATTGGACAGCTGAAACTTCCTGCATTCCAGGCGGTTGAACTAGATGGTCCTTAGAATCCCTTTCTACTCTGCAAATCTATGATGCTATGATAATTTTTACGTTTGCCTTTTAGACTAGTATTACACATACTATATATGTAGCATTCTTTATCTCTCCCAGGCTGGCAAGTAAGTCATATTGTCAGAATTAATGGAACAACCCACACAGGCCTAATCACCCAAGGAGCCTACAAAGCACAGCTGATGAGGGGCTAGGTTTGGGAGCCTGTATGACATGGGAAGAGTCTCATGGGCCATAAAGAGAAGTCCAGAGGGTCATGTTTGATCATTACACCTGAATTTCTTTCCCCTGTACTATATCTAAGAAAATTAGAAGCTACACATACATAGAGAAGCATACATCTAAGTGTCAGGTGACAGACACAGATAGGGATGGGTGATGGTCATACACCTTGCCCAGCAGTTTCTCTGGGGCATCCATCAGCTACTGAATGAGATGGATATTCAGTGCAGACCTAAACAAGGTCCTCCTCCCCAAAACCCAATGAGAAGCAAACACAACAGGGCTTTTTTCTCTTTCAAATGCAGGCAGGTAAGCTTTAATGAATGAAAAAAGCAGCATGTGAAAACACTTGCCTGGTGAGCAAATGTCAAAGGGAACAAAAATATTTTACTCTGAAAGATAACAGCACAAAGCGATTGGCATGAGTTTAGCAGGACAGTTGAGGCATCAAAAAACTTGGGCATCCTTCAGAATAGTTGAACATACAGAGAACCAAAGAAGGGGATATTACTTAATGCCTTTGGAGTTTTTTGTTTTGTACTTTGAGGTAAGTAAAAGCGCAGGAGGAAAAGCTGAGAAGTCAAAGCAGCATATCTACAATCTAGCATAGAGATGGACACAAGCATCAGGAATGCTGAGCAACCACAGATCCAGTTGTCAGAGTTGTGGATTGACGGGGCTCAGCAGTGATGACACCCAGGCCTATGACATCAGCAGCAGCCATGAATGGGTATTAGGAGTTTCCAGGTACCATTTTCTTTTCCAAATTCTTCTGTTGTTGTGGAGATTGACTTTGATCTTAACAGGGAGAACCACACACCTTGGCAATTCCACGGGGTTGTCCCAGACCCAAACGGCCGTATGAGCTTCCTCCGGAGCCCCCACCGCAGGCGGTGTATCCCCCCACTCTAAGTGGCTCGCAAGAGGCGGCAAGGATTGCTCCTGGGATTACCACACACATGGGAGACGGCTGGATGACTATTTCACTTGGTGGTAACTGATTGACGCAGCCAACATTGGCTCCAGATGTTATACCGAGGCTACTCGATGACACTCCGCCCCCGTAGGATGACAAGCCCCCACAAGGTGAACACAGTGAGCCCAGACCACCGACCGGGTAGCTGACACAAGATGGGGCACAGGATGAGACGCAGCAGGGCTGGCAAGACATCTTGGAGTGATGGAGCTGGGTCTGAAATGACAAGTGACAGGCAAGAGTTAGTGGAAGAAATCAGCTGAGGAAGGGGATGCTGAAGTCCACCCTTGGAGACTTGTGCAACAATGAGGGATGTTGAAGCAGAGGGGAGAGGCCATGGTAAAAGGGAAATTACAGAGGCTAGTGCTTTGTGGAAGAGCTGGTACCTGCCTTTGTGGCTGAGATGCTCTATATTACGAGTGACCCACATGGTGTCCTCTAGATGTTGTTGGCATGCAACTCCCACCAGCCCCAGCTAATGTTGCCAAAGTCTCAGAATGTTCTGAGTTGAAGTCCACGATGTTTAGTGGACACTGCATTGGGTACCTCTGCTCTTGACTCTCATTAGGTATCTCTTACAAAAGACACTTTACAAATGGCATAGAATGATGCAATATCTAAGGTATGTAAGGTGCAGGAAAGAAAAAAAAGGTGACCACAGCAAATAATCAGATAATAAAGAGGGACAGGCCATAGCTCAGTGGTAGAGCATCTTCCTTGCACAAAGGAGGTCACAAGTTCAATCCCTGGCATGTCCTGGTAGGGCTGGGAGAGTCTCCTGCCTGAAAACCTGGAGAGTTAGTGTCCATCCCTTTTCACAGTGCTGACCAAGATGGACCAAGAGCTGGTACCCACCTTTGTGGATGCGAGTCAACCATACCTTTTCCTCTTCCTGTTTTGGGGCAAGTAGCCTGCAAACGTGTGCAGACCATGCAGGTGTCCCTATTTTCCAGAGACAGTCCCGGATGTACAGAAACCATCCTTGTTTCTGATGTCCTGCTTTTCCTTAGGATGTCCCTATTTTCATCTGAGAAATGTTGGAGGCTATGGAGTTATATTAGCCCCCAAGACAAAGGCATCTGAAGGCATCCCTGTATGGGGACGTTTTCTTAAAATGTTTAATGTTTTATTATGCTTCTGTATATATTTGTATCCTTCTAGAGGGGCTGGGGCAACCCAATCAGACAAGTAGGATTTAGATAGTAAAATTATTACTATTATGGTAATAGATGTCCCCAGTGCTCCCCCCCCCCCGAGGATACTCAAGGGTACGTAGTACTGGCACCTCTCTCTCCCCCCCCCCTCTCGTTAAAAATTGTGACACTTACTTAAACAACTTCATGGTGAGTCCTGGCACCTATTTTTCCAGAAAGAAAGCACTGGATGTCCCTATTTTCATAGAAGAAATTTTGGAGGGTATGCAGAACCAGAACTACTCTCAGCGCGGGATGGAGAAAGAAATGTGTTTCAGTTTGCAAATAAAGGCAATTTTACCTAATTTTTACATTCTGAAACAAAACACGGATGGACATAAAAGGGGCCTGCCACGTCAGGCCAGTTGTATGAAACTGTGAGGAACTAAAGTTACTGTGAAGGTCAGGGAGAGAGAGAGAGAGAGAGTATCTGAGAGGAAACAAAAATGAACAGATTCCTCCACCCCTTACTAGGATGTGGCTCACACCACTTGACCCAAAATCTGATATTTAGGAACGTAAGAAAAACCTGCTGGGTCAGCAAATGGCCCAACATCCTGTTCTCACAATCACCAACTAGATAGATGCATCTTCAGGAAAACCCAAAAGCAGAACCAGAGCAGGAGAGCAACTCTCCCCTCCTGAGGATTCCAGCGATTGGCATTCAGAAGCATTCAGCTTCCAACCACGGGAGTAGAGAATAGCCATCATGGTTAGTGATTTCATTATTTCACCCACACATATAGAATTAGAATGAATGAAAAGTACTTACCAAGAGCAGTAGCAGAAGACAGAGAGAAGGTGCTTGAGTCTGATGAGATTGGTGTCCTGTGCCATGTGCTTTTATACAGTTTCTTAGAAAAAGGAAGTCACGTCTGAATCACAGCTGAGTATCACCTTTGCTGCACATATCAAAGCTACATTGGCCTATGTTATTTTCTAAGGCTGCAAGCATATTATAGGGTCTCCTCATATTATTATAGGGTAAATATATTATAACCTCTTGCAACCTCTCATTTCAGATATTATAGTCCTTGGCTGTAGCTAATTCTACTCCAGTCAGATCAACACTGATGTGTCTTTCATTAATTTGTTGTTGTTGTTGTTTAAGGTGGTGGTTTGTGTTCATTGTCTATGTTTCCTGAACCCATAACACACCGGAAGCCCCTTAGCTTCCATTCTCCTTTATGAGGACAATGGGAACTAAATTTGCACCCATTAAAAAAAAATGCATCCAGTGAGTTATATCTAACTTATAAACCGCTGACCTGCCTACGTCTGCTTGATTCAGTGTGTACTTGGAGGAGGAATGACCAGCTGGAGAAGCGCAGAAAGAAAAAAACACCATGGTACACAAGCATCAGCACAATCAAACGCCTTCATCTGCCCCAGCTGCCACAAAACTTGTATCTCCCATATTGGTTCCTACAGTCACAGAAGGCACTGCAACTCTACAATGGTTTAACTTCACCCCCAAAGACGCACTCTTCCATTATCTCCTGAGACAGACTGAGAACAAGAAGTAGACTCAGAATCAGAGGAGACCTATTGAAATCAATGACCATGGCTAACTCCAAACTGCATGAATGGTCTGCAAATAGAAAATGCTAGTCAAGGCAAACAAGTGTAAAGGAATGATCTCAATGCTAGACTTCTGTTGATGCAGCCTAGAATAGCATTAGCTTATTTGCTTCTGCATCACACTCTTGACTTTTGTTAATCTGGTGGTCTATTAAGACTCCTAGATCCTTTTCACATCTATGACTAGTAAGCCAGGTGTCCCCTATCTTACATTCGTGTATCTAGTTATTCCTGTTTATGTGGTGAAGCTTACATCTGTCCATGTCAAAATTTATTTGTTTAGTTTTGACCCAGTTCTCAATCCTGTCAAGGTCACCTTGAATCCTAATTCTGTCTTCTGTGGCATCATTCCTTTATTCAAGTCATTTTAATATATGTTGATCATGTATCTGTTATTTGCATTCAATTCCAAGAAGGCAGAACACTGCTTTGCTACAAAATCCACAAATGTGCTCTTCCCACCAACTTATAATCAATAAAATCTCACCAACTTCTAACAAATGTATCTCATAGGGGAATGGTTGGCAGGAGCTGGGACAGAGCAACAGGAGCTCACTCTGTTGCGGGGATTCAAACCGCCGACCTTCTGATCAGAAAGCCCAAGAGGCTCAGTGGTTTAGACCACAGCGCCACCCGCATCCACAGATTGAAAAAATATTTATAATATCCCACATACATTTTGAATTTAAAAGAAAGTTAAACTTTTTTTAGGGGCAGGGGGAAGAAATGGTCAGGGGTTGGGGGACCATCCTATTCCTAATTTCCTTTCTGTATCTTATTCGTGCAAGAACATCCTTCCCTAAGATTTCTAATATGGTTTGCTGACTAAAAAAATCCTGTAAAATTTGTAGGAGTGTCTTCTAGGAGTGGCAGCTTCTGGGAAGCTCAGATTCCTTTGGATTTCTCCCTTGTTGCTTTAGAACTAAGAACAGGTGGTCGGGCTAAGATCAGTACCACACCCAGAAGCTAAAAGCATCTTTGCCACTGTAGTTCCTTTACAATATTCGGCCGAAACAAAATAAACATTAGCACCTGGTCCTGGTAATTTAAATTTATTAATTAATCCTTTCTTGTTGGCAGGTGTAAGCCTCATTACATTAAAAAATATATGCTTGAGAAGAGTTTTATTATGAAACCACACCTTTCAGTTATCCTGCCACGGTGGTGATTAAAATTGTAGTAATAGAATGTAAGTAGCACCCCGTGCTCAGTGCCATCCACTTATAGATAGCCAAAGGCATTCCTTCTCTCAGAGACTTAGATCAAAGCAACCAAGAGGCAGCTGGTTTTTGTGTTTGTGTTATAGTTATCTGTGTAAGACATGCTTCGTCATTAGGGCTCCATGGTTCACCTCTGTATTGGGGTCCTTCATTCCATACAGGATGGAGAAAGAAAAAATCTCAGGGGTGGGCAGGAGAGGCAGAGCATCAATAGGTAAAAAAGGTAAAGGTAAAGGACCCCTGAACAGTTATGTCCAGTCACAGGCAACTATGGGGTTGTGGCACTCACCTTGCTTTCAGGTCAAGGGAGCCGGCGTTTGTCCACAGACAGCTGGTCTGGTCATTTGGCCAGCATGACTAAACCGCTTCTGGCTCAACGGGACACCATGATGGAAACCAGAGTGCATGAAAACGCCTTCTACCTTCCCGCCACAGTGGTACCATCAACTTGCACTGGTGTGCTTTGGAACAGCTAGGTTGGCAGGAGCTGGGAAAGAGCAATGGGAGCTTACTCCGTTGCGGGGATTCGAACCGCGACCTTCCGATCAGCAAGCCCAAGAGGCTCAGTGGTTTTTGTTTTTTTAAAAATCAGTTTTTATTAGTTTTCATACATATATCAAACATTCAACTTAACCAAACAATCATTTTGTAAATTCTCCTCTCCCCCTTCGGGGGTGGTGCTGTGGGTTAAACCACAGAGCCTAGGACTTGCCGATTGGAAGGTCGGCGGTTCGAATCCCCGCGGCGGGGTGAGCTCCCGTTGCTTGGTCCCTGCTCCTGCCAACCTAGCAGTTCGAAAGCACGAAGTACAAGTAGATAAATAGGTACCGCTCTGGCGGAAAGGTAAACGGCATTTCCGTGCACTGTTCTGGTTCACCAGAAGCGGCTTAGTCATACTGGCCACATGACCCGGAATGTGTACGCCAGCTCCCTCAGCCAATAAAGTGAGATGAGCGCCGCAACCCCAGAGTCGGCCACGAATGGACCTAATGGTCAGGGGTCCTCTCCCCCTTGGTTTCCCTCCATTTCCGTTTCTGGTTTGTTAAAGCACTTGCTGCATTCTGCTGCTTATATATAGTAGTATATTATCACATTGTTATCTTTCTTGTTCTCTCTAATTACATTATATATGTTTATTTAAATCCTGCCAAAGAATCCATACTTTTACATTGTTTCTGCAAATATGTTACAAAAGGTTCCCATTCTTTTCAAAAGTCTCACAGTTTGTCTATCAATTTTGCTAATTCTGCATATTCCGTCAACTTTTCATGCCATTGTTCTTTGGATGGTATTTCTCCCGTCTTCCAGTTTTGTGCTATTAAAATTCTTGCTGCTGTTGTCACATACATAAACAGTGTTCTCAATTCTTTCTTCACATCTTGTCCTAAAACACCCAACAGAAAAGCTTTTGGTTTCTTTACAAATGTTATTTTAAACATTTTTTTTCAATTCGTTATAAATCATTTCCCAATAATTTTTTACAATTTTACATTCCCACCACATATGGTAAAAGGTCCCTTCCTTTTCTTTACATCTCCAGCAAATCTTTTGTTCTGTTTTATACATCTTTGTATAAAGGGCGATCTGACTGCGACATCTGTCGCCCCATTGATCACCAGGGTTGATTCGGCAGAGGCTCAGTGGTTTAGACCACAGCGTCACCCGCATCCCTACAGAGCCACAGAGCACAACCCGAAAGCGCTCAACCTGAAGCGTATTTATCCCAAGGTATGACTGTATTTTATTATGCCCCCCATAATATTTTATTCAAGCTGGCATCCCTGCCCACAAGTTGTTGACCCTGGATAGCAAGATGTTGCTCAAGGGACCTGGACACTGAGGACGTTAACCTCCAGAAATGCATGGTGGAAGAGGCAACCCAGTTTTGTAGGAAGTAGTAGATAGCCCCATTGAGGCCTGTAATTTTCTCAAATGAAAGAGGACTGCAGGTTTAAACATATTCATCAGATTAGCTGCCATAAGGCATGGGTGGACATTCGTGACTAAAGTCAAATTAGCTAAAATCTTCCCTTGGGCAAAAAGAGGATATCCGATACAGCAGGTTTGATCCACACACAACAGTATAAAAGCTATCACAACTCTTCAGTCTTTCACTAGCACCTTTCAACCCCTCCTGACGCTTCAGCGACTAGGTAAGTCTGCTCTAACTGTGCTCTTGTTTCCCCCCTCTATTTTGTGCCACCCTTTCCAAAAACTTTGAGAGCCGCTGCCACTCAGTGTGGATAATCTTAAACTAGATAGACCAGGGTTTCCCAAACTCAGGTTTCCATCTGCTTTTGGACTAAGGTTGCCATAGTTTAAAAAGTGAAAATATGGACAGAAAAGCTGTTGAGCTGTTTTTTGGCAAAGCTGTTGAGCTTTTCTTTCGAAAAGAAAACAAAACATGAGTTTTGGAGCTATTTTTAATTAAAATTGCCCACATACTGTTTACAAGGGCTGAATAATGGCTATGTCAGGGAAATTCCGGATACGTGGAAACCCTGTTTTGGACTACACTTTCCATCAAGTCCTGCTAGCTAGGGATGATGGGAGTTGCAGTCCAAAAACATCTGGATACCCAAGTTTGAGAAACTCTGAGATAGATTATGGGTCTAACTCAGTTGAAGCAGCCTCTGATGTTCCTGTGCAATAATCTGACATGTCCACCATGGCAAACTCCAGGTTTGGGGAGGCCCTGAGAAATGTGCATTCGGTTGATGGACTTAACATTCAGGCCTGTTGTGCAGGAGCATCCAAATGAACCAGTTAGATGATTTTAGACTCTGGACTGAATAGCCCTTTAAGATGCTACCATGTATTATTTAGTTTCAAAATTCAGGAAGCCAAACCTACATTTTGGGCAGGGGACACCCATTTACTCAGTACACTAATACAACTGAGGGGGCTTTGAACCTCTGCTCCAAATTCCTTTCTTGACTGTAACACAGGGCAGGTGGATATCCTTTTTAATTTTCCCACAATGGCACCCCCACACCCTTTGTAGGTCTTTCTTTCTAGTGATTAGGAAGCTGCCTTCAACTGATTTAGGATTTTGGTCCATCTTGGTCAGCACTGTAAACAGGGATGGACAGTAGCTCTCCAGGTTTTCAGGCAGCAGACTCTCCCAGCCCTACCAGGACATGCCAGGGATTGAACTTGTGAACTCCTTTGTGCAAGGAAGATGCTCTACCATTGAGCTATGGCCTGTCCCTCTTTATTATTTGATTATTTGCTGTGGTCAACTTTTTTCTTTCCTGCACCCTACATACCTTAGATATTGCATCATTCTATGCCATTTGTAAGGTGTCTTTTGTAAGAGATACCTAATGAGAGTCAAGAGCAGAGGTACCCAATGCAGTGTCCACTAAACATCGTGGACTTCAACTCAGATCATTCTGAGACTTTGGCAACATTATCTGGGGCGGGTGGGAGTTGCATGCCAACAAAATCTAGAGGACACCATGTGGGTCACTCCTAATATAGGGCATCTCATCCACAAAGGCAGGTACCAGCTCTTCCACAAAGCACTAGCCTCTGTAATTTCCCTTTTACCATGGCCTCTCCCCTCTGCTTCAACATCCCTCATTGTTGCACAAGTCTCCAAGGGTGGACTTCAGCATCCCCTTCCTCAGCTGATTTCTTCCACTAACTCTTGCCTGTCACTTGTCATTTCAGACCCAGCTCCATCACTCCAAGATGTCTTGCCAGCCCTGCTGCGTCTCATCCTGTGCCCCATCTTGTGTCAGCTACCCGGTCGGTGGTCTGGGCTCACTGTGTTCACCTTGTGGGGGCTTGTCATCCTACGGGGGCGGAGTGTCATCGAGTAGCCTCGGTATAACATCTGGAGCCAATGTTAGCTGCGTCAATCAGTTACCACCAAGTGAAATAGTCATCCAGCCGTCTCCCATGTGTGTGGTAATCCCAGGAGCAATCCTTGCCGCCTCTTGCGAGCCACTTAGAGTGGGGGGATACACCGCCTGCGGTGGGGGCTCCGGCGGAAGCTCATACGGCCGCTTGGGTCTGTGCCAACCTTCCCGCCGAGTGTCCGTTGCCAAGGTGTGCGGTTCTCCCTGTTAAGCTCAAAGTCACAGGAACAGGATAGAATTTTTAAAAATGGTACCTGAAAAATTACAATATGGATTCATGGCTGATGATGATATGATGGGCCTGGGTGTCATCAGTTCTGAGCCCCCTCAATCCACAACACTGTCAACTGGATCTGTGGCTGCTCAGCATTCCTGGTGCTTGTGTCCATCTCTGTGCTAGATTGTAGATCTGCTGCTTAGATGTTTTCTCTTGACCTTGATTAATGTAATCCAAATGGGAATTGCAATGACATGAAATGTTATTTCCTTCTTTGGTTTTCTGTATGCTTAACTATTCTGAAGGACGCCCAAGTTTTATTGATGCCTCAACTGTCCTGTTAAACCCATGTCTGCCTTTGGATTCCTTTGCTTTCAGAGTAAAATATTTTATTTTTGTTCCCTTTGACATTTGCTCACCAGGCAAATGTTTTCACGCACTCCATTAAAGCTTCTGCATTTGAAAGAAAAAGAAATGTTGTGTTTGCTTCTTATTTTGAAAAAACCCCAAACCTTTTTGGGCCACACAGATCATCCATCCATCAACCATCCCTAGTTATCTGTCTCTGTCACCTGATACTTAGATACCTTTATGATTCCAATTTTCTGAGATGCATTCTAGAGAAACAAAAACTCCCACACTTCCTTCCAGACCTCATCCTCACCAACTCCTCTTTGCAATCTCCTTGAGTGTTTTGTCCTGCATGGGATGTTTCATGGAATTCTGATAATACTACTTTCTGGTCTGGATGGAAGATAGAGAGGACACTGAGTGCAGTGTGTGCGTGTAAAAAGGATCTAAAATATAAATGTAAAATTTACATTTGTTGTTCCGCCCATTTTTCTCTCTGGTCCTGCGCACCTCTGACATGTGGCCCCCAGAAGGTTAACCAGACTAAAAACTTGCCCTTTGAAGATGGATCCCCATAACTGGTATATCATCTCTTACCCTTAGGCAAGTTGAGGCTCTTCCACATTTCCATTTGCCTTACCACTTTCACCCTGGAAAACCAGTGTTTTAGCGCTGAATCGAGACAAACATCAATCAGGTTTTCCGCAGATGGCTGTGTGGATATTTCACCCCTCCCACTGCAAGAATCTACTGACAATGTTTTCAGAAAGGAGGGGGCGGAATCTGCTCATCGCTTCTTCCGCTCCAGCCTGACTCTGCTAAAAAGTCTGAGTGTTATCTGTGTAGAGATAAGATGACTGCTTAAGCAACTGTAACACTCATGCAGTACAGTAGCCTCCGATAGTCGTTAGTCTTTAGTTTATTTTAATTTGCAGTAGCTGTAAAAGAATAAAGAAGTTATGCTTCAGAGCCGTCGTTTGTGTAGTTCATACTCTGCTGTGCTCTGCTGACTTTGGTGCTCACAGCTCAAAGCTGTGAGTCCATTGCACTTAGACCTGCTTCCCTGCAGTGGAAGGTCTCTGGAAGTGCTTTCCCAGTTGGGGCTGAAGAGGTTGAGCCCAGTTGTTGGCACCGGCTCAAAGGCGAAGCTGACAGGCTGTATGTTCCGATTTAGTGCTAAAGTGTGAGTTTACTGGGGAAAAGCAGTGGGGTAAAGGCAGAATCACCTGGGCCCATGCCTCAAAAGCATGGGGCATATGGAGAAAAGCTCAGACCCATGCTTTCTAGGCTTGGGACAAGAGGAAGTGCAGACAGAGTCCTAAATCTCAGCATATCTGACTGGGTCAAATTTCCCCTTTGAATGGCCTACAGTTTGAGTGGAATCACCCGGAGTAGGGCAGGTGAGAAACAAGGATTGCTTACGCACACCCAAAATAAACACATTAGACATGTCTAGAGCTAAAGGCCACGGGGTGGAGACAATAGGTAGGCAGGTTTTTTCTGCTTCTTTCTTAATGCTATAACTCAGGGTCATCCAATGAAGGTACTTCACTCAGAATCTTTTCAAATTATGGGTGGCATTAAACTACACTTTGGAGAGAGAATATTATGAAAATGGTATACAGGTGGTACATGACCCCAGTCAAGCTAGCAAAAATCTATCATCTGCCCGATAATAAATGTTGGAAATGTAAAGAAACTGAAGGTACATTCTTTCACCTTTGGTGGACGTGCCCAAGGATTAAGGCTTTCTGGGAGATGATATATAATGAATTGAAAAAGGTATTTAAATATACCTTCTTGAAGAAACCAGAGGCCTTTCTCTTAGGCATAGTCGGCCAATTGGTGCCAAAGAAGGATAGAACTTTTTTTATGTATGCCACAACAGCAGCAAGAATACTTATTGCAAAGTATAAGAAGACACAAGATCTACCCACTCTGGAAGAATGGCAGATGAAGGTGATGGACTACATGGAACTGGCGGAAATGACTGGCAGAATCCGAGACCAGGGAGAAGAGTCGGTGGAAGATGATTGGAAGAAATTTAAAGACTATCTACAGAAATATTGTAAAATTAAGGAATGTTAGAATGATGTTGGATAGAAATTAAGTGGTTTTCAGCTGTAATATTATAAGGGAATATGAAAAATGGATTATTATTAATAGGTAAAAATTCAATGTTACAATAGCTTAAGATTAAAGACTAGGATAAACAAAGAGGGGAAGGATTTGCTGAACCAACAAACTGAACTGGAATACAAAAAAGGGAGGTGTGAGGAGGTCCGGGAAATAAGCTAATGAAAAATAAGTAATGGAAAGAGTGAGTTGTTTTCAACCATTTTTATTTTGTATTTTCTTACTTTTTTATTTTTATTTTGTAACACTTTGAAAATCTTAATAAATATCTTATAAAAAAAAAAATAAACTACACTTTGGGACGCAGGTGGCGCTGTGGTCTAAACCACTGAGCCTAGGCTTGCTGATCGGAAGGTCGGCAGTTCGAATCCCCACGATGGGCTGAGCTCCCATTGCTCAATCCCAGCTCCTGCCAACATAGCAGTTCGAAAGCACGTCAAAGTGCAAGTAGATAAATAGGTACCGCTCCGGCGGGAAGGTAGACGGCGTTTCCGTGCACTGCTCTGGTTTGCCAGAAGCGACTTAGTCATGCTGGCCACATGACCCGGAAGCTGTCTGCGGACAAACGTCGGCTCCCTCAGCCAGTAAAGCGAGATGAGCGTTGCAACACCAGAGTCGTTCATGACTGGACGTAACTGTCAGGGGTCCTTTACCTTTTTTAAACTACATTTTAGTCATAGAATTGTAGAGTTGGAAGAAATCCTAAAAGTAATCAAGTTCAACCCCCTGCAATGCAGGAATCCCAACTATAGTATCTATGACAGATGGCCATCGAAGCTCTGCTTTAAAACCTCCAATGAAGGGAAGTCCACTACCTTTCAAGGGAGTCTGTTCTACTTTGGAACAACTCTTACCGCCATAAAGTTATTCCTGACGTTTAGTCAGAATCTCCTTTCTTGTAACTTGAAGCTATATTTCCTCTCTGTCTCCTCTTTTCCTTGCTAAATATACCCAGCTCCTTTAACCATTCCTCATAAGGCTCAGAGTAGACCCACTGAAATTTATGAACAAGACTCCATTAATTTCAACATGAGAAAAACGTGGTTCATTTTGCTCCCACAAGAGGTAGCAACAGGTACCAATCTGGACAGCTTTAAAAGAGGATTAGACATTTCATGGTGGATAAGAAAGCTATCAATGCCTACTAGTCACAAGGGCTGTGTAGAACCTCCACAAAGAATTATGGAGGCTGTAGCTATGATTCCCAGAGTTCCTTGGAAAGAGGAACTGATTGTTAAATTGCTCTAGGTGATAATATTGATGGTGTCTTTGCACTGGGCTTTCCTTCTCTCCCTCCCTTCTCCCTCTGCTGAAGCCTGATGGAATTGCAACCGTCAGGTGACAGCTGATAGTGGGACAAGTCTGGTGGAGCTGGTTTCTCAGATAAGTTATTGGAGTAGGCTTACTTCACTCTTCATTCCTGCTTCCTCTGCAGCAGCATCATGGGATAGATGCTGCTAGGTGATGGTAGAAGGAGGGGCCTGATGGAGCTGGTTCCTCAGAAAAGTTGACTGAATGGCCCTCCTTCTCCTCAACCTTGCTCTGCTATGGTCTGTTGGAATACCTTTTGTTTGTTTTGTAATAGATTTGGGGGGATCCACCTAAGCCCTAGAATTTAATAAATGGTAGGATTTTGATTATTTGGGATGAGATGGGAGAAATACCAGCTGCACAAGAATTTCCTGGCTAGCCTATGCAAAATGACCTGGCCAAGCTAGGGCCATTAAGAAACAATACAGGGCCATCGAGAGCCATTGGCAATGCAAGAAAACTCCTTCCCCTTGGCCTGAGGTGTGAACAGAGACTGGGGGGTTGGAAGCTTGCCAGGGTAACTGGGGGTGAGGAAAGGAGAGTTTTTAGCAAGGTGATCTGGGAAGAAGAGAAAAGGGTGGGATGGCTGATGGTTGACTGGGAGAGATGTCTTGGATTCCAGGGCTGCACTACAGTGGGGGACAAGTCCCTCTTGAAATGACCATGCTGTAAGATCTGGACGCCATGCAGACTGAAGGTGTAAATAGGTGAATAAACCATATTTCTTAAACTATGAGAGTCTCTGCCATACAGTGGTACCTTGGTTCTCAAACACCATGATACTCAAACAACTTAGAACCCAAACACTGCAAACCCGGAAGTAAATGTTCCGGTTTGCGAACTTTTTTTGGGAAGCCGAGCGTGCTCCGTTTTGATTGTTACGCTTCTGATTTGAGTGCCACACTTCTGTTTTGAATGTTATGCTGAGGTCTCTGTTTTTGCTATTTATTTTGTGTTTTGTTGGCTTTTTTTGTGGCTGTGTGGAACCCAGTTCAGCTACTGATTGATTGATTATGTGACGGCAGTACATTATTTATTGCTTTCATTTTATGGATCAATGGTCTCATTAGATAGTAAAATTCATATTAAATTGCTGTTTTCCGGGTTGTTTTTAAAAGTCTGGAACGGATTAATCCATTCTGCATTACTTTCTATGAGAAAGCACACCTTGGTTTTGGAACACTTTGGTTTTGGAACGGACTTCCAGAACAGATTAAGTTTGAGAACCAAAGTACCAATGTATATCAATTCTCCAAAGGAACACAGACCCTGGAACCCCCAAGAATCTTGCAGAGAGTGGGGGGTGGCACATGACTTTTGTAGCAGTTTGTTTTTGTTTAGCAGTTGTGGAAACCTCTTATGCCCAGGTGCCAAATAGTGATGATTCATGATGATCTTTTCCCCACCTGGCCTACTTATTGAGTTAGTCAACTGAGGACTTGCTTTGCAAGTCATTGTAGTATAGTGATTAGAATGCTGATAGAGATGAAGGTTCTAATCCCCTCTCAGCCAAAAAGCTCAGTGGGTGACCTTAGGCAGGTCACAGTCTCTCAACCTAACCTACCTCACAGGGAAGCTGTGAGGATACAGTGGAGGGAGCAGGAGAACAGCAAGTGTGCCATCGAGCTCCTTGGAGGAAAAGTAGAACATAAATGCAGTAAGTTAGTAAATAAATATTAATATGTCAGAAGTCTGGTAGCAGATGACGGTGCTCCAACAGAAAATTGTATGTCATTCAGGATGGAACATCAACTCGAATGGACCATTTTCAGCTTCAACTTTTGCATTTCCCCTCAGAAGAGCTCTCTGAGTTACACTACTTGGCAATAAAGATCTGTTCCATTTTGAACCTTATTGTATAATTTTAAGTACCTTTATTCTGAGGGGGCTTCTGTGCAAAACAAATGCAGACCACCATCCAAAATCCTGTTCTCACAGTGGCCAATCAGATGATTCTAGGAAGCCCACAAACAAGTGATGAGGGCTGTCCTTCTCTCCAGTGGCGTTTGATATCCCAATGGGAAGCTGTTCCACAGCTGTAAGTACAGTATTCAGAGATGTACTGTCTTTGAAAGTAATATATATTCATCACAACTAAGAGCCATAGACTAGTCCAAGAGGATTTCAGTGGTCCATACTTCTTCTATGAGACATCTTTCTTCTAGGACAGGTATAAGGGGAAACTGGCATTCCCAGTGATTATGAACTCAACTCCCAGCATACCTGTAGATGGGCCACACTGACAGATGAAGCTGATGGGGTGTTGCGGGAGTCCAATGTCTGGAGGTGCCACAGGTTTCCCACCCCTAATGAAGGGAATTGGGCCCTGTGTAACCTCTCTGAGAAACATGTCTGGGTTTTTGCAGCCAGTCTTTAGGTGTTTCCTCAAATCCCACTGAGGAGGAACTTTCAGATTTCAAGTCACACTTTCACTTTGTTCAAGGGCAGCTCTGTATTTTAATATTCCCCCTTGTGCCTAGTCATGCTCAGCCATGAAGCTCTCTGGTTGACCTTGAACCATGATTCTTAGGATTCCCAGTCAACACAATATGACTTACTTCTGAGTAGACATGTGCAGGATTGAACTGCAAAAAATAGTTGTGTTTATTGGCAAATGAACTGTGGTTTTTGTTTACTTTTACTTTTTTGTTGTTGGCCATAGACAGTGTGAGGAAGTAATGGACTGGTATTTTGAAAATTTGAAATAGCCCATAATTAAAATGTCATGTTTGTGGGGAATGTAATGATTATGGGAGATAGTTGCAATAGCACCTCATTAGTACTCACATAAAATTGATGGTGTGGGATTTAATTGTATGTTTCCTTGGTATTTGATTTCTATCACATTTCCGTTGCTACCTCTTAAGCCATAGATGAGGAACTTCCACAAATCCAGATTTTGAACTATGACTCCAGTGATCCCTGGCCATTGGCCACACCAGTGGAAACTGCTCTGTTAGGGAAAGTGGGGGCACTGTCCTACCAATCTCAGTCTGCCTTTAGCCTTCACCCACCTTCCTGACTTCTTGCTTATAACCAGCCCAGGAGATAATCCAGACTGTTAGCTTCCTACCCCTCCTCCTTGGTCTCAATGTTGCCCTTATAGAACCCATCAGGGAGAAGGAAAGAGACAAAATTAGAATAAGTTGGCTTTGTCTGTCACTGGCTTTCCCTGATTACCACCCAACCAATCCCAATGGACAACATCCACCACTGGGCCATGTTGGCTGGGGATAATGGGAATTGGAGTCTGCAACGTGCACAGAGAAACATGCCCACTTACTTATCTAGAATTAGCCCATTTGTCTATCTGGGTAGGTATTATCTACACCGGGAATGGGGAATCTGTGGTCCTCCAGATGTTACCAAGCTACAACTTTTGACCATTGGCTCTGCTGACCACTGGGTCTGGTGGTAGCTGGGAATCCAACAACATCTGAATAGACATGGGCTCCCTAGCCCTCTATGAGTGCTTTTAATGTATGATCCCTGATTGGTTGGGACATTATTGGACTAGGACAGGTGTGGGGAATTCAAGGCCCTCTGGATATTGCTGGATTACATATCCCATCATCCCTGACCATTGGCCATACTGGCCGGGACTGATGGGAATTAGAGTCCAACAACATCAGGTTCCCCATCCACGTTCTAAATCATAGGGTGGAATCTAATTAGGTGGAGTAAGTACTACATATATTTTTGTACAATGCATTTTATTGTCTAAGCAACAAAGCCAAAGAACATTTTCAAATGCCTTTAATGAAGTCATCAGATGGACTTTGCAAGTATCTTTGCATGACATAAGTTATGGTTGGTCCTCCCCACCTGGTCCTCCTCCATTTGTCTCCTTCGCTAAAATGTTGACATTTACTGTATTAATATCCTAACAGTGTTTCGTAACTTTGTGGCCCACAAAAGAAACCGGTGTGTGCACGCTTAGTGCATCTTACTTCTGAGTATGCAGGTTTAGGATTGCAGTGAATTACTGCGAAGTGTATGCCTGCTAATGTTCTTCATGGTACTCTCTGCTGGTGTTCTCTGCTTCCAACATACCTCTGATGAACCAGATGCTTTTGTTTCATAATATTATTTATTTCACCTTCTATGTACACAGCACTCTACATAGCATAAGAAGAAAGGTATCTGGCTCAAGGAATGTACAAATCTGCATTAGGTGTGCCTAATGACACAGAGGCTCAACAATACCCTCCAAAGAGGCATTGCCATTACATTTGGGTGGGCAACTCCAATGACATATAGTTCTCCCCTTTACCCACACTCGGAAAGGAAATACCTGGATAAATAAGACTGATATTTAAATGGGAGGGGGAAATGTGCCTCTGGTACCAGCAGTTTAGGAAGCAATCTGATGGCCAACAAAGATTATGACAGGTATGGGAACCTGTGGCCCTTGAGAGGCTGATGAACTACAGTTTCCCTTGACCACTGGCAATACTGGCTGGGGTTGACTGGAGTTGTAGTTTTGCAATATCTGGATGATCCCTGGTCAGCCACCCTTGAAGTATGGTTTAGGCCAGGGAACGGGAACATAGGATCCAGCAAATAGGATGAAGTACAGCTCCAATCACCCCCAACCATTGATGATGCTCAACAGTGTCTGAAGGACCAAAGGTTCCCTTGATGCTATTTTAGGCCTACTAACTCCTCTTCCACGTCTTCCTCCACCTCCTCCCACCTCTCAACCTGCGTCTTCTGGAATGCTCTGGACATAGTCACCTGAATTGCCCCACTCCAAAAAGAAAGACTCGGGCTAAAACTGTAATTCACAGCACCTGTGATTATTATTGTTGTTGTTTTCAAACTTCTACTACATGGATATACAAAATGGATGATGGCTGCCGATCCTGAACCTTTGAGGACAGGCGCCAATAACAAGTGTGGCCCCAATGTGTGGAGCATTGCTCCAGACTCCGGTTCCTAATGCAGCCCCTACTTCCTGTCCGCAGCGCCTCCTGCCTGAAACGGGCCTATTGCAAGATGGCCGCCGGCAAGCCGCACCTATGCTTCATGAAGGCAAGTGGTGAAGGTGGCAAAAATGATGGGTGGCTCAGGAGGAAGGTGGCAGTACCATGGAGGCAAGTGGCATGGATCGAAGCCACATTCTGGGATTTCACAAGGCGGGGGCTCCGGGATGAGGATCTCTAGGTCTGTCAGCTTTGTTTCAGCCACAACAGCTGGTGGTTGCAATAGGAGCGTTGTTGAGGGGAGGCTTGTGCTGCAGGAGACGTTGTAGCCACAAAGCTCCCCGGGGAAAACCATGGCTATGTGGTGGGAGGCAAATCTAAAATGAAGTGGGGAAAGACACATATCACAAATAATGAAGCAATTAACCTAAAGCAGGGGTGTTCAACTTCCAAGAGACTGCGACCTACTCCCACTATGAATAAACTGGCAGTGATCTACCCATTGGATCGACCAGAATTGTTGAGTTTTTTTGGGGGGAAATGACCAAAGTTGTTAAGTTGTTGAGGTTTTTTTTTGGAGGGGTGATTGGGCAATCGCTGGAGCTCAACCAGAAATGACCAGGGACAGCCCACAATCAACCTGTAGATCGTGATCGACCGGTTGGACAGGCCTGACCTAAAGCATTGGCCTCTAGCTATGATGGCTATGTTTCACCAACACTGTTTTGGAAGCATGTCTCTGAATACCAGTTTCTGGGAATGGCATGTGTGGAGTGTTGCACCCAGGTCCTGCCCGCGTGCTTCCCATTGGTATCTGATTGGCAGTGGCTTTCCAGGGTCTATACAGGGTCTGGAGGTGTCCTAGGGATTGAACCTGGGACCTTCTGCATGCAAAGATGATGCTCTACTCCGGGGATGTCCAACTCCCAAGAGACTGCAATCTTTTTTTAGGGAGGAGATTCAAAAATGTTGATAAAGGGGAAAGGGGAAAAGTTGCTCACCAAAAGATCGCTAAGGAAGTGATCAGCCTCACAGCGAAAACTCCGTCTTCCGTTCTAGCGATCATGCATGAATGGTGGATGGGGTGAGGGGGTGGGGCCAGTTGCTCTTTTGCCAACACAAAGGAACGGGAGCCCGCGATCGACTGTTCTACCAACACCTCCTGGGGATTGACCAGTAGATCGTGATTGACCTGTTGGACATCCCTGCTCTACCCCACTGAGCTATGGCCTTTTCTCAATGTCTTTTCTACACAAGAGATACTTTCAGGATTCTTATATTGGGTATGAGCAAATCAACCCCCACTCTCTCCTTTCTAGATAAAGTTGGGTGGCAATTTTGACCAGAGGCCTTCTTAATTTTGTCCATCACCAGGGAGAAGAGAACTGATCATTACCACAAACAGTTTGACTGAAAAATTGCATCCTCGTTGTCATCTTCATCATCTTACTATTTTTATTATCATTACTACTATTTTACCACTACTATTACTTATTCTTATTACTACTGCTACAACTAATACCATTACTACCACTACCAATACTACTGTTACTGCTACTATTACCATCTACTATTACCAATACTATTACCATTACTACTACTATTACTATGACTATTACTCACAATCCCCAGATAGGTATAGACAAATTTATATATTTCAGATTCTCAGAGTTTCTCATATTCTGCATATTTCTGCATCATATATACATGTCCTCACAAAAAATAATCAGAATTGTAATGCAAATTTCTTCTAATATGGACATTTTCGTTTGCATTTTTGCCTAATAATACTTATTTTTGAAAGATGCTATTTGTACTAATATGTGTATTTTGATGCACACAGTTCCCTAATCTACATAGTTTAGAGCACATTGGGACAGGGTTGGGAAGCTGTATTGGAAATTCAGAGGAGAACAAATTTCAAAGGATGGCTGCATTTCAGTTTGTGTATTGTCTCAGGAAGTGGGGAATAAATTGGAAACCAAACTAACATCCTCCCCACATTCCATATAGTCACAGACAGAAATTTGAAGAACCCTCATAAAAACGGAACACAGCAGTGCTATTTTTCTAGAAAAAATGGTGCGGGAACTCACCGTGAACACCTCCCTCATTCTCTTTGAATGGCAATGACGTCTACCTGAGAGTTGCCAGAACTGAGTTCCAGTGAGTTCCGGCTGAAAAAATGCCCCAGAACATGGGTAGTTACTTTATTCCAAGTCAGACCATTGGTCCACCTTTCTCAGTATTATCAACCCTGGCAGCAGTTTCTAAGGGTTTAAGATAAGGAATTTCGCCCAGTCTTACTCAGAGATATACCTTACTCAGCCTTACTCAGAGCTATACCTTCAGTATACCTGAAGGTGCGTCTCCACCCCCATCATTCAGCCTGGACACTGAGGTCCAGCTCCGAGGGCCTTTTGGCGGTTCCCTCCCAGCGAGAAGTGAGGTTACAGGGAACCAGGCAGAGGGCCTTCTCAGTAGTGGCACCTGCCCTGTGGAATGCGCTCCCAGTAGATGTCAAGGAGGTAAACATCTATCTGATTTTTAGAAGAAGACATCTGAAGGCAGCCCTGTCTAGGGAAGTTTTTAATGTCTGGTGTTTTATTGTGCTTTTAATTCTGTCAGGAGCCGCCCAGAATGGCTGGGGAAACCCAGCCTGATAGGTGGGATACAAATTTATTTTTATTATTATTATTATTATTATTATTATTATTGCCAGGGATAGAGGCTGTGACCTTCTGCATGCAAAGCAGATGTTCTACCACTGAACTATGCATATTCCACTTCACCAGTCGTCTTGTTCTTTTTGTTACCTGTAAAATCCCTTGGCTGTTTCATCTACCCCCACGCCACCCTCCACCCCCACATCAATCTGGCGTGTTGCTTTAAGCCTGCAACCCCCAGTTTTGCATGCATAAAAGAGAACTAAAAATATGTAACCATAAATATCCCATAACGCTTAGCCACATAGCTACTGAGAGAATATTGGGGCAGCCAGTTTCTGCACACCCATTTTATTGCATCTAAATAGCTACTTGAACTCCTTTTTTAATACAAAAAACTTGTTGTGCGTGAAAGCCAGACACCAGGCATAACGGCACAAACCACTCCTAGGTTGTAAGCATCCAATGCGACTTTTACTCTGAGTAGACCAATTGAAATTAATGAGTCTAAGGTAGTCATCCTCCTTAACTTCAATGAGACTTCTCTCAGTAAGACTCACATTGGATATAACCCCCCCCCCCCCAAAAAAAAACCCCTGCTGTGATGAAGGATTGTTTGGATGACATCTAGGTTTCCCTATGCATAGCCTTGCCTTGCTATGCTAGCCTTCATCAATGCAGGAGACCCACCACTAAGGAATTTCCCCAAGACATCTGCCGAAATGACAGACAGGTGGAAGCTATGGCTGGTGGCATTTCCATCAGCAATAGCCCATGGAACCTTCTGAAACATAGCTTTCAGAGTTAGAGGTAAGATGGCAAGGGATCTCAAGATGACCCTGCTGCCGTCGCGTGATAGCAATGGGCCTGATCCAGGCCTCTTTTCCTGTACCAGCCTGGGAACTGGCACAGCAAAGAGGCATCCCCTTTTATCTTCCACCCCCGGCTCTCATGAGCAGTGGGACTATGGCAGGATTGAAGGCTTAGCTGATCCCTCAAGCCCTGCTGCTTTTAGCCACAAGGTTAACATGACATTTGCCCTGCTACCTGCAAGTAAGCCACGCTCAATATAGTGGGTTTTTTCCTCTCAGCAAACATGCACTTTAAGCAAAAGCAAAAACTCCTACCCCACAATTGGTGTTTCATTTGCTATACAGAGATCTGAGCCCCTTGCCTTTGAACAGACCTTACCTGATTCTTCACAAGTTTCAGCAGATTGGGCTGGAAGAGAGCGGAGGAGGAAGAGCTCTTATACCATCTGCTCAGGAGCCTCGCAGGTAGGAAACACCCTCTGCTCATGTGGCTCCAATTTTCCCGCATGCCTCGCGCTTCTCTGAAATTGCTATAATTGTTCCTCCTCCCTGATTACAGCAATTGAGCGTTGTCTCTCAGCACCTGGTTTTAATATAGGGCAGCAACACATTGCTGTTACACCCTTCTGCTTCCTTTTAATTGTATCGAGGGAACATTGGAGCACCAAACCAATGCTGATTTCAGCAATCCTTGGTTTGGAAAACTGCCTGTTCCCAGACTCTCAGGCTTTTCCCCCAACAAGTCAGAAGCAGTCGTCTTCCTGAGATGCTCCCTCACTCCCAAAAGCAACTTTTAATTTCGCTTGCCTGCCTTTGAAAGTGTCAGAACGTTTGTTTGTTTTTTGTTTGCTGAAAGCCAGCCCAGACTTAGAACGTGCACCTCACATTTCCTTCAAGTTTGTCCAGAACCCTCCGAGGCACAGTTTGTCTAAAGCTGATTAATAAACTAATGGCTGTGATTCATCTTCTCTATAGCTTGTTTCATGGTGGGGACAGGAGAAAACAGCTGTCTCGGAGACTTATCTTCAAGGATCACCAGACACTTTAAATTAATCCCTTGCAGTCACTACATCAGTGTCTTTTGAACCTGAAAGCTGTTTTCTATGATATGTAAATCAACTGCAGGGTTGTTGTTAATGATTTTGAAGGATAGCGGCAGTCTGCGCTAGTCTAATCTCCAGCACACTGCAATTCTGAGGTTATTATTGGATCTAAGGCTACAAAGTGGCTTCTTAGACTCACACTTTTTCTTAGGACCTCTTCTGTGTCAACCCCAACCACTTAGGGGTGTGTGTTTGTGTGTGGAGACATCAGACTTTATGGCAGGGTGGAACCTGTGGTCTTCTACATGTTGTAGAAGTTGGAGTTGCACCATAGTGTTGACCATGCTAGCTGAGATGATGGTAGGTTGTAGTCCAACAACAGATGGAGGGCCACAGGTGTTCTCCATCATTGAACTAGACCACCACTTCCCTTTCATAGCTACTACCACCACAACTCTGTTTTCTTCTAACACAGGGACTAGGAACAAAACAAACAATTAAACGCGGAAAGGTACACATAGCACCTCCACTCTCAATTCATAAAGTCTTTTTCACAGTTCGTTTACATTCAGCCATAGTTATTGTGTGGTTGGGGGCAAAAGAGGGGGGGACCTATTTATATTTTTATTTTTATTGGCATTGTCAGAGATTGGAGGTTCCAGAGCTTGGTTGGTTGTGTTTGGCTGGTTGCAGTATAGTTCGTTTGTATGTGTGAGGGTGGAGTGGGGTTGTCGGGTCAGATTAGCAATATTGATTCATATGCTGTTGTGGGGGATAGGTCATTGTCTTATTATGCCTGGCCACCTCATGAGAAGAGAAGACTCCCTGGAAAAGACCCTGATGTTGGGAAAGATTGAGGGCACAAGGAGAAGGGGACGACAGAAGACGAGGTGGTTGGATAGTGTTATCAAAGCTACCAGCATGAGTTTGACCAAACTGTGGGAGGCCGTGGAAGACAGGAGTGCCTGGCATGCTCTGGTCCATGGAGTCACGAAGAGTCGGACACAACTAAACGACTAAACAACAACAACAACAAATGTGATAAAGGGGTGCCAAACTAGGGTGAAGGCATCCTCCTTCACTTGTCCCCTTTTAGGTTAAGTTTGTTGGTTAAATTTTCTAGCAGGGCAGTTTCCCATATATTTTGGTACCTGTGTCCACTCCTGATAGGTCCTTCCAGTGTCTAGTTAGGATATTCCTAGCTGCTGAGAGTAAGTGACTTATGAGTTCCTTGTCGTGTGTTATTGTCCTGGAAAACAGGATATGCCTTATTGCACTAGGGTTCAACTAGTTTCTCTGTATGAAGTGTAGGAAGCTGCTGTGTAGTCAAACCCTCAATCCATCTAACTCAGTATCATCAACACCAGTAGCTTTCAACTGGTGAGTCAGGACCCACCAGTGGGTCACAGCATGATCCAAGGACGGTCACAATAGGAGCACTGTCACCATGAAAATATATGGTAAAAGATTAAGAAATAGATCCCAAATGTACGTTTGGATTAAAAGCAGGTTTTGGAAGGGTTGAAGATGTCTGCTTTATTGAACCAGTTTGTCAAACAAGCACCTGCCAAGTTCTTCCAGCATCTTGTTATCATGAGCTAGACCGCTGACAAAAAACAACAACAACTTATTAAGGGTTTGAGCTGTAAGTCAGTGGGGCTTTCTGTTGGCTAATGCCAGCAGGAACCTGTTCATGACCTGACACTTCTGTCCATGCACACATTCGGGGATTGGAAGGGGAAATGCGACAATCATGAAGCTGGCAGAGGCTGGCAGGCCTGGACCCATCTACCACCACTGAGTCTGGCAAAAAGGGTTTTTTAAAATTGCTCTGCGAATCAGGAATGGTGTTTGCCAGCCTTTAATCACGAAAATAATGTTTGCCTTTTGTTGGTGTTCTTCAAAAACGCTCCCGTGTCTTATTGTGGGCACCTAGCCTCATTTACCGGGTATTATGGGCAGATGGTTCATCCCATTGAAAGAAACCAACTCTTTAGTGGTGCCCTTTAGAACTGCCTGCTCTTTGATATTAGGCAGACACCTTTGCTGTATTGTTTCTGGTGCCCGTCAAAGCCCTTCTATGTTCCAACAAGCCAGTCTTCCTCGGCATGTAATTTTAGCAGGTGTGTAATCTGTTTATACCGTTTTGAACAGTGCCTTTCGTAAGTATTGTTATTTATAAAATTACTGCTTATATTATATATTTTAATGTTTTGTTTTTAATGCTTGCTTTTCTTAATGAATATTTTCAATTGCCTTTTCTAAACTGCTTCGAGGTCCTTGTGGTGATGCACAATGGGGTATCCTCACTTGTGCAGGAAGAAATGAAACACATTGGTCCAGGGGGTGGGTTAAACTGGGCTACAATTTTGTTGGTTTTTAAATAATTTTATTTCTCATTTTACAAATATTTTAACAATTTAAAACACCAGAACGTAATATCAACCCTTTCCCCCCCTTTCTGCCGTTACTTACGTTATATCTTTTACCACTGTATATCCAATTTCAATCTATTTACTTGTTATTCTTTACATTCTATTTAAGTTATTCTCACTGCACATGTTTATATCAGTCCTGCTAACAATGTAAGCTGTTTACAGCAGTTCTTCAAATAATCCACAAATTTTCCCTATTCATTATTAAAACATCTCTCTTCTTGATTTCTTAATCTTCTTGTAAGTTTTGGCTTTCTGTATACTCCATCAGTTTTTGTTGCCAGTCTTCCTTAGTTGGGACTGTTTCTTCTTTCCATCTCTGGACATACATCATTCAAAACTGGGCTACGTCTTTGGTCACATTAACACCATAACCTACAATATTTCCCTGATGAAAATAGGGATGTCCTATTCAAAACGATGATGATTATGATGATTATGATAATATTTATACCCTGCCCACCTGTCTGGGTTGCCCCACCCACTTTGAGCAACTTCCAACATATATAAAAACATAATAAAACATTAAACATCAAAAAACTTCCCTGTACAGGGCTGCCTACAGATGCCTTCTAAAGGTAATTTAGTTACTTATCTCCCTAGCTCACGAGGTGCACAACTTAGGGTTGCTGTATTTCAAAATGTGCCAGAATTTAGACTTCTGACATGACAGTCCTAGCTTTACACCCTCCAAGATTTCTCTGATGAAATTAGGGACATCTTAAGAAAAAGTGGAGGACGCGGGTGGCGCTGTGGTCTAAACCACAGAGCCTAGGACTTGCTGATCAAAAGGTCAGTGGTTTGAATCCCCACGACAGGGTGAGCTCCCGTTGCTCGGTCCCTGCTCCTGCCAACCTAGCAGTTGGAAGCACGCCAAAAAGTGCAAATACAGTGGTACGTCAGGTTACATACGCTTCAGGTTACATAAGCTTCAGGTTACAGACTCCGCTAACCCAGAAATAGTGCTTCAGGTTAAGAACTTTGCTTCAGGATGAGAACAGAAATCGTGCTCCAGTGGCATGGCGGCAGCAGGAGGCCCCATCAGCCAAAGTGGTGCTTCAGGTTAAGAACAGTTTCAGGTTAAGAACAGACCTCCAGAATGAATTAAGTACTTAACCTGAAGTACCACTGTAGATTAATGGTACCATTCCAGCAGGAAGGTAAACGGTGCTTCCATGCTCTGCTCTGGTGCTGGTGTTCCATTGCGCCAGAAGCAGCTTAGTCATGCTGGCCACGTGACCCAGAAAAACTGTCTGCAGAGCGGACAAATGTGCCTCCCTCAGCCTGTAAAGCGAGATGAGCGCTACAACCCCAGAATCGTTCGCCACAGGACTTAACTGTCAGGGATCCCTTTACCTTTACTAAGAAAAAGTGGGACATTCCAAGATCAAATCAGAAACCGGGACGGCATCTGTAAATCCAGGACTGTACCTGGAAAATAGAGGCACTTGCAGGGTCTGTCACACCACACATTTAAAGCCCTATTATCCAACTCTAAACACTTCCCCCATCAAAAAATCCTGGGAGCTATTGTTTTCCCCTAAATTCCCTGGAAAGATTCCTAATTGATTCCTAATTTAGGAATCCTAAACCACTCAGAGTTGTAGCTCTGGGAAGGAACAGGGATCTCCTAACAGCTCCCAACACTCGTGACAACCTATGGTTCCCAGGATCCTTTAGCAATTAAAGTGTTATTGTAGGCTTTGTATTTCTGCTGTGAATGTGGCCTTTATTAATTGCAATCAGGTATGCTGTATTGACATTGCATAGGGCAGGGATCCACATTCAGACACCTGGCCTGCTGTTCAAATCTACAGACAGCCCACCTTCTGGGTGAGCCCCTTTGGGAACTGCTAGCATAACAGTCCCCATTGTGGTGGCATGGAGAAAATGGACAGAGATAAGCGTTTCTCCTTCTCTCACAACACTAGAACTCATGGATGTTGAATGTTGGAAGTTATATGGACAGATTTTAGAAGTCATTCTTCACGCATTGCAGAGTTAAACTGTGGAACTCGCTCCAACGGGAAGTAGGGATGCCAACGCACTTGAATGACTTTGAAAGAAGAGGAGAAGGCTTTCAATGGCTCCTAGTGACAGGGACTGGGCAGAGGAGGAATGGTGGAGACCGCTTCCCCAGCCTGACTCTTCCAGAGAAGAGGAAGACAGGTCAGGATTACAGAGGGGTTTGAGGGAAGTCACATCTCAGAGGCAGATGAGGTGAAAAGTTGGGAAATAATGGGAGAGGAGGAGGAGGAGGAAGAGGAAGCACCAAGGGGATGGCAGCTGATGGACACAGGGCCTCTAGAAAGCATTCCAGACCCCCCTCCTAGAACCCGGAAAGGCTTGAAAGTAGGAGAGCAAAGTGTTGGGATATAGATGTTCTGTTCCACCTTCAGAAGAGGCATGTGGAGTTGTTGTATGTCACATGTCTGTTTACTTTCAGGACAGCCTACTGGGAACTTCCGTTGCGTATAGCTTTTGCTTATGCTTCCTGCTGTTGGACATGAAGGAGAACAGATATATTTTTCTTTGTCCTGATCTACGCTGAATAAACTGCTTGTAAATATGCTTACATATGCCTCTGTCCGCCCTTCCATTGCAAAGAGTTCTTATCTCTGCTGGATTGCGTGCCCAGCTTCTGACGGCTTCTGAAGGTGTGTGCCACTGTTTTGATGCTGTTCCAAGGACTGAAGTTCGCCCAGCTGCCGGTCGGGGGGCTGGAGCCAGGTGGGGGCCTGCGAATTGCCCCCATTCCCTTGGACACATCCCATCCCAAAGAGCTCAAAGGCAGAGGGCACTTGTCAGCATCCATAGAAGTGACAAATGAGGAAGTGGGAGAGATGGGGGGGTGGAGATTCACTCGGGACAATGCCATTATCCAAGAGGCTGGGTTCTATAGCCTCTCTCTGTAAATACTAAATAAAAAGCGGATGGTAAGAAACATTTCCTCATCTTTGTACATTCCTGGGCAACCGGCTGTGGGAGTTGGTCACAGCCGCCTGACACCTAGCCACAATGGCTCTGCTCTGCTTCCATGTTTGGATGTTTTTGACTTCCAGTTGTTGGAAACCAAAGGAAGGGAGAGTGCTCTTGTGCTTGGGTCCCACTTGTGAATTCCCACAGGATTTGCTTGGCCATTGTGAGTACAGGATGCTGGCCTTAGATGGGCCATTGGCCTGATCCATCAGACACTTTCTATCTTCATATGTTCTGTTTATCCCTAATGAATATGAAGAAAAGGGCCTGGGCAGAGCATGATTCTTTCCTGTGAAGCAGACCCCCACCATCCCAGCCAAGCACCTAAGACAGAAGTATCCCATACCTGCACTTACAGAAATTAAACAGAGGAGTTTGAGGTGCATCCTTCCCTACCTAAGGAGGCACATTTCTGCATATTCAGCTTTCTTTAAAAATATAGGTGCTGAATCCCCAAAATCTTGGAGTGCGGTGGGTGGGAAGGAAGCATCGCCTGTGATGAAATATGCACTTTCTACCAAAAAAGCCTACTTACTGCAAAGTCAGGCGGCACCCCATTGCCACGTTGGCAAGATCTGCTCAGCCTCTCTGTAATAGCCACGGAAATAATTGAAGCTCCATTAGCCGAAGAAATGGGGACAACAATACCCAGGAGGTTGGGAGGAAAGGAAGCGCTTCTTTGGAACAATGAAACCCTAGTGCTCTTCAAAAGCACCAGGCAAACCATCCGCATAAGCAAACGCCTGCTATTATAGTAATCACAGCTTACCTGGGGTTATTCCCCACATCTGAGACTAAGTAATGAATCTCTATTAGGCAAAGCTGCTTTTTAGAGGGGCATCCCACCCACCCAAATCCACAATTGCCCTGGAAACCGGTTTTGTGAGTCACACGGTTTCCAAATCTGCAGCTGTTTTGACTTGATGACAGAAAGGTGGCCTTGAGGTTCTATTTCATCAGCCAGAATTGTGCTCCGGTGTGAAATATATGTTTTGTTGTGCTTTGCAACTCCCAGAGTTAAAAAGACAGCTCATTGTTCAAGCAGTCAATAAAATAAAGTTAGTGCTTGGCAAACTCTCTTTGTTTAAAGTTGGCCGAGATGATCAGATGCATTTGTCAATGGATTGATTGTTTAAAATGTTTGTATACCTCTGTGTCATAATATATATATCAAATAGGTTTACGGCAGTAAAAACATAAAGCCGTACAATAAAAGGGATACAAAAGTTTAAAAGAGCCATCAATCAACTGCTATGAAAGGACACACTCTTAATTGTCTGCACAGGCCTGGCAGAATAGAAAAGCTTTCAGCAAGCATTTAAAAGTTGGCACAGGAGGAGCCTGTAGAATTGCTGGAGGATTCCATGGGACTGGGCCAATGGCACTTAAGTGCTCAGTTTCATATTATCAAATGAGCCTTGCCAACATTTGGAACGACCAGCGACACTCCTGCAGATGATCTCAGTGAACGAGCTAGGGTATAAGGGTTTTGGGTGTTCCCTGAGGTTCCCTGGACCTAAGGCGTTTGGAGCTTTGTAAATTAATACAAGGACCTTGAACTTGGCTGGGTAGCAGATGGGCAGTCAGTGTAGCTGTTTTCACAAAGGTGTCATGTATTGATGGCCAGCAGCAATCTGGCCGCCATATTCTGTATCAGCTGGAGCTTTCTGAACCAGAGCCAAGGGCAGCCCCACACAGAGAGCATTACAGTAATCCAGCCTCAAGGTTACCAATGCTTCAGTGGACTACAGTGGTCAGGAATGGCCATAGCTAGTGAACCAGGTGAAGCTGCTAAAAGTCACTTCTAGTCACAGGAGACACTTGGGCCTCTAGCGACAGGTTTGTCCAGGAGTAACCCCCAAGCTATGCACTTATTATTATTATTTATTCAACATACCCCGCCCTATACCTGGAGGTCTCAGGTGGTTCACAACAAGACTACAACATATTAAATCAAACTAAAAACAAAAGCCCAATAACTGCCCCCCCCAAAAAAACCCCACATTCTAAAAGGGTGTTGGATGTTTTTCCATTTTACGTCCTCCTACTGGTCAGGGGTCCCTTTACCTTTACTTTACTCCTTTCAAATCAAAATGCACACATTTTGCAACAGTCATATTTGGTGTTTGTGACATGACCACAACTTAAATGTTTGATGCCCATCTTAATTTATTCTATGCTACTTTTTTCTATTTTTTTTAATTATTATTTCATTCTAGTAGCCTTATATATTGAGGCAAGAAATCCAGCTGTATTGCTACTTTTAAAGAATATTTCATTCCAGTTTATCCTACTATACACATCGGGATAATGGATTTATTATTTATACAAGGAGGCAAGGCCCTCATTTTGGAACACCTAGCTGCATTTTGTAGCTGCTAAGGCTAGTTGCAACGACCATGGCTGTGACTACTAGCAGTTAGAAAGGGGGGAACATATTTTATAATGAAAAAGGAAATGCAAATAACAAGGGGAAAGTTTTCACCTTCAAATCTCGGGTCACTCTAAGCTTCCTCAGAGCAGCTACCACAACAGTCATAGTCATAAGTGAGCTGCTACCATGAGTAACTGTGTAGTAAATATATTTTGCAGGGGGAATATTTTTACCCCGGGGGGTATGAGTCACTTCATGAAGCAGATGGAGGGCTGAAGCTTGTTCAGGTCTTGCAATAGGATGAATGTCTTCCCAGGATTAACTTGTTCAGATGTTTGCTACATGCTTTCCTGACAGCCTTGACCTTAGATGGCTTATTAAATACATATCTGATAACATGTTTCACAACGTTACTGGGAGGTGAGGGATTAACAGTGGTACCTCGGGTTAAGAACTTGATTCATTCTGGAGGTCCGTTCTTAACCTGAAACTGTTCTTAACCTGAGGTACCACTTTAGCTAATGGGGCCTCCTGCTGCCACCAAGCCGCTGCCACACGATTTCTGTTCTCATCCTGAAGCAAAGTTCTTAACCCAAGGTACTATTTCTGGGTTAGCGGAGTCTGTAACCTGAAGCGCCTGTAACCCGAGGTACCACTGTATTTTATTCCCATAGCCCCACTCAGAAAAAAACACTATGCAATGAGATAAAAGTGTGCGTGCGTGCGTGCGTGCGTGTGTGTGTGTGTGTACCTTGCAACTGGATGAGAGGAAGTGCTACAACCAATAAGATTTTGGTTTCGCAACCCCGAAAAATCACCCCAATGCTCAGTAATTTGCCACTGGCGAATGAGGAGAGGGAGGGATATTCTGTCTCAGCGTTATGTGGATATGAGGGTTAGGAGAGAAAGGGGCAATGGGAGAGTTTGTCAGAAACTGGAAAGCTTTAATAATGAGGACTAGAAACTTGAGTCAGTGTGAAGAATGGAAGGAAGGCAGTGGGGAGGCTCAGGATGGAAATGCGAGGGGGCCCAGAGGGATTGCGGCTTCATTGAAGAGATGGGATTCTAGTAAAGGGATGCATTGGAAACAAACATCGTACATTACATAGAAGAAACTCACCGTCATTCTTTGCAATCACATAGTCCTCACACCTTCTATAGGTCCATGCAATGAAGAAAGCCCATAGCTCCATGGTGGCTCTGCCATTCCAGAACTCCCTTTTGGGGGGAATTGTCCATGGTACTATTATTCCATTCCTTTAGCTTTCAGATTTAACCATTCTATTTCCCTAAGCTTCTCAACAAAGTCAGCTATAGATTTTATGTCTTGTTATGTTTTTGCTGTAATTATGTTTTGTTTTGTTACCTGTGTGACACCATTTGCTCCTTAGTCTATTCTATTTTAGTATTCTTTAATTCTCTATTTTAGGCTGCCTTGAAAAAAAATATATGTTGATCTATGGGCAAGCGGGGGAATACATTTCTTCATGAAATAAAACAAACATTACTCCAACTGATGTGCAAATTCAGTTTGTTGCCCACTCATCAACTGTGTCCGCCGCCCTGACACTACCTCTCCAGTACCCAATGGCTAAGAAATTATAGCTAATGGAATGTTCATAAACATTTTGACTTGTCCAGGGTGATAGCAGAGCTTTTGCGATAGAAGTAAAAGGTCAGTTTGAAAAAGGGGGGGGGGGAGCCTTCCACCTTATGGGAGTGGTGAACAGAGCACATGAGTTACTGAAAGAAGCATCTGACAGCCCACTATTCTTACTGGTGGGTTGTTGTTTATTTTTTTTTGGGGGGGGTGTTAAACATAGATCCCTGGAGAGCCCCTACCAGACATGGTAGACAATATTGAACTGAATGAACCAATGTCCTGACTCAGTAGCTTCCTACACCAGTAGCTTCTGGTGGTTCGCTCATTGTGAGAAGTGAGGTTACAGGAAACCAGGCAGAGGGCCTTCTCGGTAGTGGCGCCTGCCCTGTGGAACGCCCTCCCACCAGATGTCAAGGAAATAAATAACTTTCTGACTTTTAGAAGACATCTGAAGGCAGCCCTGTTTAGGGAAGTTTTTAATGTTTGATATTTTATCATGTTTTTAATATTCTGTTGGGAACCGGCCAGAGTGGCTGGGGAAACCCAGCCAGATGTGCAGGGTATTATTATTATTATTATTATTATTATTATTATTATTATTATGTTCCTATGCGTTCAGCTCATTCCTTTCAGTTCCTCTCTCCAAAACAAGCCGGTATCACAAAAGAGCCTGGATCAAATCCTAATGGAGAGTTCAGAAGTTCAACTGAACGATAGCATCATTTCCCTGTGGTATGACTCACTACGGATCCTGTCCTCATATCACCATTCCACTCGACACCCACTGCAAGCTTTCATTTGCTGGATATGTGAAGCAAGACGAGCCTGAGCTGTGTTGGCTGAACATGTTGTAGAGTTGATGGTAGGAAAGTCTCCTGCGTCTTACGATTACCCCCATTATCATAGCAGAGATAGCTGTGTGTACCTGTGGATTTGCACTTCTTCTGGGCCACGAAACCTGCTAACACCTTCCTCAAGTCCTTGCAAGTGAACAGATCAATAGTTGGGTTCCTCTTGAGGGTATTTGGTGAGCCAACATGACAGTGATGAGAGATTGAGGATTGGATTGATCGTCCTTGTTACTTGCCTTTTCTCTAAACCCAAAGGTCCCAAATGGTGCAACCTTCCCTCATAGGCTTTTAGTTTGTAGTAACCAATGCAACTGTATAAGGCAGCTCCCTCTAGTCTTATGCTTTTCAATGGGACAACCAGGGGTAATAGGACACCTTGAGTGAGGACAAAATTTGCTCCCCCCCACCATATTTCTTATTTCACAATAATTCCTTTTGGTATAGTTGCTTTTTTATGTATCTTCTCAGTAGGTACCTGTATAAATATAAATATTCTTCTTCTTTTTCTTCTTCTTCCTTGGTTCTTGAACTTACAGCGGTACCTTTGGTTATGAACTTAATTCATTCCGGAGGTCCGTTCTTAACCTGAAATGGTTCTTAGCCTGAGGTACCACTTTAGCTAATGGGGCCTCCCGCTGCCCCTGCGCCGCTGCCGCATGATTTCTGTTCTCACCCTGAGGTAAAGTTCTTAACCCAAGGTACCACATCTGGGTTAGCGGAGCCTGTAACCCGAAGTGTTCATAACCCAAGGTGTTTGTAACCCAAGGTACCACTGTAATCTATTTTGTGAGTCCATTCAACTCCCGAAACCATTCAAAAACCAAGGCATGGCTTACAATTGGCTGTAGGAGCTTCCTGCACTCAAGTGGAAGCTGTGTCAGATGTTCGGCTTCAGAAAAACATTACAAACCGGAATACTTACTTCCAGGTTTGCGGCATTCAGGAGCCAAGCTGTTCGGGAGCCAAGCTGTTCAAGTACCAAGGTACCACTATATTGCTTTTTTTTTTAGCTGGAACTCACCGGAACTCAGTTCTGGCACTTCTCAGGTGGACGCCATTGCCATTATAACAGAACAAGGTAGGCATTCATGGTGAGTTCCGGCAATGCTTTTTCTAGGAATAGCACTGATTATTATTATCATTATTCTTTTGCATGCCTTCATCTCAGTGTCCTGCACAGTGGAATCACCCTAACACTGGTGCTGGGGCAATGCAGGCTTTGCATCTTGAATATTTCCAAGCTGAGCCCTGGGCACCACCTCCAGATTAAAGGATTTGAAGGTTGGGGGTGGGGGCTTCTTACTGGAATGGGGACTGCAGCCTGTTGAATTCTGATGGCTGTTTTCAATACTAAAATAGAGCGTGGGTTCAGGAAATGCAGGAGGGAATTCAGAAACTTTAATTGCTTTGTTGATATCAGTTGTTTTTAATGACACCCCATCACGAGTGAGCAATCCAATGTGATAAGAGTCACCTTGAAGGCTTGGCTGATTGGGCTCGGCTGTGTTTTGCTGCTGTGATCATGTTCACAGCTGAGAAAACAAACATGTCACAGTAATATTGACTGATGCAGTTATCTTCCAAAAACCAGGGTGAGATCTTTTATGAAAACCACGATTCACTCATTGTTTTGCAGCCTCTTCCCTCCTTATCCCTACAGCCTCCAGAACAAGAAATCTTGGATAACAACCAGGATAGTATTTTATAGATTAGGGAAGGGATCTACAACACTCTCCTCTCCAGGAAAGAATGTTGGTAGGTCTAGGTCCTAGACGTAGGCACGTCCAACTCCCAAGAGACTGTGATCTACTCACATTATAAAAATCTACCAATTGTTATTGACAGGCAAAGTATGGGGGGAGATCTACTGTGATCTACCACAGATGTCCACGATCTACCTGTTGGACATGCTTGGTCTAGGACAGGATTCCTCAGCCTCAGTCCTCCAGATGTTTTTGGCTACAGCTCCCATGATCCCTAGGACCAGTGGTCAGCGATGATGAGAGTTGTAGTCTCAAAACATCTGGAGGGCCAAGGTTGAGGAAGCCTGGTCTAGGAGAAATACTCCCCTTTCCTCTTAAATTCCTTTGATTCGCCCCACACACCAAAGAACCATGAAGATGGCCTTGGAAGTTCACTTTGTGTGATATGTCAGAGCTATCTCAGTGGCAATTCTGTGGGTTGTTATTATTTAGATCTCAGAAGCCTATCTAGTCCAGCATCCTATTCTAACAGGGGCCAATGAGATGCTGCAGTGGGAAGCCTGCAAGCTGGACATGAGCACAACAACAACTCCTCTTCCCTCCTGTGGCTTTCAACAAGTGGTATTCGGAAGTATTTACTGCCTCCAACGGTAGAGACAGAACATAGCTATTGTGGCTAGTAGTAGCTGTTGATAGTCTCGTCCTCCAATTTGTCAAATCCTATAATAACATATGGAAAGCCCTGCTGGATCTGGCCAAAGTTAGGCTGTCTAGTCCAATATCTCTCATGGTTAGCAGGCACTGAACATTTAGAACTTTGTACCTGGGGCCAACAAAGGTCCATATAGTTAAAGCTATGGTTTTCCCAGTAGTGATTTGTGGAAGGCTCACTGGAAGGACAGATCGTGAAGCTGAGACTCCAATACTTTGGCCACCTCATCAGAAGAGAAGACTCCCTGGAAAAGACCCTGATGTTGGGAAAGATGGAAGGCACAAGGAGAAGGGGACGACAGAGGATGAGATGGTTGGACAGTGTTCGCGAAGCTACGAACATGAGTTTGACCAAACTGCGGGAGGCAGTGGAAGACAGGAGTGCCTGGAGTGCTCTGGTCCATAGGGTCACGAAAAGTCGGACACGACTAAACGACTAAACGACAACAATAACAACCTGGGACTCTGTATGTGGAACTCCCTTTCCCCAAAAGCTTAGATTATCTTCTGGATTTGTAGATTAGTGTCCGGTTGACCTTTGAAGACTTCCCACCTCCTTTTCAGAAAGTCTTTGATGCTGATGAGAGCCAGTGGTGGCATTGTGGTTAGAGTGTTGAACTTCACACAAGCATGCTCTGGGTTTTTTAAAAAGGTAAAGGTAAAGGACCCCTGACAGTTAAGTCCAGTTGCAGATGACTCTGGGGTTGTGGCGCTCATCTCGCTTTACTGGCCAAGGGAGCCAGTGTTTGTCTGCAGACAGTTTTTTCCGGGTCATGTGGCCAGCATGACTAAGCCACTTCTGGAAACCAGAGCAGCGTGAATATGCCATTTACCTTCCCGCCGGAGTGGTACCTATTTATCTACTAGCACTTTTTGGCGTCCTTTCGAACTGCTAGGTTGGCAGGAGCTGGGACTGAGCAACAGGAACTCACCCCATCTTGGGGATTCAAACTGCTGACCTTCTGATTGGCAAGCCCAAGAGGCTCAGTGGTTTAGACCACAGCACCACCCATGTCCCTAGGTCTTTTAAAGGATTTGGTTAATCATGGAAAAAAATTAGGTATACAGCTGTGTGTGAGAGAAAGAGAGAAAGAGAGAGAGAGATTAGAATATATATTTAAATTCATGTTTCATCACTTAGCTTAGGGCTCATCCAAACTTGCCCTTGCCTGTTGCTTTCTCCTGGGGAAATTCGATCTTTATCGCTAAACCAGAACAAAGTCAATCAGGTTTCCCCTGGATTGACATTTGTTCTGATTTATTGATAGAGAGTGGGTTTTCCAAGGGAAAGCAATGGAGCCAGGGCAAAACCACTTGGACTTTACCTAGAAAGTGTGGGACAAGCAGAAAACTACTCAGACCCATGCTTTCTGGATGAACCCTTAGTTTATCTTCAGCAAATAAAACACTTCTGAGCATTCCATCCTCAAAGAACTCTGGCTGCCACACTAGAAATAGCCTTGTTTCATTTTTATCAGAGCGGTTGTAAAAGAATACTGTTACTGTTACTGTTAATCACAGTAACTTTTAAACACACACACACACACACAAAAACAAACAAACACACACACACGCTCATAGGCTAATGTTGAGCTATAATGAAGTCGACCCTTTAATTTTGCTGGACAAACTTCGGATAAATTACAGGGATTGTATTGCATGCAGCATTAGTCCTATTCAAAGTAGAGCCATTGGAATTAATGGTCTAACTCCAGTTCATTCATTTGAATGGGTCTACTCTGAATCTAACTTATTGCATACTATTATGTGTGTGTGTTGTACTTCCTTTAATGAAGTGGTTAAAGGTATATGCGCTCTTTGTTTGTTTAAAAAGGAACATCCTTGCATTGTCTCCTCAGGTTCCTGCACTTCCTGAAAGTTCCATAGGAGGGCACTGGAATTTGGGCAGATCAGTGAATGCTTTTGGAATCCTGAAGAGGAGGACCTGTCATTTGGACAAAGTAAAAAGAAAGAAAAGAAAGGTTTTTGCTTTCCTCAATTTTCTCTACACTTCTTTTCCTGTCCAGAAGCAGTGCTTGAATTACAAAAGGGTGAGGGAGAGTTTATGAGAATCCCCTCTTACCGTTTTTTTGACAGTCAATGTTATTATTGACTGTCCTGTTATTGAATCTCCAATGTTATTATTGACTTATCCTCTTGTCATTATTATTATTTATTAAATTTGTATACAGTGGTACCTCGGGTTAAGTACTTAATTCATTCTGGAGGTCCATTCTTAACCTGAAACTGTACTTAACCTGAAGCACCACTTTAGCTAATGGGGCCTCCCACTGCCGCCACGCCGCTGGAGCACGATTTCTGTTCTCATCCTGAAGCAAAGTTCTTAACCTGAAGCATATGTAACCTGAGGTACCACTGTACTGCCTTTCCTCCTTTGATCCCAGGGCCTCGTTGACAATTGATCTGGGATGTCTGGAAATGGAAATGTTACTTGCTTAATTTGGTTCTGAAGTATTTTTGCTTCCAGGAAAGTGGGGAGGAGTTTATGGGGTTTTCTTTAGGGACGAGATGCAGTTTACTTTTTTTAATGTCAGCTCATTCCTGATTTTTAATGTCAGCTCATTCCCTCAGACTGGTGCCATTCTCCTTTGAAAATTTCCACTTCACCAAATGTTCTGGCACATTTCTCCAACCAAAGAGCTCATAGGGAAATGTGTCTATTAACGGAAAGTGCATGCGAAATGTGGAATTTAAGTGAAAATAAAACATAAAAGTGCATTGTTTGTGAAAATTGCATTAAAAGAATGCATACACTAGTAAAAATGGCATACAAGATTAGGAGAAATGAATATAGATTTTTGTATGGAGTTTTCTTTTTTTCTTTTTGATACAAATGTAAGAAACTGGGAACATGAGAAACAGAGAGAAGCCAGAATAGACAGAATTGACCATTCTGATTGGGTAAGGAATCTCTGGTGCTATTGGTCTACAACTTCCATCATTCCTCGCCATTGGCCAAAGCACCCCTGTTGAATGAAGGAAAAAACCTGTTATTTTTAAAGGAGGAAATGCAAACATATATGGAAGTGTCTGAGCCATACATAAGCCAGGGAAAAATTAGAGAAATTGAAATGGACAGAAGTGGCCACCACAAATTTCCTGCCACATGTGAGAAAATAACCTGACTGGCTTTGCCCACTATGCATTTTGGTTTAGGCAAGGCAGGACATCACGGTTTGCCACACTGCCTGTGTCAGCAAACTATTTCGGCCAAGCCCTGATGATATAATGATACAATCAAAACTGGCAGAGGTCACAGGATAGAGCTTTTGGGGCTTTAATTATCCCACACATTATTCTGAGCACTCTCCCAGATCCATCGCAGGCCACTCAGTGCTTATTGACACATCATAACCTACACTCTGCCAATTGGGCAATGACAAGCTCATATTGTATGATTGTTATCACACAATAATTGTGGTGTGGGTGCATATTCATTGTGGGTTTGATCCATCTGTTTAGGATTTCCTGGCCATCTGCTCTGGCCATCTGCCAGTTTACTCTTTGATCCCACAAATAAAACAATTGCCACCGGAAGTTCCACGTTATTGATTTGTGTGTTTTTTAATCGATTTGATTCCATTCCATTTATGAGTTCCTTGCTATGAAACAGGTGCGCTGTCAGGTTTCGGGAAATCGGATCCCTCCCCCGGTGGCAGTAATTAAGCAGATCAAATGAAAGGAGAGTTCTTACCAGATAAGTTCTTTAATCATCACAGCGGAAGGCATAGCACGCTAAAAAATGGCGTGGCTCCCAGTTAAGGATCACCCCCTCCGTCCCCATTAATCTACATCACTCCTACGTCAGGTAATCTGAGCTTGTTGTCAATGCACTTTCTGTTCCATCATTTTCCAAGCCTGTCTAGTCATAGGGGAAGGAGGGGCTTCAGGATTGCTGTCCATGGACACTGAATCAGCCAGCTGTCTGTCTCCTAGTGTTTCCTCTTCTAGCTATTCCTCACCCAGTATTTCCCAGCTTTCCCCCTCTGGACTATGCCCCTCTGCAAACCACTGTTCTAAATCAATACTGTGCTCCTGCCCTTGGGAAGGTTCAGGGGCTCCCACCATTCCTCTTCAATCCAGTCCCTGACATGTGCTGACTCAGGAAAGAGATGGGGTGAGGGGCATGATGCCACAACAGTGTGTCCAGGCACTGCATGTGACATTACAAAGTTGTGTGTGACGCCCAGACACTGGATGCGATGCCATTAAGTATGACTTCCAGGCATCGTGTGGCAGCACATCTTTCATGGATGGTGGCTCCTCCTCCTGCTGCTGCTGTTACAGCCACCATGGGCCATGGGCTGCTTCTTTTCCATGGCAGGAGGAGAAGGAGGAACTCCACATTTCTGGCTTGCTTGACTGTGCGAAGCCTGGAAATGTATTGCTAAGGAAACTGCTAGATAAGCTGATTTTAAAAGTACAAACTTATTTGAAATATTCACGAATCTTTTTGTATTTTTCCAGTATATTTGAGGAAGGGACTATTCCTTTATAAATATTTTGCACTTTCCACAATCTTCAGAGCACCTATGGAACAGATCTGCAAAGTGACTCTCCTGATATGCATACCAGAAAATAAAGCAATGCCCTGATGCATATTTCAAATGGTTATAATGTGATCTGATTTCCATAACATAGCCTTCAAGTATTTTAAACGGCTTTAATACCTATTGTGGGCCAACGAGGTGAGAAACAAAGGTTCAAAGACACAGACAATTAAATGAAGAAAAGAAGCACCTCTACATTGGTACGTTTTCTAATTCAACCCACAACAAAGTTGTCTATTTGTTTACCTTCTCAGCAGAATCTTAGCCTGGAGGTTGTTTTGTCTTGGACATGAGTTGATGTGCCTTCATTAGCAGTACTGCTGATGCCGTCCGCTTCTGAGGGGAAAATTGCAGCCTGCTTAATGAGTCTTCAAACCAGTTTGCATTTCTTCGACAAAAGTTTAAGAAGGAAGTTTACATGAGTCCATGATTTGTCTTTAAAAAAGCCAATACGTCCAGGTTTCTCACTCAAGTGGCCCTTTGGTGTAGGCTGCTAGATGTTGTTGGACTTCAGCTCCTATCAGTCCCAATAATCGAGGCTGATGGGAGTTGGAGGCCTGCAATATCTGGAGGGCCAGAGGTTCTTCACCCTTGGTGTAGAGTGGCTGTAGACAATTCTGAGTAAAACAGACAAATGTGCCAACTCAGTATATGATGAGTAGCCATCATGGTGCCCTCTAGATATTGTGAACTCCAACAGCCATCCACCCTAGCCAACAAGGTCACTCATCAAGGATTATGGGAACTGTAGTCACATCACCTTGCCAACAAAGGTCCGTATAGTAAAAGCTATGGTTTTCTCAGTAGTGATGTATGGAAGTGAGAGCTGGACCATAAAGAAGGCTGATCGCCGAAGAATTGATGCTTTTGAATTATGGTGCTGGAGGAGACTCTTGAGAGTCCCATGGACTGCAAGAAGATCAAACCTCTCCATTTTTAAGGAAATCAGCCCTGAGTGCTCACTGGAAGGACAGATCCTGAAGCTGAGGCTCCAATACTTTGGCCACCTCATGAGAAGAGAAGACTCCCTGGAAAAGACCCTGATGTTGGGAAAGATGGAGGGCACAAGGAGAAGGGGACGACAGAGGGTGAGATGGTGGGACAGTGTTCGCGAAGCTACCAGCATGGGATTGACCAAACTGTGGTAGGCAGTGGAAGACAGGAGTGCCTGGCGTGCTCTGGTCCAGGGGGTCACGAAGAGTCGGACACGACTAAATGACTAAACAACAAGTCATACAGGAAGCTGTTCAATATCAAGTTAGACCACTGTTTCATCTAGCTTACTATTGCCAACAGTGACTAGAAGCAGCTCACCAGGTTTACAGGCAGAAGTGTTACCGCACATCCCACATCCCTAATGGGAGGTCTGAGTGTGTGTGTGTGTGTGTGTGTGTGTGTGTGTGTGTGTGTGTGAATGCTCAGTTGTATGACTTGGAACTCTAGGTTTTTTGTTTTTTTTCTGGTTTCAGGATATTGCGTGGTCATTTTTTGTTTGATTCTTCCACTGTTGCTTGGACAAAATCCAGACTGCAGTTGAAGGATGAAGAAGTCCATCTCAGTTGTATCCACTGCTAGTCCAATTCAGAGCAGACCGGATGAAATTAATGGGCATGCCTAACTTAGGCCCATTAATTTCCATGGTTCTAACTCTGAGTATAACTCAGTTGGGTACAACCCCTGTTTTTGATCCATGTGACTTTCAGATGCTTTTAAACATAATTATGCTCCATGTCTGCAGTATTTGTGTTTTGATATTTTTCAATATATATATATATATATATATATATATAATGAAACTATTTGCAAGGATTGTTTGGATAAGTGCAAATTTCAAAGGATAGCTGTCCTTTGGTTCTCATGTTGGTTCAGAAAGTGTGAATTCAATAGATTTCCTTGTAAATCTCTACTGAATTCCATTTCTCCTCCATCCCCAACTCAATCATTGGCTATAACCCAGCATATATATCTATATATCTCTAGATCTAGATTGATTGATTGATTGATCGATCTATCGATCTATCTATCTAGCATCTATCTATATCATCTATATCTATATCTATATCTATATCTATATCTATATCTATATCTATCTATCACCTATCTATCTATATATCTATCTATCTATCATCTATCTATATTGATTTAACATATGTTGTTGTTGTTGTTGTTTAGTCATTTAGTCGTGTCCAACTCTTCGTGACCCCATGGACCAGACCATGCCAGGCACTCTTGTCTTCTTCATGGATCCTGCCCCTTCATGGATCACTGCCTTGCCATGGCGAAGGGGCTTGAATAACTCAGAGAAGCTATGAACTATGCCATGCAGGGCACCCAAGATGGACAGGTCATAGTGGAGAGTTTTGACCAAACGTAATCCACCTGGAGCAGGAACCGGCAAGCCACTCCAGTATCCCTGCCAAGAAAACTCCATGGACAAAGATTTAACACACACACACACACACACACACACACACACACACGTCTATATATATATCTGAGGATTTAAGTTAAATCAATTCCATTCTGAAACCAAGACTGGAACTCAAAAATCATCTGATGATTTTACACAAAGATACACCCTAAATGGAAAGGGAACTAACATTTGATAAGGCTAGCATTATTTTTCAGGGTTTGCATGTTTTTCATCAACCTCCCTAATTGTAGTGTGAAAACAGCTCCAAGCTATTTGTCTTTTATTGATCTGCTGATGGAACAAAGAAAAAGAATCTCAGCCACTCCAAGGATCTGTTCCACGAATTCAGTCTGGGTTGGCCCCCAATTAGTTCTTTGGAATTTCCCCCAAAGGATGGGAAGCAAGAAGAAACCAATAGGTGTAAAAAATTACAAATGACATACTACGAGGCAAATGACAGATTAATCACTCTTTCCAAAAGCCTGAAGATTAAAAAATTAAAAAGTTAGCACTTAGACAAAACGAGGGGTGAAAAACACACAAAACAAGAGCTATTGGTTGAAGGCTAATTAGAACCCTCAGCCAAAAAGAAAGAAAGAAAGGATGCTTCCCACTCATTTTTTTTTATGGCCAAGAAATGGTATAAAAGCTTTCGGGGTTCTCAGCTCATTCAACAGTTTCTCTAAGATCAATCCCATTCAACTGCTTCTCCTTTGTGGATTAGAGGTAAGTGCATTGCATCCAGTGTGGTGTAGTGGTTGGAAAGTCAGACTAGGACCTGAGAAGACCAGGCATCAAATGCCTACTCAGCCATGAAGCTCACTGAACGACCTTGGACCAGTCAGCTCACTCTCAGCCTAACCTTCCTAACAGGATTCTTGTGATGATAAAATGGGGAGGAGAACTATGTCAACCACCTTGAGCTTCTTAGAGGAAAGATGAGCTATAAATTATCTTCTATCTATCTCTATCTCTCTCTCTCTCTCTATCTATCTATCTATCATCTATCTATCTATCTATCTATCATCTATCATCTATCTATATCTATCATCTATCTATCTATCTATCATCTATCTATCTATCTATCTATCTATCTATCTATCTATCTATCTATCTCCATCATCTATATCTCTATCTATCTATCTATCATCTATCTATCTATCTATCTATCTATCTATCTATCTATCTATCTATCTATCTATCTATCTATCATCTATCTCTATCTATCTATCTATCTATCATCTATCTATCTATCTATCTATCTATCTATCTATCATCTATCTATCTATCTATCTATCTATCTATCTATCATCTATCATCTATCATCTACCATCTATCTATCTATCTACCTATATCTATCTATCTATCTATCTATCTATCTATCTATCTATCTATCATCTATCTATCTATCTATCTATCTATCTATCTATCATTATCTGTCTATCTATCTATCTATCTATCTATCTATCTATCTATCATGTATCTCTATCTCTATCTATATCTATCTATCATCTATCTATCTATCATCTATCATCTATCTATCTGTCTATATCTATCATCTATCATCTATCTATCATCTATCTATCTAACATCTATCTATCATCTATCTATCTATCTATCTATCTATCTATCTATCTATCTCTATCTCTATTATCTCTATCTCTATCTATCTATCTATCTATCTATCTATCTATATCATCTATCTATCTATCTATCATCTATCTATCATCATCTATCTATCTATCTATCTATCTATCTATCTATGTATCTATCATCTATCTATCTATCTATCTATCTATCTGTCTGTCTATCTATCGTCTATCTATTTCTACCTGTAATGCAGATGTGGGTAACCTTTGGCCCTCCAGAGGTTGCAGAACTACAATTCTCATCATCCTTGACAGCCATGCTTCCTGGGGCTGATGGCAGTTGTAGTTCAGCAACCTCTGGGGGGGCCAAAGATTCTTCGCATTTGCTACAATGTGTCAAGAGTTTGGCGAGAAAGATGCTGGGTGTGTGTAGTTCCATTGATTTCAGTTGGTTTACTCTGGGTACAACTTAGCTGGAGGCAACCGGGAGTCTACATTTTTCAGTGAATATACCTAATGCAGAATTTGGCACTTCAAAATTTGCTATACATTTTTTTTTTTAAAAAAAAAGTATGAAAAATGAGTTTAAAATGCAAATCCTAGTCCAAAATAACATTTGTAGTAATGCATACATTGAGATAACAGGTATATGTATTTTGTGATAAATATGTATTGAGTGCATATTTAAATACTAATTTTCATATGAACTTTTTAAAAAAAATTTGAAGACTAGTATGGAAACAAGATGGAAAGTACAGTGGTACCTCGGGTTACATATGCTTCAGGTTACATATGCTTCAGTTTACAGACTCCACTAACCCAGAAATATTACCCCGGGTTAAGAACTTTGCTTCAGGATGAGAACAGAAATCGTGCTCTGGCGGCGCGGCGGCAGCGGGAGGCCCCATTAGCTAAAGTGGTGCTTCAGGTTAAGAACAGTTTCAGGTTAAGAACGGACCTCCGGAATGAATTAAGTACTTAACCCGAGGTACCACTGTACTTATAAAATTATAAAATTGCCAAGGAGCACAAATAGACTGTTCATAGAGTGTGTCTTGAAAACTAAGTCCTAGGTTGAAAGATTGCGAGAGTTTGGGTATGTTTCATCTGGAGAAGAATTAAGGGATGATACAATAGCTATCTTCATGTATTTGAAGAGCAGACACATAGAAGAGTAGACACATTTGTACTTTGGTGCTCCATGGGGTAGGAGTGAAACAAACAGCTTCCTATTACAAGGGAGCAGAAGGAATAAGAACAAACATTAGAGCTCCATCTGCACTATGAATTCAAAGCAGTATCATACAAGTTTAAACAGTCATGGCTTCCCCCAAAGACTTCTGGGAGCAGCTGTTTGTTTGGGGAGCTAAGAGTTGAGAGATGCCTATTCTTCACACAGAACTAAAATTCTCGTGGTAGCTTTACAATCAGTTCATCTAAAATTTCCCAGGAAAATTTTAGCTCTCTGAGCAACATAGGGCTCTTCCTTTGTTCCTATGATATTCTCTTATGTTTCTGGGCCACAGCATTATAAATCGAGACAACCCACTTGCAATCCACACAGCACAGTTTATTCCACTGCCTTTGCTCCTTGCAACCTTATTCTGCCAGATGGAAGGAAGAAAAACATAAGATCCAGAATAAGTTCCAGGCGTTTCGGATTGGATTGTTGACTGTCAGAGACTTGCTGGCTTCTCTTCAGCTATAGGGAGTTTTAAGAATACAAGAAGTACCCAGAAGAATGTAACTAGACAGAGGGAGAGATGGAGAAACAAAAATTAGGTACCAGAAAGGGAGAGAAAGGAGAAAGTGATGCAAACATCACCCACTGCTCACCTGTAGCCATTGTGAAGCCATTCCTGTGCATTGCATTTTAAAATTGCCCATGTACCCATTTCTAGAATTGTTGATACGGTGAAGAGGGGGTGAAAAGTATTTTAAATAGATAGACATAGTGGTGGGCCTACATTTTGAGGGTCCTGAAGCTTGAACTGTAATGGGGCCCCCTTTGCAACCAGCAAGATGATCTAGGCAGCCACTGTTATCTTCTTCAATGGGGTTGTTCCACAACAGCCCACCAAACATTTACAATATATTGGGTTCTGATAATGTCAAGGTTGCAGGTTTGATCCCTGTATGGATCAGCTACATATTCTTGGACTGCAGGGGGTTGAACTACATCAGACATCCCCACACCCAGCCCTCCAGATGTTTTGGGACTACAATTTCCATCATCCCTGACCACTGGTCCTGTTAGCTAGGGATGATGGGAGTTGTAGTCCCAAAACATCTGGAGGGCCGAGTTTGGGGATGCCTGAACTAGATGATCCTTGTGGTCTCAACTCTATATTTCTATGATTCTATGAACTTCTGTGCTACTGACTCTCAAACAATGGGATTGTTGAAATATATTCAACTCAAATTGGGTCTAGCAGACCCCAAAATGTTAAGCAATGTGGACTATTCTGGGGCCCATCTGAGATTAGAAGCCCTGAAGATTAAGCTTCATTAGTTTCATAGTAGATTTGCCCCTGGATAGACAAATAGACAAATTCACCATTCAGACATCTAATAATAATAATTTATAATAATAATTTATTATTTGTACCCTGCCCATCTGACTGGGCCTCCCCAGCCACTCTAGGCAGCTTCCAACAAAGATTAAAAATACACTAAAATGTCACACATTAAAAACTTCCTTGAACACACAGAATGCACAGAATGCATTGTAAGGGCCAGCCAGAAAATTAAAAAGGTGACATCTTCAATATTGTCTTAGCAAAAATTATGTGGTCCCCATGGACTAGTAGCCTTCAGCGGACAAAGACCCAGGTTCAGTCCTGGGCATCTCCAGGTATAGTCAGGAAAGAATCCTTTCTGGAACCTGGTGAGCTGCTGCTAGTCAGTGTAGACATTACGGAGCTCGATGGACTATTAGGCTGACTCAGTCTATAGGAGCATCCTATATGCAAGAGAGGGACGCGAGTGGTGCTGTGGGTTAAACCACAGAGCCTAGAACTTGGTGATCAGAAGGTCGGCGGTTCAAATCCCTGTGAAGGGGTGAGCTCCCGTTGCTCGGTCCCTGCTCCTGCCAACCTAGCAGTTCAAAAGCATGAAGTGCAAATAGATAAATAGGTACGGCTCCGGCGGGAAGGTAAATGGCATTTCTGTGCGCTGCTCTGGTTCGCCAGAAGCGGCTTAGTCATGCTGGCCACATGACCCGGAAGCTGTACGCTGGCTCCCTCGGCCAATAAAGCGAGATGAGTGCCGCAACCCCAGAGTCGGCCATGACTGGACCTAATGGTCAAGGGTCCCTTTACCTTTATATGCCCAAGACAGTTGACACAGACAACATTTTACTCACAACTTCTTCTTTTCTTAGTGTCAAGTCCATCAACCGGCCATGTGCTCCTACGGATGTGTCCCGTCATGCGGCATTGTCCCATCATGCGGTGGTGGGTCGCTGACCCCTTATGGTGTCGTTGGTGGCCTTAATCCCTCCTGCATCAACCAGATCCCTCCAGCGGAAGTGGTGATCCAGCCACCCCCTGTGGTCGTGACGCTTCCAGGGCCGATTCTCTCAGCCAGCTGTGATCCTGTCTCCGTGGGTGGAAACACACCCTGTGCTGGTTCCGGTCTATTTTCCCGACGTCCACGTAGGTTGTCCTACAACCCTTGCAACCCCTGTGGACCATGCTAAAGAGACAACCCAGGAAGCCAACCAGGAATGGAAGGGAAAAAACCGGAACTGATTCAGGAACGATATAGAAATGCTTTGCATCCCAAGTTTGCAACCAAAGTCAGCTGGAAACGCGGGTCTTCAAACTTTTTTTAAAGTATATCTCACTGTATGGGTGTTTAGCTCACCCACCTCCCAATCCACTTCATCTTATGCTATGCATCCCCCCCTTAGATTTGACATTGTAAGGTTGTTTATGGAACACAAAGGGACATGCTTTGTTGGAACAACAAGGCTCCATAGGGTCTCCTCTACATGGGAGATCAGAATATCAGAATACTTAAACATCAAACAGAACAGTGCAGATCACAAGTGTTGATATAGATCTGAAAACAGAGGGAACATCTCCAGGGAGAAGATTGCAATGAGTTGCATCCGACATTAGTCTTACTTAGAGTAGATCCATTGAACTTAATGGACATGACTAAGGGCCTTTTTAATTTCAGTGGATCTCTTTTGAATCTGAGTTGGATCCAACACATTTTTTATTTCCAATGTCTTGCAAATGAAAACGACTTTCTTCCAAAGGCAATTATCTAATATTAACATCGATTCAATTAACAACTGAGTATTGCATGCAATTTCTGAAATCTACAAGATAAGTTAGCATTACTTGTGTCAGAGGTGGCAAATATATGCCTGAACTGTGCTAATTCAGACTGTAGGTGGCACTGATGTGATGGAAATCTATGGCTCAGTTGTAAAGCACATGTTTTGCATGCAGTCAGTTCCAGATTCAATCTTCAGCATCTCTTAGAAGGCCTGGGAAGGAGCCGTAGGCAGTCAGTGTTAGCCGTCCTGAGTTAGATGGACCATTTGTCTGGTACAGCATCAGGCAACCTCCTAAAACTCATGAAACATCATTCTTACATATCTAAAGCAAGCATGTCAGAGAGAAAGCTAGGTGCTAAATTCCTCTTTCCTGAAATGTTAGCTTTCTCTTTGATGCATTACATTCAAAAAATGGAGGTAACTTCTATCATGATTTAATCCATTGGTATAGTCTGGAATAGTATTTACCACCTCAATAAAGAACCAGGAAGACTTAGGCATATCCAAAAGTAGATAATTGGAGTCATAGAGTGGTATCCAACTAAATTCTGCTCAGAGTAGACCTATTGAAAATAATAGCCCTAACTTAATGACGTCCATTAAATTAAGTGGGTCAACTCTGAGTAGGACTAATGCTGGATATAACCCATAAGTATTATGAAGGCAAGCAAATCCAACTGCCTTGCTGATTTGTAAAGGTGATTTTTGTTGAAAAGTAATTTAATTTGTGGGTTAAAAAGAAAAGAAAGGAATGGAACTAGGTCTTCCTACATGCATACTGCTTTGGTTCCCTTGTTATTTAGACTGTAATCCTCTACACACTGACCTTGGGAGTAAGTCTCCTTGAGCTCAGTGGGGCTTACTTCTGAGTACACATGTTATAGAATGACAATGGTCAGAGCATGAAATGGTCATGGGCAGAGACAACATGATATCTGAGTCAGGAGCAAGTGTCAATTTTAATTGCATCCTAAGCCGTGTTCCACTCAATTGAAAAACGCCATATCCGTTGTTAATCTTTATGCTTTGCTGTATGACTATGACATGTTTGGGGATGGGCAGGGGGTTAATAAGCTCTTGAGACTACTCTGTCTTTACTTTGCTCTATCTTAATAAAGGTCTTGCTGCATCATTTAAAAAAACCTCCTTGCCTTCTTGATCTTTCTGGGTTATCCCATTTACATTTTAGTCCTACACAGAGCAGACCCATTGAAATTAATGGGCATGACTAATTGGGGTCCATATGTTGCTAGAACCCAACTTCCATAATCCCTGACCACTGGTCACCCTTGGTGGGCCTGAGGCTCCCCTCAGGAATCCAACAACATCTGAAGAACCAAGTTCATGCCTATACAGAAAAACTTTTGTGCCATCTCTGTGACACACCTGAATGCAAGAGCTCATTTTAGCCCAGTGATAGAATGCCTCATATCTTCTTAAGAACATAAGAGCCATGATGGATAAGAGAAATGGCCCATCTAGTCCAGCGTTCTGTTCGCACCAGCCAACCAGATGTTCCCATGGGAAACCTTTGAGGAATATTCAGAGCATTCTACTCTCCTGCAGTTTCCACCAACTAGTATTCAGAAGCAGTACCACCTCCAGCTGTGGGTTGGCTGGTAGCCACAACATGTACCGAGGTCCTTAATAGCCACAAAAGTGGAACCTACAATAGAAATGTTGCAATATGGAGTGCTCCTAACCATGAGTGGTTAGATGAAAGGAAAACAAATAACCCAAATTGCACCTCAACCCCACTTTCTTCAGCCTTGTAGATCAAGGGGAATACCCCTGAATGAAAACTAGGAGTGGAGAACCTATTGCCCTCCAGAAGTGGTTGGAAGTCATTTCCCACCTGCCCCAGCCAGCAAGGCTAAATGTCAGTGATAATGAGGTGTACTCCTGCCTGGCCCACCCACATTTAAGTTTGGACAAGAAAGGTGCTTCAGCATTGTGAGCTTCAAGAAACTGTGCAGTGTGGAATGGATGCCAATGGTGAAAAACGAAAACACACGTGTTATCCGAAGGCTGCAAAAGCTTTATTAAAAGGTCACAGAAATGGCATTAATAGTTGCAGAAGAGTCCATGAAAAGAACACAGAAGCATCTTGGCCCCACGGACTTCAAAGCAAAGGTGGGGAGATAATGAAGTGCCCAGCTTCAGCAGTGGTTCTTTGGAGTCAGCTCTTCCGAACCAAGGCCTATGGATCTGTATCGAGTTCTCTGGTCAATGGTTGTTTCATAAGGATATTCTTCTCAGGTTGGATCAGTCTACAAGCAAACGCTCCCACAACGTCCCACAAGAGACTTCCTTCCAATGATTCCACCCCTTCTGAAGCTGCCAGAGCCCAAGCCATAACCCCCATAGCTTCCAAGAAGGCCACCCCCATAGCCACCAAAGCCTCCTGCCAGCCCACTAACAGCACATGGAGTGTTGCCTCCGACGGCCACAGGCTCACAGCTGGCAGAGAGGATGGGCCCTGGGATGGTAACAATGGAGGCAGGTGGCTGGATCATGACCTCTGCTGGTGGGATCTGGTTGATTGGTTGTGGGATAATCCCATCCAAGGTGCCAAGCTGTGCTGAGTTGGTGCTTGCTCCTGAACCAATGCCATAACCACTGCCATAGCCGAAGCCACCATAGCCAAGACTGCCATAGCCAAAACCGGCAGAGCCAAGGCCTCCATAGCCAAAACCACCATAGCCAAGACCTCCGGAGCCAAGACTTCCTGCTGATCCAAACCCAACAGTGGGGCAGGAAGCAATGGATGGGACAGCACAGGATGGGCCACAGGAAACCATGGTTTCAGAGATGGGATGAATCTAGAACAAATTTTGAGAAACAGATATGACTCAGAATCACAAAGGGTATATGCAATTTGCATCTTCTCCCACTCACTGCACAATCTCTGTAGCCTTATTCTACAAATGAAAGAGCCTGTGTTTTCAATGTATCATAATAGCTCCCCTACTTCTTTAGAGTTTATTTCTGAGGTGGGATACCCTCTTCCACCGGAGGGCTGCATCCCTTTTCAGGCAACTTTTTGGAGGCCACTTGGGGTTGGGAGTAGGAAAAGAGGGTGGAACAAAGAATCTAAATGGCATGCCAGATCAGACCCCACATCTCAATTTGTCCAGCATTTCATTTTCAACACTGGTCAGCCCAGAATTTCTGGGATGTCTACAACAGCCAGCATTCAGGGAGAATCTGAACCATCTAGCTAAGAAGCTAGTGTTTCAAAGCAGTGTTTCAAAGATAACTTGTGGGACTCTAGATGTTGCCGGACTCCAACTCCCATTGGAAGTAGCCAGCATGACCAACAATGATCAATAATGATGGGAGCTGTAGTCTAGCATCATCTGGTGGGTTACAGGTGAGGGGAGCCATTCTACATGACCCCATTTAGAATCTGTGGCCCTCCAGATGTTGCGGGACTAGAACTTCCACCAGACCAGATCAGCATGGTCCAAGGTGATGGAAGTGGTGATCCAGAATCATTTGGATGGTCAAAGGTTAGCTATCCCAGTACTGAAGAATTGTAGAGTCTAGTGGAAGTTCCAACTAAGCCTAGATTTACCTAAACTTTCTATAAGAATGAAAATACTTCCAAGAAAACCTAAACTTTCTATAAGAATGAAAACACCTTCAAGAAAACATACTCACCTGCTTCTTTGGGAAGATGCTGTTGTGAAGACGGGAGAGTCAAATGAAGCTGATGGAATTTTGGAGAGAAGTCTAAGCTTTTATACTCTTCTTCCAGCCTACTGGCTAGGACACAACCCTTTTCTCGTTAAATTTCTCCTTTGCTGGAGACAAATTTATTTTCATGTGCAGAAATTTGCCTGACTAAGCAGAAGGAACTTAAGGATTAACCTGCTTTTGTCACAACGCAGTATGAAGACTCTTAACATTTTTAATCTTCCCTCTATCATTGACCTCAGCATGGTGTTCTTCAATTTACACCCAGATCATCAAAGCACTTCAAAAAGCATTCATTATAATCTTTCCATCATTTAATGCTTGTAATGATCGTAATTTATTTGCAACATATGCTACGTGCAGGTAGCAGTAGCTTAATAGTCCTCATTAAAAAATGATGAAGCCAACTCAAATAACTGCACCATTATGTTTTAAATTGCTTTGTAAAGAAATGTGCATGCATGTACGGAAGGTTACATCTATGGGTTGGAGGTAAATTTGCTTATGTCTGCATTTTAATGAGAAATCATTTAGCATGTCTCAAAAAAGGTGATCTGAAACACACCCAAACTTCAAAACGTTCACTTCTTCATATTTGAATATGTATTCCTCCAACCAATCTGTACAAAAAGGTGTATATTAGAGGGAAATGTGCATAAAATTGATAGTGAAATTAGCATACAAAATGTAGGCAAAAGTTGCACTAAAATGTTGGTGAATTTCTGTTTAAATGTGAAGATTTGAATTTAAGAGAGAGAGAGATATGAGAACCAAAACTGAACAGTTTCTTCCACTCCACCTTGTTTGAAACTAAATCAGGTGGGGGACCTGTGACCCTCCAAATATTACTGAATTACAACTCCTATCAGGGACTTGGGCGGTGCTGTGCTCTAAACCACTGAACCTTGGGCTTGCCGAGCAAAAGGTCGGTGGTTCGAATCCCCGTGATGGGATGAGCTCCTGTTGCTCGGTCCCAGCTCCTGCCAACCTAGCAGTTCAAAAAAAACCCAAAAAGTGCAAGTAGATTAATAGGTACCGCTCCGGCGGGAAGGTAAACGATGTTTCCGTGCACTGCTCTTGTGTCGGTGTTCCATTGCACCAGAAGCGGTTTAGTCATGCTGGCCACATGACCCAGAAAAACTGTCTGCGGAGCGGACAAACGCATGCTCCCTTGGCCTGTAAGGCGAGATGAGTGCCACAACCCGAGAGTCGTTCACAACTGGACTTAACTGTCAGGGGTCCCTTTACCTTTACCTTTTACAACTCCCACCATCCATGTTCCTTGGCCATGTTTGCTGGTGCTGATGTGAGTTGGTGGAGCTCCAGTAGGAGTAAGTTGTAAGAGTTGACAGAGACCCATCCCATCTCCAACCTATTTCCAAACCAACTAAATCATGGGGGATACTCCCCAGCCAGTTTGTTGCACTGGAGCTTTTTGAGGGTGAGGAGAGTGGAGCTCAGTAACACTAGGATGATCAAAATTTCACCATCTCTGAACTAAGTAATGCTTAGATTATGTCCATGTGAGCATGAGTGGAGGAAAACACCAGTGGAATGCAGTTGAACATTGGTGAGAGCTCATCATCGAGCCTACCTGATGAAAATGGTATACTTTGCTGCCTCCATCTCATCCTCCTTGTGTTATCCAACAGAGCTTTTCCAGGCAGTGTTGAGCCTTTTACAATCTGGCCTGAAGGAGGAGAAGGGGGGAAAATGGCAGCTTGTTTGCAAAGCATTTCGAGGATAGAATTGCTTCCATACCTTGACTCCACTGTTTACATCAGATGAACCTCAAGAGGTGTCCAGTGCTCTGTCTAGTTTTGTAACACTAAGTGAGTTTCAGTTAGTAAGGCTTGAGGATGTGGACAAGGTGCTTTGATCACTCAGGGCAAAACCACTTGTACTCTGGACCCTTGTCCCTCTTGGCTGATAAAAATTAGCAGGGAGGGGACAGCTGCTGGGCCAGGGAGACAATTAATGCCTCATTGCAAGAGGGGTGTGTGTGTCCCTGCCTGCTTGAAGGAGACAGTGGTGATACCACACAAGAGACTATCTGTGGATTCAGAAAATAATAATAATAATAATAATAATAATAATAATAATAATAATAATAAATTTATTTATATCCCACCCTCCCCAGCCGAAGCTGGGCTCAGGGCGGCTAACAACAATAAAACAGTACAAAAGTACAGCACATACAACACTCTAAAATCATTCATTATAAAATTAATTAATTCAAGCCACTGGCAACCATTGGGCCAGAGCTCCGCGAAGATTGCTGAGGGAGGGAGTCAGGCTGTGCCCTGGCCAACGGCCTGGTGGAACAGCTCTGTCTTGCAGGCCCTGCGGAAAGATGTCAAGTCCCGCAGGGCCCTGGTCACTTGTGACAGAGTGTTCCACCAGATCGGAGCCACGGCCAAAAAAGCCCTGGCTCTAGTTGAGGCCAGCCTAAATTCTCTGTGGCCTGGGACCTTCAAGATGTTTTTATTTGAAGACCGTAAGTTTCTCTGTGGGGCATACCAGGAGAGGTGGTCCCGTAGGTACGAGGGTCCTAGGCCGTATAGGGCTTTAAAGGTTAAAACCAGCACCTTAAACCTGATCCTGTACTCTACCAGTGCAGCTGGTATAGCATCGGGTGAATGTGATCTCGCAGCGAAGACCCCGTAAGGAGTCTCGCTGCATCATTCTGCACCCGCTGGAGTTTCTGGGTCAGTCTCAAGGGCAGCCCCACGTAGAGTGAGTTACAATAATCCAGTCTGGAGGTGACCGTCGCGTGGATCACAGTGGCTAGGTCAGGGCAAGAGAGATAAGGAGCCCACTGCTTAGCTTGGTGGAGATGAAAAAATGCCGCCTTTGTTATAGCTGTAATCTGCGCCTCCATAGAGAGGGAGGTATTGAAAATTACACCCAAACTCTTTACGGACAGTGCTGGCACTAATTACACCCCCGCAAGAGATGGGAGTTGCCCCCTCAATCCCATATCGTCCCATCCCAGCCAGAGGACCTCTGTCTTCGAAGCATTTAACTTCAACTGGCTCCCATGTAACCATCCAGCCACAGCTTCCAAACATCTGGTCAGTGTGTCTGGGGCCGAGTCAGGATGGCCATCCATCAACAGATAGAGTTGGGTGTCATCGGCATACAGATGGCAACCCAGCCCAAAACTCCGGACAAGCTGGGCGAGGGGGCGGATAAAGATGTTGAAAAGCATCGGGGAGAGTATCTCACCCTGAGGTACTCCACACACCAAGGAGTGGGGTGATGACAATTCCCCCCCAAGCGCCACCCTCTGTCCCCGACCAGAGAGAAACGAGCGCAGCCATTGAAGGACTGTGCCCTGGATCCCCACGTCGGCAAGGCGGTGGTCCAGAAGTTCATGATCGACCATGTTGAAAGCTGCTGACAGATCTAGAAGAATCAGCAGCCCTGACCCACCTCGATCCAGCTGTCTACGAAGACCATCTGTTAGGGCCAACCAGAGCCGTCTCGGTCCCATGACCAGCGCGGAAGCCGGACTGGAATGGATCCAGAGCCAATGTTTCATCCAGAAACCCACCAAGCTGTTCAGCAACCGCTCTCTCAATCACCTTACCCAGGAACGGAAGATTTGAAACCGGGCGGTAATTGGATAGATCTAAAGGATCTAATGATGTTTTCTTTAAGAGCGGGCGCACCACTGCCTCCTTCAATTCCGCTGGGAATATCCCCGTGCCAAGGGACAAATTGATGATATCCCCCAGGAGGGCCCGCACCTTGTCTGGACACGCTTTAATCAGCCAAGATGGGCACGGGTCGAGAGGACAGGTGGTGGGCTTTCCAGCTCGGAGGAGTCTGTCCACATCGGCTGGGGATATCCGGTTGAAGTGGTCCAATACTGGACTCGAGGGGCCTCCAGTTCCTTTATTGTATCCAAATTGGCAGGGAGGTCATGGCGGAGCAACAAGACCTTCTCCGCAAAAAAGCTCGCAAATGCCTCACAGCTGTGTGTCAAATTGTTATTTAAATTTGGCTGTCCCTCAAGGGACGTTAAAGACCTGATTATACTAAATAATTGCGCCGGGTGAGAGCTAGCGGATGCAATGGAGGCCGAGAAGTAAGACTTCTTAGCAGCCTTCACGCCATCTCGTAGGTTTTCATAAAAGCCCTATAAGATGTTCTTGAGGCTCCGTCACGGGCACCCCGCCATACTCGCTCTAGCCATCTGAGGTCCCGCTTCATTTTCCGGAGCTCCTCGGTAAACCAGGGAGCCCGGTTTCTGCGGGGTCGCAGAGGGCACTTAGGTGCGATCTCATCGATGGCTGCCAGGAGCTGGGTATTCCAGCCCTCAACAAGCTCAGTCAATGAGTCGCCAGGGGGAGCAAGGTCCCACAAGGCTTGGCGGAATCTATCAGGGTCCATCAGCCTCTGCGGGCGAGCCCAAATCGGCTCGCCACCTAAGCAGAGTGGGGGTGGAAAGTCAATCCTGGCTTTCAGAGCGTAGTGATCAGACCATGGCACCTTCATCGAAGGAGACATGATCACATCTATACCGACGCCAAAGATCAAATCCAGCGTGTGGCCTGCTTGATGTGTGGGGCCCGAAACAAACTGGGAGAGCCCTAGTGTCGCCATGGAAGACACCAGGTCCAGAGCCTGTGAGGAGGGAGTGGCATCAGCATGGATGTTGAAGTCCCCCAATACCAATAGGTTAGGGAACTCCAAGGCCCAGCCGGCCACCGCCTCCAATAGGCCTGACAGGGTGGCTGCTGGTGCACTAGGTGGCCGGTACACCAGCCAGACAGCCAAGCTCTCCTTGGAGCCCCACACTAGGCCAACACATTCAATGACGGGGATCGATGGTGAAGGTAGAGCCCTGAAAGGACAATCTTCCCGGATTAATAATGCCACCCCCCCCCGGCCCACAGTCCACGACTGGTGGAGGACGGAGAAACCCGGGGGCACCATCTCTTGTAAGGTAACTGTTGCCCCTTCGCGCACCCAGGTCTCCGTCACACAAGCCAGGTTGACCCCCTGCGAGATAAAGAAATCTTGCAGGGTGGCGGTTTTGTTGCCTATAGACCTGGCATTGCACAGCACCAGTGACGGAGGTGAGTAATCCTTGCTCACCCTACCCTTGTCCCTCGGAATGAGGCGCAGATTGGAAGGGGTACGAGCATATCCATATCTCGATCCCCTTCGCCTATAACATCTGCCCCCACCACCATACCTCCCTCGCCCCTCCACGGTAGCAATCCCAAGCCTCATAGTAGCCTCCATTGATGGCAATTAATGTTATTCTTTCGCAGCCTAAAACAATAAAACCTTAAAACAATAAAAACAAAAAACAAAAACAACCCAGAAAACAATAAAACAATGCAAATAAAAACTGCAAAAATTACAAATTCATCAAAATCTAACAAATTCCCAAGCCCACCCAAACATCCCTCCCACCCCCATATATAAAAAATCTAAAGGGAAAGGGAGATTTTAAAACATGTTAAAAAGAACTCTGCACCCCTCCGGGTCCTCCTGGGCAGTAGCAGCATCAGTGGCAACAACCGTCCTTGTGAGGCTCCACCCTGGGCCAGATAGTAGGTGGCAGGAGCAGTCCTTGTGAGGCCTGTCAGGCCCCGCCCTGGGCCAGGTGGTAAGTGGCAGGAAGGAGCAGGGCCCTCAGGCACTCACACAGGGGAGTCCTCCTGGATAGCAGAGCAGTCCCTTTGTAAATTACAATCTTAACATCACTCCTCACCTTTAACAAAATAGAACAAAGATTTTTTTCCCCAAAATCTACCCCGTTTCCTTCCACAAATTCCCCCTTTTCTTTTTTTTTCCAAAACTTGTTAAATCAAAATACCAAAGTTATATATAAAAAAAAAAAAAAATTTAAAAGATAGAAAATAGAAGAAGGTTCCAGAAGTTGATTACATAGCCTTTGGATTCTAGAATGCCCCCTCCCTTCCCCGGTTTAGATTCCCTATGTCCATCAGTCTGTATGTTGTCGGCCTGGAGGTCTCAAGTCCACAGCCAAACTTTCTCAATTCATCTTGCCGGTTTTCTTTAAATTTACTTGTTTTGATGATGTTTAATTTCAAAAGTCCAGTCTAATCGAGGCCTTTAATTTCCCTTGATCATTGTTACTCCTCCCATTGTTCTTGCCGTGGCGTAGTTGGTCCTTTACTCTTTTGTTTCTTACTTTCTCAGGTTTCTGTCTTGTTCAGCTGCAAAACCATTCTTATTCTGAAATCTAGTATCACTACAGAGGTTTGTTATTCAGGAGCTTACTTAAATAGAAAGATTCTATTGTGTTGTCACCTCTGTAGACAAAACAAATATTTCAGTTTTGCTACTTTCCCAGGAGCTAAGACCAGTAGTACACATCCCAGAGTAGTTTTCCATATACGCCGCTTGTAATGTCCCAAAGCCCCTCTAGAGGGATTGCAATAACTTTGTGTCCTCTCATCCAAAAGTCAAATTGTTGTTTCTTTTTCCACCCGACATTTTGTATCCATATTTATATCCAATTGTATCAAAATTAACCAGCAAAATACTTGTAGCAAAGTCCTCTTTATATTCTCAAGATTTGACAGCTACTTTGACAGCTGTCAAACTCTCCATCTCTCTCCACCAGGTTCTCTGAATCGCCCCGGTTCCCGGGGGGGGGGGGTTGCCTTTTCCCTCTCACCCTCGACTCTCCTCCAGCACAATTCTTGTAATGATTCCATCGTGGAATTTGGTATTTTTAATCAGCAATAAACTTCTGAATTGATCTTGGTTTCTCAGTCCTTGTTTTAGCATGTTTACAATCAGGGAGGGGACTGACTTCCTTTTTAGATCCCCCCCGCTCGTGCCGAATCCGAAAAAAAAAAATTCCTTTTTTTTTTCCTCCTTTTGTACCCGGTTACCCAATTACTCACGGGTTTTTGTTAAATGTCCGAATTTCAAATGGAAGAAGCCAGCGCTCTCCGACGAATGGCATGCGGCTGCACTCGGCAGGGGAAGCGATAGACTCAAAGTACCACGCCACTCCCAGGCACCCGATCCATAGCCTTTAAAAAGGCTCCTTCACGAGTCGGGAGGGCGCTGACGGTACCAGCCGAGTCCCCATGTCCACGGGCCCCGTGCCCGTGGTTTTTAAGGGTCCCCGCGTCGCCGGCGCGGTAGGACCCAGCCCCTGCCGAGCTGACTCCCTCCGGAGCTCGGAGGGAGTCCGCCATTCGGCGATGGCGCCAACCCGGAAGTCCTGCTATTAGGCATAACATATTAGGTTAAATTGGGAATGAGAACTTGTGGAACCAATGTAGGGAAAGGGGAATACAGTCGGGAGGGGAAGGAGGGAGTCCCAGAAAGAAGGTTATGAAAATAAGGGTTTAAAATTGGTCTCTTTTCTTTCTTTTCTTTCTTTATCTTTTCTATCTTCTTTATTCTGTTATTATTGGAAATTTTAATAAATATGATTAAAAAAAAAAAAAAAAAAAAAAGCAGAGCAGTCCCTTTGAGGCTTCAGGCCCCGCCCCAGGCCAGATGGTAAGTGGCAAGAGCAGGGCCCTCAGGCACTCACACAGGGGAGTCCTCCTGGGCAGCAGAGCAGTCCTTTTGAGGCTTCAGGCCCCGGCCCAGGCCAGATGGTAAGTGGCAAGAGCAGGGCCCTCAGGCACTCACACAGGGGAGTCCTCCTGGGCAGCAGAGCAGTCCTTTTGAGGCTTCAGTCCCCACCCCGGGCCAGATGGTAAGTGGCAAGAGCAGGGCCCTCAGGCACTCACACAGGGGAGTTCTCCTGGGCAGCAGAGCAGTCCTTTTGAGGCTTCAGGCCCCGCCCCAGGCCAGATGGTAAGTGGCAAGAGCAGGGCCCTCAGGCACTCACACAGGGGAGTCCTCCTGGGCAGCAGAGCAGTCCTTTTGAGGCTTCAGGCCCCGCCTCAGGCCAGATGGTAAGTGGCAAGAGCAGGGCCCTCAGGCACTCACACAATCCTCTTGCCACTTGCCAATCCTCTGCAGAGCAAGGCTCCTGAGTGGATGGTCGTGGAACGGATCCAGGCATTCTTGGAGGAAACTGATTTTCTAGGTCCATTTCATTTGGGGTTTAGGCCCAGTTTTGGCACAGAAGCTGCTTGGGTCACTCTGTATGATAACCTCTGTTGGGAGAGAGCCAGGGGAAATGTGTCTTTGTTTGTGTTTTCATGTTTTCTCCCGCATTGGTCTGTACTGCAACTTTCCAACAATTTAACTTCACCCACAAATGCACACTCGTCCATTTTCTTCCAAAACAGAGAAATGGCAACTCAATTCTCCTCAGCCTCTCAGTGACTTTCGATACTATCAATCATGATATCCTTCTGGAACAATAGCAGGCATAGGCAAACTCGGCCCTCCAGATGTTTTGGGACTACAGTTCCCATCATCCCTGACCACTGGTCCTGTTAGCTAGGGATCATGGGAGTTGTAGTCCCAAAACTTCTGGGGGGCTGAGTTGGCCTATGCCTGAGCAATAGTATGAGTTAGGGGTGGATGGCATGGCATGGATGGATGGTCTTTTCCAGAGGATTATGCTTGGTGAGTACTGTTCAGCCCTGTGGAGCCTTCAATTCCTCTTATTGCTTATGCTGTTTAACATCTACATAAACCTGCTGAGTGGAGTTGTATACAGTTTTGGAGTATGTTTTCGCCAATATGCTAGTGACACACAGCTCTGGATGGGATGGGAGGGATGGGATGGGATGGGAGGTTGCCTGCTTTTGATGGATCCAAACTACAAGAAAGAAGATCCCACCTAAACATTAGGAAGAACTTCCTGACAGTAAGAGCTGTTCGACAGTGGAATTTGCTGCCAAGGAGTGTGGTGGAGTCTCCTTCTTTGGAGGTCTTTAAGCAGAGGCTTGACAACCATATGTCAGGAGTGCTCTGATGGTGTTTCCTGCTTGGCAGGGGGTTGGACTCGATGGCCCTTGTGGTCTCTTCCAACTCTATGATTCTATGATTCTATGATTCTGCTTCTTCTTGACATCTGCAGGTGAGGCAGTGGATGTGCTAGACCAGGCTCCCTCAACCTTGGCCCTCCAGATGTTTTGAGGCTACAGTTCCCATCATCCCTGGCCACTGGTCCTGCTAGCTAGGGATCATGGGAGTTGTAGGCCAAAAACTTCTGGAGGGCCGAGGTTGAGGAAACCTGTGCTAAACCATTGTCTTTCCTCAGTAAGAGACTGGATGAGAACCAATAAACTCAACCAATAAGGCTGAGTCAGTGAATGGTTCCCTAGATCAGATGGATGGGAGGTTGCCTGCTTTTGATGAATCATAGACTCTTAGAGTCGGAAGGGACCCAAGGCTCGTTTAGTCCAACCCTCAAGTTTACATTCCCTCTGAAGAAGTGAGTTTTCAGCTTAGTATGGACATTAGTGACATCAGTTGATCTCAGTGCCTCCTATGCCTTCACTCTTGCCTTCCAACAGGTGGACTGAGGTTGAGTTTCAGGAATGATTCAGTGTGCAGAAAAATCAATGGATTTGTTGGGGAGGTGGTTGCAATTAAAAAACAGGGTCAGAGGTGTTTTCTTCCAACTAATGGTAACAGCCATTACGTCAGCAGAATGCTAACAGAGAAGAAGGTGCATTGGCCACTTGATGCCTTAGGAAGCTGTGATCACAGAGAATGTGGTAAAGCCATGAAGCAATTAGGCAAAGAAATGTCTCGATCTGTTCTGAATTAGCATGTGTGGAGCTCCCTAGCCAAGAGCCTTGAAATCCTTGAGGGATGTTGGGAGAAACTCTGACTTCAGTACCTCCCCAATGCTTCGTCAGCTCAGCTTTTGTAGGTCAGCAATGCCAGAAGCAAGGGAAAAGGTTCTAATATAGAGCCGTCCTTAAAAATTGCCCAGTTGGAATATTTGACTCAAAATCTGGAGGTTCTTCTTCAAGAGAATTTGATGAGACATTAAAAGATGAGCTGTACAAACCCAGCCATGCTTCTCAGGGAGGTTGCAAATGTCCCCATTCCCTTCATTGGGGATGGGAGAGAATTTATTGGACTCCCAACTCCTCATCAGCCAGTGTGGTCCACCCTCGGGGATGTTGGGAGTTGGAATCCATCATCAGTGGGAGGGCCACAGTTTTCTGAGTCAGTTTATATGGGGAGAGGCGGTCCTTGGGGTATTGCAGTCTTGAGCTACGGAATGCAAATAAAAATTTTGGATCCTACTTGCCCAAAGATGGAAGGAGGACAAACTACCTACAAAAGAAGAATGGTTGATAAATATGATGGACTATGCAGAAATGGTGAAAATGACGGGGAAAATCAGAGATCAAGAGGACAATAAATTTAATAAAGAATGGGAAAATTGTATAAGTCACTTGAAAGAACACTGTAAACAATTAAAAACATTGGGAGGATTTAAAAACAACAACACTTGCAATGAAGCGAGAACTATGATAAAAACTGAGTTTTAAGAAAATATGGAGAATACGATATGATGCAATTTGAAAAGATGATCTAGGGAAACCATGGAGGGGTAGAGGGAAGTTCGGGGATTATGAGTATCCTATTTGTAGAATGATTGTGACTTATGTATGATGATAATTGTTAAAAGTGAAAATGAATTTATTTTTTTTATAGATATATAAAAAGGAATGCAAATAAATTTTCCACTGATTGCATAGGTTTCAATAATTCTCATATTAAAACAAAGCTACTAACACTCCAATTCTCATGCTAACAATGACTGCTTGTATCTTTACCCTGCTACAACTCTTACATATTGTGAGAATGGACAAGTTGTGGGAGGTCTTTTTACTATCCCAGATTAAATACGAGCCAAAGGTTACCCCTGCCTCTTTCCTTCTCTACTATATTTCTGTAAGGAAAAAAAATGTTGTCATGGTGTAGTTCTCATAGGTGCCAATAGGTGGCAACTGCAACATGATGACAGAGCAGCAGGCAGATGGCACAGGCAGGCAGAAAATTGAGTACAGTGGTACCTCGGGTAACAGACGCTTCAGGTTACAGACGCTTCAGGTCACAGACTCTGCTAACCCAGAAATAGTACCTCGGGTTAAGAACTTTGCTTCAGGAGGAGAACAGAAATCACACGGCCGTGGTGCAGCGTCAGCAGGAGGCCCCATTAGCTAAAGTAGTACCTCAGGTTAAGAACAGTTTCAGGTTAAGAACGGACCTCCAGAACGAATTAAGTTCTTAACCCGAGGTACAAGGGCTGAGGAAGCTGCTGAGGAATAGCTAGTAATATCCAAGGCAACACAATGACCAAATACAATGATACAATATCAATATACACTCTTTATATAATATGAAATATAGGAAATCACATAAACAGGAAACTTATGAATCTCTGAAAGTCACAAAATATGCATTCTTGAAAACATAAAACCGAATAAACGTAAGTCTCTGAAAGTCTCTGAAGACTATGCAAGTCTCTGAAAGAAGCAATGTATCAGATTCTTATCTGGTGAAAACAGGCTGTAAACCTTATTTTATGGCGTCCAACGCTGCCAAAGTAGTTCGCAAACAGACGTTGTGAACAGTGATTCCGGATATACCCACTGTTTCATGGAATTCTTTGGCAGAGCAGAAGGATACAGAAATGCTTCATAAACCCATCTATATGGTGAATGAAAAGTATACCAACAATAGCTGTGGAGCAGTGGTCATAAAGTTATGTAGGAATAGCTAGGTCAGGTCAGGGAACCTTCCCTCTCCAGCAGCTCTGCTGCTCTGCTGCTTATCTCTTGCCAATACTGCTGTTTCACCTCAGCAGCATCAGATGCCAAGGAGGAAGAATGTGGCAACGAAGCAGGCAAGCAGCCTCCGGGGTGAGGAGGATGTAACCCGAGACAGACAGGCAGTCGGATTAAGCTATGGAAATTTCCACACTCTTCCCCATCCCTGCTTTCGGTAGATTAGCCAGCAGAGCCAATGGTTGCCTTCCCATGCCCTGCTGTGTAGTGGAGAAGGGCAGAAATACTTTCTCGTCTTCATTCCCCACAGGTGCAGGAGCAAGAACTACTGAACCAATGCCATAAGCACTGGCATAGGCAAGACCTTCATAGCTGAAACCTCCACAGCTCAGACTTACTAATGGTGGGATCTGCAAAGTACGGCCATTCCACCAGCTTTCCTGAGATGCCAGCTTATGGTTAGGCAAACTAAGCCCTGGGGGCCGGATCTGGCCCAATCGCCTTCTAAATCCAGCCCACGGATGGTCCAGGAATCAGCGTGTTTTTACATGAGTAGAATGTGTGCTTTTATTTAAAATGCATCTCTGGGTTATTTGTGGGGCATAGGAATTTGTTCATTTTTCTTCTTCTTCAAAATATAGTCCGGCCCATAGCTGTCAACTTTCCCCCTTTTTAAAGGGAAATTCCCTTATTCCAAATAGGATTCCTCGCAAGAAAAGGGAAAAGTTGACAGCTATGGTCCGGCCCCCCCACAAGGTCTGAGGGACAGTGGACTGGCCTCCTGTTGAAAAAGTTTGCTGACCCCTGTGTCAGCTACATCAGGCATTTCCTTTCCCTCACTTGTTATCTCGCAGCAGCCATTTCAGCAAATTTCAGCAGAGGTGGGGGCACAGAAGCAGGGCCCCTCTCTCAGCTCTGCTGAGGAGACAGCTCCATTAGGGTCCTCCCTCTATTGGCTTTCAGCCCACCAATGCCATTCCATCAGGCTGCAGCAGAGGGAGCAGAGAGAAAGAGGAGGGAAGCAAAACCACTCTGTTGGCTCCATTGAGAGAGCAGCTCCACCAGTTTCCTCCCTCTGCCAGCTACAGCTATCAGCTGTAATTCCACCAGGCTGCGGCAGAGGGAGCAGGGAGGGAGGAAATGGGAGCAGGAACTCTCCATCAGCTCACTTGGAGACAGCAACTTTTGACTTGTGTTGTGTCTTTTTAGTTTTAAGCCGAAGGGCAGGGACTGGCTTCATAATCTCAGTAAGCTGTTCGGCAAACTGTCTTGGCTGAAGCGTCGATAAGAATGCAGTAAATAGGTACACAATAGTTTGAGGGGAGAGACTTCATCAGGCAAGCAAATTACAGCCCTTGAAGCTGTCCCAGAAACTCCAGCGGGTGCAGAATGCTGCAGCGATGCTCCTCACGGGGTCTCTGCCTTGGGAGCATATTCATCCAGTGCTTTTCCAGCTGCACTGGCTCCCGGTGGAGTACAGGGTCAGATTTAAGGTGCTGGTTTTGACCTTTAAAGCCCTTCATGGCCTAGGACCCTCAGTAATACACAATTTGCTGCCACCACTTGGGTCATATTTATAAATATGACCCAAGTGGTGGCAACAAATTGTGTATTACAAATTATGTGATGTCAGGCTTCATGTACATGGCTCCCCACCCCCTTTGGCAGTAGATAAGCAGAACAAAGCAAAAGGAGTCTCTTACCAGTTAGAAACTTTAATGATCTCAGTGAGAGAACAAAGAATCCATTTCTAGGAATGAAGGTGCTCCCAATTAAGGATTCCACCCACTTCCCCCCTTGTCATCCACGTCACATCCATGTCTTGCAACCTGATCTCACAAGCATTTTGCTTTCTGTGCTGCCACCTTATCTGCTCTCCTTGACCTTGGGCTGAGCAGATGGATGCTTTCCAGTGAAAGAGAGTCTATTAACTCTCTCTCCCCCAGTTCTCCTCCTAGCTGTTCACCACCCAGTTCTTCCCAACTTCTGTCTTCTGAACTATGTCCCTCTGCAAACCACTGTATTCCAAATCTATACTATAATGATTTCCAGGCAGGCTTCCAAGCCCAGATAAGAATTAACGAGTCTCTGGCAGTTTTCAATGGTTTCATTTATTCACAATACAATCAGAGCATGGCTACAGCCCTCTGCTCCATAGAAATCAGTTGGTCACTCTGAGAAATCACTTGTGTCACAACAGGAAAAACGCCAACGTCCCACTTTCCCCCTTTTGCACTACTGTTGCAATCTGACCTTTTCAGCACTTTGGACGTGAACAGAAGGAAGGGGGAAATCTACACTGTCCAAGGATGAGCGCTCAGTCCTCTGCCTATCTGATTGTTGCTTAGTAACCCCTTAGTGATGTATGGAAGTGAGAGCTGGACCATAAAGAAGGCTGATCGCCGAAGAATTGATGCTTTTGAACTATGGTGCTGGAGGAGACTCTTGAGAGTCCCATGGACTGCAAGAAGAACAAACCTATCCATTCTTAAGGAAATCAGGCCTGAGTGCTCACTGGAAGGACAGATTGTGAAGCTGAGGTTCCAAGACTTTGGCCACCTCATGAGAAGAGAAGACTCCCTGGAAAAGACCCTGATGCTGGGAAAGGTAGAGGGCACAAGGAGAAGGGGACAACAGAGGACGAGATGGTTGGACAGTGTTCTCAAAGCTACCAGCATGAGTTTGACCAAACTGCGGGAGGCAGTGGAAGACAGAAGTGCCTGGCGTGCTCTGGTCCAGGGGGTCACAAAGAGTCGGACACGACTAAACGACTAAACAACAATAACAACAACAACCCCTCCAGTGCCGTCTATCTCTTCCCCTCCCTCGTCTTGTGAGCTTTCTGTGTCTGCTCTAACTAACTCAGTGAACACTTGGAGAAAGGGGGCCGAGCCCACTTCCTCCTGCTCTAATTGCAGTCTGTCATGTTGAGAGTCACACCCTGTTTCTCTTCCATCTCCTTCATCTCTTGGCTCGGCTATGCTCCTGACATATACTGTCCCACTGCTCCTGGGAAGATTCAGGAGCAGGGGGAGGGGGAGACTCCAGCCATTGCTCCTCAGTGCAGCCCTCTTCAGCACAATCCCTGAGACGTGAGCACTGAGGAAGACCCCTTGTTCCACTTGTCTTTGACTAAGATTCCACAGAGCCACATATCAGTTGCAGAGTACCTGCTTTGCATGCAGAATATCCAAATTTCAATCCATTGCATCTCCAGCCAGGGCTGGGAAAGACCCCTATCGGAAACCCTGGATAGCTACTGACAGTCAGCATAGACAAAACAGAGCTGTATGAACCAACGGTCTCACTCCATATGAAGTAGCTCCTGATGCCCCTACTTAAACCAGCCTTTTATTCAGAATCATAAGGACTGGGATTCTGTTTTACTTCTACAGGAAAGACCATATTGCCATGGTAGAGCACCTGCTTTGCATGCAGAAGGCACTCCCTGGCATCTCCAAGTCGAGCTCGGAAAACCACTGCTGGTCACTAAAGACAGCACTGATCTAGATGGACCCAACAGTGTGATTCAGTGTAAAGCAGCTTCCTATATACCTATCCTCCAACTCCTCAATAATGAAGGGATGCTCCTAAGTCAACAGTAAGGATCTCTCTTTGGACAGGTTGCACAGAGAGCATCCTCCTTCCACCCCAAAGAAGATTTAACTTGGTTCCTGTTAGACTTTAAGAAATATCTACTATTAGGTCCAAAACAAAGTACAACCAGTGGCCAGGGATGGTTGAAGTTGTACCTTAGCAACATTTGGGAAGCCCAAGGAGCCAGTGTTGTGTAGTGGTTAGAGTGTTGGACTAAGACCTGGGGAAAGAGGGTTCAAAGCCCCACTTGGCCATGAAGGTCACTGGGTGAGCTTGTGCCAGTCAACTCACTCTCAGCCTAACAAAATTCACAGGATTGTTGTGAGGATAAAATGGGGAGGAGGAGAACTATATGTTCTACCTTGAGCTCCCTGAAGAAAAGGTGGGATACAAATGCGATAAATATTGAATTCATGCAGTTTCCCACTCTTCCACTAACTTATGAGCCTAGTATGTCCTCCCTTCGGTTCTCTGTTTCCTCAGGAACTCCCTAGGCCAAAATACTATAAAAATGTTCCATCGTGAGAGAATACCCTCCCCGCCTCCTTCTGAGAAACAAGAGAAGGTAACAAACCAAGAACGAGAGAGATATTTGAATTCAGAATGAGCTTTATTGAAAATATTGAGTGGGCAATTGTACAAGAAGCAGACATGAACAAGGAAAAGGCACACACAATGGAACGTGGCTCTGAACTTATTACTGGTCTACAGACTTTGAGGAAAGACTTGAAAAGGAGTAAGGAAAGGTTGCTGAGAGCCATTTAAAAGCTGTTGGCTTGATGATGGTCCCAAAAGCTCAGATTTTTCAGAATCCAGAATGAGACACTCAGTAATGGATCTGCATCATCTTTTTCCGTTGAGTGTCATTCCTGTCATCACCACACATTTGTTCTTCAAGAGTCCAATATATCTAAAAGCACACACTACCACGACGTCCCAGCAGGGCCTTCCTTCCAAAGAGCCCATTCCTGCTCAGACCATAAAGGGAACCTCCAAGCTAGCCACCGAAATTGCTTCCAAGGAGACCAGACCCATAGCCATAGCCTCCTACCAGCCCAGAACCAGTCAACCATTCTCTTCGGCTCCCAGTATATTTTGCCTAAGAATTTTGGCTCATCTTTCCCTCTCCAGTAAATCTTTGCCTCAGACACCGGGAGCTAATCTGGATGCCGTCTGTGACCTTTGCTGTTTTGTGAGGAAACATCTTTGTGGAAGTATTTAAATCTTAATAAAGTGATTCCTGTACCTGTGTCTAAAGATGCCCAGTGTGTGTTGTTATTCATTAAAACTTCCTCTATTAACTCAGTGTCAAAGTTTGCGGCTTTCTCAAACCTCATTTCACAGAGTTTGACCTTTTGGGAGGGCTTGGACTGGTTTGGACTCAGTCTGACCCTTATATTTCTCTCCCCTTATGGTTTTGATCTATGGGCTACTTTTAAAATGAGGCTGCATTTTAAATTGAATTTTAACCTGTATTTTAAATCGGGTTTTTTTCTGGTATGTTTTTATTGTAATTTTACTGGTGTTAGCCGCCCCGAGCCCGGCTCAGACCGGGGAGGGTTTGGTATAAGTAAAAATTATTATTATTGTTAGGGCAAGATGTCTACAGCTTTTGCCATTTTAACTGGGGAGCTGGGGCACTTAGATGCTACTGACCTGACTTCGCACCTTTCCCTGTGCAGTTTGCTTGCCTCTCTCCTCTTCAAGGCTAATTGGTCTGCTAACACAACCACCTCATGGACATTCTGAGGATTTCTGTCTCTCAAAATTCGAGAAAATGTATAGAGAGACTTTTTTCTCCCTTTCTCATCTTGCTAGAAGCAGGGGTCATGCAGGGGACCAGAATCTTGCAGAATTCAGTGGAAGCAAAAGGATATAGTTCTTCACAAAATGCATAAACTTCTAGATTCAGTACCAGAAGATGTGGCAATTGCCACTGATTTGGATGGCTTTAAATGCAGATTACAAATCAAAAAATAGTCAAGGTTTAAATGTGCTTAATATATTTCTTTAACTCGTGTATGCAATAATTTAAAACTGCTATCAAAATACAGTATCTGACTGAGAGGCTGGATAATCCTGCACCATTTGACTACATTATCTCCTATCAAAAATATGTTATTGTCCAAAGTCTTGTAACATATTGATTACAAAAGCTGTAGTCCACAATAAAGTCCACACTGTGTACATATGCAAATGTTGCAAAACTACAAAAGATTATCCAGCTATTATGACTGTTGCTTCTCTGAATAAATAATGGTTTGAGGCACTCTGAAAGGGGACTTGTTTTGAAAAAGGGGGAAATGATAATTCTCTCAAGGTGAATGTACCTTATTTTAACCACATAGAACTAAACCATTCAGGGGGCCAGAGAGAAAGATGTCCTGCAAATGTTCCAATTTTAGTTTGGCCAAAAACTGCTTCAGACAGCTGAGGCCCTGGACACCTTGCTATGCGGAACTGAGGCTTTACATTTAAAAACCAGGACAAACAGGTTATCAGAATGCAGAACAAGCTTTATTGAAAAGGTCAAAGGAAGAGCATTGAAAGGGGCAAAGAAGAAAATCGGTGTAGAAGGATCTTTTTTCTTCTGCACTCTGAAGCAAAGAACGGAGGATGAATTCCAGGAGTGATTGCTTGAATTCAGCTTTTCTGAACCATGGCCGATAGATCTGTATCAAGCCCTCTGATTATCAGTTCAGGATATGCTTCTCAGGTTTAATTGGTCTATGAACAGATGCTAAAACGACGCCCGAACTTCCTTCCCCTCCCGTAGCCCAAACCATAGCCGAAACCTCCAGAGCTTCCAAGGAGACCAGACCCAAAGCCCAAGCCCCCATAGCCATAGCCTCCTACGATCCCGGAACCACCAACGGCACATGGAGTGTTGCCTCCAACAGCCACAGGCTCACAGCTGGCAGAGAGGATGGGCCCTGGGATGGTCACAACGGAGGCAGGTGGCTGGATCACGACCTCTGCTGGTGGGATCTGGTTGATGGGTTTAGGGATAATCCCATCTAGGATGCCAAGGTTGGCTGCTCTTTCAGCACCTCCATATCCATAGCCGAGACCACTAAATCCGTAGCCGAATCCTCCATGTCCATAGCCGAGACCTCCCAATCCATAGCCGAGACCACCATAGCCAAGACCTCCTGCTGAGCCAAACCCAACAGTGGGGGTGGAAGCACAAGATGGGACAGCGCAGGATGGACCACAGTCAACCATTGTTGGGTGGAGGTGAGTCTGAAACCAAAAACACCAAGGGACAAAATAAGTGTGGGCTACATCACTTCAATGGACAGTTGGGAGAATATTTCAGACATAATCATCCTGTGGCAGTAGGATATTTTACCCATTCCCAGTTCAGTAAATTCAATCCATCTTCCTTTCTCCACCACTGAAAATCAGCTGTCTTTGATAATTCGGAAAACATTAAGCCCTCATGCCTGAAACCTTTATTCTTCTCTGCTTTTGTTACTACAGCCCTTCTCTTCGTTGTGGATCCCAAATCCAATCCCTGATAATTTCAGGATAGTCTAGGAATGTCCCCTGCTTCAAGGCCTGTAGAACAATGGCCAATCTGAGTAGGTAAAACTGAACTAGGGATTCCAATGTTCTGTCATGGTACAGGACAACTCCCTATGCTCATTTGAGTCAGGTATTTATTTGGAACCGTGAAGATTAGAACCTTACTTAAATTTTAGGGGGAGGACAATTGTTCAGTGGCCGAACACGTGGTTTTCATGCAGAACATCCCAGGTTCGGTCCTTGGAATCTGCAGATTGAGCTGCTAAAGACTCCCTTCTTGAAACTCTGGAGAACTACAGCTGATCAGTGTGGCCAAAACTGAGCTAGATGGACTAACGCAGCTAAATACTTGATTTCATAAGGTAGATATAGAAAAGAAACCAGCCAACAACCTAAGAGTGTAAGGTTCCTGGTGGAAGATCTACCCAATTCACAGAGTAATAGAATTTTAGCCTTCTCTTGGAGTTCAGTTACCTGAACGTTCTGACCACTGCAAGAATCATTCAAATATAACATCATATGTGCACACACTTGACTTACCAAAGTCTCAGAGGAGTAGAAATGAAGTGAAGGAGATGAAGCCAAAGGAAGCTGTTGGAAGATCTCAGCTCAGGGAGCCCTTTTATACCATTTCATCTGTATCTGCTGGTGGCTCCACATGCAGCTTGGATACACCTCCTTTCCCCTCCGGCTTTAATTAGTAAGCAATTTTTGGAATGCATCATGGCCCTAATTAAGAAACGAGGCAAAAGTGTTAAGTGTTTTCACAGCATCCCACTCTCTTCATAGTTATTCTTCCACAAGACAAAGTTAATAAAAGATTAAGAAAAATAAAAATTCTTGTCTGTTCCTCCTGGCAGGCAGATCAAAAGGTGTTTTGTCCCCATTCATTATTTTCAAAATAGTTGTTGATTTTCTCAGAAGTCTAATTGACTTTAATACCCAGGATTTTAGTTAGTCATTCTGTGCACAACACATAGCAGGTTTTGTTTATGTTTAACCTCCACTGTTGGAGGTAAGATTGGGGGAGAAATTTGATCCAGGTTGCGTTTTCTGAAATGGTATAGCAATTGAAGCAGTGTACTCCTATGAAATCTACACTTACACGAATATTTCATGCAGTTCTGCAGCCAGGTGATGTGTACAAAATTGTGCATAAGAATGGACATACTGTACTAAGTGAAAATAACATACAAAAAATGCATTATAATCGAGAATATTTTTTTGGGGGGGGAGAGTTGCTGTTATACTCAGTTTGTGCTTGCTGGGTTTCCCATAGACATCTGGTTAGTCATTGAGAACAAGGCTCTTCCAGTCTTCAATGATGCAAACGTACCATATAGCGAGGTATGGATAAGTGTACGCAATAAAGCAAGGAAGCGTATGAGAATTTCCACAACTATTTGGGAATTCTTTTCAAAGAAGATATTTGAAGAAATAAAAGGTTCATATAGTGCCAGCTGTTTTCAAAGAACCAGGGATTTAAGGGCATAAAAATGGTCGACTGCATCAGACCAAAGGCCCATCTAATCCAGCATTCTGTTATCATACATGTCTATGGAAAGCTCACCATCATGGCCTGAATCCGACAGCAGTGATTTCCAGCAATAGGTATACAAAAGCGTGCTGACAGTAGTTATAGAACATAGTCATCATGGCTTGTGACCATTGATACCCTCATTCTCCAAGAATTTACATAGTTCTAAAAAAAGAATCCTTCTGGATCAGGCTAAAGGTGACCCCTTAAGCCCAGCATCCTATTCTCCCAGTGGCCAACCAGATCTCCTAATGGGAAGTCTGCAAACAAGATCTGAATGCAACAGCACAGTCACAACCTGAGATTCCCCACAACTGGTATTCAGAGGCTTACAGTCTCTGATAGTGGAAATAGAACATACATACAGTGTTGGAAGCTCAGGTATATAAGCTAGGTGACCTATGGCTCCTTAAACCAGGGTTATGCCAAAACTGAATGCCTAGCTGCCATTTTGGGGCCAGAGGGCTCAAAAGTTGTATTTTTCAATACAACCTTTCGGTTCCTGAAGTCGGTCATTGAGAACAGAATGAAGTTCATTCTGATTGTGCAGTTAAAATATAACAGAATTCTACAGGATGTGCTGCTAGTGTATGAAAAGAGCCAAGATCCATGGATCCCCAGTCATGCACCTCCAGATGGTGTAGACATCAGGCACCATCCTGGTGTCTGGGCATCAGCACTTGGTCGCAAGTGGCCAATAGCCAGGTGCAAAATGAGCCTGGCACCTGGTGAATTTCAAACACTGCTATCATAGCTATTGGCCATTTATAGCTCAGCCTCTGGCATTGTTACAAAAGGACAAGAAGCGGGTCTGAATAGGGAACCGTGCACACTTTTCCTTGGATATGAACCTCAGCAATAGAGGAGGTTCCACAGATTCCTCATTCCTGGATTGGATGTATTTGCTTTAGGCTTAGTTTAAGCAGGGCAGAGGTAGCCAACAGGATTCCCCCTAGTTTTTGTGGATTTCACTCACATAATTTCTGACTATTGGCCATGCTGGCTGGGGCTGATGGGAGTGCAGTGATATCTTGTCAGAACCATATACACTACCATGACAGTAGGGAACAAGGACCAAGTAGAGTAAGTAGAGTAAGTAGAGTAAGTTTAAGTAGAAACAGGAATGAAGTTTTTTCAGTGACAGAGGCAGGTGAGTTTAGGAATGGGAGAGAAATTCAATTCAATTGACCCTTAAAAAAAAATAAAATTTATTCACCCCTTTTTGAAACAATGTGCAAACTGAAACATTGCTGTGCTACAAAATCTGTAACTGTCTGCATTTCCCAGTGCAGTTATCCAAGTACAGTGAAATCTTGGGTCTCAAACTTAATCCGTTTGTCTCCCGAAACCATTGGGAAACCAAGGGGCGGCTTCCGATTGGATGCAGGAGCTTCCTGCGGTCAAGCGGAAGTTGCGTCAGGTGTTTGGCCTTCAAAAAACATTCAAAAACTGGAACACTTACTTCCAGGTTTTTGGCGCTTGGGAGCTGATTTGTTCGACAACTAAGTCGTTTGAGAACCAAGGTAGCACTGTAATGGGTAGCAAAATGAATACATTGGAGTAAACTGTGCCTACAAATGCATATCTTAAAGAAAAGAAGGCACAACAATGTATGATATTAAAGAGAATTGCACTCCAGTAATGTGTAGATGAGGGGAAACTGAATACAACTGTGTGCTGATGGATTTTCGTGAGGACACTGATACTGGAGATCTCTTAGAATCCGGTATGCATATGCAAAATCTTTGATGATGTCCTAGAGTCCCTTAAGCTGATGAAAGAGCTTTGAAGATCTCTATCTGCTCCCTCTGGGTGCATCTGGTTTCAAGCATCAGACTCGAAGTCAGCAAAATTAAAAGGAAGGGAGTGGGAATGGTGTTGAGACTATTAGTCTTTCATTATTACAACCACTTAATTTTGTGACCTTTTGTGCTTAGTGAAGTAATTTTGCACATTAAATTGTCAACAACTAAATAAAATATTAGTCAGAGGAGGCAGTCCCTTGATCACTGGGGCGGTTGCAGAACTGTATAAAAGCTCAACGTTCTCCCAGTTTCTCCAACAGCTTCATCTGACTCTCCTGTCTTCACTACATCTCACCAAAGCAGCAGGTAAGCCTATTTTCTTGGGGGGATATTTCCAAGCCTGTCATAGGTTCACATTAAAGTAAGGCTAGATGGCTCTTCCAATTGGAGCAGGAATGGGTATCCTGTGGTCCTTGCAATGTTGCTTCCATCATTCTTGTCCATTGGGAATGCTGGCTGAGAGGACTTGGGATCCTGCAACAACTTCAGGGCCACGGGTTCCCCATCCCTTCTTCACCCCCTGCAGGTTTATAAAATAAATCATCCCTGATTCTTTGGACATATGTTTAGAACCGGGAAGGAGAACCAGGGGCTTTGCAGATGTTTATGAACTATAGCTCCTATATTCCATGGCCATTGTCTATGGTGGCTGAGGCAGATGGGACTCGAAGTCTGGTTGTGCCATTTAGCAAACATAGTAGGAGAAGATCTCCATGGTAATGTCATGTATGCCTGTTAAATATACCGTATTTTTTGCTCTATAAGACTCACTTTTTCCCTCCTAAAAAGTAAGGGGAAATGTGTGTACGTCTTATGGAGTGAATGTAGGCTGCGCAGCTATCCCAAAAGCCAGAACAGCAAGAGGGATTGCTGCTTTCACTGCGCAGTGATCCCTCTTGCTGATCTGGCTTCTGAGATTCAGAATTTTTTCTTTCTTGTTTTCCTCCTCCAAAAACTAGGTGCGTCTTGTGGTCTGGTGTGTCTTATAGAGCGAAAAATACGGTAATTGTGATATTTAGAACGTGGCACCAGTTTCTATTATCTCTCTTCCTAAATGTCATTTACACACACACACACACACACACATATACACACATTTCTGCCTTTTATAGCACAAAACTCTGCGTTTTACTAATAAGAAACCCAATTGTATTCACTAATGCTTAATCCCAGGTAAATAGATAACAGATTGCGGCTTTATTATTTCATACTCATCCCCACCTGGGTCGATAATAGTTTATAGTGGTCCAGCCTGTCAAAACATGATTGATAGAATTGTTGATAGAACTGATAGAATTCTTTATTCAGAGCACGATCATGGAAACACGGAGACCTAATAAGGTATGTGAGTATTTTCTTCTTTTTCTACAGCGTCTACCACAGGGGTGTAGTTCCTATAGTCTCATCACCCTTCTCTATTGTTCATGCTGGTGGGGTCTGATGCGAATTGAAGTCTGCAACATCAGAAAAAAACTACACACTGACTCTCCCTGAAGTACCTTATATCTGAGCTTTTATAATTATTTGGCCCTCTTTGGTTCTCATGCTCCATATTCAACTCAGTTCTTCAATTGTATACTTTTGATTCTTCTTCAGCCATGGTTGACTGTGGTCCACCCCCACTGAAGTGATGTAGCCCACAATTATTTTCTCCCTTGGTGTTTTTGGTTTCAGACTCACCTCCACCCAACAATGGTTGACTGTGGTCCATCCTGCGCTGTCCCATCCTGTGCTTCCACCCCCACTGTTGGGTTTGGCTCAGCAGGAGGTCTTGGCTATGGTGGTCTCGGCTATGGATTGGGAGGTCTCGGCTATGGACATGGAGGATTCGGCTACGGATTTAGTGGTCTCGGCTATGGATATGGAGGTGCTGAAAGAGCAGCCAACCTTGGCATCCTAGATGGGATTATCCCTAAACCCATCAACCAGATCCCACCAGCAGAGGTCGTGATCCAGCCACCTGCCTCCGTTGTGACCATCCCAGGGCCCATCCTCTCTGCCAGCTGTGAGCCTGTGGCTGTTGGAGGCAACACTCCATGTGCCGTTGGTGGTTCCGGGATCGTAGGAGGCTATGGCTATGGGGGCTTGGGCTTTGGGTCTGGTCTCCTTGGAAGCTCTGGAGGTTTCGGCTATGGTTTGGGCTACGGGAGGGGAAGGAAGTTCGGGCGTCGTTTTAGCATCTGTTCATAGACCAATTAAACCTGAGAAGCATATCCTGAACTGATAATCAGAGGGCTTGATACAGATCTATCGGCCATGGTTCAGAAAAGCTGAATTCAAGCAATCACTCCTGGAATTCATCCTCCGTTCTTTGCTTCAGAGTGCAGAAGAAAAAAGATCCTTCTACACCGATTTTCTTCTTTGCCCCTTTCAATGCTCTTCCTTTGACCTTTTCAATAAAGCTTGTTCTGCATTCTGATAACCTGTTTGTCCTGGTTTTTAAATGTAAAGCCTCAGTTCCGCATAGCAAGGTGTCCAGGGCCTCAGCTGTCTGAAGCAGTTTTTGGCCAAACTAAAATTGGAACATTTGCAGGACATCTTTCTCTCTGGCCCCCTGAATGGTTTAGTTCTATGTGGTTAAAATAAGGTACATTCACCTTGAGAGAATTATCATTTCCCCCTTTTTCAAAACAAGTCCCCTTTCAGAGTGCCTCAAACCATTATTTATTCAGAGAAGCAACAGTCATAATAGCTGGATAATCTTTTGTAGTTTTGCAACATTTGCATATGTACACAGTGTGGACTTTATTGTGGACTACAGCTTTTGTAATCAATATGTTACAAGACTTTGGACAATAACATATTTTTGATAGGAGATAATGTAGTCAAATGGTGCAGGATTATCCAGCCTCTCAGTCAGATACTGTATTTTGATAGCAGTTTTAAATTATTGCATACACGAGTTAAAGAAATATATTAAGCACATTTAAACCTTGACTTTATTTTTTGATTTGTAATCTGCATTTAAAGCCATCCAAATCAGTGGCAATCGCCACATCTTCTGGTACTGAATCTAGAAGTTTATGCATTTTGTGAAGAACTATATCCTTTTGCTTCCACTGAATTCTGCAAGATTCTGGTCCCCTGCATGACCCCTGCTTCTAGCAAGATGAGAAAGGGAGAAAAAAGTCTCTCTATACATTTTCTCGAATTTTGAGAGACAGAAATCCTCAGAATGTCCATGAGGTGGTTGTGTTAGCAGACCAATTAGCCTTGAAGAGGAGAGAGGCAAGCAAACTGCACAGGGAAAGGTGCGAAGTCAGGTCAGTAGCATCTAAGTGCCCCAGCTCCCCAGTTAAAATGGCAAAATTTGTAGACATCTTGCCCTAACAATAATAATTTTTACTTATACCAAACCCTCCCCGGCCAGAGCCGGGCTCGGGGCGGCTAACACCAGTAAAATTACAATAAAAACATACCAGAAAAAACCCGATTTAAAATACAGGTTAAAATTCAATTTAAAATGCAGCCTCATTTTAAAAGTAGCCCATAGATCAAAACCATAAGGGGAGAGAAATATAAGGGTCAGACTGAGTCCAAACCAGTCCAAGCCCTCCCAAAAGGTCAAACTCTGTAAAATGAGGTTTGAGAAAGCCGCAAACTTTGACACTGAGTTAATAGAGGAAGTTTTAATGAATAACAACACACACTGGGCATCTCTAGACACAGGTACAGGAATCAGTTTATTAAGAGAAGATCTAAATACTTCCACAAATATGTTTCCTCACGAAACAGCAAAGGTCACCGACGGCATCCAGATTAGCTCCCAGTATCTGAGGCAAAGATTTACTGGAGAGGGAAAGATGAGCCAAAATTCTTAGGCAGAATATACTGGGAGCCGGAGAGAAGGTTTACCCTGTCACTAGGAGTCAAAAGGTAAAAGCTGCTGTAAGCAAACCTGGAGACTGTTTTCTGCTAAGGTGGAGTCCTTTTGTCTAATATGCAGGGAGCTAATTCAGTTTGTGATGAAGCAGATACAGAAAGAGATGGGTTCAAGAATAGCATCTCTCTCCTCACCAGACTTTGCTGAAATGACTGACTTCAAAAAGGAAGTAAATATAGACAGCAGATGGAAAACTATCTGAAGCATTTCCTTTGACTGATGGAGTAAATGTATTTTGGGGAAAGGGGTTTCATGTTGGTTGTGGATGCCTAGGGAGTTGTGAAGCACTACAACAAATGGTAGTTTCCCAAAAGTGTAGGTGACAATTAATGAAACATCCCATGTGCAGAACATTTGTGTATTAAGAAGATCAAGGAACTGGGAAGGGTGGGAACAGTGGCAAAGCAGGGGTTGCCATTGCCTGGGGCCATACAGAGTGGGAATAAACGGACAGAATATGCGTGCACATTCAGCCACCTGACGGCGTCCGCGTTACCCAGGAGATTGCAACCACAGAGATAAGAGCACGTTTCTGAGTATAATTCAAAGTGTTGGTGCTGACCTTTAAAGCCCTAAAGGCCTCAACCCAGAATACCTGAAGGAGTGTCTCCACCCCCATCATTCAGCCCGGACACTGAGGTCCAGCACCGAGGACCTTCTGGCCGTTCCCTTACTGCGACAAGTGAGGTTACAGGGAACCAGGAAGAGGGCCTTCTTGGTAGTGGCACCTGCCCTCCCATCAGATGTCAAAGAAATAAACAACTATATGACTTTAAGAAGACATCTGAAGGCAGTCATGTTTAGAGAAGCTTTGAATGTTTGATGTTTTATCGTGTTTCTAATATTCCGTTGGGAGCCTCCAACAGAATTATTATTATTATTATTATTATTATTATTATTATTATTATGTCATTCTGTTGACTGGAGAGGTCACTTCCTGCTTCACACAGAGAAGCCATTTTCAACTGGGCCCAGCAATGGAATTGCACAGCTGTATTGAGGCAGCACCAGGTGTTGAAATTTTGCACCCCTAGCAATGTTGTGCCCGGGGAATCACCCCTCTACTCCCCCACCCCACTCTATGCCACTGGCTAGGAACAATCAGGTCTATGTAGACTCAGGGTTGTTTTTTTATGTAACTGGTTCCTCCCCAATGTAAAGAACAGATCTTGACTAAAACTCCTAGTGTAGCATGGCCATGGTTTGATTTTAATCAGTTGTTTTTCTTTCTGTTAAAACCATGCACAGCCATTTAAGCAGACTGAGAGTTGACTGCTTTAGAACAACTTATGGTGAATGCTCCTGCTACAACCAAGGGTGTAGTATCACAAGCTCATTGGAAAAAAAGAGTCTGGTAGAGAGAGAGGAGATCCCAGCAGACTTTAGGGATGCCAAAATGATCAATCTCTTTAAGAAAAGGTGATAAAACAGATTGCAGAAACTATCAAGGCATCTCTTTATTAGCTGTGACTGGCAAAATTCTTGAAGAATCTTAGCAAACCATCTCCTAACCTGAATCCCAAAATGGTTTTAGACCTTCTATCTAGGGGGACAGTGGACATGATTTTCACCTCTTGAAAATTTCAAGAAAAATACAGAGAGCAAAACCAATCCCTTTATATGGCATTTATTGACCTGACTAAGGCCTTTGATGCTATAAATCATAATACCCTGTGGACCGTCCTTCTGAAAATTGGCTGCCCAGATAAATCTGTGAACATCATTCGGCTCCTTACAGCAACAATCGCAGATAATAATGGCTCTCAAAGTGAACCATTCACAGTGGGATCAGGTGTTAAACAGGGTTGTGTTACCGTCCCAACTCTATTCACTATTTTCATTGCCATGATCCTACACTTTGTTGAGGGGAAACTCCCCACTGGAGTAGAAATCATATATCGAACAGATGGAAAGCTCTTTAATCTGAATACGCTAAAAGCAAACAGTAAGGTTACTATACCTTCCGTCATAAAGCTTCAGTATGCTGATGACAACGTAGTGTATGCACACTCAGAGGAAGACCTCCAAATCATCCTAAATATCTTTGCTGAAGTTTACAAACAACTTGGCCTATTGCTCAACATCCAGAAAACCAAAGTACTGCACCAACAAGCACAAAACAACCCCTCTGCAGTGTCACAAATCCAACTCAATGGTGTAACGTTGGAAAGTGTGGCTCACTTGTCAACCACATTTTACCTGGGCAATTATCTTTCCACAAGGGCTGGCATTGATGCTGAAATCCAGCATCGCCTGAGTTCAGCGAATGCAGCTTTCTCTCAAATCAAGTACAAAGTGTTTGAGGACTGGGGCATTTGCAGGGAAACCAAAATGCTTTTTTACGAAGCTATTGTACTGCCACCCTTATTGCATGCTTGTGAAACGTGGACCATTTATAAATCCCATCTCCAACTCCTTGAAAGTTTCCATCAACGGTGTTTCCGAAAAATTTTGTACATCACTTGGGAAGGCAGACGAACTAATGCCAGTGTACTGGAAGAAGCAAAGATCAGCAGTGTTGAAGCAATGATTCCTCAACATCAGCTTCGTTGTACTGGTCATGTTGTGCAGATGCCTGATTATCATCTTCCAAACTTCTGACCTTAAAAATGGAAAGCATAATGCTGGTGGTCGGTCAACAAAAGAGGTCTAAAGACTCTCTCAAGGCAAATCTAAAAAAATGTAGTATAAACTCTGACAACTGGGAAACACTGGCCTGCAAGCGCTCCAATTGGAGAACAACCTTTACTAAAAGTGTAATGGACTTGATGATGCTCAAACTCAGGACGAAAGGGAGAAACGTGCTCAGAGGAAGGCACTTTTGGCAAACCCTCACCATGATCAACTCCTGCCCGGAAACCTATGTCCCAGCTGTGGAAGGACGTGTGGATCCAGAACTGGCCTTCACAGACACTTATGGACTCACTGTTAATACCGTGCTCATTGGAGAAAATCTTACTTGGCTACGAGTGGTCGCCAAAGAAGAAGTATCAACCATATTTTTAAAATGTTATTTGAGGTAGAATTTTATGGTTACAAAAATTCCTTGGGAAACAGACTTTGAAGTAATAATCTCTAATGAAAAGCAGAACATACTTGTGGGGAGGGAAACATTTCAAAACATTTTTGGTGCAAGTAATGGAATCCTCCAAGTAATGGAGCCGGTGTGATGTAGTGGTTAAGAGCGGTAGACTCGTAATCTGGTGAAGCGGCTTCTTGTCTCTGCTTCTCCACATGCAGCTGCTGGGTGACCTTGGGCTAGTCACACTTCTCTGAAGTCTCTCAGCCCCACTCACCTCACAGAGTGTTTGTTGTGGGGGAGGAAGGGAAAGGAGAATGTTAGCCGCTTTGAGACTCCTTCGGGTAGTGATAAAGCTGATATCAAATTCAAACTCTTCCTCCTCCTCCTCCTCTTCTTCTCTTTGAAACTCTTACATAGCTGGTCTCTTACCCTTTTCTGTATTTCCTACATGATACCAGGGGTGACATCAATCTTAGTACTGGATCTTAGCACTGTACATATGTAGTGGTTTTGCAAATCTGCTTATCCATTTTGGATTCTGGAATTTAAAGAACTGAGTTTAATATACAAAATGAACCTACCCATCAACTTGCTTTGCTTGGAATAAAGGGCATGTCTACTCCAACAATTGCTCATAAAGTACTTTTTATGTTTCTCCTCATAGTGGCACACATGGAAATAGTCATGTGATGGTGCACTGCCTTGGGCTTGAACATTAAAGCATGGTATTCTAGAGCTTGGACAATTGCTGTGGCTGAAAATATGATGTGCCAGATTGTGAGACCAAGGAGAATTCTAACCTCCATCTTTTCTATAAGATTAATGTGATTTGATTGGCCTGTTAATAAAAATTATATTTTTTTTAAAAAAGGTAACGAACTTAATTCTTAGCTCCAGTTTCAAGGCAAGTTTTCCCCCTGAACGAATAACTATTCATGGCACTCTGAAGGATGCTGCTGCACTCGTGTTGAAAAAGCGGGAAATGTGAATTTTATCAAGATGACTATATCTTAATTTATTTCCACATATAAGTAAAGCATTCAGGGTGCTAGAGTGGAGGGTTTCCCCCCACACCCCAGTTTTAATATGGGCAAAGGGTGCTTCAGATACCTGAAGTCCTGAACAGCTTGCTATGAGGAACTGAGGCTTAGTGTTCAAAAACCAAGACACAAACATTCTAAGAATGAAGAAGCTTTATTGAAAAGTTCAAGGGAATGGTACATAAAGTTGTACAAGAAGCAAGGAAGACAAACAGTGTGGAAGGATCTTATTCTTCTCTACTTTAAAATAAAGGGGGGGTGATTTTTCAGCCATGGTTATTTAGATTCAGCACTTGGATATCAGTTCAGGATATGCTTCACAGGTTTAATTGGCCTATGCACAGATGCTAAAACGACGCCCGAACCTCCTTCCCCTCCCGTAGCCCAAACCATAGCCGAAACCTCCAGAGCTTCCAAGGAGACCAGACCCAAAGCCCAAGCCCCCATAGCCATAGCCTCCTACGATCCCGGAACCACCAACGGCACATGGAGTGTTGCCTCCAACAGCCACAGGCTCACAGCTGGCAGAGAGGATGGGCCCTGGGATGGTCACAACGGAGGCAGGTGGCTGGATCACGACCTCTGCTGGTGGGATCTGGTTGATGCATGATGGAGCAACTCCTGCCAGGACTCCGAGGTTGGCTGCTCTTTCAGCACCTCCATAGCCATAGCCGAGACCACCAAATCCGTAGCCGAATCCTCCATGTCCATAGCCAAGACCTCCCAATCCATAGCCAAGACCACCATAGCCAAGACCTCCTGCTGAGCCAAACCCAACAGTGGGAGTGGAGGCACAGGATGGGACAGCGCAGGATGGACCACAGTCAACCATTGTTGGGTGGAGGTGAGTCTGAAACCAAAAACACCAAGGGAGAAAATAAGTGTGGGGTACATCACTTCAATGGGGAGTGCAGGGGTTCTGCCTGATGTATTAGGATATTTCCCTTATTTCCATTTCACCCAACTCATACCATCTTTCCTGAATGAAAATCACCTGTCTTCCATTATTCGTCAAACATTAAGCCCTAATTCATGGATTCTGCATTGTGCTCTACATCATCACTAGAGCTCTTCTCTTCCTTGTGGGTCCTAAATCCAGTCCCTGGTAATTCCAGGAAGGTTAGAGCCATGAGGTCTGAGCTCTTTCTTTGTAGGGGAAGGACCATCACTTTCTGGGGGAAGGACATATGTTTTGCATGCAGAAAGTCTCAAGTTCAGTCCCAGGAATCTCCAGGTTGAGCTGGGAAATGCTCCCTCTTTGAAACCTGGTCTGGAGAGTCACAGCTGGTCATTGTAGACAATACCAAGCTATATGGACCAAGATTCTGACTCAGTACAAGGCTGCTAAATACTTGATTTCATAAAAAAAACACAAGATATACTGTACACAATACTGAGTTAGATGGACCAACACCCTGCTTTTTAAGCACAGATATTCCATGAAATTTTGTTCCACAAAAAACACATTAATATTAGTCTGTGGTGCCCTCTGGTGTCAGTCCCCGTGAAGGTTACATGATGATTGGTCAAATATGAAAAGGATTCCATTGAGCACTGGCACATGTATCCAACCATAGAGAGTGATGAGTGCTATAATTTTTTTGGTTCAATGAAAAAAAATAGGTATAAAAGAGAATTCCTGGAAATAAAGCATGAACATAAAAACTGTTATACCTTTAAAACATGCCCTTGCAAGTTCCAAAACTTCCCTCCTTCCTGAGCATAGGAAAAGAGCACACGGCTGGCAATTTTAAAATTGGTTTACTTACAAACCCTTCAAAGGTCAGTTTCATGTGCTTTTCCACACATCAGTCAGGCAAGTTGCACAGGCAGTACTGGGCTTAATTGCAGCATGATGAAAGTTCCTAATTATTTTTTATGGGAACTCAAGATTGGCTTGTGTGAGTCATGCGGCAAAGCTGGATCAACCAGCTTAGCGTCTTCACTTGCTGAACTTCTCACTTAGACCGGGAGAGAACAAAACCTTGATTATCTAACCCCTCTCAAGGTGAGCTAACCCTGGCAAGACAGCTTACTCTATGGTCTTAACCCCTTCATGAATTAAAAAGACTTAAGCATATGAGGCTAGTTATCCCACAGTTTTGCTCACAGTAATGATAAATGCTGGATTTGCACAATGTGTGGTAGAATGGGACCCAGAATCCCAGCTTCCCAAGAAAACAGAGAAACCTACTTCAGAAAGCATGTTTCAAATACTATAAGATGGGTGGCGGGCAGGGGGGAGAGGCTGTAGTTAACTGGGAGAACATCTGCTCTGTATGCAGAATGTCATGGTGCAGTTGGGCAGGGACTGAATCTGATCAGAAATCCTGGATTTTTACTGGTGGTCATTGTAGGTAATACTGAGCTCAACAGGCTCACACTACAACCTGGGAGAAGGCAGCTTCCAGTTTTCAGAAGACTGTGTATACACAGATACAAACACAAAGAAACCAGCCGATGACATTAAGTAATTTAATTTCTTGGTGCAAGATCTACACATCTCAAAGATCAATAGAATTTTGGTGTTCTCTTGGAGTTCAAAAATCTGAACCACTTGAAAGTTCAAGAATCATTTAAAGATAACATTCTAACATATATAGGTAGACTTGACTTACCAAAGTTTCCAAGGAGTAGAAATGGAGAGAAGGAGATCAAGTCAAGTGAAGCTGTTGGGCTATCTCAGCCCAAGGAGCCCTTTTATACTATTTTGGCTGTGTCCCCTGATGGCCCCACAGCTAGCTGGGATACACCCCCTTCACCCCGAGGCTTTAATTAGCAAACTGTTTCTGAAACGTCTCATGCCCCCTAATTACTTTAATAAGAAAGAAAAATGATGCAAAATCGTTAGCATTTCCTCAGCTCCCCACAATGCGCCTTGCCCTTTCTGACACTTTTGATCTTTGCATTTTCATTCTTCTGCTAAACAAATTTAATGAAACATAAAATTGCTTGCATGTTCCTTGCTTTCAGACAGATCAGCAGATACCCTGTCCCTATTCAGTCTCTCTAAAGTAGCTGAAGTAGCTGGCTATCTTCTCAGCAGCTTGTGTTACTGTCAGACATAGGATTTCAGCTGATCATTCCATGCACAGAACAAAACTCTTGTTTTCTTTGCCTAGAGCTTAGCTTGCCGACCAGAAGGTTGGCGGTTTGAATCCCTGCGACGGGGTGAGCTCCCATTGCTCGGTCTCTGCTTGTGCCCACCTAGCAGTTCGAAAGCATGTCAAAGTGCAAGTAGATAAATAGGTACCACTCCGGCGGGAAGGTAAACGGCATTTCCATGCGCTGCTCTGGTTCGCCAGAAGCGGCTTAGTCATGCTGGCCACATGACCCAGAAGCTGTCTGCAGACGAACGCCGGCTCCCTCGCCTCTAGAGTGAGATGCGCACGCAACCCCAGAGTCGTCCGCGACTGGACGTAACGGTCAGGGGTCCCTTTTCCGTAACCTAATATTTATTAAATTTTTTGCTTTACAATTTAAAGTACTCAATTTTTACATCCTTAAGATATCAATGACTTCCATTCTTCTCTTCCATTCTATGATTCATTTTACATATCATAAATCCCTGGATATTTTATAGAAACTATACCATTCGGTATTCCATTATTACATCCATCATAACTTATTTACACTCTTGAATTTATCTTAATGCTGCCAGCATTTTCACCTGTCCACTGTTATTTCCCATATATTCAATAAACATTTTCCAATCTTCTCTAAACATATGCTCTTCTTGTTCTCTTATTCTATATGTTAAGTCTGCAAGCTTCACATATTCTGCCAACTTAAGTTGCCATTATTCTTTGGTTAGGACCTTGTTAGTTTTCCATTTTTGGGCTAACAAAACATGGGCCGCAGTAGTGGCATATAAATAACGTGTTTTGACACCTGGGAATTTCAGTCTGAATTATCCCCAACAGAAAGGACTCTGGTTTGGGGGGGGGGGGAGTACTTTTAAATATGTTTTTCAATTCATTATGGATCATTTCCCAATACTCTTTTACCCTTTTACAAGTCCACCACATATGAAAGAACGTTACCTCAACCTCTTTGCATCTCCAGCACTTATCTGATTCAGTCTTATACATCTTTGCCTACTCAGAGTAAATCATTTTCAAGTTGTTCTCCTTCAAAGAATAACATGCTGTGAACTTCAGATCACTTTTCAAGAGTTTTCCCCAGAGGTTAAAATCTTTATTGTGAACAAAACTCTTCTTTTCTTTTTCTTTTTTAAATAATATTTATTACTTTTCCAACAATTTAAACACTACAAAAAAAAAACAATACAATACAATACAAAAACAGTGCATAACACCAAAACTCTTGTTTTCTACCTCCACTGTAAGAGGAAGGAATGGAGAACAGCAGCAACAACAATAGGCTTCTACATGTTTCATACTGATTGATAGATCAACAGATACCCTGCCCCATTCATTCTCTTAAAAGATGCTGGAGTAGCTGGAAATAGGCTCAATAGGCCATTTGACCTCCATACTTAGGATTTCAGCTGAACACCCCATGCACAAAATATTGCCATTGTTTTCTGCCTCCACTGCCAGATACAATATGCCTCTGTTTACCAGTAGCTGGGAATCAAAGTTCGGGGGGAGTGCTAGTGAAATCATGACTGTCTTGTGGGCTTCCCAGCTGATTGGCAAGAGTTTGCAAATGTTCACAATCACTTGAAGTCCCCTCTCTTGAAAATGAGGTAATGAAGGTATAGAAGGCAAGGATGATGAGACTTTTGATCCAGAAAGATCTGGGTTTTTTTTTAAATGATATTTATTAAAGTTTCAAAAAAGGTTACAAAAATAGGAAAAAGAAAAAAAAGAAAAGAAAAAATACAAAATACAGAAAAGTAAAAACACTTAAAAACAAATCAATCTTTCCATGTCTTGTCTTTCATTTACTTGTTTCCCTGACCTCCTCACACCTCCCTTTTTTGTATTCCAATTCAGTTAGCTAATTCAGCAAATCCTTTCCCTCTTTGTTTTTATCCTAATCCTTTAACTTAATATATTGTAACTTTAGATTCTCACCTGTTAACAATCCATTTTTACATACTCCTTTGTAACATTGCTGCTAAAACCACTTAACTTCATTCTGACATCATTCTAACATTCATTAATTTTACAGTATTTCTGTAAATGGTCTTTAAATTTCTTCCAATCTTCTTCCACCAACTCTTCTCACTGGTCTTGGATTCTGCCAGTCATTTCCGCCAGTTCCATATAGTCCATCACCTTCATCTGCCATTATTCCAGGGTGGGTAGATCTTGTGTCTTCCAATACTTTGCAATAAGTATTCTTGCTGCTGTTGTAGCATACATAAAGAAAGTTCTATCCTTCTTTGGCACCGATTGGCCAACCATGCCCAGGAGAAAGGCCTCTGGTTTCTTCAGAAAGGTATATTTAAATACCTTTTTCATTTCATTATAGATCATCTCCCAGAAAGCCTTAATCCTTGGCCACATCCACCAAAGGTGAATGATCCAGAAAGATCTGGAGGGCAACAGATTCCACACCAGACACCTGTCCCAGCCAATTAGAGATCACATATCAAACTCACTTACATTACTAGATGCCTGTGATTTTGTGAATTTCTAAACTGCCTGTAAGTTGTAATGTCAAAGCAGCTAACACAATGCAAAAGTAAGAAAAGCCCCCAATAGTCATCTGTTTCCATATTCAACTTTGAAATCACCCTATCCTCGTCTGGCCCATCGATATGCAAGAGCAAATGGACACATAGATGAGATGGTGCCTTCAGTAAAGATCTGTAGCTATCCATCTACCTCCCTTGTTAGATTTTTGCAGAAATACTAGTTATTTCCAACTAAAGTCATGCTGATAGTAGACCTGTTGAAAGCAATCAGCAAGTCAGTCATCACAATTGATTTTGATGGATGTAACCTGAGAATGACTTTCTTAGGTAAAATCCACCAACCTGTCACCACCATCCAGCTATGCTTGTGTGTGATTTTCTGCCTTTAAATGATTTTGTTTTGAGTTGCAGCCTTTGAATGCATTTCATGGCTTCCCAATATGAAAGTTTTAATTCCTTTTAAAAGCTACTTTTAAAAATAAGAGTGTCACCATTTTCTTTTGATTTCAAATCTTTACTGATTTTATATTTCTGGCTTGGACTTGGTTCCAAGAAGCAAATTTCGTAACAGCGTCTGGAATCTGCAATGCAACTGATTCCCAGAGGAAGAGGTTCTTGGCGCTGAAATAGCTTTTTCTCCCATCCTTCAGTTCCCTTAGTAGGGCTGGGCTGCGGAAGCCAAAGAGAGCTGTCGAGCACTGCCTTGGGTTTTTCACCAGGGCTTTCTCGGCCGTGGCCCCAATCTGGTGGAATGCTCTGTCACAAGAGACTAGGGCCCTGTGGGACTTGACATCGTTCCGCAGGGCCTGCAAGACAGAGCTGTTCCGCCAGGTCTTTGGCCAGGGCACAGTCTGACCCCCTCTCTCCTTCTGTAATCTTCATAGAGCTCTAACCCGATGGTTGCCATTAATTTGATTCTGAATTGATTCTAGAATGTATTTTAATTAATTGACTGTGCAATTTTATGTACACTGTACTATTTTTACCTGTTGTTAGACGCTCTGAGCCCGGCTTTGGCCGGGGAAGGCGGGATACAAATTATTATTATTATTATTATTATTATTATTATTATTATTATTATGTGTTTATGTGTGTGTGGGAGGGGTATCTACATCTCTTAAAGACATACAAACATACACTACTGCTTCTCTTATTTTCAAATAAGGACTGCTCCTGCTGGGAAGTACACCACTTCAGATTAACCCTAAACTTTGCTAGGCTGAAGGAAACATCTCTGACATGCCAGAGCGAGTGCAAGTGGAGAAGATAAGAATATAAAGAAAGAGCATTGCAGCTGGCTCAAACCAAAGAGCTATATCCTCTAGCATCTTGTTTCCTACAATGGACAATGGGATACTTCTTGGTTATCCCAGAAGGAAAGCATGGGGGACGTAGCTCTTTCCAACTCTTTCCCTCCAACTGGTGTTGGTGTTGCTGGACTCAGGTCCGGCTTGCTAGCATTTTGGTAAGGGATCTGGTGGGCAAGAGAGAGAAAGGAATGTCGTAGGACTCTTCTGATGGCATTCAAAGACACTGTTTTCCACTGTTACTGGAGATGTCTCAGAATCCTGTATGCATATGCAAAAAGCTTTGATGATGTCCTACAGACCCCGGTGCTGATGAAAGAGCTTTGATGATCTCCATCTCCTCCCTCTGGGTGTTTCTGCTTTAAAACATCAGACAAACTGGAGCTATTTGACTCGAGGTCAGCAAAATTAAAAGGAAGGGAGGCACAAAGGGATAGGTGTCATGATTATGTTGCACTGTTACCACAGTTTAATTTTGTGGCCTCCCTCTTTGTGCTTCGTAAACTGATTTTTTTATTTTTTTGCACATGAAAGAACAATTGCCAACAACGATTAGCTGGAAAGGGGCAGCACCTTAGGCACTGGGGAGGCTGGCAGAACTGTATAAAAGCTCAGACTTCCTTCAGTTCCTCCAACAACTCCATCTGACTCTTCCATCTTTACTTCATCTTCTCAAAGAAGCAGGTAAGTCTATTTTCTAGGTGGAATATTCCCAGAGTTGTCAAAGGATAGGCTAGATGGACTTTCCAGTTAGGAAAGGGATGGCTATCCTGTGGTCCTTGAGATGTTGCTCACATCATCCCTGACCATTAGGAATGATGCTTAAGGTGACTTGGGATATTGAACAACTGGAGGGCCACAGTTTCCCCAACCCTACTTTACCCTCTGTAATTATATTTAATATGTGATCCCTGGCTGGTTGGGACACATGTCTAGGGGAAAAGAGGAGAAAGAGGGATCTTGCACATGTTGTTGAGCCAAAACTCCCATCATCCTCGGCCATTTGGCATGCTGGCTGAGGCGGATGGGAGTTAGAGGCTGGCTCTGCCAGCTTACATTTAGGAAGGCTAAGGTGGGAAAATCATATTAATGAACTCTAAATTTGTTAGGGAGAATTGTGATATTTGGAAGGCACCACCAGCTTTCCATTGTCTCCCTGAATGTAATTTAAACACAGTCAGGGATAAACAGACAGGTGCTTGCATGCACACAGGCACACTTCTCTATTTTACGGCACAAAATATCTGCATTTTACTGATAAGTAAGTCCTGTTGTGTTCACAGATGCTTAATCCCAGGTAAATAGATAAAGGATTGCAGCTTTACTCTTTCTTTGTTTCTTTCTTTCTTTCTTTCTTTCTTTCTCTCTCTCTCTCTCTCTCTCTCTCTCTTTCTTTCTTTTCATTCCTACCTTGCTAGAAAATGGTTTATTGTGCTCCAGCCTGTCAAAAAAAATGTTTTTGATAGTATTGTAGACATAGCATGCTTTTTAAAATTCAGAGCACCATCACTGAATCATCCTTCTAATGTATATGAATATTTTCTGGTTTTTCTACAGCGTCTACCACAGGGGTGTAGTTCTCACTCAGTAGTTATAGTGAGGTTCCTATAGTCTCATCACCCTTCTCTGTTGTTCATGCTGGTTGGGTCTGATGGGAGTTGAAGTCTGCAACATCAGAAAAAATGACACACTGACTCCCCTGATGTACCTTATATCTGAGCTTTTATAATTATTTGGTCCTCTTTGGTTCTCATGCTCATTATACAACTCAGTTCTTCAGTTGTATATTTTAGATTCTTCTTCAGCCATGGTTGACTGTGGTCCACCCCCACTGAGGTGATGTACCCCACACTTATTTTGTCCCTTGGTGTTTTTGCTTTCAGACTCACCTCCACCCAACAATGGTTGACTGTGGTCCATCCTGCGCTGTCCCATCCTGTGCTTCCACCCCCACTGTTGGGTTTGGCTCAGCAGGAGGTCTTGGCTATGGTGGTCTTGGCTATGGATTGGGAGGTCTTGGCCATGGAAATGGAGGATTCGGCTTCGGATATGGTGGTCTCGGCTATGGCTATGGAGGTGCTGAAAGAGCAGCCAACCTCGGAGTCCTGGCAGGAGTTGCCCCATCCTGCATCAACCAGATCCCACCAGCAGAGGTCGTGATCCAGCCACCTGCCTCCGTTGTGACCATCCCAGGGCCCATCCTCTCTGCCAGCTGTGAGCCTGTGGCTGTTGGAGGCAACACTCCATGTGCCGTTGGTGGTTCCGGGATCGTAGGAGGCTATGGCTATGGGGGCTTGGGCTTTGGGTCTGGTCTCCTTGGAAGCTCTGGAGGTTTCGGCTATGGTTTGGGCTACGGGAGGGGAAGGAAGTTCGGGCGTCGTTTTAGCATCTGTGCATAAGCCAATTAAACCTGTGAAGCATATCCTGAACTGATATCCAAGTGCTGAATCTAAATAACCATGGCTGAAAAATCACCCCCCCCCCTTTATTTTAAAGTAGAGAAGAATAAGATCCTTCCACACTGTTTGTCTTCCTTGCTTCTTGTACAACTTTATGTACCATTTCCTTGAACTTTTCAATAAAGCTTCTTCATTCTTAGAATGTTTGTGTCTTGGTTTTTGAACACTAAGCCTCAGTTCCTCATAGCAAGCTGTTCAGGACTTCAGGTATCTGAAGCACCCTTTGCCCATATTAAAACTGGGGTGTGGGGGGAAACCCTCCACTCTAGCACCCTGAATGCTTTACTTATATGTGGAAATAAATTAAGATATAGTCATCTTGATAAAATTCACATTTCCCTCTTTTTCAACACAAGTGCAGCAGCATACTTCAGAGTGCCATGAATAGTTACTCGTTCAGGGGGAAAACTTGCCTTGAAACTGGAGCTAAGAATTAAGTTACCTTTTTAAAAAATATATAATTTTTATTAACAGGCCAATCAAATCACATTAATTCCAAATCACATTAGTTCCAAATTATACAGCCAAATTTTAAATTTTTTGTTGGGGGTACCCATACTTCAAGCTCCGAAAGGGGTCCAGACATCACTCATGTTGCTGCTTTAATTAAACAGTTCTATGCAGTTCTGTCCAGATAGTCTCTTTGTTACTTTCCTCATCTTCTTGTTGTTATCATATATTCCTTTCTTTGCGATCTCTGATAATCTTCACAAGCGGGTTGAAAACAAACATCCTCTGTGTGGGTTTTACACTCTCCAAAAGTCATATCACATAAAAGACAGCCGCCATTTCCACACCTCCGTAAAGAACATTCCCTAAGTCTGTCCGTTGATTTCCCCAGGCTTGCTAAACATATCTCAGGGGGCCTTGCCAGGTCAAGATCACATTCCGATAACCATACATTCACATTCCGATGACCCTGGTTCTCCTCCCCCTCGTTCTTCTATGGGCAAGCCTGTCTTAACGAAACACCATTTGTAACTGCGTCATAAAACTTTCTTTCCATTCCCTGATGTTTCTACCAGTCCTCTCTTTGATCAGTAATTCATTTCCACACAGTTCTTGATCTCCTGCTTGTGATTAATAATTTGCAACGATTCTTCTCTCTGGAGGGGAGGGTTATTGGTACTCACATAAGACAAAAAAAGAAAAGTTTTTCCCTCCCCCCCCTTTCCGTTTCACTCCAACATACCAGTCTTTTAATGATGATTCTTCACTTGATTTATTGTCCAGCCCGTCGCTCCGCTCACAGAGATCCATTAATCAGCAGTCTTTACTCCCGATCTTCACTTGATGTTTGTGCATTAGATTCTTTCCAATTATATATTTCCAATTATATATTTCGAGCTAATGCAAACCAGTGCACGAATTAGAGACAGCGTCAGGGAGAGCCGGCCTCACTCGAGGGCTTCATGCCAAGTGCCCACACCCCCTTCTTTCGAATCCGGGGGTAAATTATGGACACAGCTGGCAAGGCTGTCCCCCCCATTCCCTTGGGGGGGTAAGGGAGGCTGCATACTCTCATATCAGCCTCTTAATTACCTCGTGTGGGTCAGAGAGATGTTATTGTCGGCCATCTTCCAATGCGCCCCCTGGTGGCCCCCAAGAATTAAGTTCATTACCAGAGGTACCACTGTACATGTAAAAAGGATTTAGGAGTCTTGGTGGACCACAAGCTTAACATGAGTCAACAGTGTGATGAAGCAGCAAAAAAAAAAGACACAAAAAAGAAGCTATTGCTATTCTAGGCTGCACCAACAGAAGTCTAGTGTCCAGATCAAGACAAGTAATAGTACCACTCTATGCTGCCTTGGTCTCACCTCACCTGGAATACTGTGTCCAGTTCTGGAAGCCACAATTTAAGAAGGTTATTGACAAGCTGGAATGTGTGCAGAGGTGTGTGAGCTTCATGGCCAAGTGGGGATTTGACTCTTGGTCTCCCAGGTCCTACTTTGACAATTAGTCACCATCCCCATTCACCACCCTCTCCTCACCAGCCATGAAGGTTTGGGTTATTCCATATTGCTTCAGTGAGTGTCTCCAATGAGAAAGGGAGGCAACAGATATCCCTGTTTCGGCTTTCACAGGATTTCAGTATAGAATATTAGCTGAATTTGTCCACATTGATGCAAAATCCTTGGTTTATAGTTTTTTGTTTTTTTTAATGGTCTTAAAAATTTAAATCCAGGGCCATAAACTAGAACTATCTTAAAACAATCCTATTCAGGGCAATCAAATGCCTCACATCGTAGATCTATAAATAACATAAAATAAAATAAATGTGAACTTTTTTTTTGTCTATTTAAGAGGGTTATGGGTCAATAAGAATCTGCATCCTCCCAACCATGCCCTGGCTTGGGAATGATTATGATGCAGAATGCTAACTAAGTATCAGGGATTTTGCCCCCTCACAAAATAATATAATATTAAAAAAAAGATGGATGACCCAGGGCTCTTATCGTTTTTCCAGCTTTCGCGTAGCATATTCATTTTCTTCTCCTGAAATTTCCTAATTTAAATCTTCTCTATAGGTAGGGTCAATTGGCTGCAAAAATTGGCTTCATTGGTAATTAGTGTAAGTAATATCTTCCCTTTGGGGTGTGAACCTCGCAGGGGGTCGACCTGGCTTGTGTGACGGAGACCTGGGTGCGCGAAGGGGCAACAGCTACCTTACGAGAGATGGCGCCCCCGGGTTTCTCCGTCCTCCACCAGTCACGGACTGTGGGCCGGGGGGGAGGGGTGGCATTATTAATCCGGGAAGATTGTTATTTCAGGGCTCTACCATCACCATCGATCCCCGGCATTGAATATGTTGGCCTAGTGTGGGGCTCTGAGGTGAGCTTGGCTGTCTGGCTGGTGTACCGGCCACCTAGCGCACCAGCAGCCACCCTGTCAGGCCTGCTGGAGGTGGTAGCCGGCTGGGCCTTGGAGTTCCCTAACCTATTGGTATTGGGGGACTTCAACATCCATGCTGGTGCCACTCCCTCCTCAAAGGCTCTGGACCTGGTGTCTTCCATGGCGACACTAGGGCTCTCCCAGTTTGTTTCGGGCCCCACACATCTTAAAGAAAACATCATTAGATCCCTTAGATCTATCCAATTACTGCCCGGTTTCAAATCTTCCATTCTTGGGTAAGGTGATTGAGAGAGCTTGGCAGGTTTCTGGATGAAACATCGGCTCTGGATCCATTCCAGTCCGGCTTCCACGCTGGTCATGGGACCGAGACGGCTCTGGTCGCCCTAACAGATGATCTCCGCAGGAAGCTGGATCGAGGTGGGTCGGGGCTGCTGATTCTTCTATTTTATTTTTTTAAATAATATTTATTCCAGATTTAAAGTTACAAAAAAGAAAAAGAAAAACCATACAAAATACAAAGAAATCTTTAACCATAACAAAGCAAGAAATAAACAAGTAAAAAAGAACAATAAGATACAATAAAAAAGAAGACTTAACAAAAAATCTAAAAATACATTGAGTTAAAATAAAACAAAAACAGATTAAACCTTTACATAGCCTTTTCCCTTTACTTATTTCCATGACCTCCTCTCACCTCCCAGTTTTGTATTCTAGTTCAGATCGTGTTTCCAGCAAATCCTTCTAACCTTATTTTCATTTACGTATTTTAAAATTAAAGTAATGTGATTAAACCTCCTCTAATTCATCAATTTCATCAACTCATTTTTGCTTAGTCCATTATATCATATCTACCAGAACGACCTAATATTCTTTTTCCAACCTCTTTCTAACATTCTTTTATATTGCAGTACTTTTGAAGATATATTTTGATTTTTTTCCAATCTTCTTCCATCAACCCTTCTCCCTGGTCTCGAATTCTGCCGGTCATCTCAGCCAGTTCCATGTAGTCCATCACTTTCATCTGCCATTCTTCTCGGGTGGGTAATTCTTGTGTCTTCCAGTACTTTCCGATGAGTATTCTTGCTGCTGTTGTAGCATACATAAAAAAAGTTCTATCCTCCCTTCGCACCAATTGGCCGACCATGCCCAGAAGAAAGGCCTCTGGTTTCTTCAGAAAGGTATATTTAAATACCTTTTTCAGTTCGTTATATATCATTTCCCAGAAAGCCTTAATCCTTGGGCATGTCCACCAAAGGTGAAAAAATGTGCCCTCAGTCTCTTTACATTTCCAACATTTACTATCTGGCAAATGATAGATTTTTGCTAGCTTGACTGGGGTTAAGTACCACCTGTAAATCATTTTCATTATATTTTCTCTTAAGGCATTACAAGCTGTAAATTTCATACCTGTGGTCCATAACTGTTCCCAGTCAGCAAACATAATGTTATGTCCAAAATCTTGTGCCCATTTAATCATAACAGATTTAACCGTTTCATCCTGTGTATTCCATTTCAACAGCAAATTATACATTCTTGACAGATTCTTAGTTTTGGGATCTAACAATTCTGTTTCCAATTTTGATTTTTCCTCCTGGAAACCAATCTTCTTATCTAAATTATAAGCCTCCCTTATTTGATAATAATGAAGCCAGTCTCGAACTTTAGTTTTTAATTTGTCAAAGCTCTGCAGCTTTAATCTATCTCCATCTTGTTCTAAAATTTCACAGTATTTTGGCCAATTTGTCTCCATATTAGTTTTTTTCAGAGCCTTAGCCTCCATTGGTGACAGCCACCTTGGTGTTTTACTTTCCAACAAATCCTTATATCTCACCCAGACATTAAACAATGCTTTCCTGACAATATGGTTCTTAAAGGCCTTATGTGCTTTAACCTTGTCATACCATAAATATGCATGCCATCCAAAGACATTGTTAAAACCTTCTAAATCCAAAATGTCCGTGTTTTCAAGAAGTAGCCAATCTTTCAGCCAGCAAAATGCGGCTGATTCATAATAAAGTTTAAGGTCTGGGAGGGCAAATCCACCTCTTTCTTTAGCATCAGTTAAAATCTTAAATTTTATTCTTGGCTTCTTGCCCTGCCAGACAAATCTCGAAATATCTCTCTGCCATTTCTTGAAACAGTCCATCTTGTCCAAAATCTGCAATGTTTGAAACAAAAACAACATCCTAGGCAATACATTCATCTTTATCACAGCAATTCGGCCCAACAATGATAACTTCAATTTTGACCATATTTCCAAATCCTTTTTCACTTCCATCCAACATTTTTCATAATTATCTTTAAATAAATTCACATTTTTAGCAGTCATATGGACCCCTAGATATTTCACTTTCTTAACCAATATTAATCCTGTCTCCTTCTGAAACCTCTCTTTCTCAATCTCTGTAAGATTTTTCTCTAACACCTTGGTTTTCACCTTATTCAACTTAAATCCTGCTACTTGACCAAATTCTTGAATTAATTGCAATACTCTTTTGGTACTGGATTCTGGCTCCTGTAATGTCAAAACCAAATCATCAGCAAAAGCTTTCAATTTATACTGTTTGGCTCCGAGTTGTATACCTTTAACCAATTGGTCTTTCCTGATCATATTAAGCAGAACCTCCAGGACCGATATAAAAAGCAATGGGGAGATTGGGCAACCCTGTCTTGTTCCTTTCTCAATCTTAAACTCTTCTGTAACTACGTTATTTACAATCAGGGGCTGCTGATTCTTCTAGACCTGTCAGCAGCCTTTGACATGGTCGATCACAAACTCCTGGACCACCGCCTTGCTGACGTGGGGATCCAGGGCACAGTCCTTCAATGGCTGCGCTCGTTTCTCTCTGGTCGGGGACAGAGGGTGGCGCTTGGGGGGGAATTGTCATCGCGCCACTCCTTGGTGTGTGTAGTGCCTCAGGGTGAGATACTCTCCCCGATGCTTTTTAACATCCTTATGCGCCCCCTCGCCCAGCTTGTCCGGAGTTTTGGGCTGGGTTGCCATCAGTATGCCGATGACACCCAACTCTATCTGTTGATGGATGGCCATCCTGACTCGGCCCCAGACACACTGACCGGATGTCTGGAAGCTGTGGCTGGATGGTTACATGGGAGCCGGTTGAAGTTAAATCCTTCGAAGACAGAGGTCCTCTGGCTGGGACGGGACGATATGGGATTGAGGGGGCAACTCCCATCTCTTGCGGGGGTGTAATTAGTGCCAGCACCGTCCGTTAAGAGTTTGGGTGTAATCTTTAATACCTCCCTCTCTATGGAGGCGCAGATTACAGCTATAACAAAGGCGGCATTTTTTCATCTCCACCAAGCTAAGCAGTTGGCTCCTTATCTCTCTCGCCCTGACCTAGCCACTGTGATCCACGCGACGGTCACCTCCAGACTGGATTATTGTAACTCACTCTACGTGGGGCTGTCCTTGAGACTGACCCAGAAACTCCAGCGGGTGCAGAATGCTGCAGCGAGACTCCTTACGGGGTCTTCGCTGCGAGATCACATTCACCCGATGCTATACCAGCTGCACTGGTAGAGTACAGGATCAGGTTTAAGGTGCTGGTTTTAACCTTTAAAACCCTATACGGCCTAGGACCCTCGTACCTACGGGACCGCCTCTCCTGGTATGTCCCACAGAGGAACTTACGGTCTTCAAATAAAAACATCCTGAAGGTCCCAGGCCTCAGAGAGGTTAGGCTGGCCTCAACTAGAGCCAGGGCTTTCTCGTCTGCGGCTCCAATCTGGTGGAACGCTCTGTCACAAGAGACTAGGGCCCTGCGGGACCTGACATCTTTCCGCAGTGCCTGCAAGACAGAGCTGTTCCACCAGGGCGCAGCCTGACTCCCTCCTCTGGCAATCTGCACAGAATTTTGCTTAACTGTTGCCATCAATTTGATTTTAATTAATTTTTATAATGAAATGCTTTTAGAATGTTGGATTATTTGATTGTTGTTAGCCGCCCTGAGCCCGGCTTTGGCTGGGGAGGGCGGGATATAAATAAAAATTATTTATTTATTTATTTATTTATTATCAATATAACTTTAAATAGTAGCTTGCAAAAAAAAGGATATTGATTTCTTTGGGGTCATACATCAATTGGACATTTGCTTGATGTATAGCAATTATGTGAGATTTAACTTTGCTTATAGCTGGAATAATTGCTATTAATTTAGTGTTTCTATCCCCTGCCTCATAATAGTTCTGTTTTAAGAACAGTATTAATTTAGCAATTTTGTGTAATGTGAGAGCCTCTAGTTATTTTCTTTTGACAATTATTTTGGCATACATATGATTGGGGCCAGCTCCTTACTGCTTTAATTCCAAATCTTGCATTCTGTCATGATTTGTGTCTTTGGAAGAGAGCTCAATTTCTTTGTCTCATCCACAATACAAATGCCTCAGGCATCCCCAAGAATATTGTGTTGGACATCAGGTGAGGCATTCCTATTGAAATAATTTGTTATAGCCATTTGGTTTGCCTCCTCTGAGATATCATGGTATAACAGGTATAGGTCCAACTGCCAAATAGGTTCAGGGGTGATGTGATCTTGAATTTGCAACATGACTGTGGTAGGGGGATGATCTGAAAGGATTATAGCTTCAAATTATATATATTGAATGCCAATATAAAGACTAGAATATTTGCAATTTCTTAGAATAACTGAATCTTGGAAGAAATAGAAATATATTCTACAGCTGTCCAATTCAGAAAATGCCACACATCCACTAAATTGCATCTGTTCAAAAATGGGAGCATACTCTTCTTTCCAGATTACTGGTCAAGTGATGTGCTGGAAATTCTGTTGAGAACAAGTTTGTTACAAATAACATTCAAATTTCAAGAAAATATAATCTCGCCAATATATATATATATATATATATATATATATATTGCAAACACCTAAGCATTTGAGCTATAAAGGGGGTGGATTATTACTCAGAGAGTAAACAGATAAGAAAGTAAGGGGATGATTGTATAGTTCCCCAGCCACAAAAATATTTTCTTCTCTGTCTTGGTTTTTATTTTTGTACCTGAAAGTGAATTTCCCCTCTGGAATACCTTTATCCAGCTGCCATACAGTTACTACCAAAGTAGAAGTGGGATAATAATCTATGAGTAGGTCACATGGGGTGTCTGTTGTAGAAAAAAAATAATGTAGGGACTCTGCCTTCTAGTACAGTCAGAGACCCTCCATCACTTGATGGCATCCCCCAGCCCTCATAAATTTATAGAAACAATATGGATATCTGCCATCTCAATGATTTTCTATCAGTAATATGTTTTAATGACCTTAGCTGAATCATATTGCACACACATATCTGAACAAAACACCAATCCCATAAACATTTATCCCTTGGGCTTCTCTCATATAATAGTTTGGTTTGTTTGTGGTTCATGGCATGAAAGCCACCTTACTTGTCTCCTTCTCTCATAAGACTAGAACTGGCTGTTGAACTATTTAGGACCCAGTTGAAGCATAAAACCTCTAAACATCTGTCAAATTATTGTTGGCAAACATGCCTTGAGACACATTCCAGTTTTAATTCAGACAAAAAGTCGCTTCAGTCAACTGGACGGCTTGCTGTGAGTAACTGAGGCCAAGTGTTGCAAAAACACACATGGGTTACTGTAATGCGCCAAAAGCTTTATTGAAAAGATTCAAGAAATGACATTGATAGCTGTATGAGAAATACAGAAGAAATTTAGCCTATAAGCATCTTAGTTTTCTGGACTTCAAAGCGAAGAGGTGGGGGATGAAGAGGGTTCAACTTCAGCAGTGGATCTGGGATTTAGCTCTTTTGAACCATGCCCAATGGATCTGTATCAAGCTCTCTGATTATCAGTTCATAATATGCTTCTCAGGTTTAATTGGCTTATGCACAGATGCTAAAACGACGCCCGAACTTCCTTCCCCTCCCGTAGCCCAAACCATAGCCGAAACCTCCAGAGCTTCCAAGGAGGCCAGACCCATAGCCCAAGCCCCCATAGCCATAACCTCCTACGATCCCGGAACCACCAACAGCACATGGAGTGTTGCCTCCAACAGCCACAGGCTCACAGCTGGCAGAGAGGATGGGCCCCGGGATGGTCACAACGGAGGCAGGTGGCTGGATCACAACTTCTGCTGGTGGGATTTGGTTGATGCATGATGGGACAACTCCTGCCAGGACTCCGAGGTTGGCTGCTCTTTCAGCACCTCCATATCCATAGCCGAGACCACCATATCCGTAGCCGAATCCTCCATTTCCATAGCCGAGACCTCCCAATCCATAGCCGAGACCACCATAGCCAAGACCTCCTGCTGAGCCAAACCCAACGGTGGGGGTGGAAGCACAGGATGGGACAGCACAGGATGGACCACAGTCAACCATTGTTGGATGGAGGTGAGTCTGAAAGCAAAAACACCAAGGGACAAAATAAGTGTGGGGTACATCACTTCAATGGGGAGTGCAGGGTATCTGTCAGAGGTGGCAGGATATCTCCCCCATTCCCATTTTCCCCAACTTAAATCATCTTCCTTTCTCCTTGATTGAGAATCAGCTGTTTTCTGTTATTCAACAAACATTAAGCACTAATTCATGCATTCTGTATTGTCCACTACAACCTTTCTCTATATTGTGGGTCCTAAATCTTATCCCTCATGGTTCCAGGAATGTCAGGGAATGCCCCTTGCCTGAAGTCCTATAGAGCAGCTTCTAGTCAGTGTAGACAATACTGAACTAGGGGTCCAGTGGTCTGACATGGTACATGTCAACTTCATATGCTTCTATTTAAGTCAGCGCTTTAGACAGAGCCTTGAAGTCTAGGCTCTTTCTTTGTTTCCATGGGAAGGGTCATTGCTCAGTGGCAAGATGCATAGTTTGCATGCAGAAAGTCCCAGGTTCAGTTCCAGGAATCTGCAGGTTGAGCTGGTAAATGCTCCCTCCTTGAAATTTTGGAGAGTCACAGCTGGTCATTGTAGACGATACCAATTTGGATGGACCAAGAGTCTAACTCAGTATAAGACAGCTAAATATGTGATTTCATAAGATAGATACAGAAAAGAAGCCAACCAACAACATGAAGGATTAAGATTCCTGGTTGAAGGTCCCTTTGGCGAGCCCATAAAATATTTGAGTGGGCTGCCCTCCCCCCAAGTTGATTAGCATTGCCATTCAAATGGTGTAGGCATACTTACCTGCCCCCATATTTTATTCAATTTGGCACCCCGGGTGAGAGCTATCCATCTCACAGAATAAAAGAGTTGGAATTCAGTTAGTTGAACCCTCTGACCAGTGCAAGAATCATGCAAATGCAAGATCCCAGCGTAGACTCAGAGAATGGTAGGGTTGAAAGGGAACAAGAGGATAATCTAGCTCAACCAATCCAGGAATCGTTTTGCCCAATGTGGGGCTCGAAACCTTGACCCTGAGGTTAAGAGCCTCATGCTCTACCGAGTGAACAAGTGACTTACCAAAGTCTCAGAAGAGTAGAAATGGAGAGAAGGAGATGAAGTTCAGGGAAGCTGTTGAGATATCTCAGCCCAGGGAACCCTTTTATACTCTTTTGACTGGATCCCCTAATGGCCCCAAAATTGGTTTGGATACACCCCCTGTTCCTCTGAAGCTTGAATTAGCAAATAATTTGTGATATGCCTCAGGCCCCCTAATTATTTTAATAAGAATGAAAAATGAGACAAAAGTGTTAGCATTTCCTCAACTTCCCACAACGCGTCTCTCCCACTCTGACACTTTTGATCTTGGCTTCTTAATTCCTCTGCAAAACAAAGTTAAAAGAAATGATTGTATGTTCCTTTTCTGTCAGACAGATCAACAGATATGTTGTCCCCATTTTCTCTCTTCAAAATAGCTAAAGTAGCTGTGGGTGTTCAGAGTGGGCTACTTGACTTTCACATCCAGGATTTCAGTTGATCTTTCCAGCCACAACACATTGCCATCGTTCTCTACCTCCACTGCAGTGGGAACCATTGGGAAGAGGGCTATCGAAATCACATTCTTCTTGTGGGCTATTCATTGAATCTGGTCGGGCACAGTGAGAACAGGGTGCTGGACTAGATGCGGTTTTTCTTTTTATTTATTTTTCTGATTTTTTTTCTTCAAAACAAACAATCCTCTTGTACCCCCACCTTCCAAGAAACATTCCACATATTAGCAATGCAAACCGTGCTGTTAAATATTAAGCAGGTTAGTCTCATCGTTTAAAGTTGGTTTTTATCACTTGTATCTTTCACTTTGCCTTAACTGATGGTTCCAGAGTGAGCAATGAGTAGCTGGTGGTGAGGAAACAACATTGTTCTTTCCACTGTGTTGAGTAAATATATACCATAGAGTTTCAAAATGGTCTTTGGTCTTTGTGTTCCTTGGTGCTCTAAAATGCTTCACTGGTGTCTCCACAAGAGCTATGTTCCATAGTCATCATGCTTCTGAAGCTAAACTAGTTGCTGTTTTCCAATACGATACGAAAATCTTTATTGTCATTGTCCCATACAGAAAAACGAAATTGAAAAAGATCTACATCAGACATTCAAAAACTCACAAGCCTGCTATCCCACCTATCTCAGCCTTGTCACAGTATTGTGTTTATGAATTTCTAGCTGCAGACAAAAAGACTGCTAGATCCTTCCACATTTAATTTTTATGGCCATCTTTTAACAAATTAAGTAAAGCTAGCTTTTAATCAAGTTGCATCGCCTGCCTGTAATAAAAGAGATCCCTTCAAATACAGTTTCAAAAAATAACTGTATAAGTAAAGCTCTAATACTCATTGACACAAGGTTATCATATATACAGGTACCCAATAAAGCAACATTATTTGACAGCATTAGTGAGAAAACGTTTGGGGGGGAAATAGGTTTGATGTAGCCAGTGATGATGGGAGTTGTGATCAAGCAAAACATCTGGAGAACTTCAGATTTAGCAGCCCTGTACTAGAAAATGGTGCCAGTAAATAAGGGATCAAATATTAAATTCACTTATTATATCAGTCATCCCGGATTACATGAATTTTCAATCTCTCTGCAACTCATAATGTCAAAGTTGCCAACAAAATGCAAAACCTAACTAAGATGTAATAAAATTCCCGAATAGCCACCTGTTTCCATATTCATTCTTATACAAGCATCAGAAATCCTATCCTCTGTCGCATCAATATGCAAGATGGGGCCGATAGAAGAGATGGCAGCTTTTTGGTGATCTGTTGTTTATCCATACTGAGAGTAGACCTATTGAAAGAATGAACAAGCCAGCCATCACCCTTGATTTTGATGGATGCAACCTAAGAATGACATCCACCATCACAATCATTTCAGCTATCTGTGTTTGTGATTTGTTGCTAATAAATGAAAGTGTTTCGATGGTTTCTGAAAACGGGATTGCTAATTGCTTGTTAAGCGTATATACAGTGGTACCTTGGATTACAGATGCTTCAGGTTACAGATGTTAGAGGTTACAGACTCCACTAACCCAGAAATAGTACCCGGGGTTAAGAACTTTGCTTCAGGATGAGAACAGAAATTGTGCGGTGGCAGTGGGAGTCCCCATTAGCTAAAGTGGTACCTCAGGTTAAGAACAGTTTCAGGTTAAGAACGGACCTCCAGAACGAATTAAGTTCTTAACCAGAGGTACCACTCTCTCTCTCTCTCTCTCTCTCTCTCTCTCGTGTGTGTGTGTGTATAAAACATTAAAAACTTTCATATACGTGTGTGTGTGTGTGTGTGTGTGTGTGTGTGTATATAGATATGTAGAATAGAATCATAGAGTTGGAAGAGACCACAAGGGCCATCGAGTCCAACCCCCTGCCAAGCAGGAAACACCATCAGAGCACTCCTGACATATGGTTGTCAAGCCTCTGCTTAAAGACCTCCAAAGAAGGAGACTCCACCACACTCCTTGGCAGCATATTCCACTGTCGAACAGCTCTTACTGTCAGGAAGTTCTTCCTAAAGTTTAGGTGGAATCTTCTTTCTTGTAGTTTGGATCCATTGCTCTGTGTCCGCTTCTCTGGAGCAGCAGAAAACAATCTTTCTCCCTCCTCTATGTGACATCCTTTTATATATTTGAACATGGCTATCATATCACCCCTTAACCTCCTCTTCTCCAGGCTAAACATGCCCAGCTCCCTTAGCTGTTCCTCATAAGGCATTGTTTCCAGGCCTTTGACCATTTTGGTTGCCCTCCTCTGGACACGTTCCAGTTTGTCAGTGTCCTTCTTGAACTGTGGTGCCCAGAACTGGACACAGTACTCCAGGTGAGGTCTGACCAGAGCAGAATACAGTGGCACTATTACTTCCCTTGATCTAGATGCTATACTCCTATTGATGAGGCCCAGAATTGCATTGGCTTTTTTAGCTGCCGCGTCACACTGTTGGCTCATGTCAAGTTTGTGGTCAACCAAGACTCCTAGATCCTTTTCCCATGTACTGCTCTCAAGCCAGGTGTCCCCCATCTTGCATTTGTGCCTCTCATTTTTTTTGCCCAAGTGCAATACTTTACATTTCTCCCTGTTAAAATTCATCTTGTTTGTTTTGGCCCAGTTCTCTAATCTGTCAAGGTCGTTTTGAAGTGTGATCCTGTCCTCTGGGGTGTTAGCCACCCCTCCCAGTTTGGTGTCATCTGCAAATTTGATCAGGATGCCCTTGAGTCCATCATCCAAGTCGTTGATAAAGATGTTGAATAAGACCGGGCCCAAGACAGAACCCTGTGGCACCCCACTAGTCACTCTTCTCATATATATATATATATATATATATATATATATATATATATATATGAAAGTTTTTAATGTTTGATGTTTTGCCATGTTTTTAATATTCTGCTAGGAGCTGCCCAGAACGACTTGGGAATAATAATAATAATAATAATAATAATAATAATAATAATAATAAATAGCATTCTTTTTGGGTGTTCAGGGTGTTAAGGGAGGGATAGTCCCTCTGTTTGGGGACACAACATGCTTCTTTTCGGATAATTTGCCCACCTTTGGTCCCCACCCTGCACTCAAATCTCACCAATGGCTCCCAGAAGCTGGCAGCATGAGACATTGGCCACACCCCAGGAGCAGCTTCGACTGTCCCCCTAAACCATGAGGGTAGCCAATAGGCCTCAAACCCTTGGTGAGCTAGGGTCTTTCCCTGCTTGGATTGAGCTAACGAGACCAATAGTGGGCCCAACAATCAAGAAAGTGGTTTCTGCATGAGTTGTATAGGGAAGTGTGGGGCAGATGGTGCTTGTCAACCTGGGAAGGTAGCTCATCAAGGATAAGGAAAAACTCTGATCCTAAACCTCTGCTGTCTTGGAGGATATCTTCAGATGAAGAAATGGCTAACAAGTAAACACTACACAAATCTGGAGTACAGTCCCCGAGACAGTTGGATGGGGCCTTGTAAACTGCCTTCCAGCAACTCATGCAGCCAAGCTGGTGCCAAACGTATTGGTCTACTTTCATTTGGCTGCTGGCCAAGACCTCCATGCCCACTGCCCAGGCTTTTGCCCCAAGGAGATCACTTCAGTGCTGCTAACACAGTGGCTTGACTTAACCTCTGTAGGCACACTCCATTGTCTCTCAAGATGAGCACATGTCAACAACAGTGCCTTCCTTTGGTTTCAGATTTTTAAAATGTATTGTATTTATTTTATATACAGTGGAACCTTGGTTCTCAAATGGCTTAGTTGATGAACAAATTGGAACCTGAACGCCGCAAACCCAGAAGTAAATGCTTTGGTTTAGGAACTTTTTTTGGAAGCTGAACATCCAGTGTGGTTGTCGGCTATTGTTTCCAGGGTGCCTGCACCAATCAGAAGCTGCGCCTTGGTTTTCGAACGTTTTGGAAGTCGAATGGATTTCCGGAATGGATTACGTTCAAGAACCAAGGCACCAATGTATTTGCATGGAGCTTATAGTTCTAGTTTGTTTGCTTAATTTTTTTTAGAGCAAAGGCATCATCTTTTCCACAGTGGCCAATCAGATGCTTCTTGGTTATTCTACAAGTAGAAGACTGGGGCCATAGCGCTTTCCTGCTATTGTTCGCAGGTCCTGTTTCTGTCTGGCCATTACAAGAACAGAGTTAGTTGGGTCTTTTCCCTGATGCAGCAAAGCTTCTCCCATGTTTGTACATCATTTTAAGACTCTGCCTTCCTCTAATATTGGTGGTGTCCTAAAATCCCATATATGTATGCAAAAAGCTTTGATAATGACTGAGAGTCCCCAGAGCTGATGAAGGAGCCTTAATCTCCATCCTCTCCCTCTGGGTGTTTCTGGTTAAAAGCAACAGATAAATTAGAGCAATTTGACCTGAGGCCAGCAACATTAAAAGAATGAGTGAGGGAAAAACATGGTGTCGAGACTATTTGTGTTGCATTATTACAACCACATAATTTTGTGACCTCCCTCTTTTGTGCTTAGCAAAGTAATTTTGCATATTGCATTGTTGACAGCTAAGTAAAATGTTTGCAGGAAATAGGCGGTTTCTGAGTCAAAGGGGCAGCTGGCAGAACTATATAAAAGCTCAGAGTTCTCTCCTTTCCTCCAACAGCTTCATCTGACTCTTCTGTCTTCACTACATCTTCTCAAAGAAGCAGGTAAGTCCGATTTCTTGGGGAAATACTTAGTAATTTATCAGTTTATGACAGTAGAAGGCTAGATTGATATTCCCACTAAGCAAGAATGAGCACCATTTGGTTCTTGACCTTTGGTCATGCTTGACCTTTGGGCTTGCTGACTGAGGGGACTAAAGTCCAGTGACAACTGGAGGACTACAGTTCATCATACCTACTTCATAGTTGTATAAACTGCTGCATAGCCATACTTTGCTTAGGGTTAGACTTGTGGCAAACGGGTTGCTTTCTGATAATATCCCTACTGAGAGGAGAGTCTGACAGGGATGCTGCCTAGCACCCTTTCTTTTCAATTTTTATATAAATGATATTGTTCAAGAACTAGGAGGCCTAGAATATTTTCCTGTTTCTATTCAGGAAGCCAAACTCTCAGTTCTTCTGTATGCCAACGATATTGTTTTGGTTTCTGCTACCTTAATTGGGATGCAGAGACTTTTGAGGAAGTTGAATGTCTTTTGCACAAAAGAGCAGTGAACAGTGAACAGTCAACCATTCTAAAATTAAAGTAGTAATTTTTGGGAAGAAGACAAAAACTCACAGATGGAGTTTGGACAATAAACCTATAATATGTGAACCCTGATTGGTTGGAACATGTGTCGGAGAGTAGAGAATAAGTACTGGGCTTCAAATTGTTTTTGAACTACAACTGTCATGATCCTTGACAATAGGACGTTCTGTCTACATCTGGTGGGAGTTGAAGCATGCAACACTGGGCCTCTTTAATATACATCATATCTGACGATTTATAATTCTCTGTTGTTTTTTGGTTTTCGTGCTCCATGTTCTGCTCAGTTCTGCAACCTTATTTTTTAGATTCATCTTCAGCCATGGCTTACTGTGTTACCTTGGTGTTTTTGGTTTCAGACTCACCTCCACCCAACAATGGTTGACTGTGGTCCATCCTGTGCTGTCCCATCCTGTGCTTCCACCCCCACTGTTGGGTTTGGATCAGCAGGAGGTCTTGGCTATGGTGGTCTCGGCTATGGATTGGGAGGTCTCGGCTATGGAAATGGAGGATTCGGCTACGGATTTGGTGGTCTCGGCTATGGATATGGAGGTGCTGAAAGAGCAGCCAACCTTGGAGTCCTGGCAGGAGTTGTCCCATCCTGCATCAACCAAATCCCACCATCAGAAGTTGTGATCCAGCCACCTGCCTCCGTTGTGACCATCCCAGGGCCTATCCTCTCTGCCAGCTGTGAGCCTGTGGCTGTTGGAGGCAACACTCCATGTGCTATTGGTGGTTCTGGGATCGTAGGAGGCTATGGCGGCTTGGGCTATGGGTCTGGCCTCCTTGGAAGCTCTGGAGGTTTCGGCTATGGTTTGGGCTATGGGAGGGGAGCACTCCTTGGAAGGAAGCTCGGGCGTCGTGGTAACATCTGTGCATAAGCCAATTAAACCTGAGAAGCATATTAAGAACTGATAATCAGAGAGCTTGATACAGATCCATTGGGCGTGGTTCAAAAGAGCTAAATCCCAGGATCCACTGCTGAAGTTGAACCCTCTTCATCCCCCACCTCTTGGCTTTGAAGTCCAGAAAACTAAGATGCTTATATGCTAAATTTCCTCTGTATTTCTCATACAGCTATCAATGTCATTTCTTGAATCTTTTCAATAAAGCTTTTGGCGCATTACGGTAACCCATGTGTGTTGGTTTTTGTAACACTTGGTCTCAGTTCCTCACAGCAAGCTGTCCAGCTGACTGAAGCAACTTTTTGTCTAAATTAAAACTGGAATGTGTCTCAAGGCATGTTTGCCAACAAAAAATTGACAGATGTTTGGAGGTTTTATACGCCAACTTTAAGGGATTATACATTTTACTTGCAAGCTCATAGATCCTGTTGAATGTGATATTTTAAAATATCTGCTAATTTGGTCACTTGAGTGAACTCTATTCCAGTATTACTAAAGATTTATGCAGATCATGCACTAATAAAATTGAACATCAAAATGTCAAATAATTGTAATAATAAACTCTAGAGAATGAATAACAGTATATCAGTAAGAGCAGATAGACACAAATAGAACAATATTTAGATTGGTTTTTTTAAAGTGCATAAACACCATGGCCATGTATGGGATGCAACTGAACCTTATATCAGAGGTGTTCTGACAAAACAAAAATAGCAGCAGCTGAGATGTATAAGAGATTCTCTCAAGCAGAAAAAAATGGTTTAAATATTAAGAAAAGACACATTAGCATAAGCAAACATGGTGTATGAAGTTAAGAACAACAGAGAACATTCAAAATATTGAAGCAGAAAAACTGGAATGCTTTGCCAACTGTAAAAAAAAATCAAAGATGGTTGAAATACAGCAATAAACCATCTAAATCACTATCAAAACATCTGAAAGATAAACAGATCCAAACGTTTATTCCATCAATTAAATATAAGGATAAAGATGCGAGAAATTGCAGAAACCTTTTACCAGGAATTGTATACTTAGCGCGAAACCCTATATTGAAACTATAGAATCTGGGGATTGGGAAAATATTGCTTAGCAGGAATTAGAACAGCTGGATGTTTTGCATGTCGAGGTCCCCAGGCCACCCCAAATAACTCACACAACACACAGAATTTTTGTTTCAGGTTTTTTAAAAAAAGATATTTATTAAAGATTTTAAACATTGAATTCACCAAACACATATAAAACCATCACCCAAATACAACAAACAAAGAAAAACAGAAAAAAGCAAAAAAAGTAACATATAATAGAAAACATACAACAAGATCCAATATTCAACAACCATATTTTCTTAACCTTTTGGACTTCCTCACATCTCCCATTCCTGTGTTCCCAATTATAAAATTATAAACAGCAATTTATCACCTTGTTTCAACTCCTATCTTGTAATTTTCAAATATTATGTCTCCGACTTTAAATATTTTTATCAAATGCTTAGATACTTAATTTACATAATATTACTCCAAATTTCATCTTTTTCTTAAACATCACATATTCTCATATTTCTTTCAACTAAATTGCTGGTGCCGTGTTGTTTTCAGTCCTGCATCCTTGTTAATACTCATACAATTTACAATGTTTTTGTAAATAGTCCTTAAACTTTTTCCAGTCCTCTTCCACTGCCTCTTCTCCCAGGTCTCGGATTCTGCCAGTCATTTCTGCCAGTTCCATGTAGTCTATCAGTTGCGTCTGCCATTCTTCCACGGTGGGCAAATCTTGGGTCTTCCAATATTTTGCGATAAGTATTCTTGCTGCTGTTGTTGCATACATAAAGAAAGTTCGATCCTTCTTTAACACCCTCTGACCAACAATAACCAAAAGGAAGGCCTCTGGTTTCTTAGAGAAGGTATACTTAAATACCTTTTTCAATTCATTATATATCATTTCCCAGAAAGCCTTAACCCTAGGGCAAGTAATTTTGGCCACAACTTTATTAAAATACAAAAAATGTGAGTGGTTGCTTAGGCATTGGTTGTGACTATCTGCCCCCCAGTGGGGGACAGACTGATATTTCGCAAGCCTGCGAGAGTCAGAAAAGGGGAATACATTTTGGGGATAGCGACGGAGCAGGGAACCTGCCCTCAGCCTTCCCCAAATGCAGCCAGGGGCTCTTGCATGGCCCTAGCCCCTTGACAGGGTTCGGACAAAAGCAATAGTGAGCCCCTGTAGTCCTTTAACGGAATCCCTTGCAGCAGCAGCATTAGAGGGGCAGGCACAGCCAATCCATGCCCCTCAACCAACCAAACCATAAACCAATGCCTAACCGCAACCTTACAAGTTGTGACGATTTGCTACACAGTAGGCAAAAACCAAATGGCCCCAGACAATCAGCCAGATGGACAAAATTCCTACCCAGCCCCTGCCCCAGGAGCAGACGACCCCATGACAGGCATAGCAAGGTCAAAGCGAACAACCCTTAAATATAGGGAGGGGGGGACGGGCAATCCGATGCACGGAACGAAAAGAGGAAGCTCTACGCCTCGTGCAGGGAATTTTAACATTTCTGCCTGTCAATCATCAAATGGCAACATCATCCCAACAACAAGGGAAGCCCAATCACAACAGTGGCCAATGATCAATTAGCCCGCCCCACAACTTTGGAGCATCCTGTCGGCCCCCACCGCGACACATGGTCTCCATGAAGGAGAACACGCTTTCTTGGAGTGAATATTTTGAACAATTTCTGTTATGTAACTGGCAGATGGAAAATTGGAAGTGCCTTTCTCTTCCTTCTTTCTTTCCTCTTTTCTTCTTTTTATATTCTTTCCTGGCTCCTAGCCCCCTTTTGTTTTCCTTGGTGTCCTCAGCTATGGGCCATTATTGGGACCCAAGAATCACACACACATTAAAGTGATGGATTGTTGGTGAAGGACCCAGAGTAAGAGGCAGGGAAGGGAGAGACTGAGAGAACAAAGGAAAGCATCCAGGCACTGGCGCCAACTCTTGGGGGCCAGGGCACCCACAAAACACTGTTGTGGGTGCTCAGCACCTGCACCGCAAGGCCTCTGACATGACTTCCAGGTCCTTATGAAGCACCAGAAGTCATGTCATGTCAAGGCTCTGCCAAGGCATCAAAATTGGAAAAATGAGGAAGTTCCAAGCTGCCATTTTGACTGCAGCAACTTGTCAGAGAAGAGTTCTTGTTGGCCAGCAAGGAGGGGGGGAAATAGTTAGAAGATGGACATTTTAAATATTTTTGGGGGGATAAGAAAGTTGAAGAAAACACTCCTCCATATAATTTATTCTCTTTGATCTAATACTTTTTGCCTGGTTTACTGTATTTAGTGTTTAATTAGTGTGGGAGCTTAATTTATGAATTTGGAATTACTTTACACACACACACACACACACACGAGAGCTGGTAATATGTCTGTGATTAATCAAAGTCTGCAATTTATATTTTCTGCTCCTCCACATTGATTTCCACAGATATTTTTTTTTCATATTAATATAGATGGCTATTAGTTTGTTTTTTGAGTATCTATAAATATGAATTTATTTTTAAAATAAGAAAGCTTATTTAAAGGTATGCTTTTTTTACCTCCCTCCTTTCTTTTCCCCTTTTCTTTTTCATAGCTAAGTATTTATTATTATATACTTCCTTTTTCACAGTCATTATATTAATGGATGGACTGGTGACACCTAATTATATGTCAGGGGCCAGACTGAAGAGGAGGGCTGGGGATCGCCCCCTCCTTCTCCTCTGCTTCCCTCGGAGGAGGTGGTATCACCCCCCCCCTTCTCCAGCAGTTTCAAGAGAAGAGGGAGACAGGATTGAGTTACAGTAGAACTCAGAGCTGCCAAGTTATGAGGTGTCAGGAGAAGGAGGGGGAGTTGGAGAACTGCCGGCAGAGATGTCCTTGGAAAGCACAGAATCTTCACCATCCCCACATACACGCCACTCAATGAGAATTCAGGAGCCAAGGGCTTGACTCCTGAGGCCCCCAGTAGAGCCACAGGCTGTTGCTGGGGAAGGAAGGGGAGGAGCTCAGAGTGAGCAACATCAGTATGGAGTAAAGGACTAGAATTCTTTGCCTTTCACCATGATGACCGAATAAAAACATAAATACGAACTTTCTTGTTTCTTCCTTGATGCTACCGGGGGAGGAGAAAATCCCTCGAGCCTGACATTATATGTCCTCATTGAACTTAAGGATCTCTATTCTCTCTCTCTCTCTCTCTCTCTCTCTCTCTCTCTCTCTCTTCATGTATTGTTGACTTTTTGATTAGATAGGCACTTTCACACTGCAATGATGTGATAACATGGTTATGCCTATCTGGTTATACAGAAACTTATTTCTGAACAAATAAGAGGAGGGGGGAGTAAATTATTTAGCACTTGTTGAAAAATATCAAATGCATTTAGACCTTGACTTCATCCATGGCTATATATTACACTCGTACAAGAGACGGCATGACTCTGAACACCAGTTGCTTGGAATCACAAGTGGGAGAGGGATATTGGGTTCATGTCTTGTGTGCAGGTTTGCCATAGAACTAATTGGCTACTATGAGAACAGGATGCTGGACTAGAAGGGCCTTTGACCTGACCCAGCAGGGCTCTCTCTTCTTCTCGTCTTCTGTTCTTTCCATGTCCATAGTTCTCACCATTAGGGCAAGACTTGTGACTCCCACTTCATGTTTATAGGTATTGGATGGGATGGGATGGGGAAGCTCTGTCTCTGCAGAAGTTGTTGGACTCTAACTTGCACCAGATCCAGCAATCCTGAACCAAGGACAGGGATGACAGGAGCTGGAGTCCAGTAATGTTTGGACCATGGGTAGGCAAACTAGGGGCCAGATCCGGTCCAATCACCTTCTAAATCCGGCCCACGGACGGTCTGGGAATCAGCATGTTTTTACATGAGTAGAAGGTGTCCTTATATTTAAAATGCATCTTTGGGTTATTTGTGGGGCATAGGAATTTGTTCATCCCCCCCCCAAAAAAAATATAGTCTGGCCCCTCACAGGGTCTGAGCGACATTGGACCGCCCCCCTGATGAAAAAGTTTGCTGACCCCTGGTCTAGACTCTAGAGGGTCATTGATACCTCCAATCAAGGTGTATCAGTGACTCTTCTTGAACCCTATAACCTGCCCAGTTGTTATGAGAAATCTATTCCCACACTCATATGATTTAATTATGACTCACTTCCCCCAAATGACAGCAAAGAGGAATCAGGAGAAGGGCCGCAACTGCTTCCTTGCATCTATTTAACCCATCCTTCCTGGTTCTTTAACGATCAGCAAAAGTTGCGTTTGAACCCCGACTATGAGTTGTTTCTCTGAATGTATAACCAGTCAGGGTGCCCTGGAGAGAGATCCTGTACTTATGTAGAATAAGAGGAGAATGGTATTTCTAGAGGAATATAACATACTTTTTCCACACTCCATGTAAACCCTTCAGGGTGCAAGAGAGAAAGACAGCCCTCAATACTCCAATTTTAATTGGGTAAGACCTTGGATACCTTGCTATGAGAAACTGGAGGTGGAGTTTTAAAAACAAAGACACACAGGTTATCAGAATGCAGAACAAGCTTTATTGAAAAGGTCAAAGAAAAAGAAAGGATAGTTGTACAATAGGCAAAAAAGATGCATATTGTAGAAGGTTCTTGGTCTTCTCAACTTCATAATACAGAGGGGGGAATTAAGAGGCTTCAACTTCAGCAGCGGCTTGCTTGGATGCAGGTCTTCTAAACCTTGAATGGATCTGTATCAAGTTCCCTGGATATCAGTTCAGGATATGCTTCTTAGGTTTAATTGGCCTAAGAACAGATGCTACCACGACGCCCGACCTTCCTTCCAAGGAGTGCTCCCCTTCCATAGCCCAAACCATAGCCCCAGCCCCCAGAGCTTCCAAGGAGGCCAGACCCATAGCCCCACCCACCATAGCCATAACCCCCTACGATTCCAGAACCACTAACAGCACATGGAGTGTTGCCTCCAACAGACAGAGGCTCACAGCTGGCAGAGAGGATGGGCCCTGGGATGGTCAGGACACTAGGAGGTGGCTGGATCACGACCTCTGCTGGTGGGATCTGGTTGACGCATGAAGGGATGACTCCGTCCAGGACACCAAGATTGGCTGCTCTTTCAGCACCTCCATAACCATAGCCAAGACCTCCATAGCCATAGCCGAGACCTCCATTGCCATAGCCAAGACCTCCCAATCCGTAGCCAAGATCTCCGCGTCTACCAAGAGCTGCAGAGCCAAATCCAACGGTGGGGGTGGAAGCACAGGATGGGACGGCACAGGAAGGGCCACAGTGAGCCATGGCTGAAGATGAATCTAAAAAAATAAAATAGCATGTGTACAGCTGAAAACTCTGGCAGCATGAAGATAAATTCAACAGTGCAAATAATTTTTGGTGGATGTAATAATGGAAAACCGATTGGTATAGTTTTTGTAAGATATGCAGGGATATAAGATATGCAAAATGAACCATGGAAAGAGAAGAAGGGAAGTGTCAGGCTTCAGGGAATCTGATCCCTGAATAGATAGACAAAAAGTTCTTACCAAGGTATTTTACTTAGAAATGTATCCTCTTGGAGTAATGATGTTGCTCTGAGTGAAAACCCCACCCCCTCCATCTCTCCTATTATATGTCATCCCTATGGTGGCTTATCTGTGCCTTCTGCCTCTGATCTCTCCTCTCCTACTTTCAATGCCTGCCAGGTTCTGGGAGAGAGAAGGGTCTGGAATGCATTCTAAAGACACTCAGTCTGTCAGCTGTCTCTCCCCTGGTGCTTCTTCTTCCTTCTGCTCCTCTCCTGATATTTCCCAGCTTCTCCCCTCTGCAGCCTCTGAGCTATGACCTCCCACTGTTGTAATTCTATGCTTTTTCCCTCTTCTATGGAAGCTTCAGGAGGAAAGGGGGTGGTCTCCACCATTCCTCCTCAGTCCAGTCCCTGACAGGAAGTCACTGATATTTTAAGTACGTGAAATCTTTATCTGAAATTGTGAAACAGAAAATGGAATAAAAAATTATATCCAAAACAAAACACAACATAAAATGGCAGAACGGAGTTGAACATGGATCATGAAAGGCAAAGAATGAAAAAGTTTCAGATATGGTGCAGATGAAGGGGAATCAAAGTGATACTAAATGTGGGCCTTGTTGTCAATATTGTCTACACCAGGGGTCAGCAAACGTTTTCAGTACACGCAGTACCCTCAGATCTTGTGGGGGGCCGGACTATATTTTGGAAAAAAATAATGAACAAATTCCTATGCCCCACAAATAACCCAGAGATGCATTTTAAATAAAAGGACACATTCTACTCATGTAAAAACACGCTGATTCCTGGACCGTCCATGAGCTGGATTAGAAGGTGATTGGGCCGGATCTGGCTCCCGGGCCTTAGTTTGCCTATCCATGGTCTACACTGATTGCCAATGACTCTCTTGGGTTCCAGACATGGGACATTACTGGCCCCACCTGGAGATGTAGGGGACTGATCCTGGGACCTTGTGCATGCAAAGCATGGGCTGCAGCACTAAGGAATGACCCCTTTTCTTGGCATTTTAATCTAGAAGGTGCTATGCTGGCTACCCCCAGTACTGATGTTCTGAAATATAAGAAAATGATGAGATAACCCAGTAAAGTTCTTTTAAGAAAAGGCATGTTTTATCAGCAATGCTATCGGCATGTATCTTGAACATACTGGACCACAGTATACCATTGTGTAGCAAGTTGGGGATGAGCTTGAAAAAAATAAGACAGCCCTGCTCCTGTCAACCTAGCAGTTTGAAAGCACGTCAAAGTGCAAGTAGATAAATAGGTACTGCTCTGGCAGCAATGTAAACGGAGTTTCCGTGTGCTGCTCTGGTTCGCCAGAAGCGGCTTAGTCCTGCTGGCCACATGACCCGGAAGCTGTACGCCGGCTCCCTCGGCCAGTAAAGCGAGATGAGCGCTGCAACCCCAGAGTTGGCCACGACTGGACCTAATGGTCAGGGGTCCCTTTACCTTTACCTTTAAGCACAACACATTTGGGTTTACTTCTGAGTGAAATGGAGAGTTTTGTGCTGTAAAAGACAGAAGTGTGTACATTTGTTTAAATATCATTTAGGAAGGAAGAAGATAGATAGCTGGTGGCACCTTCCAGCTGTCCTTAAAAATACTGAATTAGAGTTTCTTCTAGCAATATCATATTAAATGCACTTACAAAGTGTGAAGCTGGAAAATCCATCTAGTCTTAATTTGATGTGAATTTTTTGATAAATTCAGAAATATTCGCCCAAGGAAATGGACTTACCTGCTTCTTTGAGAAGATGTAATGAAGACAAGAGAGTCCGATGAAGCTGCTGGAGGAACTGGGAGAAGTTTCCATTTTTATACAGTTCTGTCAACCACTCCTGTGACCAAGAGACCGCCTCTTTCCAGCTAACATTTTATTTAGTTGTCAACAATTTCATGTGCAAAATACTTTACTAAGCACAAAAGAGGGAGGTCACAAAATTAAGTGGTTTCAATAATGCAACACAAATAGTCTTGACACCAGTTTGTTCCCCTCTCCCTTCCTTTTTATTTTGCTGACCTCAAGTCAAATTGCTCTAGTTTATCTGCTGTTTTAAATCAGAAACACCCAGAGGGAGGAGATGGAGATCATCAAAGCTCTTTCATCAGTGTAGGGAACTCTAGGACATGATCAAAGCTTTTTGCATACACCTTCTGAGACATCTCCGGTATCAGATGAAATTGGTGTCCTTGAATGCCTTGAGCACATCAGGAAAGCCCTGCTTGATGTGGTCAAAGCCCCATCTAATTCAGCTTCTTGTATTCACAGTGCAGAACCAGATGCCTCAATGGGGAACTCACAATTGGGACCTGAGAGCGCCAATGCCACTTGGAAGAGAACAATAGTGAAAAAGAGCTATGGTCCCTATGTTGACCACTGCATCTGGTTGACCACTGCAGGAAAGAGGATGCTGGACAACATGGGCCTTTGGTTTGATCCAGCTTCAGGGATCATTCTACATTATCTTCTTCACTTGTCCTAGGAGGTGAGAGATGTTTCCTTCAGCCTGGCAAAAATCTAGAGTTAATCTGGAGTGGTCTTCTGGGTGGCAGAGGTGGGAGGAGGCTGTCCCAACTTCAATAGAAGATGGTGCCTGTGGTTAAAAAAACCCACGCCGACCAAACTATGTTAAGCATTTAAACCAGATATATAAAATCAGTACCAAGTGGAAACCAAAAAGAAAACACTACTTTTTTTCTTTCTAAAAAGGCAGCTTAGAAAGGCAATTAAAACTTGCATATAGGGAAGCCTAGAAAACGTATGAAATGTATTCAGAATCTGTAGTTTAGAACATGCTAATGTATGAGCGACAAGCCACACACAAACATAGCTGAAATTATGATGAGTTGCATCCAATAAACTCATTCTCAGGAAAGTTCCATCAAAATGCACGGTGTTGAATGACTTGTCCATTGCTTTCTTCTTCTTCTTTTTAAAAAAAGTAATAATAATCAATAACTAAGAATAAAAATGTGCACTCCACCACTGATACCATCCCATTGTAACTATCCAGCCTCCCAAAACTCCAACACCTCTTACGATGGTTTGCCCCTTTTCCGTTTTAACAGTACAAGTTCTACAAACACCCTCCATATCTCCTCAAAAATAATTTCCCTTGCATATTTCCCATCTTACCTCAATGGCACATGTTAATTTATCTTTAACAGCTATATCCCACACCTCTTTATACCATTATTCCATTTTATATTCTGCTTGCCCCTTTCACTTCTTAGCTATAATAATTCATGCAGCTGTCAATAAATTTGTGAGCAAGTCCTTCATAGCCTGTGAATCTTCCACTCCATTGTAAATTGATAATAATGCTACCTCTAGACTTTTGGTCAACTGTAACCCAGTGATTTCTGTTATCTCCTTAAAAACCCTTTGCCAAAAAAAAAATTGTACATATTTACACTCCCACCACATGTGAACATAATTCCCTGTTTCCTGGCATCCCCTGTCCATTGCTTTCAATAGGTCTAACATGGGCTAGTTGAAAATAACCTTAGCATTTCAGTAAGTGGAGATAGATGGATACCAACAGATCTCAACTGATCACCAACTCTTCGATCTGCCCACCTGCTCTCGCATATTGATGTAACAGTTGATAGGATTTCCCTTGCTGATCTCAAAGATGAATAGAAACAGGAGGCTATTGAGGGATTTTTAAAACATCATCATTAAATTTTACCCTTGCATTGTGTTAGCCAAGTTGACATTACAAGTTACCGGTGGGCTAGAAATTCAGGAAATCAGGGGCTGCTAATATTACAAGTGAATTTAATATGTGATCCCTGATTGGTTGGGACATAGGTCTAGTACAGTGCTGGGGAAAGTGGCCCTCCAGGGGTTTCCTATCATCCCTGCCTACATTATCCTTTTATTTCTTCAATCATTTTATTTGGGAGGTGGGCTTCAAATAATTGTGAATTTTTGCTAACGCTTCAAAATCATTTTCGCTTTATTGGGTACACTTATTCATACATGTGTATATGGCATCCTTGCATCAACGAAGGTTAGAGCATTAGGAAGATTCTGTTCTCACAGTGGTCAACCAGATACCAATAGGAATCCCATATGAAGGACAGGAACTCAATGTCCCATTCCCCAATTCTGACTCCCAACAACGAGTATTCAGAGGCATTGGAGGCAGAGAACCCTGGCTATGTGCTGTGAACGGAATCATAAGCCGAAATCTTGGATATGGAAGTCAAGTAGGCTGCTGATAAAATCTCCAGCCATTCCAGCTACTTTAATTCCATTCAAAGCCATAGCACCTGTTGATCTGTCCGAAATGAACATACAAAGGCATCTTTACATTTTCTTAATTTTTTTATTAACTCCTTTGGTGAAAGAATGGGAATGCAAAGATCAAAAGGGTGAGAACAGGAAAGAAGCGTTGTGGGGAGCAGAGGAAATGCGAACTCTTTTGCCCCATTTTTCTTTCTTATTAAAACAATTAGAGGGCATGATGCAATTCATAAATTGCTTGCTAATTAAAGCCTCAGGGAAAGGGGGTGTATCCCAGCTAGCTGTGAGGCCATCAGGGGATACAGTCAAAAGAGTATAAAAGGGCTCCCTGGGCTGAGATATCCCAACAGCTTTCCTTCACTTGATCTCCTTCTCTCCATTTGTACTCAGAGACTTTGGTAAGTCAAATGTGTGCATGTATGTTAAGATCTTGTCTTTACATGGTTTTTTTTTTTTTTTTGCACTGCTTAGAGGGTTCAGCTGGATGCGGGTGGCACTATGGGTTAAACCACAGAGCCTAGGAATGCCGATCAGAAGGTCGGCGGTTCGAATCCCTGCGACGGTGTGAGCTCCCGTTGCTCGGTCGCTGTTCCTGCCAACCTAGCAGTTCAAAAGCATGTCAAAGTGCAAGTAGATAAATAGGTACTGCTCTGGCGGGAAGGTAAACTGCATTTCCGTGCGCTGCTCTGGTTCTCTAGAAGCGGCTTAGTCATGCTGGCCACATGACCCAGAAACTGTACGCCGGCTCCCTCGGCCAGTAAAGCGAGATGAGCGCCGCAACCCCAGAGTCGGTCACGACTGGACCTAAGGGTCAGGGGTCCCTTTACCTTTATGTTGCTATTCCATCAGGAATCCTCCATCCTCCATTTTGTTGGCTGACTTATTTTCTATGTATTTCTTCTGAACACAAACGTTTTAGGAAGTTGCCTTACACCAAGACCAGAGTGTTCATCCATCCAGCACTGTAATGTTTGACTGGCTGCAGTTCTCCAGGGCTTCAAGGAAGGTTTTTCTTCCAAACCTTACCTGGAGATGCTGGGGAGTGAAGTCAGGACCTTCTGCATGCAAAGAAGAGGCTCTAACAATTCACTATAGCCCTCTCCACCCATATTGTTCAGCCCAGACACTGAGATCCAGCGCCCAGGGCCTTCTGGTGGTTCCCTCATTGCGAGAAGTGGGGTTACAGGGAACCAGACAGAAGGCCTTCTCGGTAGTGGCGCCTGCCCTGTGGAATGTCCTCCCATCAGATGTCAAGGAAATAAGCAGCTATCTTATTTTTAAAAGACATCTGAAGGCAGCCCTGTTTAGGGAAGTTTTTAATATTTAATGCTGTATTGTTTTTAACACTCCATTGGGAGCTGCCCAGAGTGGCTGGGGAAACTCAGCCAGATGGGCGGGGTATAAATATTATTATTATTATTATTATTATTATTATTATTATTATTACATCTTATAGCATTCTTTCAATGCTAGACATTTTTGTTTTCCTGGTGAGAGAGTCTTATTCTATCACAAGCTGTGCAAATCCAGCTTTCCTCATTGTAAAGTACAAATTTAGCATTAATGACTCTCCATGCATTGGCCTTGAAACACAAGACAGCATTTCACAGAATGTTTTTCAGATTTCCCCAGCAATGTAACCTTAGCAAAAATTCAATCAGGAAGAAGAAAAAAAAAACAGCATAAGGGAGTATTAATTGCATAGGCTAATATACATTTGTTCTTCATGGAAGATTTGGCAGATGAAGAAAGTAATTACCGTATTTTTCGCTCTATAACACGCACCCGACCATAACACGCACGTAGTTTTTAGAGGAAGAAAATCCGTAGGCATGCCACCCGTAGGCATTTCCTCCATAACACGCACAGACATTTCCCCTTACTTTCTAGGAGGAAAAAAGTGAGTGTTATGGTGCAAAAAATACGGTATATAGGAAGCTGCCTTACAATTCATCCATCTAGTTCAGTATTGTCTCTTCTGACTGACTGAGGCTCTCCAGGGTTTCAGATGAAAGATTCTTTCCCAGCCCAACCTGCAGATTCCAGGGATCGAATGCAAAACATATGTTCTGCCAGTGAGTAATGGCCCTTCCTCTAGGAAAGAAAAAAAGATTCCTGCATTCATTGTTCCAGCTAAAGGTCTGGTTTAAATAGAAACTTAGAGAGTTCCTTTTTACCAAGACAGACCATTAGACCTCCTAGTTCAGTATTGTCCTCACTGACTGGAAACTATTCTCCAGAGTTTCAGATAGAGGACATTCTCAGACATTCCTGGAGCTGCCAGTATTTGGATTTGGGACCCACAATGAAGAGAAGGGCTGTGGTGAAAGAAATAGAAGACAATAAAGAACCCAAGCATGAGGGCATAGCATAATAACTGTCAAAGGCAGCTGATTTAAATGTCCCCTCTGTTCCCTATTGAAGTAGCATTCCACATGTTCATTTTGTCCCATGGTCTTCTTGGTTTCAGACTCACCTCTACACAACAATGGCTGACTGTGGTCCATCCTGCGCTGTCCCATCCTGTGCTTCCACTCCCACTGTTGGGTTTGGATCAGCAGGAGGTCTTGGCTATGGGTATGGAGGTCTTGGCAATGGATATGGAGGTCTTGGCTATGGCTACGGAGGTCTTGGCTATGGTTATGGAGGTGCTGAAAGAGCAAGCAACCTTGGAGTCCTGGCAGGAGTTGCCCCATCATGCGTCAACCAGATCCCACCAGCAGAGGTTGTGATCCAGCCACCTCCTATCGTCCTGACCATCCCAGGACCCATCCTCTCTGCCAGTTGTGAGCCTGTGTCTGTCGGAGGCAACACCCCATGTGCTGCTGGTGGTTATGGATTCGGATTTGGCAGTGGATTTGGCAGAGGGCTCTATGGTGGTGCAGGTCTTCTGGGGTCTAGCTCTGGTGCTTTGGGGGGCCGGGGCCGTTATGGGTTTGTGGGGCGTAGAGGCAGCATCTGCTATACCCCCTGCTAAGCTCTCACGGTCTGTCAAGAAGGAGGAAAGAAAAAGAGATCTGTGGTGGACTATTTTGGTCTGATTTTAGATATGCTGAGCACCCAAACTCCCTAGGCAATCCCAATGGGAGCTGGGAGAGTGTTCTGTATCCCTTGTAATCAGGCCTATCTAGAACCTGCAGCTGTTTTCAGTTTAATTTTATCTCACTTTTCCCTACTAGTTACTATGGTATTTATTTGCCTACGTCTCTTTGAAACACACCAATTCGCATTGGGAAGAAAAGCACAAGATCCATTCACTATGTCTATGAAATTAGCATGCAAATGTAAATATGTGTAATTGGGACTTAATGTAAAGGAAGGTGGAAAGAAAATGCTCTATAAATGTAGAACCCTCTACTCTACCTCCAACCTGAAAAAAAAATTCTAAAGGAGAAGCTGTTCACTGGAATGTGTTCTTTTATGCTTTATTGTCTTCCAGTATGCTTAGTATTCACTTGAATACTTTTACTGTTTGAAATTCCCAATAAAACTTTTTCTGCATCATAGCACTGGCTTTCTGGTTTTCCTTTTATGTGGCAGCACAATGCCATACATGTGTATCAAGAAATAAGTTCCTTTCAATACAGTTCAATGGAACTTACTCAAAAGTAAGTAGGTTCAGGGTGACAACCTTAAGAACATAACACACATCCTCTTGGACTGGTTCAAGCATCCACCATCCTGTTAACAGTGCAGCAAGTATTTCCAGAACTTGCCACCTAGATATCATCAGAACCCTTGAATGTTGGAGGAGGTGCAGGAGATATCACGGGGTTACTTACCAACAGAGAATATTGATAAGGCATAGAACCAAGAAATCCAGAGAGGTATCACTGTTATTTTAAGATGGTCTGCTCAGCAATAGGGGGGAAATTTCAAATTTGGATTTGAGGGACATTTAATGAACATTCCATTCATTTCTTAGATTCTGTAGAACAAATTGATTTACTGATACCAAATATCTATAAAAATTGACCACTGGTTTTTTTTAGTCTCAAAGGATTTAACCAATTGTTCTAGTACCTCTGGTGTCTTAGATGCTAGGAAGGCTGCCAAAGGCCTGAGAGAAGAGGAATGTTCTTGCCTGGCACTTAAAGATATGTAATGAAGGCATCTATTGAACCTCCTTGGGGAGAGCAGTCCAAAAACAGAGAACCACAAAAGAAAATGACCATTTTCTTGTTGCTGTCCTTCAGACCACTCATGGAGGAGGTACCTGAAGAAGGGTCTCAGATGGTGATCACAGGGACTGGGTCAGTTCATATGGGCAGAGGTGGTCCTTGAGATATTGCAGTCCTGAGCCATTTAAGGCTTTATTGGGTCAGGAAACTAATTAGCAGCCAGTGGAGTCAGGCTAGGATTGGTGTTATATGCTCAAACTGTCCTGCCCCAGTGAGCAACCCAGCCACCAAATTCTGCACCAGCTGATGTTTCTGAACTGTTTTCAGAGGCAGCTTCACATACAATGCATTGCAGAAATCTCACCTAGTGGTGGAGGCAACAGAGGTTTGGCCAATGATGGCCAAACTTGGCCCTCCAGGTTTGGGACTACCATTCCCATCATCCCTCACCACTGGTCCTGTTAGCTAGGGATCATAGGAGTTGTAGTCCCAAAACAGCTGGAGGGCCAAGTTTGGCCATCCCTGGGTTAGGCTATCCCTGTTCAGATAGGAGCACAGCTGGCTCACCAGCCAAATCTGATGGAAGGGACTCCATGCCACCGAGGCCAACTGAACCTCAGGTGACAGCAGTGGAACCAGAAGGACCCTCCAAGCTACGTGTCTGTTCCTTCGGGGGCCATGTAACCCCATCAAGAGCAAGCCACCTCCCATCTATCCAGTCTACGGACCACCCACTAACTGTACCTCAGTCTTATCTGGACTGAGCTTCAGTTTGTTGGCTCTCATCCAGTCCATTACCAAGGAAGAAAACTGCCCAGCACGTCCACTGACAAACCTTGAGATATAAAAGAGAAGTAGAGTTGTGTGTCATCAGCATATTGCTGATGACCAGGGCTGTCTTAAGCAAATTCGGCGCTGTGGTGCAAGGCTCCCCCTGGCACCCACCCCCATTGTCGACCTTTTTTGGGGGGGAGGACAGCGCTGCCGGCGGGGCTGGAGGAGGCGGGCAGTGGCTGGAGGGCGGCTCCTCCGGCGGGGAAGAGGCGGAGGCTGGACGCAGTGCCTCCCAGCTCAGCTGGCTGCTTCGTGCCAAGGTGGCCACGCCAGGCAGAGGCTCCGAGCACGGCACTGCTTTGGGCAAGGGTGGCGAGCTGATGTGGGGAGGCACCGCGTCCAGCCACCGCCTCTTCCCTGGCACCCTCCAGAACTTGGCACCCTGGCGTCCTGCGCTACTAGCCTCTAAGGGTAAGACGTCCCTGCTGACGATGTCCAAAACTCCAGATAACCCCACTCAGCAGTTTCATGTGGATCTTAAACAGCATGAGGGATAAAATCAAACCCTTCATGGACCTCACAGAGCCAAAGAGCACTCCCCAAGCACCAGCTACTGTAAGTCTAAGTAGGACAGGAACCACTGCAGAACAGTGCCACTCACGCTTAACTTAGGCTGGATCTAGACACATCAAAGAAACGTTTCCGTGAAACCCGTTGCAAACTTTGCATGAGAAATTGGGTTGGCAAAAACAGGACTCCACAGAGCCATCTGGTGTCACAGTGTTAGAATGCATTGTTGTTGTTTAGTCGTTTAGTCGTGTCCGCCTCTTTGTGACCCCCTGGACCAGAGCACGCCAGGCACTCCTGTCTTCCACTGCCTCCCGCAGTTTGGTCAAACTCATGCTGGTAGCTTCGAGAACACTGTCCCACCATCTTGTCCTCTGTCGTCCCCTTCTCCTTGTGCCCTCCATCTTTCCCAACATCAGGGTCTTTTCCAGGGAGTCTTCTCTTCTCATGGGGTGGCCATACATAATAAGACAATGACCTATCCCCCACAACAGCATATAAATCAACAGCAGTTTTCATGACACATGAAGGAAGATAATGACATGATAAAATTCAAAACAGTAACTATTAATTACGTAAAGGTAAATGTAACCTGACCATGGTGGGTGGGGCTATGGGGATGGCCTCCTTGGAAGCTCTTGGGGCTATGGTCTCAGGAGGGGTGGGCTCTCTGGAAGGAGGGCTCTGCAGTGGCGTCGTGGCAGCGTGTGCTATTAGGCCTATTGAGCTTGTGAAGAAAATCTGTGTGGTAATGATTTGAATGACCCTGAATGGGTGAAGATCATGCCTATCCATTATTGAGTGTCTCACCTTGGATTCTGGGAAATCTGAGTTTCTGGGACCGTCATCTAAGCCAACAGCATTTACACGAGTCTCTGCCAACTTTCCTTTCTCCTGCTTTCCCACTATGTGTCCCAAAAGCCTCCAGACCAAGAAGAAGTTCAAAGCCGCATTGTATACTGTGTGCCTTTGCCTTGTTCCTGTCCTGCTTCTTTTACAATTGCCTGCTTGAAGCTTTTCATATTTCCATTAAAGTTCATTCTGAATCAAAGCTCTTGGTTTGGCGTCTCATTGCGACATTATCTTTTTTTATCAGTGCAAGCATACACTTTCACACAAGTTGCATTTGGTGGAACATCTCTTACAAGGAGATAAGGGCAGGCCTGATGGATCAGATCAAAAGCCCATCTAGTCAATGACCCTGTTCTCACACAGGCCAAACAGCTGACCCGACGGGAAGCTCACAAACATGTCATAAGTGCAACAGCAACATTTCCCACTTGTGATTCCAAGCAACTGGTATTCACAGATAGGCTACCCCCAACAGTGGGAAGAGGACATAGACATAATGGATGGTAGTCTTTATCCCCCATGAATTTGTCTAATCCTGTCTTATAGCAATCCAATTTACTGGCCATCTCTTAACCATTGTGTGAAAGAATTTTGTAGTTTAATTATGCCCTATTTGAAGAAGTCATTGCTTTTTTTCTGTCCTGGATCTTCTGACATTCAACCTCATTGGCTGGCCCCAAGTTCTAATATTATAAGAGGAGATAAGCAGAAAATTTAAAACAAACATATCAAGCTACCATATGAGAAAAGCTCAAGAATTCTTTAAAGCAGGTAAGAGACACAAAAAAATGACATGCATTGCAGCAAATAAAAGTTTGGCATTTAAAAACAACTAACCATTTAAATGGGGATGCGGGTGGCGCTGTTCGTTAAACCACAGAGCCTAGGACTTGCCGATCAGAAGCTCAGCAGTTTGAATCCCCAGGATGGGGTGAGCTCCTGTTGCTCGGTCCCTGCTCCTGCCAACCTAGCAGTTCAAAAGCACGTCAAAGTGCAAGTAGAGAAATAGGTACCGCTCTGGCGGGAAGGTAAATGGTGTTTCCGTGCACTGCTCTGGTTCGCCAGAAGCGGCTTAGTCATGCTGGCCACATGACCCAGAAGCTGTACGCTGGCTCCCTCGGCCAATAAAGCGAGATGAGCGCCACAACCCCAGAGTCGGCCATGACTGGACCTAATGGTCAGGGGTCCCTTTACCTTTACCTTTACCTTTAACCATTTAAATAAACCCAGCCTTAAATAACCCCAGTTAGATAATTAAGAAACTGCCTTGTACAAAGTCAGGCCACTGGTCTACCTAACTCAGTATGGTCTACATTGGCTGTAGCATCTCCCAGGGTTTGAGACAGGAGTCCTTTTCCTAGCATTCCCTAGAGATGATAGAGATTGATCTTCGGACCTTTTGCATGCAAAGCAGATGTTCTACAACTGAGCTCCAGCCCTTTCCTCAAGAAAAAGCTGGAATGTGTGCAGAGGAGGGCAACCAAGATGATCAAGGGTCTGGAAAGCAAGCTTTATGAAGAATGGTTGACGGAGCTGGGCATGTTTAGCTTGGAAAAGAGGAGAATGAGATATGACAGCCCTCTTCAAATATCTCAAGGGTTTACACATGAAAGAGGGAACAAACTTGTTTTTCTCTTGCTCTTGAGGGTAGGACCCAAACCAATGGCTTCAAGTTATAAGAAAGGAGATTCCAACTAACCATCAGGAAGTACTTTCTGACAGTAGGAGCTGTTTGACTGTGAAACAGTCTCCCTCAGGAGGTTGTGGACTCTCCTTCCTTGGAGGTTTCGAAGCAGATGTTGGATGGCCATCTGTCATGAATGCTTTAGCTGAGATTCCTCCATTGCAGGGGGTTGGACTAGATGACCCTTGGGAACTCTTCCAACTCTACAATTCTATGATTCTATGAAAAGGTAACGCAAAACAATACCAATTAAAACCTGCTTTATTTTTTTAAAAAAATGCACAGCTGAAACAATTTTCATTTCAATGGAAATTGTCTTCCATCATTTGGTAGAATCATAGAAAAGGCCTTACCTCTTCGGCCCATAAATCAATTTGACCTGAAGGATAATGGTACAGATACATCCTCTGTAACAACCTCCTTTGGGTTTAACTGTTTTTGTCTAAGGCAGGTACCTGCAGCCAACGAGATGTCATTGAACCACAGCTCTCATCAGCCCCGGACCAACAGTCATACTTGCTGGGACTGGTGGGTACTATATGTAGTTGTTCAATAGCTGGAGGACCACAGCTTTCGCATCCTTTGTCTACCTTGATCTCAAATTACAGCACAGCCCTAACCAAATCAATCTAAGTCCTATTGAATTCAATGGGGCTTACTGCCAGGTAAGCAGGGTTAGGATTGCAGCCTCAGGCAAGTAAGATGGAGGTTGGATAGGTGGTTCCAGGCTTGACCAGTTCTCACAGAGGCTACAGTACATTTTCATATATTCTAAAGTTGCATCCCTAGCAAGCCAAACACAAACATCCCACCTCTTTGTTCCAAGTGTTAGAATCACTAACTTGCAATGCTAAAGCAATAACTCCCAAAGTGAGTGGAATCACCCCAAGGGAGGCAGTGGGGTAATCCAGGGAGGTGCTAAAAGGCAAGCAGGTAGCAGAGGGGCATTGGAGATGTAATTACCAGGTTGTAAAAAGCTGGTATCCCTGGATCAAGTTCATAAATGTTGTTGAATTAATTAAACTAAATAGTTTTAATAGGATTTTGAAAGGCTGTTGTCTTGCCAAAGGCAAGGTGGTTCTCTTAAAATGAGATTCAGAAGCAATGCAAACTACAAAAGTGAGTGAGAAGATTAAAAGATTTTATCCTAAAACAGCAAGCAAGCACTTCAATCTGCCACTTGGAAGCCCTCAAGAAATAGCGAAGTGACTCCTCCAGGTAGCCTCAGTTTGCCCTGCAGCCAACCAGTCCATGCATGAGCTTCAAAAAAACTCTGCCCAAACCATCCAATTTTATAGATAACCACCCCCTCCCATTTCCTAACTTCCTCAAAACAATGTCCAACATCAAAGAAGGTACCCAGAATTATCCTCCCGACTGATTAAGGCAGCTGGGGAGGGGTCACCTCCTCCCAACCAGGACATTAAAGACTATTCTCACACCATCAAAAAACTTAACAAGAGTGAGGGAGGGGGAAGAAACAGAGGCAGGAAGGACTCTGTGTCAGATCACTACCTCCTCAATACATTTTGTCTTCCAGATGCATTTCCCATACAGCTGTGTAATTAATAGTTACTGTTTTGAAATTTACTCTGTCGTTATCTTCCTTCATGTGTCATGAAAACTGCTGTTGATTCATATGCTGTTGTGGGGGATAGGTCATTGTCTTATTATGCCATGTATGTATGGCCAGCTCATGAGAAGAGAAGACTCCCTGGAAAAGACCCTAATGTTGGGAAAGATGGAGGGCACAAGGAGAAGGGGATGACAGAGGATGAGATGGTGGGACAGTGTTCTCGAAGCTACCAGCATGAGTTTGACCAAACTGTGGGAGGCAGTGGAAGTCAGGAGTGCCTGGCCTGCTCTGGTCCAGAGGGTCACAAAGAGTCGGACATGACTAAACGACTAAACAACAACAATGCATTCTAACACTGTGACACCAGATGGCGCTGTGGAGTTCTGTTTTTTTGCCAACCCAATTTCTCATGCAAAGTTTGCAACTTGTTTCATGGAAACGCTTCTTTGATGTGTCTAGATCCAGCCTAAGTTAAGCATGAGTGGCACTGTTCTGCAGTGGTTCTGGTCCTACTTGGACTTCCAGTAGGTGATGCTTGGGGAGTGCTCTTTGGCTCTGTCAGGCCCATGGAGGGTTTGATTTTATCCTTCATGGTGTTTAACATCCACATGAAACTGCTGAGTAGGGTTATCTGGAGTTTTGGAGTATGTCGTCAGCAGGGGAGTCTTACCCATAGAGGCTAGTGGCGCAGGGTGCCAGGGTGCCAAGTTCTGGAGGGCGCCAGGGAGGAGGTGGAGGCTGGACATGGCACCTCCCGGCATCAGCTCGCTGCCCTCGCCTAAAGCAGCACCATGCCTGGAGCCTCTGCCTGCCATGGCCACTGTGGCACGAAGCGGCCAGCTGAGCTTGGAGGCGCCGTGGCCAGCCTCCGCCTCTTCCCCACCGGAGGAGCCGCCCTCCAGCTGCTGCCCACCTCCTTCAGCCCTGCTGGCAGTGCTGCCCTCCCTAAAAAAAGGTCGACACAACTCTGGGGAATGGGGCGGGGAAGGTGCCAGGGGGAGCCTTGCACCACAGCACCGGATATGCTTAAGACGGCCCTGGTCGTCAGCAATATGCTGATGACACACAGCTCTACTTCTCTTTTATATCTCAAGGTTTGTCATTGGATGTGCTGGGCAGTTTTCTTCCTTGGTAATTGTCTGAATGAGAGCCAATAAACTGAAACTCAGTCCAGATCTGACTGAGGTACAGTTAGTGGGTGGTTCCATAGACTGGATAGATGGGAGGTGGCCTGCTCTTGATGGGGTTACATAGCCCCCGAAGGAACAGACACGTAGCTTGGAGGGTCCTTCTGGTTCCACTGCTGTCGCTTGAGGTTCAGTTGGCCTCGGTGGCATGGAGTGCCTTCCATCAGATTTGGCTGGTGAGCCAGCTGTGCGTCTATCTGAACAGGGATAGCCTAACCCAGTGATGGCCAGACTTGGCCCTCCAGCTGTTTTGGGACTACAAATAATGTTTAACAGACTATTGTATTTTAATATTCTGTTGGAAGTAGCCCAGAGTGGCTGGGGAAACCCAGCCAGATGGGCGGGGTATAAATAAATTATTACTATTAATTATTATTATTATTATTATTATTATTATTATTTCTACTACTACTACTAGCTAATAGGACCAGTGGTCAGGGATGATGGGAATTGTAGTCCCAAAGAGCTGGAGAACCAAGTTTGGCCATGATTGGCCTAACCTCTGTTGCCTCTACCACTAGGTTAGATTTCTGCAATGCAGAAACCTCTGAAAACAATTCAGAAACATTGGCTGGTACAGAATTTGGTGGCTGGGTTGCTCACTGGGGCAGGGCAGTTTGAGCATATAACACCAATCCTGGCCTGACTCCACTGGCTGCTAATTAGTTTCCTGACCCAATAAAGCCTTAAATGGCTCAGGACTGCAATATCTCAAGGACCACCTCTGCCCATATGAACTGACCCAGTCCTTCTGATCACCATCTGAGACCCTTCTTCAGGTACCTCCTCCATGAGAGGTCTGAAGGACAGCAACAAGAAAATTTTCTTTTGTGGTTCTCTGTTTTTGCACTGCTCTCCCCAAGGATGTTCAATAGATGCCTTCATTACATATCTTTAAGTGCCAGGCAAGAACATTCCTCTTCTCTCAGGCCTTTGGCAGCCTTCCCAACATCTAAGACACCAGAGGTACTAGAACAATTGGTTAAATCCTTTGAGACTAAAAAAAAACAGTGGTCAATTTTTATAGATATTTGGTGTCAGGAAATCAATTCGATATACAGAATCTAAGAAATGAATGGAATGTTCATTAACTGTTCCTCAAATCCAGATTTGAAATTTCCCCCTATTGCTGAGCAGACCATCTTAAAATAACAGTGATGCTTCTCTCTGGATTTCTTGGTTCTATGCCTTATCAATATTCTCTGTTGGTAAGTAACCCCGTGATATCTCCTACACCTCCTCCAACATTCAAGGGTTCTGATGATATCTAGGTGGCAAGTTCTGGAAATACTTGCTGCACTGTTAACAGGATGGTGGATGCTTGAACCAGTCCAAGAGGATATGTGTTATGTTCTTAAGGTTGTCACCCTGAACCGACTTACTTTTGAGTAAGTTGCATTGAACTGTATTGAAAGGAACTTATTTCTTGGTAGACGGATATAGGATTGTGCTGCCACATAAAAGGAAAACCAGAAAGCCAGTGCTATGATGCAGAAAAAGTTTTATTGGGAATTTCAAACAGTAAAAGTATTCAAGTGAATACTAAGCATACTGGAAGACAATAAAGCAAAAAAAAAAAAACACATTCCAGTGAACAGCTTCTCCTTTAGAATTATTTTTTTCAGGTTGCAGGTAGAGTAGCGGGTTCTACATTTATAGAACATTCTTTCCACCTTCCTTTACATTAAGTCCCAATTACACATACTTACACTTGCATGCTAATTTCATAGACACAGTGAATGGATCTTGTGCTTTTCTTCCCAATGCAAACTGGTGTGTTTCAAAGAGACGTGGGCAAATAAATATAGTAACAAGCAGGAGAAAGTGAGATAAAATTAAACTGAAAACAGCTGCATGTTCTAGATGGGCCTGATTACAAGGGATGTAAAACACTCTCCCAGCTCCCATTGGGATTGCCTAGGGAGTTTGGGTGCTCAGCATATCTAAAATCAGACCAAAATAGTCCACCACAGATCTCTTTTTCTTTCCTCCTTCTTGACAGACCGTGAGAGCTTAGCAGGGGGTATAGCAGATGCTGCCTCTACGCCCCACAAACCCATAACGGCCCCGGCCCCCCAAAGCACCAGAGCTAGACCCCAGAAGACCTGCACCACCATAGAGCCCTCTGCCAAATCCACTGCCAAATCCGAATCCATAACCACCAGCAGCACATGGGGTGTTGCCTCCGACAGACACAGGCTCACAACTGGCAGAGAGGATGGGTCCTGGGAGGGTCACGACGATAGGAGGTGGCTGGATGACGACCTCTGCTGGTGGGATCTGGTTGACGCATGAAGGCTGGACTCCAGAAAGAATACCAAGACTGGCAGAAGGGACGCCGGATCCAACCAGGGCACCGGAGCCATAGCCATAGCCAGAACCATAGCCAAATCCACCGCCAAATCCACCACCCAATCCACCGCCAAGGCCACCGCCAAAACCACAGCCAAGGCCGGCTGATCCAAAACCAACGACTGGGGTGGAAGCACAAGATGGGACGGCGCAGGAAGGTCCACAGTTAGCCATGGTTGAGTCTGGAAAGACATAGGCAGGCACATATTATAGCCAAAAAACATTGTAATTCACAACAGCAATGAAAACTATGGGTTGCATCCAACTACCAATCTGAGTCGACATGTCCATTGATTAAATGGGTCTACATGGAAAAACATGGAATACATGGAGAAACATGGAATACAGCCCTATGTATTCTCAGTGGCACAGTATATCAAGAGAGGGATATACCAGAACATGTACTGAGCATCTTTATCCCCCCCCCCCTTGTTATATCAGAAGCTGGTGTTGCCAGTCTTTTGAGGCCAGTAGGGACATTTTATTCTTGACAATAGTTCTCATGGAGGGAGGGGAGAAGTGGCCTATCAGAAATTGACTGCCGTATCTGAAGAACTGGGAAAAGAGGCAGGGACTTAATTTTAGTTCAACAACTCCAGTGGATTCAAAGTTGAAACACTAATGCAGGGAGCTCTGAGCTAGATGATCTAACGGCCAATCCCACGATGGTTATGCTCTGCCTCACCAGTTACAAGTAGCATGCTTCTGAATACCATTTGCTGGAAACTTCAGAAGGGGAGAGTGCCATTGCATGTGGGTCTTACAGATGGGTTTTCAACAGGCATCTGATTGGCCTGTGTGAGAAAAGGATGCTGAACAACAAGAGCCATTGGCCTGATCCAACAGCAGCCCCCAATACTGCTATTTAGATGAGGATTCTGAAAGAAATCTCTACCCTCTCGCACACAGAATTACATCTCTGTTTCCAAAGAGAGAAGAAATATTAAATCAGTTTTAAGTTTGTATCATAAGTAGACTCTCCAAGCATAGAGGGTAAAACATGCTGAGAATGTGGCATTCTAAATCCCCAGCTAACTGCTGAAAGGCATTGGAAATTCAAAAGAGCTAGATATGTGTGTGGAAGTCTAAGAGATATACTTCAAAGGAACCAGGTAGCACAAATACACCATGGAGATTTAGTATAAATGTGCATTAGTATTTTAAATCTCTGAGTCAAGTCCTACATTGGCAGGTATAAGTACAGTGGTACCTCGGGTTAAGAACTTAATTCGTTCCGGAGGTCCATCTTAACCTGAAACTGTTCTTAACCTGAAGCACCACTTTAGCTAATGGGGCCTCCCGCTGCCGCCGCGCTGCCAGAGCACGATTTCTGTTCTCATCCTGAAGCAAAGTTCTTAACCCGAGGTAATATTTCTGGGTTAGTGGAGTCTGTAACCTGAAGCATCTGTAACCTGAAGTGTCTGTAACCTGAGGTACCACTGTAAATGGGAGCAAACTGGAGCTTCTTCTGAGATGAATCAGTGTAACTATTCTAAAAGCTCTCCATAAAGAATCACAGAACTGTAGCTTTTTACACCATCAATTCCTATCTCCCTGCTTTGATGGAGGCAATCCAGACCTCCAGCGCAGGAGATATTGACTACCCAACTCTCCAGTTGATCGCTTCCTTCATCAAACCAATCGGTTTCTTTGGAGAAGGATTCTGGCTCTGTTTAAAACATCTACTTTGTATGCAAAAGGCCCTAGTTCAACACCCAGCATCTTCAGGTGGGGGTGACAGGTACACCCAGTGTGGAACCCAATGTAGACTAGTTGTGGGGAATCTTTTACCCTCCAAGGACTGCTGAACTAATACATCCATCATCCCTGGCCATTGGCCATGCTTGCTAAGGATGACGGGAGCTATGGTTCAGCAACCTCTGGAGGACCAAAGGTTTCCCACTCCTAGTGTAGACAATACTGAGCTAGATAGACCAATCATCTGACTTGATATAAGACAGCTTCCTATGCTCCCTGCTTTCCTACAAACTGTGCTATGTCCAACCAAGATTGGCCTTCCTCCAGCTTTTACCCATTTGATCTATGCAAGGACTTGGACAAGCCAAGCTTACCTGTGTTGTTTTGATGAGTGGGAAGTTGAGAGATGATGAGAGGTGAAGCTGTTGGTGAACAGTGGAAGAAGGAGAGCTTTTATACCATCCTCATGGAGTCCCTAATGGTTAAGAAACGCCCCTGCACACTTAATGTCTCAATTATCCACGATCAAAATCTGCTGCTTCCATCATAGTCTAAAATTGCTTTAATAAGCCAAATGTTGTCAGGATGCCAACTCTGTAATCAGCTTATTACACAACATGTTCATTTTTTCCTTCCATTTCTTCCCTCCGGGAATTGTTCACTGTATTCCGTTGACTTGGGAAGGAATCTCGTTGGGGGAAAAAGTGGGCCTTATTTCCTTTTCATTCTGTTTTTAAATATACAGCATTTTTAAACAAATAAAAATACAAAGAAACAGCAACTACAACAGAGCCTCCAAGTGTCCCTATTTTCCAGGGACAGTCCCGGATTTACAAAAGCTCACTTGGTTTCTGATTTGGTCCCAGAATGTCCCACTTTTCCCTAGGATTTCCCTATTTTCATTTGATAAAAGTTGGAGGGTATGGAGTTATGCAACCCCTGAGCCTAAGAGATAAGTAATTATACAACCTTTAGAAGACACCCAAAGGCAACCCTGTATAGGAACATTTTAAAATGTCTAATTTTTATTATGTTTTTATATATGTTGGAAGCTGCTCAGAGTGGCTGGGGCAACCCAGAATCTCTAGCCATTTTGGAAATACAATTACAGAAAAGGGTGTGCAGGTCTCCTCAAAGCAATTTCTTTGACATCAGACATGAGCGTGGTGGGGACCTTGTATATTTTTCTGGAAGCTGCAGTTATTCAACTTTTCAAAGTCACAATTTCAGGAGTTCCCTTGTTTGTTAAAGAGTTGATTGTTAAAGCACCCTGGAAATTGTAATTCTGTGCTGGGAATAGGGGTCCCCTAACAACTTTTTGCCCCCTTAACAAACTGCAGTTCCCATTCTTTGGGGACTTTAAATATCCTTGACTATTTAAAGCAGTCTAATGATGCTTCACCTATATAGATGAGATATATTTTTAAAAAAATGCAGACTGATTGAGATGAATTGAACTTAAGATGGGGGATATGAGAAATGGAGAGAGATTGAAATTCATAGTCTTCCAGTCCACCGTTCCCAGGATTCATTGGGGGAAGCCATGGTGATTGTGTTAATGGATATTGTCGGTGGCGCCCCGGGCTGGATTTAGGTTTGATGAGGCCCTAAGTTGCTGAAGGTAATGGGGCCCTTTATATGTCCAGCTTTCCTTTGTCAACAACAAATTGTCGCTGTTTTTTGTGTTGAATATATGCTATACAGTAATTTATAGACCTAATAGGTATCTAAAGCCATTTGCACATAACAAAATATATATTTTCTTTTCTTTTATTTTATCAAATACATGTTGAACTGAAATACAGTTAAGAAGAAGTATATTAATAGTGAAATACAATTAAGAAGAAGAATATTAATAGTGAAATAATTATTAAGCTCTAACTTAAAATGATTTTTTTATTCATAACAAACTTAATAATGCAAACACATTGGCATTTGGCAATAACAAAAGTTGCTTTAGAAACACAGTTTACAAAGACCCATAATCTAATCTCTAGAAACTTGCTATAACATGAAATAATAATAGGTGTAAATATATGATGCAAGCTACGAATAATTATAAATAGCATTATTAATATGAAATTAAGTGTTATAACTTGTACAATGCAATTGTAGTTAATACAATGCATTTTATATAACATCAATATCACCATAGTAGTCCACACTGTTCATTGAGACAGCAGACCTTATTTGTTTTTTATCTTGTATTTTGGAAATGTACATCCAGGTTTTCTCCTTTAATTTTTTTTGGGGGCCCCCAAGAGAGTGGGGCCCTAAGCTATAGCTTGTTTAGCTTATACATAAATCCGGCACTGGTGGTGCCTGGTCAGCTGAATAGTGTGAACCTAACAGGGCAATTCCGGAGTCAGCAATCTTAACAGGAGAAAAACCCACAAGCAACCTTGTGGCTAGAGGATCATCTCCCTGCTTTGATGCCTTCCGTTTGTGTCAGGTGTCAGGTGTTGGCTGTTTGGGTTTCCTGCTAGAGGATTCTTGTTGGCTTTCCAAAATTGTTGACAAGATCAGAAGAAACCAACAAAGCAAGTTAAGTGCCATGACCCCATGCAATCCTGCATTCCAGCATTAATTGAGCTGCTTTGCCCTGCTTGTAATTATTTGCCCATAAAGAAAATTGTAGTGTGTGCTTGTTAAAGTGCTCAGTTTATTTAATTCAAATTGTCTGAATGTTTTTTCCCAGGGTTTAATGCAAGACAAGCTTAAAGTTTGCACAGGTTTGACTTAATCATTCCTCCTTGACTTTTCTTAACAAATATTTCAAATTTGTGAGTTACACAATTCTCAAGATTATACTTCCTACAAGGAGCAAACAAAAATTACACAGAAAGGGGTCTCTTGGATATGCAATCCAATGTAAACAAGCAGAGCTCACACAGCTTTGCCACTGGTCTTTGCAGCCTCTAGTCTACGGGCAGAGAAGGACTGGTGTCAAAACTCTGTAGAACATCTCCCCTCCTGCTGAGTGAGAGGGGAGAGGCATTCTGCCACCCTGCTTTGCTGCCAGGCAGTGAGGGGAGATCTCCCTCACATACATCTGGTGGTGTGATGCATCTTTCCATTGGCAAGCAATCTCAGCTAGAGCATCCATGACAGATGGCCATCCAACTTCTGCTTAAAAACCTCCAAGGAAGGAGAGTCCACAGCCTCCCAAGGAAGACAACTCCACTGTCAAACAACTCCTACTGTCAGAAATTTCTTCCTGATGTTTAGTCAAACTCTTTCTTGTAACTTCAATCCATTGGTTTGAGTCCTACCCCCCAGAGCAGGAGAAAACAAGCTTGCTCCCTCTTCCATGTGACAGCCCTGGAGATATTTGAAGATGGCTATCATATCTCCTCTCAGTCGCCTCTTTTCCAGACTAAACGTACCCAGTTCCTTTAACCGTTCCTCATAAGGCTTGGTTTCCAGACCCTCTGTCATCTTGGTCACCCTCCTCTGCACACATTCCAGCTTGTCAACATGCATCTTAAATAGTGGCACCCAGAACTGGACATAGTATTCCAAGTGTGGTCTGACCAAGGCGGAATAGAGTGATAATATTACTTCCCTTGATCAGGACACTATATTTCTGTTGATGCAGCCTAATCCCGGATTCCAACCCTACTATCCAGTATAAAGATTTAATTCTCTTTCTGCTGGTAGTCGCACATTTAGTGATAGCCTATCACTGGAAATCCCGGGTGGAGCTATCTCTTGAGACATGGTTCAATAATATTTGGGATATAGCTAGTTCAGAATGACTGCTGGGCTTAGAAGAGTTGCAAATGGTGTTATAAAGGGAAATATCTTTGGTGAAACCTGGTCTCTCCTTTTTTTATTTGTAAAGGGAAAAGTAAGTAAAGCTCTTCCATCAGCCTCACAAACCTGTCTGTGGAGAACCTATATGGACTGCCAACATTTTAAGATCATGTAAAATTGACACCATAAACTTAATGCTATGTTCTTTTCTTTCCAGTGACTGTATTGTATAATAAATATATATATATATTTTAAAAAGAACTAAGTCCCTCTGAATTCAATGGGATTTTCTCTCTGGTATGTTCCTGATCATTCTCAAAGTTTCTGTTGTTGTTGTTGTTGTTGTTGTTTTCTTTTTCCCCCTGACAGGGACTCAAGAGCCAGTGTGGTGTATTGGTTAAGAGTGGTGGACTCGTAATCTGGTGAACTGGGTTCGATTCCCCGCTCCTCCACATGCAGCTGCTGGGTGACCTTGGGCTAGTCACACTTCTCTGAGGTCTCTCAGCCCCACTCATCTCACAGAGTGTTTGTTGTGGAGGAGGAAGGGAAAGGTTCAGGTAGTGATAAAGCAGGATATCAAATCCAAATCCAAACTCTCTTCAAGGCAGCTCACAGCTACAATTTTGAAGGTTGAAGGTGTTTCACATGATTCCTTCACTCACACATTTTTTCTTTTCAACAATCTTGCGAGGTAGATTTGGCAGAGAGGTTGTAATTGGCTCAAGGTGGCAGGTGTATATGACGCATATCTGGGTGGGAGATCAAACATGGGAGAAGCTTCCTGGTGTAGAATAGAACGTACCAATGTTCATCTGAGAAATGTTGGAGGGTATGCCATGGGGCTATATGGGTTTTTGGTCTGAGCTAGCAGGCCTTTTCTTACATTTGTGAAGAGAATGCTGGGGTTGGAGAACCATAATGATGTAAAAGAGGCCAGCTGGATGAGTTGTAGCTTAGTGTTACCTTGGGTAAACTATTTCTTCCAGGCTACTCGCTCCTGACGAGAGAGAGAGAGAGAGAGAGAGACTCTGTCATTAACTTGATGCTGCCTTGACAGCTAAGTTGTAAGTGATAAAGATCAAGTCAACAGAGCATCATTTTGTCCCTTGTCTCTTCTCTCTCTCTTTCACACATGCACACACACACACAAACACATCAAGACAAGCTGCTGATGCACCGATTTGGGGAAATTAACATTAATCATTTTACATTTTGGGCAGGACAGGTTTCTTTCCAGTATAATTAGAGTGCTCATTCCCTTAATCGGGGTTCTGATCTCTCAAAATTAGTTTGACAGAAACAAGCAAATTAAACAGCAGGTATGTCACCATGTTTAAGCTCCAGGGCACCCCCAAACACGTGGATTGTCTGGGTTTGATTTTGTTTTGCTGAGAGTGAGAAAAGGAAATGAATGAAGAGGCAAGATATTTTGTGTGTGGGCTTTGCCCCCCAGTAGATGTGCCCCCTCAAGATCTCCCACCCACACAATGCAAATTGGGTTTGTTTTATTTTATTTTATATTATTTATTTTTTAAAAAATGAGTCCCTTTTATGGATGGCACAGATCACAATCAAAGGGAAGCCTACCTAAATTACATTGCTGAAACAATAAGCAAAGCATACTCCGAAATTTGCACTTCTCTGAATTTTGCAGTTCTGTTGTAAAATTGTGTATATTGTATGTAAGTTCAGAGCAACGCTGATGAATTTTCCTGAAGGCGCTTTTTTAAATGATGATGATGATGTTAATTAATAAATACTACTACTACTACTACTACTAATAATAATAATAATAATTTCACAACTTTATATACAAATGTGGATAATGGAACTTAACACTGGATAAAGGAGAGACTGAAATAGATAGCTTCACTTATCCCTAGAACCAATGAAGACTTACCAAGGGTAGACCCAGTGAAATTGATTGATTACTTTGATGGCCCTGAGTACCTTGTCCACTTATGTCAGTATGTCTACTATGATTAAGACTTATTTGAATAAAAACCAATAATCTCCCTTCCATCATACATCTCTGTTGCTGCCACATAATACCCGTTCCACAGCTGTGAGGATTCTGGGATGTTGCCAAGAATCCTTTATTGTCCCCTATGCTCCATCAATGCTGATACATTGTCAAGATGGATGCTCTTTCTGACTTCCGTTATAGCTCACTGATCGAGTCCATGCTTTGCATGGAGAAGGTCCCAGGTTCAATCCTTAGAATGCCCAGGTAGGGCTGGGAATTGTCACCTGTCTGAAACCCTGGAGATGCCTGTCAATGTAATCAGCACTAAGCTATATGGACCTCAGTGTTCTGTCTTGGTAGAAAGCACCTTTCTACATTGGGAGCCAAGCTATGTTCCTCTGCATCTAGAAAATGCATTGTTGATCTCTTCAAAATGGTATCCACTGGGTATTATATCTGAATGAACTTCAGCAACGATATCAAGAGGTATCCATGTCTTTAATGGCACATGCCAAATACTCTAAGGCAAACATAAAGCATAGAGCTGGAGAGGAGCCAGACTATTTCAATGATTTCAATTATACTTTTGTATGTTTTATTTGCATGTGCGTCAATGGGTCTTTACTCTCCTCCTGCCACAAATACCAGTCTGGGTAGGCCAGCCAAGCAAGGGGCCCTTAGGCAGACTGTTCCCACAGTCTCAAAGTTTCAAAGAAAAATGTTTATAGAATAACAGCGGTACCTCAGGTTACATACGCTTCAGGTTACAGACTCCGCTAACCCAGAAATGGTGCTTCAGGTTAAGAACTTTGCTTCAGGATGAGAACAGAAATTGTGCTCCGGCAGCGCGGCGGCAGCAGGAGGCCCCATTTGCTAAAGTGGTGCTTCAGGTTAAAAACAGTTCCAGGTTAAGAACGGACCTCCGGAACGAATTAAGTACGTAACCAGAGGTACCACTGCCTTAGATCAAGTGCTCCCTTAGGTTCTAGTCAGGCCATTGGTTCTATCTCAGTATTGTCTATGCCGCTTGGCAGTGCTGCTTCAGGGTTCTGTATGGTGGTTTCTCTCAGCCCTACCTGGAAAAGGTTAGGGGTTGAATCTGAGAGCTTCTGCATTCAAAGGATGTACTTGGCATTGGTGCTGGAAGGTGGCACCAAATAGGGAGAGTTCTGAGAGCCAGATAGAGAGGTTGAGATGGCTACATTTGCCCCTGAGCCTGAGATTTCCCCACCCTTGGTCTACACTGACCGGAAGCAACTATCCAGGGTTTCAGCATGGACATTCCCATCCCTACCCGTAGATGCCAGGGATTGAACCTGGCAACCTTCTGAATGCAGAACAGGTGCTCTGCCACTAAACTATGACACCTGGAATGGTGGGACACCAATGTTGATTGATGAAGATACATAATCATTTCATAGCATTCCCCAGGAGGATCAGGTGATGGGGGGGGGGAGAAAAAAAAGTACCAGAAATGCCCACAAGCCATTCTGGAAGGGAAGAAAAAACACTGACAAGTTGTTAATTATTTCCCTTGCATGCTGTGAGTAATAGCATTAACGAGATCTCATGATGCATAAAAAGAAATTTGTTTGCCGCTGATTAAAGCCTCTGAGCGTCATGGGGCGTTTCCTAACTGGCACTGCTTCTGGAAAAATGGTATAAAAGCTCATGCCATCCCAGGTTCTCTCTACAGCTTCACCTGGCAAACCTTCTCATTCATCTCCAGCTCCTCCAAGAGACAGGTAAGTCATCCTTAAGGGAAGGGCTATAGCTCTGGGACAGAGCATCTGCTGTGCTGTCAGAAGGTTCCCAGATGAATGCCTGGCATCTCCAAGTAGGGATGGGAACGCCACCCTTTCTGAAACCTCAGTGAGGGCTATAGCTCAATGGTAGATCATCTGGAGCAGGGACATCATCTTAGGTTCCATTCCTACCCTAGACTATTGATGGGGATGTGCCAATGATATACTGAGGCCAGTTAATACAACTTAATGAAGCTTTTGCATAGCGTATAGCTCAATTCTTTGCCGTGTTTTCGCCACTATCCTCACTGAAACGCCTCAATAAATAGTCTGAACCTTGTATATGTTGCAAGCTTTAAGAAGAGCCTGTTGGATCAGGCCCATCTAGTTCAGCATCCTCCTGTTCTCACACAGGCCAATCAGATGCCTGTTGAAAGCCCATCCGTAAGACCCACATGCAATGGCACTCTCCCCTTCTGAAGTTTCCAGCAGCTGGTATTCAGAAGCATGCTGCTTGTAACTGGTGAGGCAGAGCATAACCATCATGGTATTGGTCGTTAGATCATCTAGCTCAGAACTCCCTGCATCAGTGTTTCAACCTTGAGTCCACAGGTGTTGCTGAACTAAAATTACGTCCCTGCCTCTTTTCCCGGTTCTTCAGATACGGCAGTCAATTTTTGATACGCCACTTCTCCCCTCACTCCATGGGAACAATTGTCAAGAATAAAATGTCCCTACTGGCCTCAAAAGACTGGCAACACCAGCTTCAGATCTAACCAGAGGGAAAATAAAGATGCTCAGTACATGTTCTGGTATATCCCTCTCTTGATATACTGTGCCACTGAGAATACATAGGGCTGTATTCCATGTTTCTCCATGTATTCCATGTTTTTCCATGTAGACCCATTTAATCAATGGACATGTCGACTCAGATTGGTAGTTGGATGCAACCCATAGTTTTCATTGCTGTTGTGAATTACAATGTTTTTTGGCTATAATATGTGCCTGCCTATGTCTTTCCAGACTCAACCATGGCTAACTGTGGACCTTCCTGCGCCGTCCCATCTTGTGCTTCCACCCCAGTCGTTGGTTTTGGATCAGCCGGCCTTGGCTGTGGTTTTGGCGGTGGCCTTGGCGGTGGATTGGGTGGTGGATTTGGCGGTGGATTTGGCTATGGTTCTGGCTATGGCTATGGCTCCGGTGCCCTGGTTGGATCCGGCGTCCCTTCTGCCAGTCTTGGTATTCTTTCTGGAGTCCAGCCTTCATGCGTCAACCAGATCCCACCAGCAGAGGTCGTCATCCAGCCACCTCCTATCGTCGTGACCCTCCCAGGACCCATCCTCTCTGCCAGTTGTGAGCCTGTGTCTGTCGGAGGCAACACCCCATGTGCTGCTGGAGGTTATGGATCCGGATTTGGCAGCGGATTTGGCGGCGGATATGGCAGAGGGCTCTATGGTGGTGCAGGTCTTCTGGGGTCTAGCTCTGGTGGTTTGGGGGGCCGTGGCCGTTATGGGTTTGTGGGGCGTAGAGGCAGCATCTGCTATACCCCCTGCTAAGCTCTCACGGTCTGTCAAGAAGGAGGAAAGAAAAAGAGATCTGTGGTGGACTATTTTGGTCTGATTTTAGATATGCTGAGCACCCAAACTCCCTAGGCAATCCCAATGGGAGCTGGGAGAGTCATCTAGAATCAGACCCATCTAGAACCTGTAGCTGTTTCCAGTTTAATTTTATCTCTTTCCCCTGCTAGTTACTATGATATTTATTTGCCTATGTCTCTTTGAAACACACCAATTCACATTGGGAAGAAAAGCACAAGATCCATTCACTATGTCTATGAAATTAGCATGCAAGTGTAAATATGTGTAATTGGGACTTAATGTAAGGAAGGTGGAAAGAATGCTCTATAAATGTAGAACCCTCTACTCTACCTCCAACCTGAAAAAAATAATTCTAAAGGAGAAGCTGTTCACTGGAATGTGTTCTTTTTGCTTTATTGTCTTCCAGTATGCTTAGTATTCACTTGAATACTTTTACTGTTTGAAATTCCCAATAAAACGTTTTCTGCATCATAGCACTGGCTTTCTGGTTTTCCCTTTATGTGGCAGCACAATCCTATATCCGTCTACCAAGAAATAAGTTCCTTTCAATACAGTTCAATGCAACTTACTCAAAAGCAAGTCGGTTCAAGGTCACAACCTTAAGAACATAACTCATATCCTCTTCAAACTTCAAATTTGGATTTGAGGAACATTTAATGAACATTCCATTCATTTTTTGGATTCTGTAGATCAAATTGATTTACTGATACCAAATAACTATAAAAATTGACCACTGTTTTTTAAGTCTCAAAGGATTTAACCAATTGTTCTAATACCTCTGTTGTCTTTGATGCTGGAAGTCTGCCAAAGGCCTGATAGACATAGCTGTCAACTTTTCCCTTTTCTTGCAAGGAATCCTATTCAGAAGAAGGGAATTTCTCTTTTAAAAAGGGAAACGTTGACAGCTGTGCTGAGAGAAGAGCAATAGAAGAGAAGATATGGCAGAGGGCTCATTTGTGGTGTAGATACTCTGTTTTTTGTGTGCGTTTTTTAAAAATACAATTTATTGATTTTATAATGACACAAAAAAGAAAGACACACACTACAAACATATCATAAATTTTAACTCAATTGACTTCCCTCCATTTCCCCTCTTGGTTCCATTGTTATATGCTTATTCATGCATGTCCGTTAAACTTTATACAGTGGTAATAATAATAATAATAATAATAATAATAATAATAATAATAATAATAATTTTTATTTATACCCCGCCCTCCCCAGCCAAGGCTGGGCTCAGGGCGGCTAACAAGCAATAATAAACAAGTTGAATGAATACAACTTAAAAACAAGATTAAAATACAACATTAAAATATAGAAACATTAAAATATTAATGTTTTATTAATGGTACCTTGGGTTACAAACGCTTCATGTTACAAACACTTTGAGTTACAAAGTCCACCACCCCAGAAGTAGTACCTCGGGTTGAGAACTTTGCTGATGGCGCAGCAGCAGCGGGAGGCGCCATTAGCTAAAGTGGTACCTCAGGTTAAGAACGGTTTCAGGTTAAGAATGGACCTCCAGAACGAATTAAGTTCGTAACCCAAGGTACCACTGTATTCTTAACAGTCCAATGTTAAAACCTTACTCATCTTAATACAAGTGATTTTTGTAAGTTTTACTAATGTGGAAGTCTATACACAACACTTGAAAAATATGCATTAAACATTTCTCTTTTTAAATATCATGGCTTCTGGTTTTTTTAACAAAAAATCATTTTCAACATTGTCTTCAAGTCTTTATATGTCATGTCCCAGGCCTTTTTGATAACTTTACACTATCACCACATAGAGTAGCCTTTCATACAATTTGCCCTCCCTTCCTGTTTCATCTTCATCACAGTCAAAGCCTCCCAAATTTATTCACACGGGATGCCAGTTTTATCTTGGACCACCCTTACTTATCCTTGCATTTTCCTCGAACCTCATTCCTCTACTATTCCCACCTTAGTGGTTTTTACATTCCCCTCTTTAAATTGTCCCACTGCCTCTGAAAGTAAATCGGGGTTTTTTTCAAATTTGAGAAACTGCATTATCAACATTTTCCTTCTTCTGCCATTTCTAATCTGGTATTGGGGGGGGGGGATTCTCTCCCTGTTTCCCAGCTTCCTCTACATGGTTAAATTTCAAAACAAAGAGTCCTTTCCACCAAGGAAAGTGTTATTTTTAACTTTATCAGTACTTGGTCAAAGTCATTTTGCTATACAGTGGTACCTTGGGTTACATACGCTTCAGGTTACATATGCTTCAGGTTACATATGCTTCAGGTTACAGACTCCGCTAACCCAGAAAGAGTGCTTCAGGTTAAGGACTTTGCTTCAGGATGAGAACAGAAATCGTGCTCCGGCGGCACGGCAGCAGCAGGAGGCCCCATTAGCTAAAGTGGTCTTCAGGTTAAGAAAAGTTTCAGGTTAAGAACGGACCTTCGGAACGAATTAAGTACTTAACCCGAGGTACCACTGTATTCAGTAGAGAAAACCAGTACAGTGGTACCTCAGGTTAAGAACTTAATTCATTCTGGAGGTCCATTCTTAACCTGAAACTGTTCTTAACCTGAGGTACCACTTTAGCTAATGGGGCCTCCTGCTGCCACCGCACAATTTCTGTTCTCATCCTGAAGCAAAGTTCTTAACCTGAGGTACTATTTCTGGGTTAGCGGAGTCTGTAACCTAAAGCGTCTGTAACCTGAAACGTCTGTAACCCGAGGTACCACTGTACTTCTAACCTCTTCCCTCCCCTCCTCCCACATTGCTCACAGATACAAAATTTAACAATTATATATTCAAATCTTAACATTCCTTCACACCAAAGTAATTTTTAGTATCCAATATAAATAAAACTGATTTTTATTTTAAATCCGATTTAGTCCAATATTAGCTATGGGTATTATAGTCCTCTTCTTTCAATCTTGATTTTTAACCAGCTGATGCCTTTTAATAAAATAAGTCCACAATTCTAACTCCATTAGGTTTGGTATCTTCAGTGACTCTGAAAAGCCCAGAAACTCTTTTCCAAAGGTAAAAAAAATTCAGAGAGTCAGTCCTGTCTTTCTTCCAGAGAAGAAAATTATAGTATTCTTCCATTAAATAACATTGTAATCCTTCTCAGGTTTAACCTCCATTTTCAGTCAAGTTCATTAGCGCCATAAGATAAGTTCAGATTCAAATTGAATTCAAGTCAAGTTTGCTTTTTTTAAAAAATGAGATTGATATAAACCAGCCTTTCTCAACCAGTGGGTCCCCAGACGTTGTTGAACTACAACTCCCATCACCCCTAGCTAGCAAGGCCAGAGCTCAGGGATGATGGGAGTTGTAGTCCAACAACATCTGGGGACCCACAGGTTGAAACGAAAGCTGTGTAAAACCTTTTAGTCCTTATTGTTCATTAGTTAACTTGTCTTCCAAAGTAAACTTCATCAGCACTTCACTTGTATGGATTCGTGCTCGAAGACCCCAAAAGGGAAGTAGATTTCCTTTTTCCCCTCCCGCTTTGCTGAATTAAATTAGTCAAATTAAACTAATCATCCTCCTCACCTTTCAATCAGCTCAATGTACTGAAAAGGTAACCGCTCGTGGCTGGATCAGAGGCTTTGCTCTATGGAGCTGCTTTGGTGCCTGGCTCGGCTCTCCCCCCCCCCCCAACGCACTTTTCAGTACAGTGGCAGGGACAGACTATGCCAATGTGCCATCAGTGAGCAGCAGGACCCTGAGACACCCCAATACTCCTCTTGGAGCTTTTTGGGGAGGTGCATCGCCCTTGCACTCTTCTACTCTTCTACACATTAAACAATAATTTAATATACAGTGGTACCTTGGTTTGCATACGTCTTGGTTTGCATACATTTTGGATTATTAACATTTCAAACCCAGAAGTGTGTGTCCCAGTTTGCAACCTTTTTTTGGATTACAGCCCATTTTTTTTGGATTACGAACAGATTTTTTTTGGAGGCCCCATTGGCGAAAGCGCGCCTTGGGTTACCACCTGTTTTGGTTTACAAATGGACCACCGGAATGGATTATGGTTGTAAACCAAGGTACCACTTTTTAGCTAGATTTACAGGTGTGCATAGCTCTAGCAAACTCTGTCCAAAGTAGTGAAATGCTACAGACTCGCATTGAGGTTCTATACGACTAAATAACATGTTTTCTGGAAAGGAGTTTAGGTGAGTGATGCTGTGGAAAAGAGTGCTGGGGAGGACTAGTACAATGTTATGCCAAAGCCACTTCCGACCTCGGGAGGCGGTGGTGTTGTGGGCTCACGCCTCCAACACGCACGCGGAGGCTGGCTTCCAGCCCCGCATGATCTGGGGAATCCTCTGCCTCATCATTGCCTGGCCAGCCAATTGGCTGGCTCAGGGGGTGTGGCTTGCCACATTTAAGGCAAGCGTGGCAGAGGATCTCCCTCTTTGGCTGCTCAGCTGGGGTGATTTCCCACCCTCCTGCCCTTCATGGTTTCTTCTTTGACCTTGCTATGGACTTCGGTTGGTCGCTGTTAAGGGGCCTGGTAGGAATTTTTCCACTTGGCAAACTGGCACCAGCCATTTGGTTTTTTTGCCTACCTCGTAGTAAATCGTCACAACTTCTTCGGTTTTGGCGGTTAGGCATTGGTAGGGGTATTGTTATGTAGATGTGTTGGGGGGGAGGAGTGCCATCACCTCCCCCAAATATTGAAGGGTAGTCAGGTAAAGGATTCCGGGGGGCGTGGCCTTGTCCGAAGCCTATGGAGGTGAGGGCCTAAGACCCCAGGGAAGCTCTTAGTTTATGTGCATCAGCAGGGCTCCCCCTGCTGGTGTTAACCCTTCCCAGTCTTCTAGCAATCAGGCTGAAGCCGGATAGTCGGATAGGACCAATGCCTAAGCCAATACCGCTCATCACCTGTAACCAATAAAGTTGTGGCCAATTTTTGCCCATTAACCTAATATAGTTGTGTCACGTGTCTTTATTCCTTCTGGTGGGAGGCGGGAACTCGCCACGCGATCTAGAAAGACAATACCAAGGCTCCAAAAAGACTCATATACGGCCCCATATATTGTTGCGTATATATTTACCATTGACTCTATTTGATATCTTATAGCTAATGTTGCTTTTTATGCTCCCGCTACCCCAGGCAGCAGCTGGTGGTTCTACAGCAGCAGTCCAGCTGACCATTCATGGGTCATACACAACTAATTTAAACTCAGAGTATACCCATTTAAAGTTCTGACCATAAAACTGCCATACGCCATCATTCTCATGGGCTTGAATAATATTGGAGTCTACTCTAGCGGAGGTGTTCATGTATCATGTGCTTCTGACCATTCTATCAGCAAAAACACTTCTACTTGCTACCTGGAATGATTCCACACTCTCCACCAACCTCCACATGGTATTATGGGGGTTCTCCTGACCCTCCAGAGAAGATATGAAGGACGTGCAGTTATGAGTGGGCACAGGAGAGGGAGAAAGGCCTGTTGCACTAGGGGGAGTCCCAGAGCTGATTTCTGCTGGAATGCTGGGTTGTTAGAATCCAGTCCTATGATCTTAGAAGAAAACCCAAAAACCAGTGCTATGATGCAGTGTAAATTTTATTAGGAATGTAGAAGACAGCATTTCAGTGAACAACAAGCAGGTTTGAACAGGGCAAAATGCAAAAAGCTCATGCGATTGAACAGCTTATTTGTTTCTGAGAGAGGTGATGTATTTAAATAATATTATTGCTCCTCTCCTTTACAGAAGGTCCTCAGTTACCTGGAAGTTCCGGTGCAACTGAGGTGCTAATTTCCTTGACAGAGAGAATAATTCCTGTGCTCTTTACTCTGCCATAGGAACATGTGCCTTGAAGAGCTCTAGGCAAATAAATAAACAAACATCGGAGAGGAATATAAATAGTGGGTGCAAGTTTAGATAGCAAAGAAATGCATGAAAGATCTAGCTGGGCCTGATTCCCAGGGGTGCTGAACCCCAGCTCCCATTGGGACTGACTGGGATTGGGGTGCTCATCATAGCTAAACTCAGGTGTAGCTATTCTGCTGTTTATCTGGGTCTGTCTTCTTCTCGCTAGCTGATAGTCCATGTGAACTTAGCAGGGGGTGTAACAGATGCTTCCTCTGTCTCCAACGAATCCATAGCGACTCCCAAGTCCAAAACGAGATCCTCTAAGACCACCAGCTCCAAGAGCACCGGCTCCAAGAGAACCAGCTCCGAGGAACCCACTGCCCAAACCACCAGGGGAGCATGGAGCATTTCCTCCTACGGCCACGGGCTCACAGCTAGCAGAGAGGATGGGTCCTGGGATGGTCACAACGGAGGCAGGTGGCTGGATCAAGACCTCTGCTGGTGGGATCTGGTTGATGCATGAAGGGGCGACACCAGAAAGAATACCAAGACTAGCAGAAGGGATGCCGGATCCCACCAGGGCACCGGAGCCATAGCCATAGGTGTCACCAAGGCCAAGGCCACCAAGGCCACCAAGGCCTCCAAGACCTGCTGATCCAAAACCGACGACTGGGGTGGAAGCGCAAGATGGGACAGCACAGGATGGTCCACAGTTTGCCATGGCTGAGTGTTGGAGGTGAGTCTACAAGGACACAGGAAGGAGCAGAAACAATACTATAGATAAGAAGTGCTACAATGCATTAAAGCCTTAGTTAGGTTACCCAATGGCCCATCTAGTCCAACATTCTCACTGTGGTCTTCCTGATGGGAGCCTTGTAAGTAGAACACAAGCAGAAGAGCACCCACCTCCCTCCGTTATTCTGAAGCATTACTGCTTTTGGCCATGGATGGCAAAGCAAAGGTGTCATGCCTAGTAGCCATTGAAGGTCTCATGGAAGCAATGTCCACAGTCATGGAAACAATGTCCATACAATCTGTGGGAACAATTTAAGATAATCTTTGCTGGATAAACCAAATTCCCATTTGGTGCAGTTTCTGGCTTTCATGTTGGCGAAACAGATGCCTGTCCCAACAGTGCAAGGAATGCAAGGATTGGAGGAGTGGCAGGGATGGATGCGGGGAGAGACAGCCTAACCATGAGCGTCTGCCTGTTTACTGTGTACCAGGGATAAGGAACTGCATCCATCTATTCTAGTTGTTCCTGGAGAACAGCTCCATCATCCGTGACCATCATGTCTGCTGAGTGGGGCTGACACGAGTTGCAGCCCAATAATATGTGGAGGGCCACAGCCTCAACCAAAGAGTAAGGCTGCATCTGACAAATATCTTCATGTCGGAATTCAACTTCCATTTTGCAAGAAACACCCATTCTGTGGATTGAACTAGCTCAAAGAATCACCATGCCATGCATATTTTTAAAAGCGAAACAGAGAGGAAGAGATGGATGGAGACAGATATATCTTAGAAAAGAGACAAATGGTATTCCAAAAACCCCTTCTGGAGTCATCCCTCTTACCTGCCTTTCCAAGCAATAGAAAGCTGAGAGATGTCGGAAGCTCTGGTGGAACTGATGGAAAAGCTCTCCAAGCCATGAGTTTATATACTCTCAGCCTCACTGGTCTGTGGTTTCAGGACACAGTGGTGGTTTTCTTTTTTTCTTCCCCTGTTGTCCTAATTAGCTGCCGGCAAATTGCCTCATCAGCATCACACACCAGATTACTTTAATAATAGCCGTGAAGAGTTGGAGCAATTTGTCTTTAATGAAGCTGTTGTTAGATTCTCACAGTAACTGCACTGCACATTCCAACATATTGATCTTCCTTCTCCCCTCACTGAGATAATGTTCCACCAGCTTCATTTCAGATCAAATAAAGCAGGGAAACTTTGCAAAGAGGCCATGTGGAGGCATCACTGAACACAAGCCACTCATCATCATAACCCAGGAAGAGCCTGGCTGGATTAGGCCATAAACCAAAGGCCCACCTAGCCCCACATCCAGCTCCATACTTGCCCCTCCGGAGAGGGGCTGCTTAAAATGGGGGCCGCTTTAGCACCCGTTGCTGCTGGCACCAACAAAGCCCAGCCCCCTTCCTCCTCTAGGCAGGGCGGGGAGAAGCCAGGAGGAGGGAAGGTGGAGCCGCCACCACTGCCGCCATGTGAGGGAGAGAGAAAGAATGTGCGTGCTGGTGATCCACATGGCGATTCCTGGGCCGTCCATGGCCCAGATCCAGAAGGCAATTGGGCCTGATCCAGCCCATGGACCTTAGTTTGCCTACCCATGGTGTAGACAATACTGTATAGACAATACAATAGTATGGTTTGATATAAGGCAGTTTCCAAGGCTCTGAGCTTTTGCTGAACCCTGCTTTCAAGCTAAACATTTGAGGCAGGTTCCTAGCCCACAGTTTTATTAATTCCCATATTTGTAACTGACAGAGACTGAAACTGAGAATGATTCAACCTGCCGCTGCATCTTGCATGGCTAAGCACCCCGTACCTTTCTTTGAGGTTTCCTAGAACAACAAATCAAACAAAAACAAACACAGGATATTTGCTTCCTCAGAAGCTTGGCATTTTTTCGGAGCCATTTTCCAAGATCAAAGTGCCCATCAAAGCAAACTTCTCTCATAGACTGTTCATGCCAAGAACTAAATGCCAGGCTGAGATTTAATAAGAACATGGCTGCAAGCCGAAGCTCCTGTTATGGAGTCCCGACACTCCACCATCTTTTCTAGTGACAGGTCGGATATTACATATTACACAATAAAGACCTAATCTCTCAGAAGTGTCCACGTAGCAAATTTGTGGAGTTTAATGAACACTTCAGCCCAGCTTCTCATAACAACATGGCCCATCTAGTCCAGCGGCCTGTTCTCACAGATGTCCCCTTTGAGATAAAAGTAAAGGTAAAGGGACCCCCTGACCATTAGGTCCAGTCGTGACCGGCTCTGGGGTTGCGGTGCTCATCTCACTTTATTGGCCGAGGGAGCCGGTGTACAGCTTCCAGGTCATGTGGCCAGCATGACTAAGCCCCTTCTGGCGAACCAGAGCAGCACATGGAAACGCCGTTTACCTTCCCGCCAGAGCGGTACGTATTTATCTACTTGCACTTTGACGTGCTTTCAAACCGCTAGGTTGGCAGGAGCAGGGACCGAGCAACGGGAGCTCACCCCATCACAGGGATTCGAACCACCGACCTTCTGATCGGCAAGTCCTAGGCTCTGTGGTTTAACCCACAGCGCCACCCGCTCTCTCGTAAAGGAAGAGATATATTCACAATTGTATTTGAATATCTCAAAAAGTATATTGTTGAGCTGTGGAAAAGGGGGCAAGCAAAATGATCAGGGGACTGGAACAATTTTCCATAGTTACATTGCTTGCCACTCTTTAGTTTAGAACAGGCATAGGCAAACTCGGCGCCCTCCAGATGTTTTGGGACTACAACTCCCACCATCCCTAGCTAACAGGACCAGTGGTCAGGGATGATGGGAGTTGTAGTCCCAAAACATCTGGAGGGCCGAGTCTGCCTAAGCCTGGTTTACAACAAGTAACTGAATGAAATAATTTTGTGGAGTGATGACAGAGTGGATAGAGAGGAGCTTTTCTTCGCAACCACACTCACAGCACTATGATACCACATAGTCATTGCTCCCCCCAAAGAATTCTGGGAGCTGTAGTTTCCCAGGGGTGCTGAGAGTTGCTAGGAGATCCCCTATTCCACTTCCAGAGCTCAAATGACCTATGTTCCATGAGGAGAGGAATTTTTAAAGAAAAATCAATTTTGTTAAACGTTTTCAGCTTATAATACAATAAAAACCAAACAAAGGTAATTTCTAAAGAGAGCAAAATAAGAAAAAGAAAAAGAGGGAGGAGGAGGAAAAAAAGAAACGCACCTACACAAACACAAAATTTTATATTTTATCAACCTTCTGTCTTAATCTTCAATTCACAGAGATCCATGTCTTCCCACTTGGGACAGCTCCCATCTTTCTCAGCCTCACACCCTGAGAAAAACCACCCCATTCTGTCTCTCCTACAGATCTGAAGAGGGATTGATTGTGAAACCACCCTGAAAGGTGTAGCTTTGAATTAAGTAAAGGATGATTGAAATAGGAATATAGGAAGCTGCATTGTGCTGAGTCAGACCGTTGGTCCATCCAGTTCAGTGTTGTTTACACTGACTGGCAGTGTCTCTCCAAGTCTTCAGACAGGAAACCTTTCCCAGCCCTACTTGGAGGTGCCAGGAATTGGGAACTCTTGAATGCAAGGCAGATACTCAACCACCCTTGAGACAGAGGGTGGTTGAGAGGGTGAGACTGAGACAATGTGCCTTAAGGGACCTACAGGGCTCCAGTCCCAGATTACCAAACAGATGGATATTGGTTGATGGACAGAGTTGCATGACATTCAACAAACTTGGGTCTGATCTGTCTAGTCTAAAAATGCCCTTAATCTCAAATTACAGTGCTAGCTTGAGGTCTCACACACTAGTACATTACAATTCTCCTGAAGAATTGATATAGCTCCTCCATTTTCAAGAACAGTGTATGAGCTATTCCTGGAAAAGACTTCATTGGGTTTTTTTACTGGGAATAGCTAGTACACTGCTCTTGAAAATGGAGGAGCTATATAGATTATTGCTTCTGTGCCCTACTCAGAAGATTCACAGAAGGATCTTGTTGTCCAAAACTAGTCAGACTTTGTGTTTGATCAATAGGGATCTTACTGTATTCTTATATGTGGTGCTACAGAAACAGCAGCCAGTAGGTTTATATTAGACCTGATCTATACAAAATGAGGCCCAAATGTGTGTGAGAGTGTGACCAGTGGCCCCGCAAATGTCACTGGATGCAGAGTGTGGGTGGGTTAACTGTAGATGTCTGTGGATGGTCGACTGTTGATGACTGTGGGTGCTTGAGTGAAGGTTGACTGTGAGTTGACTGTGGAAGTAGACTGTAGGTGGACACTGAATCTTTCGGAGGGATGAAGCCCAAGGTGAGAAATAAGAACACATAGGAACTGTTTCAGTTAATAATAAAATAATAAGAATATTTTTTTATTTACACCCCGCCCTTCCCGGTTCAGAAAACTGGGCTCAGGGCGGCTAACAACAAATTTAAAACACTTAATTGTAAAAGCAGCATAAAATACAGTATAAAAACACGAATAACAATAAAATTCAAAGTTCAGAAATCAATTTGGGGGAAATCCATCTAATAAGCATTAGATAGTCACCAGGGCTAGCTGGCTGAATTGGTCCTACTTGGGCCAGCGAGGAGGCCAGGGGAGAATTAGCTGTGGGGTCTCAGAGCGGGTGATCTTCATAAAAGGGGAGGGGGAGGGAAGAGAAGGGAAATAAAAGATCAGACTGAATTCAAATTAAAGGCCAGGCGAAATAGCTCTGTCTTACAGGCCCTGCGGAAGGAGGTTAAATCCTGCAGGGCCCTAGTCTCATGGGACAGAGCATTCCACCAGGTCGGAGCCATCACTGAAAAGGCCCTGGCCCTGGTGGAGGACCTCTAAACTATGATTATTCATGGACCTTAAGGTCCTCTGCAGGGTATACCAGGAGAGGCGGTCCCATAAATACGAGGGCCCTAAGCCACAAAGTTAAAACAGGGGCAAGGAATCTATGGGACTCACCTGATGTTGTTGCACTCTAACTCCTATCAGCCCTAGCCGGCACTACCAATTATTGGGAATGATGGGAGTTTTAGTTTCAGATCCTTTTTTTCTTTCATTTTATTCAGATTAGCTTGGTTTTTGTTGTATTATGTTGAAAAGTTTCAATAAAAATTCTTTAAAAAACAACACAAAATCAACAGCTCAAAATCCTATGCATGTTTTCTCACAAATAAGTCCCACTAAGACCAACAGTCGTCAGTGTGGGGCATCAAGTCACTAGGCATGATACTAAAATATTAATGAAAATTCCCAGAGAGAAGACAGAGAGAACTTGAAAAGACGATCTGAGTAATTTATTGTAATAAGCTGAGGACAGCAGAGTCCTTGGCCCTGACACCACTGGGATTATTAAAGTAATTATGCACATGATGAAACCAGCAGATTTTGAGGGCGGATCTTGAGAGCAAAGAGATGTCATTGAGCAGGGATGCCACAGACACAGTATAAAAGGCCCTCACCTGCCCAGAGTCCTCCAACAGCTTCACTGATCAGCTTCTCTTGCCTTTTCATTTCTCAAAGGAACAGGTAAGCTTCACTTGTCCAGGTCATCTTGGTAGCTTTGACCACTTCGAATTACAGGAGCTAAGATTTGGGTAGAATGTAAAGCAGCTCAGCAATGCAACCAATGAGCCAGCTCATGTTGGCTATGTTCTTTGGTTATGTTCCATGTGCCAAAGGCAGTGGTGCTTCTGAATAACACTGGAGTGGCAAGAAACTTCAGGAAGAGAGTTTGCTGTTGCATTCAGGTCCTGCTTGAGAGTTTCTCAAAGTCATCTGGCTGGCCACCGTGATGACAGGATGAAGGACTAGATGGGCCAGCAATATCTGAAGGACCACATCTTCTCCATACATTACTTATAGGAACTCTCACCTCTCTACATCGAAGGGTTGTCATCTCTGCTTTTAATAAAGTACTGATGTGTTTCTTCTTTTAGGATTATAAATGCACATTTTGATGACATTTAAACATATTTTCTGTATTGTGATGGTGGTGGGGCTACATATCTCCCCAAACTCCTGAACATTGCAGCACTTCTTGTCTACAATTTTGCTTCTGCTTCCTCTTATGCCCTTGCAGACTCATCCCCATCACTCAGCCATGGCAAACTGTGGACCATCCTGTGCTGTCCCATCCTGCGCTTCCACCCCAGTCGTCGGTTTTGGATCAGCAGGTCTTGGTGGCCTTGGTGGCCTTGGCCTTGGCAACACCTACGGCTATGGCTCTGGTGCCCTGGTTGGATCTGGCATCCCTTCTGCTAGTCTTGGTATTCTTTCTGGTGTCGCCCCTTCATGCATCAACCAGATCCCACCAGCAGAGGTCGTGATCCAGCCACCCGCCTCTGTCGTGACCATCCCAGGACCCATCCTCTCTGCTAGCTGTGAGCCCGTGGCCGTGGGAGGATACGCTCCATGCTCCCCTGGTGGTTTGGGCAGTGGGTTCCTCGGAGCTGGTTCTCTTGGAGCCGGTGCTCTTGGAGCTGGTGGTCTTAGAGGATCTCGTTTTGGACTTGGGAGTCGCTATGGATTCGTTGGAGACAGAGGAAGCATCTGTTACACCCCCTGCTAAGTTCACATGGACTATCAACTAGCGAGAAGAAGACAGACCCAGATAAACAGCAGAATAGCTACACCTGAGTTTAGCTATGATGAGCACCCTAATCCTAGTCAGTCCCAATAGGAGCTGTGGGAATGTTCAGCATCCCTGGGAATCAGGCCCAGCTAAATCTTTCATGCATCTCTTTCTAAACTTGCTCCACTGTGTCCCACTATTTATGCTCCTCTCTGATGTTTATTTATTTATTTGCCTATGGCTCTTCAAGGCATATGTTCCTATAGCAGAGTAAAGAGCACAGGAATTATTCTCTCTGTTGATGAAATTAACACACTCATTTGCACCGGATCTTCTGGGTAACTGGGGACCTCCTGTAAAGGAGCGGAGCAATTATGTTCTTTAAATACATCGCCTCTCTCAGAAACAAATACGTTGTTCAATCACATGAGCTTTTTGCATTTTGCCCTGTTCAAACCTGCTTGTTGTTCACTGAAATGCTGTCTTCTACATTCCTAATAAAATTTACACTGCATCATAGCACTGGTTTTTGGGTTTTCTTCTAAGATCATAGGACTGGATTCAAACAACCCAGCATTCCAGCAGAAATCAGCACTGGGACTCCCACTAGTGCAACAGGCCTTTCTCCCTCTCCTGTGCCCACTCATAACTGCACATCCTTCATATCTTCTCTGGAGGGTCAGGAGAACCCCCATAGTACCATGTGGAGGTTGGTGGAGAGTGTGGAATCATTCCAGGTAGCAAGTAGAAGTGTTTTTGCTGATAGAATGGTCAGAAGCACATGATACATGAACACCTCCGCTAGAGTAGACTCCAATATTATTCAAGCCCATGAGAATGATGGCGTATGGCAGTTTTATGGTCAGAACTTTAAATGGGTATACTCTGAGTTTAAATTAGTTGTGTATGACCCACGAATGGTCAGCTGGACTGCTGCTGTAGAACCACCAGCTGCTGCCTGGAGTAGCTTGGGAGCATAAAAAGCAACATTAGGTATAAGAAATCAAATAGAGTCAATGGTAAATATATACACAACAATATATGGTCCCATGAGTCTTTTTGGAGCCTAGGTATTGTCTTTCTAGATTAGCATAACATTGTACTAGTCCCCCCTCCCCAGCGCTCTTTTCCACAGCATCACTCACCTAAACTCCTATTATACCTTTCCAGAAAACATATGTTATTTAGTCGTATAGAACCTCAGTGTGAGTCTGTAGCATTTCACTACTTTGGACATATTTTGCTAGAGCTATGCACACCTGTAAACCTATCTAATATATTAAATTATTGCTTAATGTGAGAAGAACCCCATTCTGGCTAATGGCTCATCTAGGCTGTCTTACAGATATTTGTTCTTATTTAGTCATTTAGTCGCGTCCGACTCTTAGTGACCCCATGGACCAGAGCACTCCAAGCACTCCTGTCTTCCACTGCCTCCTGCAATTTGGTCAAACTCATGCTGGTAGCTTCCAGAACACTGTCCAACCATCTCGTCCTCTGTCGTCCCCTTCTCCTTGTGCCCTCCATCTTTCCCAACATTCTATGAAGACTTGCAACACCTTCTAGAAATGACACCAAATAAGGATGTTCTTCTCATTATAGGGGATTGGAATGCTAAAGTAGGGAGTCAAGAGATAAATGGAACAACTGGCAAGTTTGGCCTTGGAGTTCAAAACGAGGCAGGGCAAAGGCTTACAGATATAACAGTGTCCTATTAGATATTGCCCCAGAGGTCCACTGTTGAGGAATGAACTCAGTTCAATGGTTGCTTTTGCTCCTAAGGTCTTTACATTTGTAGAGACTTTAACAAAGAGCCTTATGATGGTGGGTGGAATACTCTGCATTTTTAGCACCTTCTCTTAAAAATTATGTTTGAGAACATAATACTGGCGTGAAATTGTAAAACCAATCACGTTAGTTAAAAATTACTGTGTTTTGAATCTTGCCAAGTGTTTAAAAAACATAAACAGCAGATGGTAAAAAGTACACAAGACTGTGGTCTTATATGATTTTCATTTAACTGCTTCCAAACGTTTCCATGCTCGTAAGCAATTTCAAACTGTGATAATCTCAAGTCAGTCTTTAAAGTAATTCATGTATGACTACAGGGTAACAATGAAGGGGACTGGGTAGGAATGGCAGAAAACAGCATGCAAGTTTGTTTCAGACATATTGCAGAATTTACCGTGATTTTGACCTGGACAATAGTCCTTTTCTTCTTAATTTCAGTGTTCAGATAGGCAATGCACATTAGGCGAAGGATCTGAGCATCTTCTTCCAAGTGACGTCAGCATGCCACAGGGCATACCAACGTCATGTATGCATGCCAGGGTGATGTTGGCATGCCCGGCCACCCAATGTTGCGGGGGCAAGGCAGTGCACCTGCCCGCCATCATTTTCCCTAGGAAAAGAGCTCTACTTATATGACTCCACAAACCAGAGCTCTTAGAACCATCACTGTCAACTGTTGTGTGTGAAACATTCATACAGCCAGAAGACTTGGTTTTAATTGGTGACAGCTTTGCTAGGGCTCTGCCACCTGGGCACTTGTCATAGCCAGCAGCTGCAACAGCAAATATAGAGTTTCCATTTCTGCATGGGAGAGAGGCTGTCTTTGCCACCTTATGTTTGGCTCTCGTGTTTCGCTTCATTGAAATTGTTCACAATACTGCTGTAAGTGCTTTGGGTCACAAAGGCCAATGATGCAGGGAGGAGAGATGGAGAGACAGCAGAAGTTGGTGGTGTCTGTTGTTGTCTCAGGAAAACATCTGCACTGAGGGGTTGCAGGGACAGTTTATAAAGGTTGTCAGTAGAGCCGACTGCTTTGTGAATTGACACCAAGTCCCCCATAGTGTTGCTGGTGAATCGTTCTCTGTGGAGTATGGTGGTTATAGGGTTAACCTCCAGTGATGTCCTAGATCTGGGGGGAGGAGCTTTTACATGAAGCTGTGCAGTCACAGGTCTTTGTCTGTGTGTTACTTTCAGTTTAGGCTGAAATGCTGAGAGACACAGAGCTTGCTTTTGTGCTCTGGCACTGAGAGAATGTCTCCAAGCTCTGACGGTTTTTGTGAACTGATTTATGGTTGTAAATAAACGCTTCAGGAGATAGAAGAAACAGTCTCTGGACTTTTTTACTCCTCCTTCTCACATGGAAGGCAACCGCTGCAACTCTGCATCTGCCTAGGTCGTTTTCCACAGAGTTTGGCTCAGGGGAAACGTGCTGGACGGCAGTTTTTCGCAAGATTCTCTCCTTCTGAGCTGCTGGTATTGCACATCTTCTGACCAGAACCACTGGAGAAAAACTTTGCTAGTGTAGATGGCCTGTAATCCATCAGCTTCATATGAATACCTTTTATTTTCAGGAGGTTTCATGGTTTGAATCCATTTGGGAACATATGCTGAGAAGACAGCTGGGACGAAAGGACATGCAGAGAAGGCCCCGTTCTCATGTTGCCACACTCCGGACCTCTCAAGGAGGAGGCACACAAAGGAGGGTCTCAGAAGATGATCTCAGGGTCCACGTAGGTTCATATAGAAAGAGGTGGTCCTTGGGATATTGTGATCCTGAGCCATTTAAGGCTTTATAGGTCAAAACCAGCATTTTGAATTGGACCCGGAAATTAACTGGTAGCCAGTGCAGGATCAGTGCAATATGCTCAAACCATCTTGCTCCGGTGAGCAACCTGGCCACTGAATTCTGCACCAGCTGAAGTTTCCAAACCATCTTCAGAGGCAGCCCTACGTATAACGCATTGCAGTAATCTAACCTTGAGGTTACTAGAGCATAGACAACAGTAGTTAGGCTACTGTTAGTGGTGTAGCTGGACCACCAACCAAAGCTGATGGAAGGCACTCTGGGCCACTGAGGCCACCTGAGCCTTGAGCGACAGCAAAGGATCTAGGTGTACCCCCCAAGCAATGAACCTGCTCCTTCAGAGGAACTAGAACTCCATCAAGAGCAGGCGATCTCCCACCCATCTATTCTAGGGAACCACCCACCAACAGTGGCTCAGTCTTATCTGGATTGAGCTTCAGTTTGCTGGGTCTCATTCAGTCTATTACTGAAGGAAGACACTGCTCCAGCACTTCCACTGCCTCCCCTGCAGATGTAAAGGAGAAGTAGAGCTGAGTGTCATCAGCAAACTGCTGACAACGTACTCCAAACCTCCGGATATCCCCACCCAGCAGTTTCATGTAGATGCTAAACAACGTGGGGGAAAGGATTGAGCCCTGTGGAACCCCACATTGAAGGTTCCATGAGGCTGAAAAACATTCCCCAAGTAACACCCTCTGGGAATGACCATCCAAGTAGGCCTGGAACCAGCACAAAGCGGTGTCACCAACCCCTAGTTCAGAGAGTTGCTCCAGAAGATTACCATGGTCAATGGTATCGAAAGCTGCTGAGAGGTCGAGAAGTACTAACAGGGACATGTTTCCTTTCTCTCGCTCTCTTTTATCTTCCTGCCCAGTTGAGAAAACAGGGTCCAGATGCATTGGCCAGTGACATGTTGGGGCAAAACCATGGTTGTCATGGCAGCCATGAAGTCCTGAGCCATGCCAACCTGGGCATGGTTGTTGAAGTGCCCCAGAACCAGCAGTCTAGGCCTCCTCAACACTGCCTCCAAAACCAGCTCCATCAGCTCAGGCAGGGAGACTGCTAGTCGGTGAGGTGGGCAGTAAATCAGCAGAATCCATAATCTGTCTTGATTGCCCAATGCTAAGGACACATGCTCTGGATCTTACCCAAATTGAACAGAGAGCTGGGAGCGAGAGAGGAAGGGAAGAAGAGAATCTCTATAGACCACAGCAGCAACTCCCCCTCCTTGAGTGCCAAGTCTCCCATGATGCTATGCCAAATACCCACGTGGGCACAACAGGGTGAGACCAGATGCACCCAGTTCACCCAGGTCTTAGTGAAACACCCCAGATTGGCTTTCTCATCCGCAATCCAGCCATAGATAAGGGTGGTCTTACCGTGAGCTGACCTAGTACATAGCAGCAGCAGTTGCAGACCCGAGGACTGGCTGATAGGACCACCACAGTTCCCCAGGTTGGAGGAAGGGCTGGCACATGGCACAGGCAGTAACTTACACAGCCTGTGGCTTCTCCCACACCATACTTCCCCCTACACTGAGCCACTGTAAATCACTTTTGCTTTCTTTATCAATGGAATCTCTATGTGTGTGTTTTTATATTCTTTTTATTTAATTTTTTTATAAGATATTTATTAAGATTTTCAATGTTTTACAAAACATACAAAAGAGAAGAAAAAAAACCAAGAAAAAATACAAAGTAAAAATATTTAAAAACAGTTCTTTCCTTCCATTACTTGACCTTCATTTGCTTATTTCCAGGACCTCCTCACACCTTCCTTCCGAATATGGATAGATTAACAAAAAGACAAGATGGGAAAGAAGGTAAACTACCACGATCTTTCTTCGACATGGTAAATAATTTGGGATTGACGGATGTCTGGAGGTTTAAAAACCCTACTGCAAAACAATTCACTTTTTTTTCAAATCCGAATCAGAGCTGGGGGAGGATAGACAGTATTTGGGTCTCGAGGGAATTGGTACAGAACTTAATTAAGTCTGAAATTTGGCCCCGAACTTTATCTGATCATAGTGCGGTTTCCATGGAGTTAAAAGGTAGAGAGGTTAAAACAGCCAGATGGAGAATGAATGAATATTTATTTAATGATCAAAGGATAGTAAATAAGGCTATAGAAACAATTGAAGAATACTTTAGGTGGAATTTAAATGGAGAAACTTCCATAGAGACGGTGTGGGACGCAGGAAAAGCGGTCATGAGGGGTTTTTTGATTCAGAAAAATACCCAATTAAGAAAAGAAAAAGAAAAAAAGAAAGAGCAGATTTTAACACAGATTATGGAAAATGAAAGAAAATTAACTGTTAACCCTAGTGAAGAAAGTTTAAAACAGAACTTAAAAATACTACAAGCTAAATTTGCTACAATAATTAACCAAGAGATAGAGTGGAAAATTAAGAGGATGAATCAAAAGAACTTTGAGTCCGCAAATAAGATAGGGAAATATCTAGCGTGGCAGTTGAGAGAAAGGAAGAAGTTGAGTACGATCAGTAAAATAAAAGAAGGAGATATGATTATGGAAGAACCAAAAGAAATAAAAAGAATATTCCAAAGATATTATAAGGATTTGTACAAAAGAGGAGAGGAAACAGAACAAGAAATAGATCAATTTCTGCAAAAACACCATCTGGAACAAATTGTAGAAGATGAAAGAGCAGCACTAGAGGAGAAAATAACACAGGAAGAGATAAAAAAGGCTATTAAAAAGATGAAAGCTGAGAAGGCGCCGGGACCGGACGGCCTTCCGGCCAAATATTATAAAATATTAATTAACCAAATATCACCAGTGCTGGGAGAGGTTATGAACAATATATTGAGAGAAGGAAAGATACCTAATACCTGGAAGGAAGCCTATGTTACATTGATTCCTAAAAAAGAGGTGGACACTATGGAAGTAAAGAACTATAGGCCAATCTCATTATTAAATAATGATTATAAGCTATTTGCAGACATAATGGCGGAAAGATTAAAGAAGGTCTTGATTAATAAAATTCATGGTGATCAAACAGGATTTCTCCCAGGGAGACAATTACGGGATAATGTAAGGAATTTGATTGACATTATTGAATACCTGGACATGAAAATAGACAGAAAAGCCGCACTGGTTTTCATAGACGCCGAAAAGGCATTTGACAATGTTTCCTGGAACTTCCTAAAGAAGGTTTTGGAAAGGATGGGAATTGGCGAAAAATTTAGAAGAGGCATAGAAGCAATATACAAAGAACAGAAAGCAAAGCTGGTGATAAATAATAATACAACAGAATATTTTAACATTTATAAAGGGACCAGACAAGGTTGCCCCCTGTCCCCCTTATTATTTATTGTAATTTTGGAAGTACTTAATAAGAGACTGAGGGAAGCAACAGAAGTGAAAGGAATTAGAGTAGGAAAGAAGGAATTCAAAATTAAAGCCTTTGCCGACGATATTGTTCTGACTTTGGAAGATCCACAAGATAGTGTAAAAGAAGCATTACAAAAAATTGAGGAATTTGGAGAGGTGGCAGGTTTTAAGGTAAACAAGAATAAAACTAAAATGCTGGTTAAAAATCTAACTAAGGAAGAAACGAAAGATCTAGAACAAAAAGTGGAAATCATGGTGGTGAAAAAAGTGAAATATTTGGGAGTGTGGATCACGGCAAAAAACATAAACCTATATAAAGATAATTACGAAGTTACATGGAAAAAAATAAAGAAAGATCTGGAAATATGGGGGAGGATGAAATTTTCCTTTTTAGGGAAGATAGCAGTGGTTAAAATGAACGTTTTGCCGAGGATGTTGTTTTTATTTCAAACTCTTCCAGTTATTAAAGGTTTAAAACAATGTAAAGAATGGCAGAGAACCCTGATGAAATTCATCTGGCAGGGGAAAAGACCAAGGATTAAACTGAAAATACTAACTGATAAAAAGGAAAGAGGAGGTTTTGCTCTCCCAGATCTGAGCCTATATTATGAAGCAGCGTGCCTACTTTGGCTAAAAGATTGGATAAAATTGGAGAACAGAGACCTACTAGATTTAGAAGGTTTCAATAATCGGTATGGGTGGCACGCATATCTCTGGTACGAGAAGGTGAAAGTCCATAGGGCTTTCTTAAACCATATTTTCAGGGGACCAATATATCAGGTCTGGGAAAGAAATAAGAACCTTCTCGAAAGAAAAACACCATGGTGGATTTCACCAGTAGAGGTCTTAACAATAAAAAAAAACAACATGGAAGGGAAGACAGCCACCTACGAAGATTTGGTAAGAAAATCAGAACAAGGGCTTAAACTTAAACCGTATGAGGAAATAAAGGATCAATTCACCGGTTGGCTACAATATCATCAGGTGAATGATATGTTAAAACAAGATAAAAGAAAAATGGGCTTTGAGGACAAGAAATCAAAATTCAATATAGAAATAATAGAAGGCAAAAACAAAACATTGTCTAAATTATACGACATATTACTGGAATGGCATACAAAAGACGAGGAAGTCAAAGAGGCAATGATTAAATGGGCAATTGACTTCGGTTATAACATCGAGTTTGAAAAGTGGTTGAAATTGTGGAATAGAGATATTAAATTTACGGCCTGTACGAGTTTGAGAGAAAATGTTTGGAAAATGCTCTATAGATGGTATCTTACGCCGGCAAAATTGGCTAAAATCTATAGATCAGAAAATAAGACATGCTGGAAATGTGGTGAAGTGGAGGGAGACCTCTACCATATGTGGTGGCAATGCAACAAGGTGAAGGTTTTTTGGGAAGCAATTTATAATGAACTTAAAAAAGTTTTTAAATATACTTTTCCCAAGAGACCTGAGGCCTTTTTGCTGGGAATAATGGGTAAGGAAATAAAAAATGAAGATAAAAAAATATTTCTCTATGCCACCACAGCCGCAAGAATTATGCTGGCACAAAACTGGAAAATAGAAACTATTCCTAACATAAGTGACTGGCAGGTCAAAATGATCAACTATGCCGAGCTAGATAGATTAACAGGCAGAATACGAGACCAAGACGACCAGAAATTTCAAAAAAATTGGAGTAAATTTTGGAATTATATTGGAACGGATATATAGGAGGAACTGGCGGTATTAGAAAAACTTTATCAGCTAATAACTATAAACTTTAATAAACTAATTACGCAATCCGAGATTTATTTGATACTTACCAAAAGGGTGAAGGGAAGTCAAAGGCTAAGGAGAGCCTAATGGTTATATTATTATTTTTTGTATGATTGTATGTTTCCTTTTTGTAGAGTATGAAAATAGGATGAATAATTTATGTTAAAATGTTTATTTTTGTATTTGTTAGTTCTTTTTTCTTTTTCTTTTTTTTTGTACAAATTCTGAATAAAAATGTACTTGCCAACACCTTCCTTTTTTGTAATTCCAGTTCAGTTATTTTGTTCAGCAAATCCCTCCCCTCTTTTAGTATCCTAATCATTAGTCATAAAAATATTATAATTTTAGATTTTTACATATTACATAATAAACCCTTTTTTCTTTTTCCCTTGTAACCTTTCAGCTAAAGACCACTTAGTTTCTATCCAACATCATTCTAACATTCATTAATTTTACAATATTTCTGTAGATAATCTTTAAACTTTTTCCAATCTTCCTCCATCGACTCTTCTCCCTGGTCTCAGATTCTGCCAGTCATTTCCGCCAATTCCATATAGTCCATCACCTTCATCTGCCATTCTTCCAAGCTGGGTAGGTCTTGTGTCTTCCAATACTTTGCAATGAGAAGTTTTTATATTCTTTTTAAGCGATGCTTGTGAAGTGTGATTGAGACTGAACAGGTAGTGGAAGGGACTGTGTCAATCCAACTTCCCATGATTAAGTCTACTCTGAACCAAAGATCAACCAACTTTATTGATTAAATTCCAAAGGAAAGAGTGTGTCAAGTCTTCCAACTCCCTCCTCAAGCACTGGGCACTTTTCTGGGAAGCAAATAGAACAGCCCTGACCATCTAGGAAGCAGTGAATGGGACCCTTAGAAGCTACATTGAAGCCAGGAAAGTCCTTGAGGGTGCCATTGCTCTGAGAAATGTTGGAGACCCCCTCTGTAATGTACCCCACCTACGCCGTGTCATGTAAGGATTCTAGAAACTCCCTGAAAATGTGCCCCAATCCTGCAAAGAATGCTCCAGAGATGGAAGGCCTTGATTGGAATCCAATCATCAGATGATTCTCTTCACAGTAAAGGTAAAGGTACCCCTGCCCGTACAGGCCAGTCTTGACAGACTCTGGGGTTGCGTGCTCATCTCGCTCTAGAGGCCGGGAGCCAGCGCTGTCCGCAGACACTTCCGGGTCACGTGGCCAGCGTGACGAAGCTGCTCCGGCGAACCGGCACCAGAGCAGCACACAGAAATGCCGTTTACCTTCCCGCTATAAAGCGGTACCTATTTATCTACTTGCACTTAAGGGTGTTTTCGAACTGCTAGGTGGGCAGGAGCTGGGACCGAACAACAGGAGCTCACCCCGTCGCAGGGATTTGAACCGCCGACCATGCGATCGGCAAGTCGTAGGAGCTGAGGTTTTACCCACAGTGCCACCCGCGTCCCTCTCTTCACAGTAATCCATCTTTAAGGAAGAAAAGAGTCTAAATGCTAAAATAGAACAGGAGACCAGAGCTATGATGCAGGGTAAGTTTTATTAGGAATCCAGGGGTGGGGGAGAGATACATAATTGAACAAATTCTCAAGAAGTTGGTTATTTTTTGAAAAGGACAAATCTGAAGAAATATACATAAATTGTCTGTATTGCAAATCTTGTCCCAGAATGAGATAAATTCTATTTGTGGGATTTATAAAACTTTTCCCACCTCTGCCATTTTCACAGATGTACCAAACTGACTGGGCATTAATTCCAGGGGACAAGTCCATAGTTGTTGTTTTTTTGCTCTTTAGTCTGCTGGAGGACTGCAGAAGAGCTGTACAGATAATAAATAAAAGCCAGGGGAGGGGAAAGCACATAAACAGTGGGATAGAGGGGGATTATGTTAAGATGAGAAATGGATGCATGAAAGATAGTTGTGGGTCTGATTTTCAGGCTTGCTGGGTGCCCCCATTGCCCAGTGGCTTCATCAGTAATTGAGGATGCTCAGCATATCTTAAACCCAGGCTTGAACGTTTTGCAGTCGATATTCTTTCCCCTAATAAACCTTCCATGTTAACTTAGCAGGGGTTGTAACAGATGCTTCCTCTGTCTCCAACGAATCCATAGCGACTCCCAAGTCCAAAACGAGATCCTCTAAGACCACCAGCTCCAAGAGCACCGGCTCCAAGAGAACCGGCTCCGAGGAACCCACTGCCCAAACCACCAGGGGAGCATGGAGCGTATCCTCCCACGGCCACGGGCTCACAGCTAGCAGAGAGGATGGGTCCTGGGATGGTCAAGATGCAGGCTGGTGGCTGGATCACGACCTCTGATGGTGGGATCTGGTTGATGCATGAAGGGGCGACACCAGAAAGAATACCAAGACTAGCGGAAGGGATGCCGGATCCCACCAGGGCACCGGAGCCATAGCCATAGGAGTCACCAAGGCCAAGGCCACCAAGGCCACCAAGGCCTCCAAGACCTGCTGATCCAAAACCAACGACTGGGGTGGAAGCGCAAGATGGGACAGCACAGGATGGTCCACAGTTTGCCATGGCTGAGTGATGGAGATGAGTCTGAAAGGACACAGGAGGGAGTAGAAAGATAGACAAGTGTTTTAGTGTTCTGGGGCCAATGGGAGATATTTAGCCTCACCTTTACAATGCAAGAAATCTGTTTAAATTTTATCACAATGTGTATTCATAATACTAAAAGAAGATTTACATTTTATTGTGCCTTAAAGCATATCTGGGATGCGGGTGGCGCTGTGGTCCAGACCACTGAGCCTAGGGTATGCCGATCGGAAGGTCGGCGGTTCAAATCCCCGCGATGGGGTGAGCTCCTGTTGCTCGGTCCCTGCTCCTGCCCACCAAGCAGTTCGAAAGCATGTCAAAGTGCAAGTAGATAAATAGGTACCGCTCAGGCAGGAAGGTAAACAGTGTTTCCGTGCGCTGCTCTGGTTCGCCAGAAGCAGCTTATTCAGGCTGGCCACATGACCTGGAAGCTGTACCCCGGCTCCCTCGGCCAGTAAAGCGAGATGAGCACCGCAACCCCAGAGTCGTCCGTGACTGGACCTAACGGTCGGGGGTCCCTTTACTTTTAAAGCAGGGATGGGGACCATCCTATGTACAAATATCCAAGTACCTCTAATTCAGGTTTGGAGATCCTGCAGTCCTCCAGATGTTGTGAACCACTCCTCCCCATCTTCCCTAATCACTGTTCCTACCAGAATAGTGCTGGTATGACTGGTGAGACTTGGAGGCTGATGGGTATCTGGTGTCAGGCAGATGCCAGCAACTCCCACAGCCAGTTGCCCAGGAAGGTTCAAAGACAAGGAATGTTTCTTACCATCCGCTTTTTATTCAGTATTCACAGAGAGTCTTTGGAACCCAGCCTCTTGGATAATGGTGATTTCCCGAGTGAATCTCCACCCTCTCTCCTGTCTCTTTTGCTTCCTCATTCTTTACTTCTACATCTGCTGCCTTGTGCCCTCTGCCTTTGAGCTCTTTGCTTTCTTACTTTCAAGGCTCGCCGCGTTCAAGAAGGGGGGTGGTCTGGGATGCTTTCTAAATACATGGTGTCCACCAGCTGTCACACACCCCACCAGGTGCTTCCTCTTCCTCCTCCCCCCATTATTTCCCAGCTTTTCCTCTCATCTGCCTCTGAGCTGTGACCTCCCTCAAACCCCTGTCTGAACTGTCTTCCTCTTCTCTGGAAGGGTTAGGCTGGGGAGGCGGTCTCCACCATTCCTCCTCTCCCCAGTCCCTGACATCTAGAGAGTCACAGGTTTTGTGTCCCTAGTTGCAGTGCTATGGTGCAGAGCAGGCAATCCCCACAGCTTGCAGAAGAACAAGAAGCCCTGCTGGATGAGACTAAAGGCCCATTTCATCCAGTATCTTTTTTGCATGGTGGCAGACACATATCCCTGGAGTCCAAGGAAAGCCAGACTGGACAACTGGCAGTGATGGATGTGTAGAGAAAGAGCCTGATCAGGAGCGTCAGCCTGGTGACATTATACCAGGGATGGGGAAGTTGCGGTCGTTCAGAAATTCCTAGACTACAGCTCCCTTCAGCCCTTATCCTCAGCCCTGCTTGCTGGGGCTGATGGGAATTTCAGTCCAACAACATTTGGGTGGCCATTGTGTCCCCATCTTCAGCTCATCCAAGCATCCAGCCAACAGCTAATAAACCTCTTAATGTTTAGATTCGCCTTCCCTTTTGTGAGGGATGCACATTCTGTACTTGAACCGGCTCTAAGATTCACCATATTATCCATATTTTAAAGGGGGGAAAACCCAGAGGAAAGGAAACAGGAAGACAAAGATACATTGAAAAGGCAAGAAATGTTCTCACAAACCCTTCTGGAGTCAGCCTTCTTACCTGCTTTTCCAAGCAACAAGAAGCCGAGAGATGTCTGAAGCTCTGGTGGAACTGATGGAAAAGCTCTCCATGCCATGGGCTTATATACTCTAAGCCTCACAGGCCTGTGGTTTTGGGACACAGGATCTTTCCCCTCCTGCCCAAAGTCTTAATTAGCTGCCAACAAATTGCCTCATCAGCATCACACACCAAATTACTTTAATAATAGCCATAAAGAGTATGAGCAAATTGTATTTAATGAAGCTGTTGCTGGATTCTCACAATAACTGCACTGCACATTCCAACATGCTGATCTCCCTTCTCCCCCACTGGGATAATGTTCCACCAACTTCATTTTACATCAAAGGCGAAAAGGGAAGCTTTGCAAAGAGGCCTCATGTGGAGGCATCACTTGATACATGCCATTGATCGTCATAACCCAAGAGCCCTGGGCCAAAGACACATAATCAATCCTTCATCCAGGTCTCATACTGGCTAATGGATTAACAACATAGGTCACTTCCTGGTTCATATGGAGAAGCCTCCTAGAACACAACGTACATCAGGAGACTTACTGTAGTTTGGTCAGAATCGAGGATACACTTCCAGAGCTAACATGAAATACATTACCCCTGGTCAGGGCTGTCTTAAGCATATCCGGCACCGTGGTACACTGCTCCCTCTGGTGCCCCCCCCCCCCCATTTCCCAGAGTTTTTTAGGGAGGACGGTGCTGCCGGCGGGTCTGGAGGAGGTGGGCAGCGGCTGGAGGGCAGCTTCTCCAGTGGGGAAGAGGTGGAGGCTGGACGTGGCACCTCCCGGCTCAGTTGGCAGCTTCATGCCACGGTGGCCACAGCTGTTGGAGACTCTGGGTGCGGCACTGCTTAGGCGCAACATGGCGGAGGCTGGTGAGCATGGCGAGCTGATGCCAGGAGGCACCACATCCAGCCTCTGCCTCTTCCCTGGCGCCCTCCAGAACTTGGCACCCCGGCGCCCCGCACCACTAGCCTCTATGGGTAAGATGCCCCTGCCTCTGGTAAATGAGCCACCACGGTCGCTAGAGGACTATGAAACTTTCTGTCCCAGGCTTTAGATGGTGGTTCCAGTCCTACTTGGATCGCCGTTCCCAGAGGGTGTTGCTTGGAGAGTGCTTCTCAGCCCTGTGGAACCTTCAGTGTGGGGTTCCGTGGGGCTCAATCCTATCCCCCATGTTGTCTAACATCTACATGAAACTACTGGGTGGGATTATCCGGAGGTTTGGAGTATGCTGTCAGCAGTATGCTGATGATGCTCAGCTCTATTTCTCCTTTGCATATGCAGGTGAGGCAGTGGAAGTGCTGGACCAGTGTCTTGCCTTGGTAATGGACTGGATGAGACCCAACAAACTGAAGCTCAATCCAGATAACACTGAGGCACTGTTAGTGGGTGGTTCCCTAGACTGGATGGGTGGGAGATTGCCCGCTCATGATGGGGTTACTGCTTCTGAAGGAATAGGTTGGTAGCTGCGGGTTACTCCTGGATCTTTTGCTGTCGCTCAAGGCTCAGGTGGCCATCAGCTTCAGCTGGTGGCCCAGCTGTGCCCCTATCTGGACAGGGATAGCCTAACTACTGTTTTCTATACAGTGGTACCTCTGGTTACATACTTAATTCGTTCCGGAGGTCTGTTCTTAACCTGAAGCTGTTCTTAACCTGAAGCACCACTTTAGCTAATGGGGCCTCCCACTCTCTCTGCGCTGCCGGAGCATGATTTCTGTTTTCATCCTGAAGCAAAGTTCTTAACCCGAGGTACTATTTCTGGGTTAGCGGAGTCTGTAACCTGAAGCATATGTAACCCAAGGTACCACTGTACTCTGGTAACCTCAAGATTAGATTACTGCAATGCATTATGCTTGGGCTGCCTCTGAAGATGGTTCAGAAACTTCAGCTAGTGCAGAATTCAACAAATAGGCTGCTCACTGGAGCAAGACGGTTTGAGCATATTGCACCGATCCTGGTCTGACTGCACTGGCTACCAATTCGTTTCTGGGCCCAATTCAAAGTGGTTTTGATGTATAAAGCCTTAAACAGCTCAGGACCGCAATACCTCAAGGACCGCCTCTTTCCGTATGAACCTACCCGGACCCTGAGATCATCTTCTGAGGCCCTTCTTCATTTGCCTCCTCCTCAAGAGGTCTGGAGTGTGGCAGCACAATAACAGGCCTTCTCTGCAGTGGCTCCCTGGCTGTGGAATGCTCTCCCCAGGGAAGTTCACCTGGCGCCTTCATTGTACACCTTCAGGCGCCAGGCAAAAATGTTTCTTTTAAACCAGGCCTTTGGCTGATTTGATTAACACCCTCTGCTCTTTTTAAAATGTGTTTCTTTTTGGGAGGGAGTTGTTATTGGGTTGTTGCTTTTATTTTGATTATATATATATATTGTGGTTTTTATGTTGATTTTTTCTGTGAACCATCCTGAGACCTCTAGGTATAGGCCGGTATATGAATTCAATAAATAATAATAATAATAATAATAATAATAATAATAATGGATAAAAGGTAAAAGGTAAAAGGCAGCTTCTAAGGCCCAGAATGTTTGTTAAACCCCCGTTTATAAATAGGCATTTTTGGCAGGTTTCCATCCACCAGTGGTCTTTTTAAGGCCCACTTTTATAACTGATGGGAAGTGGGAAAGATCCAGCCATCTCTGCGTCTGGCTAAGAATCCTTTACCCTTCTTTGGGGTTTCCCGAAACAACAAATCAAACAAACAAACACAGGTTATTTGTTGCCTCAGAAGCTTGGCATTTTTCGGAGCCATTTTCCAAGATCAAAGTGCCCATCAAAGCAGACGTCTTCTGGGATGTTCATGCCAGGAACCAAATGCCAACCTGGAATTTAATAAGAACATGTCTGCCCGCCTCAGCTCATGTTATGGACTCCCAGGCTGACACTTCCACCAGCCTTTCTGGTGACGGGACAGATATTACCATATTATATAGATTTACTTTAGCAAACCACAAAATAAAGGCCTAATTTCCTGGAAGAGTCCTTGTAGCATATTTGTAGAGTTTAATTAACACTTGGATTAGTGTCTCCAACCAATGACTTATTTACCCCCCTTCTTTGAAGAAAGTGACCTATTCATTTGTGTACAGCTCTGTTTGAAAAAAGAAGATGAATAGAATATTATTATAAAAAAGAAATAATTTCAAAAACGAGATTCTTGAACTGGGGGAAAGTGCAGAAAGCAGGTGACCAAAATGATCAGGGGACTGCAACAACTCCCTTTACTGGGAACATTTGTATTGCTTGCTACTTTTTAGTTTAGAAAAACTAAAAGTGAATAAAAGGAGAGGGGGCAGACGGGAAATGAGTGAAATGACACATGGTGTTGAGAGAATGTATTGAGAGACATCTTTCTCCCTGGCCAAATTACAGTGGTACCTCAGGTTACATACGCTTCAGGTTACAGACTCCGCTAACCCAGAAATAGTGCTTCAGGTTAAAAAGTTTGCTTCAGGATAAGAACAGAAATCGGGCTCTGGCGGTGCGGCGGCAGCAGGAGGCCCCATTAGCTAAACTGGTGCTTCAGGTTAAGAACAATTTCAGGTTAAGTACGGACCTCCGGAACGAATTAAGTACTTAACTTGAGGTACCACTGTAATGTCATGTACAGTCATACCTTGGGTTGAATGTGCTTCAGGTTGAGCGCTTTCAGGTTGCGCTCTGTGGCAACCCAGAAGTAAAGGAGCATGCTACTTCTGGGTTTCGCCGCTCGTGCATGCGCAGACGCTCAAAATGATGTCACGTGCATGCGCAGAAGCGGCAAAACGTGACCCGCGCACATGCAGAGGCGTTGTCGCGTCTTATGTTCTCTTCAGGACGTGAATGGGGGCTCCGGAATGGATCCCGTTCGCATCCCGAGGTACCACTGTATTTAAAGCTCTATGATACCACTTTAAACAGACATGACAATTCTGTTTAAAAGCAAAGAATTCTGGGAGCTGTAGTTTGTTTAAGGTTGTTTGCTGTTAGGCTGAATGTTGTTAGGAGACCCCTTCCATTCCCCTCACAATTCTACAATTCCCAGTGCTAACTGTGCAGAGGGATTTATTGCAAATTGTAGCTCTCTGGCCTTTGAGATGTAGTCCTACACTGGCCCCAAGGAAAGCCATCTAGATTAGGAGTCAAAATGCAAGCTCATACGCCTGCCCCCTGCAAGTGTCCCTATTTTCCAGGGACAGTCCCAGAATTGCAAAAGCCATCTTGGCTTCTGATTTTATCCCAGAATGTCCTTATTTTCTCTGCCAAGCTTGGGCAGGAGGATGAACCAGTGCTTGTTCCGAGTAGGGGCAATGGCAGTGGTGACTGTGAGGGAGCACCCTATTGCCTGTCTATGGCTGCTGCTGCTGGCGGCCTCCTCACTTGAGCAACTCGTAGTGGCTATTGGGAAGTGGGTGTCAGGCGTGGAGAACCCTCTCCTCCCTTCGGTAACATCACAGGCAAGAACAAAGAGCACTTTATATTTTACAGTCCTTTTTGTTCAGTCCTATAGGTAAAGGTAAAGGGACCCCTGACCATTAGGTCCAGTCGAAGACGACTCTGGGGTTGCGGCGCTCATGTTGCATTATTGGCTGAGGGAGCTGGCGTACAGCTTCCGGGTCATGTGGCCAGCATGACTAAGCCGCTTCTGGCGAACCAGAGCAGCGCACGGAAACGCTGTTTACCTTCCCGCCGGAAGTATCTCACCAAGAAGCCTGCGTTTAGCTGCCAGGTGCAGGCTTGAGAGTGAGAGCTGAGGCTTGGATTCAAAATGGATACCAAGAAGGGGGGAGGCTTACCTTACCCACCTCCACTGACTAATGACAATTATTCCTCATGGTCTGTAAAGATGAAAGCCCTGCTTCAGAATCAGAAGATTTTTGGGGTGATTGATAACCCCATCCCTGCTGCACCAACGCCAGGTTGGAATTCACAGAATGTGAGAGCCAGGACGGCCATAATTCTGTGTCTCTCAGATGATCAACTCATGCATATTCAGGATTTGGAATACACGCGTGAGATTTGGCAAATGCTGCGTAGAATACATCAAAGAGATGCTGGTTCTTCAGCGTTGCTGCATTTTGAGTAACTGACCAATCTAAGGCTAGCACCTGATGGAGATGTACATGCGCATCTGACAGAGATGAAATTCTTACGCCAGCAGATGGCGCAACGCAATTTCCCTCTACAGGAAGAGATATTCTGCTTCATGATTATTAACAGCCTTAATCGGACTTATAAAACGGTTGCAAGTCAGCTTGGTTCTCTACCTGCCGCAGATCTTACGGCGGAGAGAATTTGTTCAGTGATTCTCAATGAGAGAGACAGACTTGCTGCAATAGATGTCAAAGACAGGGGGAGAGAAGCTCGGAGTTCTGACACCCCCACTGCTATTGCTAGTGAAGAACAGGCTGTTGCTTTGAACGTTGTCCGTTGTTTCAATTGTGGACAGACTGGGCATCTTCAGCGGAATTGTAAGAAGCCACATCAACAGAAAGGAGCTAAGGGGAGCTCTGCAAAGCCTGAGGCGTCAGGCAAAAGTCGTACCAAGTCCCAGGTGAAACCTGCAAAGGCATTGCTGTCAACAAAAGCCGCATTTTCAACGGAGAACGCTTTTGTTCTTGACACGGGATGCACACAACACATGACGTCGCACAGAGATCTGTTTTCAACGTTTAAGAAGCAAAGCTTCACTGTGAAACAGGCCAATGGACAGGAGCTGAAAGCAACCGGGTTTGGAATTGTGTATCTTGAGAGTCTGAACTTGACTATTAACAATGTGTATTTGGTTCCTGATTTAAAGTTCAATCTGCTGAGTGTTTCGCAGATCGCAAAGAAAGGACTGATTTTGTCCTATGATAGAGAAAGCTGCAAAATCTTCAAAGATGGAGAGCTGTATCTTTCTGCCAGAGAGAAAGATGGACTATATTTGTTGACTTTTGATCAAAGTGATTGCATAAATTGTAATGCATCTGAATCTAACATGATTTCTCTTGCAGGTATGACGAAAGACGTCCAGAAGGTGACCAAGGTTAACAGGGCATTTCAGCGAGTGTATGCTGATGTGATTGGTCCTCTAGCACCATCTAGAGGCAATGCAAGATATATTGTGTGTGTGGATTATTTCTCTCATTATGTGTGGATATACATACTGCACAAACCACAAGAAACCTTAGAAAGGTTTAAAGAGTTTTGTGACAAGGTTAAAAATGTTCATGATGCTAACATTGATTGTCTTTTCACAGATGAAAAGCCAGTTTTTCTTTTACAGGATTTTCAGGATTTCCTGGATAAGAAAGGGATAAGGCACAAGACTGCTGTTTCAGCAGGTGCATGGAACAAAAGTGTCTGTGTGCAAGTGAACAAAGAATTGCAAAATGGGATGAAGGCGCAATTGCTGAGTTCACATTTGCCACATGAGTATTGGGCGGAGTCGTTAATGTGTTTTTGTTACAGTTGGATGAGAAAGGTTTCAAAAGATTTGGGAAGTTCTCCTTTTGAGAAGCTGTTCCATAGAAAACCTTCTGTTGCCCATTTTAAAGTTTTTGGGTCTCATGTGAAATCTGATGCTCCAGGTGGAGTAAAGAATGCTAGAGGCATTTTTGTGGGATATGAAAAGGGTCTCTACAGAGTAATTTTGTCTGTATCTGGTCAGGTGATTCTCACAAAATTTCTAGAGAGTGCTCCTGAACAGGAGAGAGTACTTGTACTTTGACATGCTTTTGAACTGCTAGGTTGGCAGGAGCAGGGACTGAGCAATGGGAGCTCACCCCGTCACAGGGATTTGAATCACTGACCTTCCCATCGGCAAGCCCTTAAGTACAAAATTTGCTAACCTTCGGCCCTCCGGTTGCTTCTGAACTGCATCTCTCTTTAGTCCACAGGCAGCAGAGCCAATGATCAGAGACAATGGTAGAGCATCATTTCTGCTACATCTGGTTTAGAATGCCACACGCCGTATGGTCAGGGATGATTTCCAGAAATGGTTTCTAGGATCTGGAAACCAAGCCTTATGAAGAACGGTTGAAGGAGCTGGGTATATTTAGCCTGGAAAAGAAGAGACTGAGAGGAGATATGATAGCCATCTTCAAATATCTCAAGGGCTGTCACATGGAAGAGAGAACAAACTTGTTTTCTCCTGCTCTGGAGGGTGGGACTTGAACCAATGGCCTCAAGTTACAAGAAAGGAGATTCTGACTAAACATATGGAAAAACTTTCTGACAGCAATAGCTGTTCAACAGTGGAACCATCTCTCTTGGGAGGTTGTGGGTTCTCCTTCCTTGGAGGTTTTCAAGCAGATGTTGGATGGCCATCTGTCATGGATGCTTTAGCTGAAAGTCCTGCATTACAGGGGTTGGACTAGATGACCCTTGGGGATCCCTTTCCACTATGATTCTAAGACCTGGAGTCCAGCCACATTCTGGAGGGCCACACCAGTTTCCCATTTTGGGGATAACAGAAGTAAGGGGTTCTGCAAATTTAATGAAAATTCTCACAGAGCGAAACAGAGAACATGAAAATGCAATCTGGGTGATTCATTGTAATAAGCTGAGGAGAGCATAATACCTGGCCCTGACATCACTGGAATTATTAAAGTAATTTTGCACATGATGGAATCAGCAGTTCTTGAGGGTGGAACTTGAGAACAAAGTGATGTCACTGGGCTGTCAAGGATGCCACTGACACAGTATAAAAAGCCCTCATCCATCCAGAGTCCTCCAACAGCTTCACTGATCAGCTTCTCCTGCCTTTCCATTCCTCAAAGGAACAGGTAAGCTTGGCTTGCCCAAGTCATCTTGGTAGCTTTAACCACTTTAAATTCCAGGAGCTTAATTTGGGTAGAGTGTGAAGCAGTTCAGCAATGCAACCAATGAGCCAGGCCATGTTGACCATGTTCATTGGTTATGTTCTATCTCCACTGTTAGAGGAGTAGTACCAATGACCAGAATGCCAATGACCAGAAGCAACGGGAGGGAAGTGTTGTGGATGCTCTTAGACCCTACTTGAAGGTTTCCAAAAGGCATCTGGTTCAACACTGTGATAATAGGGTGAAGGACTGATTCAGCTGACATTTACTATGTTCACATGTGGACTACAGCTTCCATCAGCCCTGGCCATTGGCCATTATGGGTGTGGATGATAGGAGCTGGAGTTCACAAAGTCTATTGAACTGCAGCTTGCATCATTCCTGACCAATGGCCATGCAGGCAGGAATCCGGCAAACTCTGGAGGGGACAACATTGAATTTGGGGATGCCTTAGTCTTCCTTGCCTTGGAAGCTGCTTATGCTTTAGCCCGGAGAATGCAAACAATTGATTATGATGACTTCACTAGCAGTGATGTAAAAAATATTTAGGGCATTTCTGTACTAGCTAGGACAGCCTTGGTCAACCTGAAACTCTCCAAATTGTAATACTTAGAGTAGAAGGAGGAGAGCTGTGGGCTTCCAGATACCCATCAGCCTCCAGCTCTCAAGCTCATATTTTCTATCAGCCTCCAACTCTCATCAGCACCACTCAGCAAGGCCACCAAAAAGGGATGAATGCGAGCAGCAGTTCAGCAACAGATCAACTTAGGGACATTCTCACCTCTGTAAAGGTGCCAACCACCATTTTATGGCACTAAAAAACACATGATTTTTTACACTGTAATGGTGGTGGGGGAGGTGAGGCTAAATATCTCCTGTCACCCTGGAACACTGCAGCTCTTCTTGCCTTCAATATTGTTTATGCTCCTTCCTGCGTCCTTTCAGACCTTCAATGGCTACTAGGCATGACACCTTTGCTGTGCCTCCATGGCCAAATGCAGTAATGCTTCTGAATAGCGGGGGGGGGGGGTGCTCTTGTGCTTGTGTTCTACTTACAAGGCTCCCATCAGGAAGACCACAGTGAGAAGATAATGCTGGACTAGATGGGCCATTGGGTAACCTAACAGGCCAGTGTGGTGCAGTGGTTAAGAGCGGTAGCCTTGTAATCTGGGGAACCGGGTTCGCGTCTCCGCTCCTCCACATGCAGCTGCTGGGTGACCTTGGGCCAGTCACGCTTCTTTGAAGTCTCTCAGCCCCACTCACCTCACAGAGTGTTTGTTGTGGGGGAGGAAGGGAAAGGAGAATGTTAGCCGCTTTGAGACTCCTGAAGGGGAGTGAAAGGCAGGATATCAAATCCAAACTCCTCCTCCTCCTCTTCTTCTTCTTCTTCTTCTTCTTCTTCTTCTTCTTCTTCTTCTAATGCATTTTAGCACTCCTTACGTATAATAATCTTTCTGCTCCCTCCTGTGTCCTTTCAGACTCACCTCCAACACTCAGCCATGGCAAACTGTGGACCATCCTGTGCTGTCCCATCTTGTGCTTCCACCCCAGTCGTCGGTTTTGGATCAGCAGGTCTTGGAGGCCTTGGAGGCATTGGTGGCCTTGGCGGCCTTGGCCTTGGCGACACCTATGGCTATGGCTCTGGCGCCCTGGTTGGATCCGGCATCCCTTCCGCTAGTCTTGGTATTCTTTCTGGTGTCGCCCCTTCATGCATCAACCAGATCCCACCATCAGAGGTCGTGATCCAGCCACCAGCCTGCATCTTGACCATCCCAGGACCCATCCTCTCTGCTAGCTGTGAGCCCGTGGCCGTGGGAGGATACGCTCCATGCTCCCCTGGTGGTTTGGGCAGTGGGTTCCTAGGAGCCGGTTCTCTTGGAGCCGGTGCTCTTGGAGCTGGTGGTCTTAGAGGATCTCGTTTTGGACTTGGGAGTCGCTATGGATTCGTTGGAGACAGAGGAAGCATCTGTTACAACCCCTGCTAAGTTAACATGGAAGGTTTATTAGGGGAAAGAATATCCACTGCAAAGCATTCAAGCCTGGGTTTAAGATATTCTGAGGATTCTCAATTCCTGATGAAGCCATTGGGCAATGGGGGCACCAAGCAAGCCTGAAAATCAGACCCATGGCTATCTTTCATGCATCCATTTATCATCTTAACATAACCCCCCTCTATCCCACTGTTTATGTGCTTTCCCCTCCCCTGGCTTTTATTTATTATCTGTACAGCTCTTTTGCACCCCTCTAGCATAGCAAAGAACAGGAAAACTATGGACAAGGAACTTGGCCCCTGGAATTTATTCCCAGTCAGTTTGGTACATCTGTGAAAATGGCGGGGAGAGTTTTTATAATTGCCAACAATATAACTGATCTCTTTCTGGGAAGGGATTTGTAATCCAGAAACGATTCATGTATATTTCTTCAGATTTGTCCTTTTCAAAAATATCCTTCTTGAGCGTTTGTATTTGTTCACTCAAATATCTTTTCCCCGTTCCTAATACAACTTACTCTGCATCATAACTCTGGTCTCCTGTTCTTCTTTGGCATTTAGACACTTTTCTTCCCCTAAACATGATTTACTGTGGAGGGTACCCTTTGATGAATGTTGACCTATATTGGTAGCGACCTAAATCGTTGGGAACAATGCACCCTTGAGAACTTTCCTGGCACCCATAAAGTTTATATTATTCTCTTCACTACCCCCCTTGTAGTGGTCTGTGCTGTTACCCTTTTTCCCCTGGAAAAGTACAATAGTACCTTGGGTTAAGAACTTAATTCGTTCTGGTGGTCCGTTCTTAACCTGAAACTGTTCTTAACCTGAGGTACCACTTTAGCTAATAGGGCCTCCCGCTGCCACCGTTCCGCTGCCACACAATTTCTGTTCTCATCCTGAAGCAAAGTTCTTAACTCGAGGTACTATTTCTGGGTTAGTGGAGTCTGTAACCTGAAGCATCTGTGACCAGAGGAGGCACTGTACATATAGCTGAAGGAGGAAGTTGGAAGTTGGAAGTTGGAAGAGTGAGCTTTCCCCACTCATCCTTTCCAGCTCCATGTGCTTCACAAGACTGAGATTAATGCATTTGGGTCTGAATTTATCCAGATCTCATAGAAGCATGAAGTGTTGACTCCCTCCCCGCCCCCCTCCTCTTTGGGAGGGAATGATTTCATGGAGAGTGGGGGAAAGTAACCAGATTTAGTGGCACCCACAGCACTTATACAAAAATCAAAATGTGCCCATCAGCATAAAATAGTTGGTGGTCCCTGCAAAGTGACTGGTGTTGGGGGTGGGGGCTCTAGCAAAACAGCATACATTTTGAGAAAATCCAACACCAAAAAAAGCCCTCTGTGGTTCCATACTTCCTTCAGTTGTGACCCAATTGCACCTAAGGCAAACCTGGAAGTCAATTGGAAGGTTATTTCATGTACGGAACATCTAAATGCAAGGAGATAAAACTGGTTGCATATTTGCATGTGGCAGGAAGGGGTGATTGTTGTCCCTGTCAGGAGTTCAGCCTACACTCGAGTAGGACCCTGGCAGAGAGACATGCCTGACTGGCATGTTCCCTCCCTCCTAATTGATCGTTCGGGAGCTTCAGAAGCATTCTTCAGCCCAAACATCTCAGCGACCAATGCCAACCGACACCGGCACACTTAGGGATCCACAGAGTTTGTGCATCATGAGCGTGACAGACCTCAGCGACTCAGCATTTTGGCTAATCTACATTATTTACATATAAACACACACAGAGCATTGCAACATGGCTCCCTCTCTCTCTAGCATTCGACAGCAAAGAGAAAAAGAACAAAGGACAATAGTCGCACTTCACAGAACACAATAACACAAACATCCTGTCTCTGTCACTTCCCACTCTGTGGAGTCAAAACACATACCGTCATGTGATAGACAAAAACCCCATGACTGCAAGCACGGAGTAGGAATTCTAACAGTCCCATGTGGTGAGAAGCATCACTGTAACTTCTAAGTATGGCATCCAGAATGGCTAAATACTGCTTTGTGTGGAAAAGCAGTATCATTACAGCTTCTCAGCGAAGGATCTCCTGGACCAACTGAGTCCAGTCTGGCTTTGGGCTTTTGCTGGGCAGGAAGGGTCTACAAGAGCATTTCTTGGGTCCTTTCCTTGAGCAGCAAGGCCTCCCTGAGCTCCAGAACATAGTTATCTGCCTTCCGCTGAGCCATATCGTTGGTCCAGCTAGCTCAGGGTCATTTACACACAGCACAATGTCGAACTACAAAGCTCACTCCCACAGGAGGCAGGGATGGCCACCAACTTGGATGTCTTTGAAAGAGGAGTAGACAAATTCATGGAGGAAAGGACTATCAATGTGATAAAGGAAAATCCTGGGGATTTACTCCACTGCCCAGTTCGTCGGGGTGCTTCTCCCCGTGGGTCTCTCCAGTTAGCAAAAGAAGGAGTTTCCAGCCAAGTGAAAGAAGCAAACAGCGGTCAGTAGACCTGATCTTCATTTGTTGCAACAAGGTTCAAACACACAAAGAGTAGGAATCCCGAGCATGGGGTTGTGTGGACTTTTAACACCTCTCCCCATTTCACGCAATACATTTTTCAACAGCATCATCAATACATCACAAATATGTCACGAAGTAGGTGTGTTTGGCATGTAGAAACGTGAGCCCATCACCCACCCCGTCAATAACCCCAGTTCCTGAAACCTTTTAACTACCCTCTTCCCCAAAGAACAATAAGAATATTTACAAATCCCCCTAGCTACAAGGCTTTCTCCTTTGAAAGTACAGTAGTACCTCTGGTTAAGAACTTAATTCATTCTGGAGATCTGTTCTTAACCTGAAACCGTTCTTAACCTGAGGTTCCACTTTAGCTAATGGGGCCTCCCACCGCCGTAGCATGATTTCTCTTCTCATCCTGGGGCAAAGTTCTTAACCCGAGGTACTACTTCCGGGTTAGCGGAGTCTGTAACCTGAAGTGTTTGTAACCCGAGGTACCACTGTATCAGGATTCAACCACCATCCCAATGGATTTCTGTCTGGTGCATGTGCTGCCCTTGATTGCCTCCTGCCTCCTATTGTGTGGCTAAGTTCACACCTTGTGGAGGAGCAAGTATTATGTGACCTTATGCTTAAGAGCAGCGGTTCTCAACTTGTGGCTCCCCAGATATTGTTGGACTACAACTCCCATCATCCCTGAGCTCTGGACTTGCTAGCTAGGGGTGATGGGAGTTGTAGTTTAACAACATCCGGGGACCCACAGGTTGAGAAAGGCTGGCTTAAGGGATTATGGAGGCAGGGGGAGCCCTGGATTCCCCTCTTCCAGAGGAGTCATTAGCTGCCTGATCCAAGGAAATCCATCAAACCATTGAATTTTGGCGATTATTTTGATTCTATATTGGATAGCCAGAGGAAACAGTATGATCAACAGTATCTGCTTATTGCTACAATTTTATAGACTGCTTTTCTGAGCCTCTTTGCTGTTGTGTATGTACGGTGCCTGTGTCAACGGTCATTGTCCTGGCCTTAGTTAGAGGCTGTGGTGGGGACTTGGGATTTTGGGGGAGTCATTTAACTGCCCCCCATTCCTGGTTTTAACAAATGGCTACTAGCTATAATACTAGCTCCCCCTCCATGGCTGTAGGTGGTAATGCTTATGAATGGACTTAATTTAAACTGATAACTTCCAGCATATGGTTAGTGGAGTCCCCATGTCCCTCCTGGGCAGGCAAAACTATGAATCAAGTGTGGGAGAGTTTACTTTTGAATTGCCTCTTGATTTCCACTGGGCATGCCCAAGGTCCTTGAGCAAATCATCAGATCCTGCCCTATTTAGTTTTCATTGTTTTGCTTCTACACATTTCGTTATGATAGAGCTGCTATATAGAGCCAGTGTGGTGTAGTGGTTAAGAGCGGTAGACTGGTAAAGCAGGATATCAAATCCAAACACCTCCCCCTCCTCCCCCTCCTCCTCCTCCTCCTCTTCTTCTTCTTCTTCTTCTTCTTCTTCTTCTTCTTCTTCTTCTTCTCTATCTGTATGTCGCTCCCTCGTGTGGCTCACCTCTGAACTGCAGGTGCCTGTTTCTCATTGAAGTAACACCAGGGCTTGGACTGGCTCCACCAGTTGAATGATCCAAGACAGGAAGGAGTACAGGAGGACTCCCTATACCAAGTAAGCTTTGCTCTATATAGAAGAACTTTAGACCAGTTATCTTATTTCAATAGCATGAGACTGTAGTTTGCACAGGGTGAAGATAGGAGGGAGAAGAATAAGTGTATGGTGGTGTCAAATACAGCTTACGGTGAGGCTAGCAGTTGGGGTGATGTGAGAAATGAAAAACGGGGCCGTGGAAATGATAAGGCCTCTTTTATATCAGGGTAGGTAACTTTTTTGGTCCAGCTGACCAGCTTCGGTGTCCTCCTGTATCCTTTGCTGTCATTCAAGGTTCAGGTGGCCTCAGTGACCCAGAGTGCCTTCCATCAGCTTCGACTGGACAGGGATAGCCTAACTACTGTTGTCTATGCTCTGGTAACCTCAAGGTTAGATTACTACAATGCATCATACATAGGGCTGCCTCTGAAGACGGTTTGGAAACTTCAGCTAGTGCAGAATTCAGTGGCTGCTTACCGGAGCAAGATGGTTTGAGCATATTGCACTGATCCTGGTCCAACTGCACTGGCTACCAATTAGTTTCTGGCCCTAATTCGAAGTGCTGGTTTTTGACCTATAAAGCCTTAAACGGCTCAGGACCACAATACCTCAAGCACCGCCTCTTTCCGTATGAACCTACCCGGACCCTGAGATCACCCTCTGAGGCCCTTCTTTGTGTGCCTCCATCTCGAGAGGTCCAGAGGGTGGCAACTCGAGAACGGGGCCTTCTCTGCAGTGGCTCCCTGCCTGTGGAATGCTCTCCCCAGGGAAGTTTGCCTGGCGCCCTCATTATACACCTTCAGGCACCAGGCAAAAACATTCCTTTTTAACCAGGCCTTTGGTTGACTTGGTTGACATTCTATACCCTTTTAAAACATGGTTCCTTTTTCGGGGGGTGTTATTGGGTTATTGTTTTTATTTTGAAATTATATATTGTGATCTTTTCTGTGAACTGCCCTGAGACCTCCAGGTATAGAACACTATATAAATTCAACAAACAAACAAACAAACAAACAAATAAATAAATAAATAAATAAATAAATAAATGAATATAAAAGCTTATGTAATAGAGTGTTGGACTATGACCCGGGAGACCATGGTTCGAATTCCCACTCAGCCAGGAAGCTTACTGGATGACCGTGGGGCAGTCACCATCTCTTAGCCTAACCTACCTCATAGGGTTGTTGTGAGGATGAGATGGGGAGGAGGAGGACCATGGACACCACTTTGGGATATTTGGAAGATAAAAGTGTTATAGAAAGATAATAAATAAATGAAACAATAAATAAATCTTTATCTGGACTAGATGGTGAATCACAAAATAACAACCCCACCATGGAAGAAGGGATGAGTGAAGATCTAAATCTGGAACAAGGGGGAATAAAGATCTACATCAGCATCTGCTGCCCCTGTGGATCCTGCCACCTGAGGTCATTGCTTCACCTTGCCTCATGCGTGGGCCGGTCCTGGTGAATCGGTTCCACCCGAGGTGGACAGCACATTCCTTGATGAAAGACAGGGAAAATATATCACAAAAGAAGCGTGTCTGTGTGGTTGCATGCAACAACCTGCTATGAATAGAGAGGTGTGTTTTTCATGGTTTTTTTTTTTTTCCTTCTGTTGAACAGCCACAGCTGGATTCAGGCTCTTTATAGGCATTGGTAACAAGGAATGTTAGAATCGTGGAATTGCAGAGTGGGAAGGGACCCCGAGGGCCATGTAGTCCAACCCTCTGCAATGCAGGAATCTGTATATGCAGGGTTACAGACAGATCACTAGCAGGACTCTAAACCAAAGCCTGTGGCAGGATTTCTCCTAGTCCAGTGAAAGAGGAGGAGGGAAAATTCTGGAGGCTGGGCTGTAAATAAAATAACAGTGTATGGTTAATACCCTGGGCCTGTGTGCACCACACCACAATTCTGTTGGCACCAATGGTAGGTTGCTGACTCCTGGTACAAATAGCACTGGATGCAACCTTCTATCCAACACAGAGGCAGAGCAAGAAAGAGAAATAAATGGGAAGGAGACACCTAGGAACTTGCTGGGAGATTTGACTAGTAGAGAGAACATGTGGAGAACATCTGAGGGTATGTGTGTGGGGTATACACACCAAAAGCATTTATATTGCCAATGAAAGGTATTCCCTAAAGGAAGCAGGGGCATGGAGCGGCTAATCAGGGAATGACAGGTCCAGAGGATAGATAGATAAATGATAGATAGATGATAGATGACAGATAGTTAGATGATATAGATAGATAGATAGATAGATAGATAGATGATAGATAGATAGATAGATAGATAGATAGATGATAGATATAGACAGACAGAGATAGATAGATGATAGATGATAGATGATAGATAGATAGATAGATAGATAGATAGATAGATGACAGATAGATAGATAGATAGATAGATAGATAGATGTAGACAGACAGAGTTAGATAGATGATAGATGATAGATAGATAGATAGATAGATAGATAGATGATAGATAGAGAGATAGATATTGCTAGGCGCTGTCAACCTTGGTTGCTTGAGTACTCCAGCTACCCACCAACCTTTTTGCTAATGGCCCTTCCCTCCCCCCACCTGTGCAAACCCCTTCCCTTGACAACTAATCCACTCAGACACCTATCGGCCTGACAGCTCACCTAATCCGCACCTTTGGTGTGGAGAAAGGGGATAGCGAAAAGTTTTCCTCCTCTCTCCAATGAAGCTGAAGGCCAGAGGATTCAGGACAGGCAAAACCAAGTACTTCGTCATGCATCCAGAAGTTTATCTGTGATGGTCCACTGACTTGGATGGCTTTAACAGAAGATTAGACCAATGCAAGGGGACAAAGGCTATCAATGACTACCAGCAATGGAGGCTATGTCCTACCTTCACTATACCATTTACTGGTAAACACAAGGGCAGGGAGCACTGTTCCTGCACAGGCCCTGCTTGAGGGCTCCCCAAGAGTCATCTGGTTGGCCACTGTGAGATACTGCACTAGGTGGACCACTGGTCCATTCTTATCTTGTCCAGACCGCTGGTTCAGTGGGCTCTTACCTTGTGCAGACCATTCTCTCCTGGAATGCAGTGATGTTCTTACAGGAGCATTCAATGGCAGGTCCGTTTATATTGCTCCTTCAGCTGCCTAATGTATAATCTAGGACAGAGATACCCAATCTGATGCCCTCTAGATGTTGTTAAACTACATCTCCCCACCCATCCCTTACCATTGGCTACCCTGGTGGGAGTTGCAGCCCAAAAAATATCTGGAGGACAACACGTCAGATGTCTTGATCTAAGAGATGGCCCACAGCTCATTTGTGGCTCATTACACTTCTCTGTCATCCTCTACCATATAATTTGGAATGACAGCTCCTCTAAGTGATTAGTAGCCAGCTCCAGATTGCCTCAAGTCAGCTCCTGTTGTTATTCTGCTGACTTCACTGGTATTATAACGAAAAGAGCTTTTGTCTCCACCTTCATTTAGTGAGGATGAATGAAATATATCTGTGCCACAGAATTATGCTTCTAGATCAGATGTGGTCCCTTTAGATTCTTGGCTGATCTAATATCCACCCATGGTCCACCTATGACCGAGGGTGGACTTTAACATTCACCCAGAAAAGGACTGTCTCTATGAATTGATCAGTCGATTTGTTCTCCCCCTCCACTGTCTATAAAGGTAAAGGGAACCCTGACCATTAGGTCCAGTCGTGGCCGACTCTGGGGTTGTGGCGTTCATCTTGCTTTATTGGCTGAGGGAGCCGGCGTGTGGCCAGCATGACTAAGTCGCTTCTGGCAAACCAGAGCAGCACACAGAAACGCCGTTTACCTTCCCACCGGAGCGGTACCTATTTATCTACTTGCACTTTGATGTGCTTTCGAACTGCTGGGGGCCGGAGCAAGGATTGAGCAATGGGAGCTCACCCCGTGGTGGGGATTCGAACCGCCGACCTTCTGATTGGCAAGTCCTAGGCTCTGTGGTTTAACCCACAGTGCCACCCGCGTCCACTGTCTATATAAGACGGCAAATAAAATGGGTGGGCCATACACCAGCTATTATAGAATAACAGAATGCAACAAACAACCCAACAAATGAATGAATAAACTTTGATTTTTTTAAAAAAAGAACAATACTTCGCCTTCGACATTGTTTTACTTCAGCCAACAAATGTTTACAAATCACACGTATTATGGAAAACTGTTCAGCAGATCAATTCATGTTGCTTTTCTTCTGTGTACATTCTGTGCTGGAGCATAGAAATGTCAAAAGGTTCTAATAGCATGACATCTAAGCTGCAGGTGGGAGAGGTAAAATTACTGGATAGAGCAACACCATTATTATTTCCCCCCACGTGCTTTGATGTCTAATGTTCCCTCCCTCTGGCCATTCACCATTCCCAGGAAGTCAGACTAGGCAACCCTGGAATTTGAGTGCAACCTAACTGCCCTAACACTCCCCTTTGAGGTTTGCACCTCCAACTTTGCCAATGATTAGGAAGCCCAGTAATTCAGGATTAATGAAATACTCTTTATTCTTTTTAATCCAGAGAAGTAAATTAGTTTCATGGCTTTGGTGGTTTTACGTGGAAAGGGATTCCCCACAGTAGACAAGAACCTGTGTCTGTGCTTTCTGAATGGGAACAGGATGGACTGAGACAGACTCCCTTAACCGGTTATCACTCAATATGGCCTACACTGACTGGCAGCAGCTCCCTAGGGAGATTTTAGAATAGGGTCTTTCCTAGTCATACCTGAAGGTGCTTGAGGTTGAACCTGGGGGCTGTATTAAAGTAAGGCTCTAGTCCTCATGGATATGGATAAAGCGATGATTTAAATAGGAACATAAAGCGTTGTATTGTACTGAGTCAGAACCTGTTGATTGATCCAGTTTTGTATTGTCTACACTGACTGGCAGTGGCTCTGCAGGGCTTCAGACTGCTCTCTCTCCCAGCCCCATCTGGAGATGCTGGGGTGTAGTTTGGGAGGTCAGGGGGGCCATGGCCACAGACACACAATATTGAGGGGTTACAAACCAGGTGCCCCCATGCAGGCACAGGCTTCCAAGGGGATCCCTGTCCCACCCAGATGTATCCTAGCAGGCCTCATTCCTGGCTCCCCTTCCTTCCCTGCCTGCCGCTGGGGGTCTCTGGGCTCTGGAGGCCAGCCTGGTCTCTTCGCTGCATCCCCAGCCCCCTCACTGAATGTCTATCCAGCCAGCACTTGCTCACTCCTTGCTTGGTGCGCCCCTCAGATGGTGAGTGGGCATGGATGGAGGGAGGCAGGCAAGGGCTGACCCCAGGGTGGCCTTGCACAGCACTCCTCTTCATGGGCATCGGGGGGATTTGCGGGTCAAGGTCTCCCCCCTGCACAGGTAGGCAGGTGGTGCAGTGTGGCCCCAGTGTGGCCCCAGTGTGGCACTGGTTGGAGGCCACCCCAGCAGCAGCAGCAGTGAGGGCTGGGTTGGTATGGCAGGACTCTGTTCACCCTCCGTGCCCCACCCCTGCCCAGTGCCTGTGTGGCAGCCCAGCACCCGTGCCCCGGGCACCAGCAAAACACACTACGCTATTGGTTTGAAGCTGTGACCACTTGCATGATTGCAACAGGATTCCTTTTTTTTTTTGTATACCACACAACTAGCACCCCCCCTTTTTTCATTGGTTTCCATAGATGCAACTGAAAACAATCATACCTCCAGGTAAGTATTCGTGCCTTTATAATATTAATTTGTCCTTTAGCATCTTCCTACAGAATTCTCCTGTGTCAGGGTGGTCCAACTTTTCATACCAAGTGGGCCGCAAGAGGACTTCGGCATGGATCCTGCAGGCCACACAGCGCACCAGACCCTCCTGACATGCTGGGGATTGAACTAGGGATGGAGTCTATGATTCTATGATTCTAAATCCTATCCTGACCTTATGCAGACCTAGCCACTCAGCTGTGGCCTGTGCCCTAGCCGTCATAGTTCTGAATAAAGGACTAGATTTAAACAAAAAGATGGGATGCTTGCTTCCTCATAACAAATCACACCTTTACCCATTACAGCTTTTTTTCCATATTGCTTTATTAGTTTTGAAAAGAAAAATTACAATCAACCAAAAAGAACCAAAGAGTAATACAATTTACAAAGGATAAATTAAATTCTTACAACATAGCTTTCATTGTGACTTCCAGTCACCCCATAGAATGTCCTGGTTTCCTTTTTGTGTAACACACTTTTCATTATCTCTTCAAACTTTTCCTAAGTTTTATTTTAGTAAAGCTTTCTATATTCATGCAGGGGTCAACCTAAGCCTGCTAGAGGATTCACATTTTTACAACGCTCTTCAAAATATTTTCTGTAGATGTCCCACTCTCTAAGAAAAGTTTGTTCTGTATTGTCTCTAATTCTTCCCATCATTCTTGCTAGTTCTGTATATTCCAATAGTTTCACTTGTCAGTCCAATTTAGTCAGGATAGCTTCTCCTTTCCATACCCATTATAGCTAAAATGGATTAGATGGATGTTTATTATGATCCACCAGGGGATGTTTATGTGTCTATAATTTATCTGTAAATATTTAAAATTTATCTGTAAATATTCAATAAACCATTTCCATTCTTTTATTTAAAAAACTTGTTATTTTGGGCAAGTAACATTCTTGCCACTGTAGTAGCATACATGAATAAATTTCAATACATTTTAGGTAGTTCTGTCCATATAATTCCCAAAAGAAAAGGTTCTGGAGGTTTTGTTTTGTTTGTTTTTTGTTTTTTTACAAAGGTTATTTTAAACATCCTTTTCATTTCATTATATATCATTTCCCAGTAAGCTTTAACCTAACTACAAGACCACCACATATGATAACTAGAATCTACTTTCTCTACATTTCCAACACTTATTTGAATTAAATTTATACATTTTTGCCAGTTTACTTGGTGTTAGATACCATCGATATATCATTTTCATATAATTTTCTCTTAGACCATAACATGCTGGAAATTTTATATCCATATCCACAATCATTCCCATGCTTCCATGTCTATAGGGGTGAGAGAGAGAGTGAGAGGCAGAGAGGCGAGAGAGAGAGATTTCAGACTCTCCAAGTGCCTCTATTTCCCAGGGACAATTCTGGACTTGCAAGAAGCCACCCCGGTTTTTTATTTGACCCCTGCTTTTCCTAAACAGTCCCTATTTTCATCACAAAAATGAAGTTATGTATGAAGTTATGTAACCCCCTGAGCCAACGGGATAAGTGACTATACAACCTTTAGAAGGCATCTGAAAGCAGCCCTGTATAGTGAAGTTTTTTAAAAAAATGTTTATTGTTTTATTATGTTTTAATATATGTTGGAAGCCACCCAGAGAGGCTGGGGCAACCCAGTCAGATGGACGGGATATAAATAATAAAATAATTATTATTATTATTATTATTATTATTATTATTATTATTATTATGGAATAGGATGTTCCTATTTTCATTGGAGAAATGTTGGAGGGTATGTGATTTGCTGAAATTTTGCCAAATGTGAAAAAGGAGCCGGGCCCCCATTTGTTGTGTTCTGACTGAGACAGGACTGTTTTGTGCCTGGTCATCAGAAATGATTCCTGAATCACCCTCTTCAGAAGTCAAAGCACTGTGCTTAGAAACTAGAGAGGCCTGGATTTAGATATGTGTTTTAACTGCCTCTCGGCAAGTCATTTATGCGTTATTAAAGCCTTCGTCACTTGTCCCTGAACTATAATCATTTCAATCTAGAAATCCAAAGGAAACCTGTCCCAGATTTACCCCAAGAGGAATCTATTTGTTGTTATTAAAAAAAGAGGCTCAAGGGGGTGACTCCACTGTAACTAAAATATTAAGAATATGAAAAGTAGGTTGTCACTGGCAAAACTGAAACCAACCAACATAAGGCAAGGCCTCAGTCCTCCATATATTGGCGTCTCAGTTAAGATACATGGCATTTAGCCATCTTTCGTCATTCGGAAGTGTGAGATTTGCAAGGGATTTTGGACCTTTTTTATTTTTTATTTGAAAATATACATATATCAATTTATTTAGCATTCCACCCCCTACCCCGGGAGACAAGAGTTGAAATTGAATTTTGTTTCTCAAAATCATCTTCTGCAAACTGGAATGCAGCCATGAAGAGTTTTGGGGACACCAGGAGGTCTCTTTAACCTGGAAGAAGCAAAGTGATATTTCCCTGACGCAGCTTCTGATATATTTCTCATTACACAGGGAAAGGAACATCTGTCAATGTCAGTTTCTCATTTCTCCACATTTCGACATCAGTTTTCATTTTTAAAAACAGGCTTCCTGAACAGTACTCAGCATTGAAGCTCGAATTTCATGTTTGTGCGTGTGCATATTCCCACAATAAGCACATATTTTTGCACACAGTTTCCCCTAATGCAATGCATTTTTATATTATCTTCATGAATATATGCACTTTATGCACACATGCCCCCCGCTATATGCATTTTTTGTACAAATTACTTGGCTGTAGAAACACATGGCAACATTAAAATAAGTGTGAAAGTCGGAGGATGACTGTGTTTTGGTTCATTTATTGTTCCAGGCAAAGCAAACTGAACCCGGTTTCACCTCCATCCCTGTTACCATTACAGTGGAAATTCGGTTTGCGAACGTGATCTGTGCGGAAGGCATGTTCGCAACCCGCAGTGCCGCGTCTGCGCATGCGCGTGATGCGATTTGGTGCTTCTGCGCATGTGCAAGCGCCGAAACCCAGAAGTAACCTGTTCTGGTACTTCCAGGTTTCGGTGCATCCATATCCTGAAAACGCATAATCCAAAGCATCTGTAACCCAAGGTACCACTGTACATTTATATCTTGCCTTTTGGCCAAAGATGTTAAGGGCAGTGAACACTGTTCTCGCCCTTTTTCATTTCACCCTACCAATGATCACCCTCTAAGCTGGATTAAGCTGAGAAATAGAATAGCTCTCCCGGGATCACACAGTGAGTTTCATGACTGAATGGAGATTTGAACCCTGGTCCTTTGTTTGTATGATTCTATGCCCCTCCACAAATTTGCATGTGAAGACCCTCAAAACCACCCCCAAAATAAAGACACAATAGATATAGAATTTAGTTTAAGGTTTTGGGCATTAATTTTGGCCACAACTTTATTGATTACAGCATGTGAGTGGTTGCTTAGGCATTGGTTCCAGACTGCCTGAACCTGCACAGTGGCAGGAACAGGACTGACACTGGGCACCACCATATTTCAGTAAAGGAAAGCATCCTGGGGGAGCGAGAAGGCTTCAATCTCACAGCCCTAGCCCCTTGACAGGCCTCAGACAAAAGCAAGGCGAGCCCCTGGATTCCTTTAATGGAATTCCCTAGCAGCAGCGATGGAGGGGCAGGCACAGCCAACCACGTCCCCTCCGCAAAACATTGAACCAATGCCTATCCACCAACCTTACAAAGTTGTGACAATTTGCTACGCGGTAGGCAAAAACCAAATGGCAACAGCCAATCAGCCAAATGGCAATATTCCTACCGTGCCTCTGCTCCAAAACAGATGACCCCTAGACAGGCATAGCAAGGCCAAAGAACAGCCCTAAATATAGGGTGGGAGGGTGGGTGATCTGCTGCACGTCGCAAGAAAGTGATGTGCAGCAGCTTAAGTAGCCCCTCAATAGCCAATAGATGATCCAACAGGCCAAATTTCTGCCCCAGCAACTGAGGGGCAACCAATGGGGTGTTGTGGCTATCCAAACGGTCCCATCTCACAACAGGTGATCTCACCGCAACACGGTGATGGAGGACACGATTTCTCCTATCCTCTTCTAAAGCCCTCCAAGATGGTGACCATAATAGTCTTCCCTTTGAAGATTGCATGCTGCATTTACTAAGGGGGGAGGGGGAAACCAAGACAGAACAGGTGTGGGGTGAAACTGGAAAAAAATAACTAAGAGCCTGCAATCAAAATAAAATGTTATGGTCTGGATTTAATAATCTCGATGGAGCTTCTCTAAAATTACATATATATGGATCCTCAGGGCAGTCAGAGCCATATAATTTCCAGATCCTCTGAAGTCAGGTGTGATTTGAGGACTTGGGCATTGGAATCCCTGCCTTTGCACCATCTGGGGCTGATGATATATTCTGCTTTGGACTCCATTCATTTGTTCTTATTAAAATAATTTTAGCTGTCCGAGCCACAAGTTGTTGTTGCCAGTTAAATTAAAATGACCTCAGGCTCAGACACCCTCTCTCTCTCTCTCTCTCTCTCTCACACACACACACACACACACATCAACCAATAACCCAGGGGGTGTCGCCTATCCTTCCCAAATGGTATAAAAAGCTCACCAGAGACCAGGATCCTCCACGTTGCTCTGCTTGCTTGCCTCTATTTTCTCCTCTCACCTTCTGCTCCTCAGAAAAGCAGGTAAGTAGGCATACCAAGGCCTTTTGGACTTGCTGAAATGTCATCTCCTTGAGATGAACTTTTATGTCGGTGTCTTTCTATGGTTGGGCATGATCCTTGTTAAAAAAAAAAACAACTGATGGGTTGGTGATGACCATTGGCATCATATGGAATTAGTTATTAAATCACTTATTGTAGTATTAGTAGTAATAGCTATCAATGGCTACTAACATTAATGACGATGTTTACTTACTTTTTTGCATTAATATCTCACCTTTTCTCCAAAGAACTCGAGGTGGCATGCAAACTTCTCTTCCTCCTCATTTAATCATCACAAGTAGCTTAGGCTGAGAAGCAGTGACTAGTCCAAGGTCACCCAATCCTGGGATTTGGGAACTGGTCTCTCCAAGGTCTCTGCCCAACAGTCCAACCAAATTGGTTCTGCATCCAGTCTCAGGGGCTCTTATGGGCACTGTTTCTCAGTCTAAGCTTCCTCATTGGGTTCTTGTGAGGATAAAGCAGGGAGGGGGTAACCATGTACAACACCTCATGCTCTTTGCGGGGAAAAGTGGTATATAAATGAAAACAAACAAAAACCCCAAAAGATTCCTGTAAGAATAACAGAGGACGACAGGAGGTTGGATGAAGGTGAGCTGTGCAGAAGCCCACTGGCAAGCATGCTCCAAGACAAGCTGCCTGCTAGCTCTGTAGAGGCTCCTTTTATTAGCACAATGTACAAAACCAGTCAGATACATTGTCGACTGTGATCTTTACACATCTTCCAATCCTGAGATCGTGGGGTGGTACAAAGTTATTTTGGCACCTGTTTCCACTGTGTCATTTCCCCCTTGAACAATGTATGACGTAGGAGACAAAGGTCACAGACAGGGCACAGCAGACGACTAAGAGAGCAAAGGTTAGATAGAGGACATGATGTTCAGACAGCTGTGGCTTTGTCTGCAGATGGAAGTGTGCTCCACACCCAGAGATTATTCCTTCAATTCCCCAGCCCCAAATCTGAATCTTCGGAAATTCACTGCATCCAGCCATCAAGAGTATGGTCAAGAAGGACCAATGATCTGACTCATTATCAGACAGCTTCATTTGAACAGATGTCAGGGACTGGCTGGATGAGGAGGAGCGGTGGAAGCCTCCCGACCATGAGCCCCCCAGGGAAAGCACAGCGGGGGAGGACTGGGATCCTGGCTCCCAGTGGCAGGAAATGAAGGCTGGGAGCTTGGAGGATGATGTAGAGGAGGAAACAGGCAGGTGCACCAGCAGAGACAGGAATCAGATTTAGCAGCTCCAGCACAGAGTCACCCTGACAGCCTGAAGTATGCCAGAATAAAGCATCTGATGAGCCAGGCAGAAGCGGAGAGGGTCCCTTAAGACTCACCTTAGACAGAGGGAGCAGCCTGACACAGAGGGCTAAGGAGTGAAGGGGAAGTTACAAGCCAGTCTGGGCAACAGCTTTATATAGACACGAACAACCCTAGAAGTCTCTGTGTGTTCTCTGTTCTGCTTCCTTAGTAAAGAAACTAACTAAACTAGCCGGTGTTTCACTGTCTTCCTCTGATCTGTGAATGTGCTGTTCTCCTTGCTGGCTCCCTGACACCACGTGATAATTGTGCTTTCACATTCTTTTTCAGACCCACACAATACAATGGGGTATTGTGGTCCATCGTGCACCATCCCATCATTTGGGTTTGGCTCAGGTTATGGCCTTGGTAGTGGCTACGGTGGCTACGGTGGCTACGGTGGCTACAGTGGCTATGGTGGCTATGGTGGCTATGGTGGCTATGGTGGCTATGGCTATGGCGCTGAACATGCAGCAAACCTTGGCGTTCTCCCTGGGGTCCAGCCTTCATGTATCAACCAGCTCCCACCATCAGATATTGTGATCCAGCCAGCTCCCTGCATCATTACCATCCCTGGACCAGTCCTCTCTGCTTCCTGTGAGCCCGTCGCAGTGGGAGGAAACACAGCATGTGCTGTAGGCTCATATGGGTATGGAGGGCTGGGTGGATATGGACTGGGTGGATATGGACTGGGTGGACATGGATATGGACTGGGTGGATATGGATATGGACTGGGCAGATGCGGGCTGGGATATGGAAGAGGACTCTATGGTTACGGGTCACTTGGCCGTAGGTCTTTATTGTCAGGTAGCCGGATCTATGGATGCTATTGCTGAGGACAGATGCAAAGAACAACATGGAAACAGAAGCAACAGATAAGACCCACGGATGAGGTTATAGGGCTATTTGCATGCAACGTCCCTTAACAATCAGGCCTAATGTGTGTCACCCGTTGACACAAATTTCTCCAAATCGCCTTACTCTGCTCCATAGTTCTGCTGGGCTGGTTTCTTGAGGGTTTGCTCCAGTTTTGCTAAGATCCTGAAATGCACTGTACATATGTATGGTAACCCAACTTGAGTGTGCGTGCGATCTGAACTGGCTCTGAAGCAAGGCGGGAGGAGCTTCCAAATTAATATCCTTCTTGCTTTTTGTCTTCTGGAAGTGATGTAAAAAAAAAGAGAAGAATGCAATGAAACTTGTGTGAAATCAAATTCAATTGTGACCTTTGGACTTTGCTGTGCAAGACTCTGAGTTGTGGAGGAGCTTTTTTATTCCATTCTGCATGTCTAATATCTTGCTTTGTCCTTCTGGGGCTGATGGGTCTCTGTTCAGCCCCATTCTGCCCCCACTTCCATTAAAGCTTTAAGTGCATTGCATCACATGCCTATTCATTATTTTCTCACAAAAACACAGAGACTGGGAAATATTAACGGTTGATAAAAGCCACTTTAGAACAAATGAACCTGCTTTCTATTTTATTTATTTATTCATAAAAAAAATGAATAGAGTGCTATTTCATATTTTTTTAAAAAAATCAGTTTACAATGAAAATGCATAAACCTATGCAGAGAAAAAAAATTGAAGAAGAAACCAGACGTCAATTCACCATTTTTAATCGTCTGCATAAGCCTGGTAGAATAGAAAAGTTTTCAGCAGGTGTTAAAACAGAAGGCAGCTGCTGAAATTGGCAGAGTAATCCACAATACTAGGCTAATGACACACCTTAGCTAGGAATCTTGGCAGCAATGAGGTTAGAGTGATCACAGTGCGAGAGCCCCTGTGTGGCTCTGCAGTCACTGAAGCAGACCCCTAGTTTTGGGGGAAATAGTCACAAGGTAAACAGCGAAAAGTCACTGGGGGGAAAAATGCTTGCAAGATCTTGAGCCCTGTTGAATTAGACCCATAAAGGCACATCCTCGGATGAAATAATAGAAATCATAGAATTGGCTCCCAGTACATTTCTGAGCACAATTCAAAGTGTTGGTGCTGACCTTTAAAGCCCTAAATGGCCTCGGCCCAGTATACCTGAAGGAGCGTCTCCACCCCCATCGTTCTGCCCGGAAACTGAGTGCTGAGGGCCTTTTGGCAGTTCCCACGCTGCAAAAAGCCAAGTTACAGGTAACCAGGCAGAGGGCCTTCTCAGTAGTGGCACCCGCCCTGTGGAACGCCCTCCCACCAGATGTCAAAGAGAAAAACAGCTACCAGACTTTTAGAAGACATCTGAAGGCGGCCCTGTTTAGGGAAGCTTTTAATGTTTGATGGACTACTGTGTTAGTTGTAGTCAAAGTGGGAGATAACCAGAGCATGCACCACTCTGGCAAGACAGTCTGTGGGCAGGTAGGGTCTCAGCCTGTGTATCCAATGGAGCTGGTAGACAGCTGCCCTGGACACAGAATTGACCTGCGCCTCCATGGACAGCTGTGAGTCAAAAATGACTCCCAGGCTGTGCACATGGTCCTTCAGAGGCACAGTTTCCCCATTCAGGACCAGGGAGTCCTCCGCATCTACCCGCCACCTGTCCCCCCAAAACAGTACTTCTGTCTTGTCAGGATTCAGTCTCAATTTGCCAGCTGCCATCCATCCTCCAACCACCTCCAGACACTCACACAGGACCTTCACTGCCTTCACTGGTTCTGATTTGAAAGAGAGGTAGAGCTGGGTATCATCCGCATACTGACAAACACCCAGCCCAAACCCCCTGATGATCTCTCCCCTAACAATTTTGTGCCTGGGGCAGCCACCCCTCCTCTCCCCCCACGCTATGCCACTGTGTACAGGGAAGAAGGATTATGGTTAAAAACACCAGAAAAACACTGCGCTGGATTAGGCCCGTGGCCCATCTAGTACAGCATCCTGTTCTAACAGTGGCAAATAAGATTTCTCCAGAAAACCCAGAGGCAGGTCATGAAGGCAAGAGCCCTCTGTCATTTTTAGAATCTCAGCACAATAACAACTCTCCCCCTTCTGGTAACTTTTGGTATATGTTTATTTTATATGCAATGTTGAAAAACTCGAGATCCACTGTGCAGATTCTTCTGAAGTACAGTGGTACCTCAGGTTACATACGCTTCAGGTTACAGACTCCGCTAACCCAGAAATAGTGCTTCAGGTTAAGAACTTTGCTTCAGGATGAGAACAGAAATCGTGCTCCGGCGGCGTGGCAGCAGCAGGAGGCCCCATTAGCTAAAGTGGTGTTTCAGGTTAAGAACAGTTTCGGGTTAAGAACGGACCTCCAGAACGAATAAAGTACTTAACCCAAGGTACCACTGTATGGGAATAAGAATGTGAAAGGCCCTGTGTGGCCCTGCAGTCACTGAAGAAGGCCCAGATTTTTTTTTGGAAATAGTCACCAGGTAAACAGCGAAAAGTCACTGGGGGAAAAAAAAATGCATGTAGGGACTTGAGCCCTGCTGAATTAGACCCCTAAAGGCACATCATGGGTTGAAATAATAGAAAGCATAGAATTGTAGAGTTGGACAAGACTACAAGGGTCATCTAGTCTAACCCCCTGCAATGCAAGAATCATTCACCCAACATGGAGCTCTAACCCACAACCCTGGAATTAAGAGTCTTGTGCTCTACCAACTGAGCTGTCCCAGCTGCCACAAATGGGCAACCAGGTTCCTATGAGGAGCCCCAAAAAGCTCAGCAACTCTGGGCAGTCCCCCCCCCCCATTTTCTTAATTTGAAGTCCCCCAAAATAGGGGGCATCTAATACACAAGGGCGTCTTGTACATGTAAAAATATGGTATATCAAATTTTGTTTCTCTCATTGTCTCATTCTACCAATCTTAAGCTCAGTTCTCCACACTTCCACATCAATTTGTGATTAATCAATTACTTACTTTAAAAACTATTCCTGAAAATCCATCAACATCTGCTTGCAAATTTTCCTTAATTTTCCTCATAATTTTCCCTATTTCCCCCCATATTAGGCAGTTTTGCCTAATATGAACATCTTTACCAAGCAATTTTCCATTAATATATTTTATTTTTGCATGTTATTTTCACTGATGGGTGCATTTTTTTATGCACGCCTGACCACAGTGTATGCATTTATTGTACCCCTTATTTGTCTGGAGGGCTGCATTGCAAAATTCAGGGAATTAAGAGAATCAATGTAAAGATAAAGGTAAAGGTAAAGGGACCCCTGACCATTAGGTCCAGTCGTGACCGACTCTGGGGTTGCGGAGCTCATCTCGCTTTATTGGCTGAGGGAGCCGGCATACAGCTTCCGGGTCATGTGGCCATCATGACTAAGCTGCTTCTGGCGAACCAGAGCAGCGCACAGAAATGCCGTTTACCTTCCTGCCAGAGTGGTACCTATTTATCTACTTGCACTTTGACGTGCTTTCGAACTGCTAGGTTGGCAGGAATAGGGACCGAGGAACGGGAGCTCACCCCGTTGTGGAGATTCGAACCACCAACCTTCTGATCGGCAAGTCCTGGGCTCTATGGTTTAACCCACAGCGCCACCCGCGTCCCTTCGAGAATCGATGTACTTTTATTCAAATATTGCTTCAGCAAGTATGAATCTGATAGGTCCTTATTTAAATGCAAATTGAATCAGATTTCTACCACATCCCTAATTGCACAGGTTGTACAGCAAGAGGGGTGTCCAATTAATGGCTGGCTAAAGTTTCATTTTGTTTGCAAAATGAGGATGACAATGCAATGTAAAATCAAAATCCAGCAGCCAGATGTTTTGAATGCAACAAAAGGTTTAATTCAAGGAAAAAGGAAAAAAGAAAGAACAGAAGCAATTTGAACACTGGTCATTTTTCCTTCCAAGCAAGACAAGGTGCAGAATACAAACATGAACAAATTGAATTCAGTTCATTCAGAGATTTAAAATAGGTTTATGAAGTTGGGTTGAAATCTATTTTAGTGGGAAGGGGAGCCTTAAGATGTGGAAAATCATCTAGAAGTCCCTTTCCCCGGGGAATTCTGGGAAATGAGTTTTAATGAAAGGTGACTTGAGATATGGATCCTTAAGGGAGAAACATCAGAGTGCCCACCAAACTACAATTTCCAGGATATTATAGAGGGTGAAGGGGAAGTGATGTCATCAGTATAAAACAGATGCATATTTGTCCTTTTTTAAAAATATGGCCTTAGCCTAAATGGGGATGTTGGTAGAATTAGTGTAGAAGCTTCAAATTTTGAGCTAAAAGGAAGAATATCAAACACCACTATAGGCTGGATTCCTAGCATAGCTGATCTTCGCTTATTCCTGTTTAATTCAGATGGACACCTCAGCCTTTGGGAGAAATGGAAAGTTATGCCAGTAATTCTATGGGTCTTGCAGCTGTAAATTCCTGGGTCATATGGCAAGTTCCTCTCAATTTAACAGGGGTATCTGCAGATGCTAGCACGACGCCCAAGGTGACCTTTATTCCTCAGGTAGCCCCGTCTTCCCAGGCCATAGCCCCAGCCACTATAACCGCAGTGGTCAACTGCACACGGTGTGTTGCCTCCCACATAAACAGGCTCACAGCTTGCGGACAGAATTGGCCCTGGGATGGTCACCACACTTGCGGGTGGCTGAATCACAACTTCGGCTGGTGGGATCTGGTTGATACATGAAGGCCTGACCCCAGCCAGGGTGCCCAGGCTGCCGGATGATTCAACAGCACCGTAGCCACGACCTCCGTAGCCCCAGCCGAGACCTCCATGTCCCCAGCCGCCATAGCCGAGACCTCCGTATCCGCAGCCAAGACTTCCTGCTGATCCAAAGCCAACAGTGGGGGTGGAGGCATAGGATGGGACAGCGCACGATGGACCACAGTCAGCCATGGTGGAGTTATGAAGGTGAAACTGGAAGAAAACATATGATTGACAATGATGAGTTTGCACCAGAAGACAGCCTAAAATTACTCACAACATGGAAGAAGGATGGTCACTTTCTTCCTTGAGATGTTGCCTTGTCAAATCCTAGAGATGGGTGGATGACTTCCCCTCCTATATTGCTGTTCCTAGGAAGCTGCCTATTACGGATGCTGACGATTACCTTCTTGTGTAATATGCAGGATCCATTTAAATGCACTACAGTGGTACCTTGGTTGTCAAACTTAATCCATTCCAGGAGTCCGTTCAACTCCCAGAACCGTTCGAAAACCAAGGCGTGGCTTCCAATTGGCTGCAGGAGCTTCCTGAACTCAATCGGAAGCCGCGTCAGAAGTTAGGCTTCCAAAAAACATTTGCAAACCGGAACACTTACTTCTGGGTTTGCGGCATTCGGGAGCCGATTTGTTCGGGAGCCAAGCTGTTCGAAAACTAAGGTACCACTGTGTACATTTAAAGCATTATCTACCTCTATCTACCTCTATCTATCTATCATCTATCTATCTATCTATCTATCTATCTATCTATCTATCTATCATCTATCTGTATCATCTATCTATCATCTATCTATCTATCTATCTATCTATCTAATCTATCATCTATCTATCTCATCTATCTATCTATCTAATCTATCTATATCTATCTATATCTATCTCTATATCTATCTCTCTATCTATCTATCTATCTATCTATCTATCTATCTATCATCTATCTATCATCTATATCTATCTATCATTTATCATCTATCTAAGTTTTTTAACATATCATTTTCAACAGTAATTAAACATACTTTTACATCTTATACAACTTTTTTGACTTCCATCAATCACCTCTGAAAATTTTCCAATCTAATCACATTTCTTACTTCACTATTACATTTAAATCTCATAACTATACTTTTCCTACTTTGCAATGTTTCATATATTTCTCCTTCCAAAACTTCTTGTAGTCCTACTAGCGTAATTTGTTGATTACAGTTGCTCTTCAAATAGTTCGTATATTTCTTCCAATCTTCTGTGAATCTCTGGTCCCGCAGGTTCCGAGTCCTTCCTGTCATTTTATCTAATTCTGCGTAGTCCATTAATTTTGTCTGCCATTCTTCTTTTGTCTGAATTTCTTCTTGCACATTTAAAGCATTATCATACCATTTCAAATTATGATGCCTCCCCCGCCCCTCGCACAGCCCCAATCCTGGCAGCTGTAGTTTGTAATGGGTGCTGAGAACTGCTAGGAGGTTCCTATTGTAGTTCTGTGAGACAAATAGAAATCTCCTAACCACTCTCAGCACCCTTGATGAACTAAAGCGCCCAGGATTTGATACTGCTTTCAATGTATATTGCATGAGGCGCCTGAGTCAGACCATTGGTACTTTGTTGATACTTACAGGTAGCGGCTCACCTGCATTTCAGACAGGTGAGATTCCCAGAGCTAACTGGCGATGCTGGGTGGAATTCAACTCAATTAGAGTAGAACCATTGAAATGATTGGACTATTGGAATGAATGTGCGTAGTCATGTGAGTTCATCTCCATTTCTCTGCTCTGTGTAGGACTAACATTGGCTACCACACACCTGGGATTGAACCTGGGACCCTTTGCATGCAAAGCTCTGCCACCAAGCATGGTCCTGTGCTTTTATTGTGCCCTTCATCCCACTCCCTGCCACCCACACAAATTACAATCTAACTATGCAACGTTCTAAATAGTCCAGAATTGAAGAATGTGACATTTGCCATAGTTTTAGGACTAGGAACTTTGGGGAGGGGAGTTTAAGTGAAGGCTAAGATTTTCAGCAAGCTGGATGTTGTGCCCCATCTTCACATTCTCCACATTCTCTGGGAACAGAGGCAGTTTTTAGGGTAGCCACACTATGCACTCACCCACTTTGCCCTTCCCTGACATCACAGCAGCTCAGCGAATGAGAGCAAGACCAGTGGGATCACCCACTCCTGCCAAGCCTACCTGCTGTGAGATCAAAAAGCAGATAGCCAATTACTGCAAAGTGATAATCGTTACCCTTGGTTGGTATGTGTATGTAGTTGTTGAGCAACTTTTTAAGAAGCGGGGAAGGGGAGATTTCATCATTATGCCCTCCCACCAGATGTCAAAGAGAAAAACAACTACCAGACTTTTAGAAGAAATCTGGGAAGTTTTTAATGTTTAATAGGTTATTGTATTTTAATATTCTGTTGGAAGCCGGCCAGAGTGGCTGGGGAAACCCAGCCAGATGGGTGGGGTATAAATAATAAATAATAAATAATAAATAATAAATAATAAATAATAAATAATAAATAATAAATAATAAATAATAAATAATAAATAATAAATAATATAAATAATAAATAGATGAGGCTTCTTGGGACCAATTCCCAGGGCAACAGAGAGTGGATAAAGGCTGGGAACACAGCAAACAGGTGCAAGATTGTTCCACCAAGCTTGCAATTTCTCACAGATTTTTGAGCAGACCACATCAAAAGGCTTCTGAGAACCGGTTTGGTAAACACTGACTGCCTGGGTTGAGAAATAAAGGCTTGGGATTCCTGACAAGAGAGCCACAGAAATACTTTGCCCATGGGCTCTAAATCTAATCAGCATCCCAAATGATTTAGAGAGTTTCTTGAATTGAACTTGAGTCATCTCCTTCCATGTTCCATTTACAGGGATGGGGAAGCAGGCTCTCACTCCAGGCCAAAACCTCTCACCCTCTGGACCCTCCTGGACTTCTTTTACCTGGCTGGTAAAATTCTCACCATACTTCTCACCTGCCCAGGTGGAGAGCAGAGAGGGTTGTGTGTCTGTGTAGGAACCTTTCACATGTGGAATGGAGCTGGAATGAGGACTACTGTGAAAAGGTAAGAGTCCACATCTGTTGCTCCACCCACTATTGCCTCTGGACCCAATCACGTCCCTCTTCCCACCAGCATGTGCCTCACCCTCAAAGGGATGTCCGTAACAGAATACATCCACTTTCAAATTATGACATTTCCTCTGCTTTCATTAACTTCATATTCAGTAACATACCTCATCAGTTTCATTAATTAATCTGCACTTCTTACTTAGTAATAGTAAAGGCAAAGGGACCCCTGACCATTAGGTCCAGTCGTGGCTGACTCTGGGGTTGTGGTGCTCATCTCACTTTATTGGCCAAGGAAGCCGGCGTACAGCTTCCAGGTCATGTGGCCAGCATGAATAAGCCGCTTCTGGGGAACCAGAGCAGTGCACGGAAACACCGTTTACCTTCCTGCCGGAGTGGTACCTATTTATCTACTTGCACTTTGATGTGCTTTCGAACTGCTAGGTTGGCAGGAGCAGGGGCCGAGCAACGGGAGCTCACCCCGTCATGGGGATTCGAACCGCTGACCTTCTGATCGGCAAGTCCTAGGCTCTGTGGTTTAACCCACAGCGCCACCCACGTCCCTACTTAGTAATAACCCCCCCCAAAAAAAAAATGAGAAGAGGACAAAGGAAGGTGCCTTGAGTTACATCATTGTCCCATCCACCTTTTTTGTGCCTACAGTGCCTGTCAGTCGTTCTCCAGGCGACATTCTCCCTCCTACCCAGGGGTGAAGGAAGGTATCGTGAAACCTGGGGGGGGGTGCTATGTATGACATATGCGCCATATGTAGTGATGCCCCACATGCGCTGAACATAGCTGTTTGCCGGTGGTGCTGCTCCAGTGATGTACGGACGGATCCTCCATTCTTGGTTGCTGGAGGGATACCGGCACCGTCCGTACAGCGCTGGAGTGGCTCCGCCGGCAAACCGCTAAGTACAGTGCATGTGCGCCATCACTATGTACAGTGCATGCATGTGACACAGCACATGCGTTGTACATGGCGGTTTGCTGCCGGTGCTGGGATCCCCTGCTCGCAGCTGCAGCCGCGAACGGAGGAGCCTCCACTTGCAGCTGATGGATGCTCGCGCCGCTGCAAGTCCCCGTGGGGTGACTTCTTGTCACCCCCACAGACACTGAACCCCGGGTGCACCATCCCCCCTGTCCCCCGTTGCGACGCCACTGATCCTACCTAGTGATGCTGGATGTTTGACTAGGGACCCTTTGCATTCAGTCCTCATGGTTCTGAATGAAGAAGTGACGGCACCACCCTGCAGATGGGACCCAGATAAATGGACTCAAAGCTTCCTGAATAATAATAAAAAGCTTGCCTTTTCTTCTTTCCCAGTTTCTGCTCATTTGGATATTGAATTCACTGGTTTCAGTGATCAATCCTGAGAGAGTGCTAGAGGATTGCAAGGGGTTGGATTAGATTACCCTCGTTGTTCCTTCCAACACCACAGTTCTTTCATTCTCTGATTCTCTGTTCAATCTTCAACCTCTCTTGTTAGAGTTTGGAGGGACTCCTGCCTAAAAGCTTGGAGGGTTATTGCCAATCAGCATAGACAATAATGAGTTACCTAGGTTGGGACTGACTAAATACTGAGGCTGACTAAATGTATGGCAGCTTACTACTACTACTACTACTACTACTACTACTACTACTAATATTTGCATCTGTCCTTAGCATTATTGTTAAGGGCAGATTGATCCAGCTAAGCTTAAAGATTTAAAAAGGGAAATGACCCCACAAAGAACTTATTTCAATAACCAAAACTATAAAATGCACTTGAAGACAGACATGTTTGCCATTTCTCCCAAATGCCTCAAATCTCTGTCACTCTCTCTATCTTGACCTCATCCACTAATATCTCATTTACTAGGGGGTTTCAATTCCAAGAAGTATGTAACATTCACACACCCTCAAAATAAATAAACAAATAAAGGAACCCGCTTTGAAAATAATTACTAAGGATGTGGGGAGTTACGTTGTCCAGACATGGGGGAACTGGTAGCCCTCCAGATGTTGTTGGACTCTACTACACATCAGCCCCCGCTAATACAGCCAAGAGTCAATAATAAAAAGAGTTATAGAGCAACAACATCTGGGGAGACGCAGAATTCCCTATCCTTCACATCGTCTTTTGTCAAAACTCTTCTGTAAGTGAACCCTCTCCGCCTGGAATGACAGATCTTTCTCAAGGTTGACTTACCCAGTTCTCCGGACAACAGAAGACTGATGCAATATCAAGTTGTGCTTTTGGTGGACTTCTGAACATTTTTATACCATTCTTGTCACCCATCCCTGGTGGTAAAGAACCTCCTTGTAGCGCCGCAGGGTTTAATTACCTACCCCAACTCAAGAAGCAGGAAACAATTGAACCCCCAAATTATTTTAATAAACTTAACACGCTAAAACAAAGACTTCCTGTATCATGTTCACCACTTGAAAATAACCACTGCAGCCCAGCCTTTTAATGCTCCATTGCTCATTTTCTCTTCCCAGAGCAGCAATTTGTCTAATGGGCACTCCTTTTGTTCTGAAATGGCAACATGCTGTCCAGGAATAGGTTGCTGATCTTAGCTGGAAAACCTGGAGAAATTTCCCATGAGAAACTAGCCAATTCACACTTTGCAGAATTGGGTTTCTGCCTTTGGGAGGGGTGAATGTACTTCCCTATGGCCCAGGGGAAAGAGACTCAAATTGCTCTCTTTCTCAAGAAGGGGTCTCCAAGCCACATGGGGCTTTAATCCCCCCCCCCGATAAATATGAAAAGCATAATAGCAAATGCAACATGCATAACAAAACTTGACTTTGAACATATCCCTGGTGCTACAGAGGGGGAAAAAGGGGGACGGACGGACCTGAAGCAACAGGAGGACGCAGAACTAGAAACAGAAATCTGGAGGACTAAAGGGAGTAATTTATAAATTTGCGAGTGTTTAGATACAGTGGTACCTCGGTCTACGAACAGTCCTGTTAACGAACTATTCGAGCAACGAACTCCGCGAAACCAGAAGTAGGTGTTCGGGTTAGCGAACTTTGCATTGGAAGCCGAACAGTGGAAGGGCACCAGCAGCGGGAGGCCTCAGTAGGGAAAGCGCACCTCGGTTTAAGAATGGATTTGGTTTAAGAATGGACTTCAGGAACAGACAGTCCCATCTAACCCATAGAGGCTAGTGGTGTGGGGTGCCAAGTTCTGGAGGGCGCCTGGCAAGAGTCCGGGGAACACCAAACGAGCGGGCTGAGTGAGCGAGGCTGCGTGCGCTTCTCCCGCTGAGTGTTGGTTTGGGTTTTTTTCTTTTAGCCTGCAGGCGCTGAATTCTGCAGGCCCACTCGTTCGGTGTGCTGCCTGCCATGGCCACCGTGGCACGAAGTGGCCAGCTGAGCTGGGAGGCGCCGCATCCAGCCTCCACCTCTTCTCCACTGGAGGAGCCGCCCTCCAGCCGCTGCCCGCCTCCTCCAGCCCTAAAAAAAGGTCGACAGCTCTGGGAAGGAGGGGGGCACCGGAAATATCTTTGCACCATGACTCTGGGTATGCTTAAGACGGCCCTGGGAACAGATTAAGTTCGTAAACCGAGGTAAAGGTAAAGGGACCCCTGACCATTAGGTCCAGTTGTGACCGACTCTGGGGTTGCAGTGCTCATCTCGCTTTATTGGCCGAGGGAGCCGGCGTACAGCTTCCGGGTCATGTGGCCAGCATGACTAAGCCGCTTCTGGCGAACCAGAGCAGCACACGGAAACACCGTTTACCTTCCCGCCGGAGCGGTACCTCTTTATCTACTTGCACTTTGATGTGCTTTCGAACTGCTAGGTTGGCAGGAGCTGGGACCGAGCAACGGGAGCTCACCCCGTCACGGGGATTCGAACCGCTGACCTTCTGATTGGCAAGTCCTAGGCTCTGTGGTTTAACCCACAGCACCACCCGCGTCCCTTGTAAACCGAGGTACCACTGTATAATACCAGTCCATAATGGACAATGAAGATCTGGATTGCTCCCTGTTGCCACAAAATAAATTCAGCACATGGAAATCAAGCAACTAGGCAACTTTTTAAGGCTGCCTTTCCTTCTCGTCACTATCCATTTGCCTGTTCCACTCATTGCCTCCGTCTCTTGCAACCTCCCTCCATCTAACGCGTGGGTTTTAGCTAGCCACATTTATTGGACTGAGTAACAATCCTAGTACTGAGGAGTACTAGGAACTCCCTGTACTGTGCCTGTTTTGTGTTGATTTGGCATTGCTTTTCTGCTTGGCGTTCAGACCAAGGAGACAAAGGGTTTTGGAACGTTCGGTTTTTGGAACGGACTTCCGGAACAGATTAAGTTTGAGAACCAAGGTACCACTGTATCTCCAGTTCTTTGCAGAGTACAATAATATCTATGACAACAATAAAAGTAGTAATTATTAGTAAATTCCTGTTCACTGGACAGAATGAAAAGGGGGAAAGGAGCACCCCCTACAAGGGGGGGGGGGGCAGAATCAAGACTAATCCGCCCTTCTAAAAAGTTATATTGAAAAAAACAAATCACTGAATTTCATAACATGGCATTATTATAGAACAATTCTGCTTAATTAGCAAAAAACCAAAAAACAAAACAAAACCCAACAGTTGTGTTTAGATGACAACTGATTAACACCTTGAAACTTGTTTGTTAACACCTTACAAAAGACATTAGATGCTCTCAATATATAGATTAGTCAACTCTTTTGACCTGTGGCTATTGTTTCCCATGAGGAAGCAGGAAACATTGGTGAATTAAGAAGCTTTCAAAACCAAAAATGCTCCCATTTGCACATTTGCAGACTTTGCACAGATGACATCTTCTGAGAATATGTAGCTTTAATAAAGTCATCCGCACCCTTGTAAATGTTTTTCTGTGATGCTCACATATGATTTGATGGCCTTAAATGTTTTAATTGCACTGGAGTTTCACATTGCTCAATAACCTTAAGAATAGCATGTCTTCGAAATGGCCCCCCAAAAATGTAAACCTTAAAAATAAGAATATTGGCTTTTATCAACTGACCAAACTAACTGTGAATCTATTTGGTCTTCCTTCAAGATTCCTCCACCAAAAGAAGGGAGTCACACACACCATCAACAGTCACAATGGCTCTCTTTTTACGCAAGGGGTGTTAATTGGGGCTCCAGCTCCCATCATCTCCGGCAAGCATGGCCAACGTTTAGGGATGGATTTTATTGTATGATTGCTTAGATCAGGCTTCCTCAAACTCAGCCCTCCAGATGTTTTTGAGACTACAATTCCCATCATCCCTGACCACTGGTCCTGCTAGCTAGGGATCATGGGAGTTGTAGGTCAAAAACATCTGGAGGGCCGAGTTTGAGGCTTAGATGGTCAGGCTAAATTTGTGGGGTATAAACCTGATCCAGACTTCACAGCAGATCTTGCAATGGCCAGATCTAACCTCCAGCTTCATAGACAGTGTGTGTGGCTCCCTTCTTTACCTTTACTCCTCAAGATAAAGGTAAAGGACCCCAGGACGATTAGGTCCAGTCAAAGGCGACTATGGGGTTGCGCCGCTCATCTCGCTTTCAGGACGAGGGAGCCGGCGTTTGTCCACAGACAGCTTTCCGGGTCATGTGGCCAACATGATTAAACCGCTGCTGATCGGCAAGGACGGCGGTTTGAATCCCCGTGATGGGGTGAGCTCCTGTAAATATCCAACTATAAAGCTATGCTGGAAGCTGCCAAGAGTGGCTGGGACAGATGGGCGGGATACAAATATTTTTTATTTTTTACAGTGGTACCTCGGGTTAAGTACTTAATTCGTTCCGGAGGTCCACTCTTAAACTGAAACTTTTCTTAACCTGAAGCACCACTTTAGCTAATGGGGCCTCCTGCTGCCGCTGTGCCGCCGGAGCACAATTTCTGTTCTCATCCTGAAGCAAAGTTCTTAACTTGAAGCACTATTCTGTAACCTGAAGTGTATGTAACCTGAGGTACCACTGTATATCCAAAGGAGCTGTATCTTTCAGAGGCCCACATCTTCCTCCACTCTCAGGATCCACACAGAGGGCTTTGTTTGGGTTGTGTGAGAAAATTCTTTGGATTCAATCAAATTCAGTGAACTAATAATAATAATAATAATAATAATAATAATAAATGCTTATTAGGGACCCCTGACCATTAGGTCCAGTCGTAACCGACTCTGGGGTTGTGGTGCTCATCTCGCTTTATTGGTTGAGGGAGCCGGCGTACAGCTTCCGGGTCATGTGGCCAGCATTACTAAGCCACTTCTGGCAAACCAGAGCAGCGCCGTTTACCTTCCCGCTGAAGCGGTACCTATTTATCTACTTGCACTTTGACGTGCTTTTGAAATGCTAGGTTGGCAGGAGCAGGGACCGAGCAACAGGAGCTCACCCCGTCGTGGGGATTCAAACTGCCGACCTTCTGATCGGCAAGTCCTAGGCTCTTTGGTTTAACCCACAGCACCACCCGCGTCCCAACTAAATAAATGCTTACAAGGTATTAAAAACTCCAGCTGGAACTCCAGCTGTGTCCTCTGCTCAGGGCCTTTATTGGTGTCCAGGGATTGACCCTTCCTGGGAGTAGTCGATGGTTGATGGAGGGAGGTTGGGTGAGAGGGAGGGAAATCTTGGTCTTCCAAGGTGAGAGGTTGGGAGGAGAAAGCAAAGATCTCAGGTGTGAGCTGGGAAGGGTACTACCTTCTGTGGGTGGTAAGAGTTAAGCACTACCTTTTAGAGAGGACTTCGTGTTCTTTTTTTAAACTCTCCGTGACTGTTTTTGTTCTTGTTTTTTTTATTCACGTTAGTTTTCTATATATTATTGTATCATGAAAAAAAGACTTTAATAAAAATATTAAACCTAAAAATACCTGCCACTTTCTTTGTGCTTATTAAAAAAAAAAGGACTTATTAAAGCAAAGCTACATTACAAACAAAGGAAGACTGGTATCTAAATTAAAAATCAAGAAGGGGAGGCTCCAAACCACTGATGATGCCATCTGAACTGTATAAAAGTTCAAGACACACTGGGCTCTTCACTCGATTCCTTACCTTTCCATTGACTTCTGCTTCTCAGAGAACCAGGTAAGCCCAGCTTTCATGAATGTATTTTCAATGGTTTGTGCATTATATTAGACAGTGTAGATGCATGCTGACATCATCACTCGATCCCTTACCTCGATCCATTGCCTTCTGTACCTCAGAGAACCAGGTAAGTCCAGCTTTGGGGAATGTATATGATGGTAGCAATACTTAAAGTAGACCCATTGACATTGATGGACATGAGAAACTTGAATAAATCAATTTCACCAGGCCTACTCTGAGTAGCACACCATTAGACAGAAGCCAACTGGAGCAGTAACTCTTTTATCTGAGGTTGAAAGATCAGAGGCAGTGTGTGTCCAACTGAACTTTGCTGGAGAAGAGAGGACTTTTGGTAAGAGGTGTCCTTTCAGAATGATAGCACATAATCTGTGTTGGCCTCCCAAGGTCAGAACCAGCCCCTTGAGTTGGTCCTCAAGATAGAGTGGAGGTGTACTCAGGTCATACTTGTGGGCTCCCCAAGATTTGCCGCTGTGGGGGAAAAGCTAGTGGACTAGATATGTCTTTGCTTTGATCCATCAAAGCCCTTCTTATGCTCTTTTCTCCTGGAAACTAACATGTGGGTAGAGTACACTTTACTATCTTGCACAATCTAAAATTCTCACGACTCCCTATTAAACCAGTTAATATTCCCAAGCCATTGCAGTCATTATTGATGCTGTTTCCATGAAGATCTTCACGTTGAGCAGGGTTGGGGAACTGATTGCCCTGCAGATATGTTTCTACTGCAGCTTCCATCCTCACAGACCACCAATATCTGAAGTGCAACAGGATCCTCCTCCCTGATGATGGTGGTCTTCCCATGGGGGCATAGGAATGGTCACCAAGAGACAGAGTGCTGGACTAGATGAGGATGATGACGATTTGTGAAATCTGTATACCAAGTTTCATCTAAAGATCCTAGGGCTCTTCACAACAAGGAAGTGCAAACTGAGAATACAAAATACAAAATAAAACAAAAATAAACCAATACCACCCCCCAAAAAACCCACATTTTAAAAACCATAGAATATTAATCAGCCGAATGCCTGGTTGAAGAGAAACGTTTTAGCCTGGTACCGAAAAATATGCAAATGAAGGCCCTCAGATGATGATCACAGGCTCTGCTTGGTTTATATGAGGAGAGGAGGTCTTTGACATGTTGCAATCCTGAGTCATTTAGGGCTTTAAAGGTCAAAAACAGCATCTGGAATTGGGCCTGGAAATTAATTGGCAGTTGAATCAGGATCGGTGTAATATACTCCAACTGTCTTGCTCCAGTGAGCAACTGGGCTGAATAATAATAATAATAATAATAATAATAATAATAATAATATATTATTTATACCCCGCCCATCTGGCTGGGTTTCCCCAACCACTCTGGGCGGCTTCCAACCGAAAATTAAAACAATACAGCATCAGACATTAAAAACTTCCCTAAACAGGGCTGCCTTCAGTTGTCTTTTAAAAGTAAAATAGTTGTTTATTGCCTTGACATCTGCTGGGAGGGCGTTCCACAGGGCAGGCACCACTACCGAGAAGGCCCTCTGCCTCGTTCCCTGTAACTTGGCTTCTTGCAGCGAGGAAACCACCAGAAGGCCCTCGGTGCTGGACCTCAGTGTCCGGGCTGAACAATGGGGGTGGAGACGCTCCTTCAGGTATACAAAACCTAGGCTGTTTAGGGCTTTAAAGGTCAGCACCAACATTTTGAATTGTGCTCAGAAACGTACTGCCAATGAAGATTTTTCAGGACCCGTGTTATATGGTCTCGGCGGCCACTCCCAGTCACCAGTCTAGCTGCCACATTCTGGATTAATTGCAGCTTCCGAGTCACCTTCAAAGGTAGAGCACATTGCAGTAGTCCAAGCTGAAGTTACTGAACCATCTTCAGAAGCAGCCCTATGTATAACATGTTGCAGGACTCCAACCTAGAGGTTGCCAGAGTATAAACAACAGGACTTAGGCTATTCTTGCACAACTGGGTCATCAGCTCAAGCTGATGGAAGGCCCTCTGCGCCACTGAGACCACCTGAGCCTCAAGCAACAGCAAAGGATCCAGGAGTACCCCTAAGCTACTTGCCTGCTCCTTCAGAGGGAGAGTAACCCCATCAAGAGCAGGCAACTTCCCATCTGCCCAGTCTAGGGAACCTCCCACTAACTGCCTCATTTCTATCTGGAATGAGCTTCAGTTTGTTGACTCTCATCCAGTACATTACCAAGGCAAAATAGTGGTCCAGCACATCCACTTTCATACCTGCAGATGATGTGTGCCATCAGCAAACTGCTGACACCCTACTCCTCTCAGCAGTTTCATGTAGATGCTAAATGACATAGGGGATAGACATGAACCCTAAGGAGTCCACATTGAATCCCCAAGCATCACCCTCTGGAAATGACCATCCAAGTAGGATTGTAATCACCTCAAAGAAGTGCAAAACTTGGACAGCCGCTCTAGAAGGACAACATGGTCAATGGCATAGAAAGCTGCTGAGACGTCAATGAGAATTGACATGGACACATTTCTGCTGTCTCTCTTCTGACAGAGGTCATGATCTTGTACCAGAAGGGCTCTTCTTATGGGTAACAGTGAGGGAGGGCGTTTGTACAACACTATAAATAGCTAATGTGGTTTCCTCCAAATGATCTGGACTTCAACTCCCATCATTCCTGAGCATGTGGCCTGATTGATGGATTTTGCATTCCAAATCATTTGGAGAGCAACAGGTTGGCTGGCCCAGGTATAAATATTGCATTCCCCTTTTTGATATTTCTCACTTTGTTTCAGATTAACCTCCACCAACCCAACATGGTTCACTGTGGTCCATCTTGCACTGTCCCATCCTGTGCCTCCACCCCAGTTGTGGGTTTTGGATCAGCAGGTCATGGCTACAGAGGTCTTGGCTATGGCCTTGGCTTTGGTCATGGAGGTTTCGGCTGGGGGCATGGAGGCTCTGTTGAATCCTCTGGATCCCTTGGCACCCTGGACGGTGTTATCCCTTCATGCATCAACCAGCTCCCACCAGCAGAGGTCGTGATCCAGCCACCTCCCAGTGTCCTGACCATCCCAGGGCCCATCCTCTCTGCTAGCTGTGAGCCTGTGTCTGTTGGAGGCAACACTCCATGTGCTGTTGGGGGTTATGGCTATGGGTACGGCAGAGGGCTCTTTGGGGATGGTTATGGTTACCTTGGAAAGAGGTCTTTGTTGGGTGGTCGTTCTGGTATCTGTTCATACCCCTGCTAAACCCAGATGGATGACCCCCTTGAAAACTCAGAATTTGGAACTGTGATATCCTGGCTCATGCCTGAGTTCATGCACTCACATTTCAGAAAGGCTGAGTGTGCACATTGCTACAGGAAAAGAATGCAACTTGTGGATGCTCAGCTCCCTCTGAAAAGCCTATTTTCATGCCTTTTCTTGCCTTCCTTTTTTAAAAAAAATTATGTATATGTCCCTCTCTTTGTCTTCTTATATATAAAACAGCAAGTCTGTTCTGCAAGCCTCCACTCTGCACTAAGCTACACAATCTGTCATATGTGACCTTAGAGTTCTTGAGTTAAAAGCTTTCCCCTTGGGTAGAAGAAGATGCAAGCAATTCCTTGCAAAGACAGTGCTCTGCCTGATTGGTTTAGCCTGTGTTTATGTGTGGTTTTCAATGTATCTCATGGATGGGAAACCTCTCTCTTGGCCCCAGGTGTTCTTGGACTCTAGCTCCCACCATCCCCAGCCAGAATAGCCAATGGTCAGGGATTATGGGAGTTGTAGTCTAACAACATTTGGCAGGGTCTACTGTAAAAGCAAACTGTCCACTCTGCTTTCATTAAAGCTTATTCATCAATCTCTTATAAGCCTTTTTGTCTTGTTTTATCTAATTCCTGAAAAAATCTCTAGCAGAAAGATTGTTATAAGCCAGGGGTGAGGAATCTTTCTTTAAATATTGCATTTATCTGCTCATTATATACATACATACATGCGTATGATTTGCACACCCCCACAGTGTTAAGAAACTCACTTATGTAACTCAAACGGAGTCCAAAGTTTTGTCTTTCTTACTTCAGATATTGTACATAACAGGGAGATATTCAAAGATGCAGAAGAAAAACTCACTCAGAACCACACAGCCAATAAGGGCATGTGCTAACTCAGTAAAGACCATCCCATTCAGCAATGCCTCCTGTTGGTTGATTTTCCAATATCAGAAATAACCCTTAAGTTACAGACCGAATGATCCCTGCTGTTGCACACACTGTGGGACATATCTCTCCACATGGCATTTCCTGAGACACCCCTTGGCTACAAACCTTAATAAGCCAAATAATCCCTCAGCATCAGACTTTAGACCTGAATAAAAGCCTGTACATGGAGATATTTGACTTACATTCCAAGATAGATAGCAATTTGTTAGGGTGGTGGGGTCTTTGTCCAATTCATAATGCAACCGAGCCCTATGAGTCTGATCAATTCACATTCCAAGCTGAGCAACAGGGCCGGCCCTCTCATGAGACAATGTGAAGTCATTGTCTCAGGTGGCAGGATCTACAAGGGCAGCAGATTTGGCCTCCAAGAAATGAATTGGACACTGCTGCTGCCACACACTCTTTCGAGGCCATAACTGCATCCTCCTTGGCAGATCCCCCCAATAACATCTCTATAATGGCCTCTTGGCAAATAGGAAGTGCTACTGGTCTACACCTAACAGTGGGGACTGCCTTCTGAGGTCTTCTGGGTTCTGCACCCATCTGGAGTGATTCACTGCAGCCCCACCCATAATGGCCTTTGATTTCCACTTCAAGCACTGGGTGAGGTTGATTTGATTCCCCTCATTGTTCCCAATGCATATCTTCTTTCACCCCCTTGTTACCAATGTAGATCTTTACTCCCCACTTGTTCCTGATGTAGCTCTCTTCATTCACCCCTTCTTCCCAGGCGGGGTGGTTTGCACCATTTTGCACTTCACCTCAGGTGCCAAAATGTATTGGGCCAGCCTTTCTGGGCAATTAGGGACTTTGGCAATGACACTGATCTGAAACGATACAGCCCAAATAGGGATGGGGAAGAAATTTGATTCAGTTAGCAGTTAATTGTGAACCGACCTACCCTGCAGTTTCTGAAACAATACAACAACAAAAACATAGCTGTCAGAGTTGCTTCCAGATCCTAGCTCACAGAGGATCACGCTAGCCAGCGATCATTAAATAAAAGTCTTTATTGAGTTACAGTTTCCATTCTCAAGCTGCTGCGTGCAACCCTACGTCTAATGGTTAGATCGGCGAAGCTCCATCTGAGTCTCCGCCCCTTGTACACCAACTTAATATCCTAGCCTTGCTCCACCTTTTCCGCCTGACTGTTCTTCTCTGGGTCCCTCTGCCCCCCGGGGTCTCTTCCTTCCGGGATTCCTCTGACGCTGACGCTGACCCCCCTGACTCTTCTCCCTCCTTTCGGCGGGCTTTAGGACCTGGCTCCCTTTCCGGGCTGCCTACTGCGCCACCTTCCTGTGCATTTGAACTTGGCACGCGCGCCCAACCTTCCACCTTCCGTCTGACCGTTTCTTCGCTCCCCGATGGAGGTGTGGCCACTCCTGACTCGTGCCCTCCCCCCTGTTGTGAGCTGCCAGCGCTTGATCCCTGGCGCCCTTCCTCTTCCCTGCTCTCTGGCGGTGACGCTGGTCCTGATTTCCAACTGCTCCCCTCTGAGTCTCCTCTGGCTCTATCTTCCTGGGGTGTCCCCCTAGGCTCCCCCCTTGCCCTGGCCACTGGTGCTCCTTTCTGTGAATCTTCTGATTCACTGGAAAGACTCGGAGATCTCGGGTCGTCGTCATCACTCATCTTTTCTTCTGCCTCCTCTCCCTCGCTCTCTGTTTCCTCCCTTGCCCTTGCCTCTGCTCCTGAACCCCTGACATCCATCCCCCCCTCGAAGCCCCCTCTTCCCCCCTCCCCTCCTTCCGGTGCGGGATCTGGGTGCTGCCGTGTCAGGGGGACGAATGTCGGATACAGTTCGCTTCCCGTGGCGGGCCGCCATCCGAAGTCTTCCGGTTCTTCCTCCCTGCTCTCGTTGACGACGGTCACCTCCGCTTCCATCTCTGTGCCGCCGTGCTCGAAACCCGGGTCGTCCCCGAAAACGTCCATGTCCGTCTCTCCCTCGTTGCCTTCTGGAGACGTTGCTCGTCCTGGACCCTCCAGCCACCTTCTGCGGAACTGCTCCTCTGGTCGATCATCCCACCAATACGAGGGTTCTGAAGCAGATCCCGAGGGTGACCCCTCTGGGGAACGGGCGTCTCGTGTCGGTTCCTCGTCCGAGTCGAACCCCCGGAACGTGCTGGCTGAAAGCGTGGGCGTGAAAAGCCAGTCGTCGAAAAAGTCTGCTGGCATTGGCCTATGTGGGAAGAGGGCATGAAACTCTTCTTTGAGCAGAGGTTCGTCTAAAGCGTAGCCCGGCACCCAGCTGTTGGCACTGGCCGGGGTGCCCTCCTTGGCGAGAAGGTATTCTACCCCCTCTTCCCCCCATCTGGAGTCCAAAATCTCCGTGACTTCGTTGATGCGCTCCTCCTGTGCCACTCCCCCTTGCCCGGTTCTCTCTCGGAGCGGACCCGGTGCCGTTCCTGGTTCCTGAAACCTGTGAGGTGCCTTGTAGGGAGTGAGCACCGATCTGTGGAACACCGGATGCATTCTGGAACCCTCCGGAAGAGCCAGCCTGAAAGCCACCGGGTTGACCTGTTCGTCGACTTGGTAGGGCCCCAGTTGTTTATGCCCTAGTTTCTTCTTCGCCAACGACCTGGCCGGCACTGCGTGGGCTGCTAACCAGACCCAGTCTCCCACATGGATCTCTTCGCCAACCCTTCTGTGTTTGTCCGCTTGTACCTTGTATGCGTGTTTAGCCAGCTCCAGGTGCCGCCGCAGCTGATCGTGGACCTCCTGCAACTCCGACGCGAACGCATCTGCTGTCTGCGGCTCCCCCTCCCCCATTCTTTCCAGTCCCGGGAAGGTTCTAGGGTGCCTCCCGTTGTTGGCGAAGAACGGCGTGACCCCCGTGGACACGTGCTTCGTGTTGTTGTAGGCGAACTCGGCGAGAGGCAGGTAATCCACCCACGTCGCAGGCTGTTGATTCGCATAACATCTCAGGTACTGCTGCATGATGGCATTGACCCGCTCCGCTTGCCCGTTGGTCTGCGGGTGTCTAGCCGACGCCAGGTTGATCTTGACGTTCAGGAAGCCCATCAGCCTCTGCCAGAAGTTCGAGATGAACTGTCGCCCTCGGTCGGACAGAATAGACCGCGGCAGACCGTGAACCTTGAACACGTGGTCTATGAACAGTTTGGCGGTTTGTTCCGCCGTGGCCACCTTCGCACACGGAATGAAATGTGCCATCTTGGAGAACAAATCCACCACCACCAGCACAGCCGTCTTGCCCCTCGAGCTGGGCAGATCCGTGACAAAGTCCAGGGCCACTCTCTCCCATGGCTCGAACGGAGTTTGCAGCGGTTCCAGCAGTCCGGCCGGCGGTCTGTGCACTGGTTTGGACCTCTGGCAGGTGTCACACCTCGCCACGTAGTCCGCGACTTCCCCTCTCATTCCGGGCCACCAGAAGTCTCTGGCTACTAATTCCACCGTCTTCTCCTTGCCAAAGTGCCCGGCAGTGGGCGCGTCGTGCAGCTGCTGCAGTACCTTGGCGCGAAGTTCGTCTCCCGGCACGTAGATGGCCCCTTTACGGATGAGCAAACCATCTCGCAGCTGGAACTCGTCGGTCGCTGCCGTGCCCCTGTGCACCTCTGCCATCTTTGCTTGCGCGAAGGAGTCATCCTGCAACGCTCGTCGCACCGCATCCAGGTCAACTGTCGCCGCCGCGCACGCCCACACTGTCGGTGCGAAGATGTGCATGGCGGCCGCTGGCTTTGCCTCCTCCAGATACTGTGGCTTACGGGAGAAAGCATCCGCCATGATGTTGGTGTCCCCCGGGACATACTCTATTCGGAAGTCGAAATTCGCAAAGAACTCAGCCCAACGTATCTGCCTCTGGTTCAGGAACTGTGCCGTGCGCCAGTGCTCTAGATTCTTGTGGTCCGTGCAGACCTGCACCGTGTGCTTGGCGCCGATCAGGAAGTGCCTCCACGCTTTGAACGCTGCATGAATGGCCAGCAACTCCCTGTCCCAGATGGTGTAGTTCTGTTCGGACTTGCTGAGCTTCCTTGAGTAAAACGCTCCCGGCCTCCAAACCCCCTGCGGGTCTTTCTGCAGCAGGACTGCTCCCACGGCTCTGTCTGAAGCGTCTGTCTCCACCCTCATCGGCCTGCTGGGGTTGACATGAAGCAGCTGCTCTTCCGACGCGAAGAGACGCTTGAGTGCCTGAAAGGACTGCTCCGCCTGCTCTGTCCAGATGAACTTCTTTTTCTTGGAGCTGAGCGTGTCCGTGATGGCCGCTGTCTGCATCGCAAAGCCTTTGATAAACTTGCGATAGAAGTTCGCGAAGCCGACAAACCGTTGGACCTCCTTCCGGTTGCGTGGGCTTTTCCAATCCAACACTGCTCGGACCTTGGCGCTGTCCATGGCGAGCCCTTTATCAGACAACTTGTAGCCCAGGAAATCCACCTCCGTCACGTCGAATTGGCACTTCTCCAGCTTGGCGTAAAGCCTATGTTGCTGTAGCCTGCTCAGCACTTCCTTGACGTGTCTGTCATGCTCCTGCTGCGATTCCGAAAAGATCAGGATGTCATCCAAGAAACAGACGCACGTCTTGTAGAGGAGCCCCGCCAACACGTGATGCATGAAAGCTTGAAAAACGTGGGAGCCATTTTGCAATCCAAAAGGCATAACTCTATATTCGTAGGTGCCCAGGGGCGTGAACATGGCTGTCTTCCACTCATCTCCCTCCCGCATGCGAATGAGGTTGTATGCCCCTCGCAGGTCCAACTTGGTGAACACTCTGCCCTTCCGTACCTTTGCGAGGAGGTCGTCGATTCGGGGCATGGGGAAGTCCGATGGCTTGGTCACACTGTTCAAGATGCGAAAGTCCACTACAAGTCTTTTTTGGGGCGTGTCCCTCTTCTTAACAAAGAATACCGGACTGCCCCCCGCTGCCTTGGACTCTCGGATGAAACCGCGCTCCAAATTATGATCTATGAACTCTTTGAGTTCCTGCAGTTCGTCCTCAGACATGGAATACAGCTTCCCTTTGGGCAGCGCCGCCCCCGGCAGCAGGTCAATTTTGCAGTCATATGGTCTGTGGGGGGGTAGCCTGTCTGCCTCCTTCTCGCAGAAAACCTCCAAAAATTCTGCGTACTTGTGGGGAACCGCTTGCAGCGTGCCTAGCTGCAGCTGTGACTCCTCTTCCTCTCCTTCCTGCCTGGGCACGATGCAGTGTTCAGCGCAAAAGGAAGAGCCGAAGGTCAGCTGCCTCTGGTACCAAGCCAGCGTCGGGCTGTGCTTGTCCAGCCAACTCATGCCCAATACAATGGGCGTGTCCGATAGTTGAGTGACATTGAAGCTGATGATTTCCCTGTGATTCCCAAGTCGCATCACCATTGGTGGCGTCTGCTTCACCACTTGCCCCCCTAGCAGCTCCCTGCCATCCACCGTGACAACCTGCAGGGGCAGCGTGGCAGGCAGCAACTGTATAGCGTGCCGGTCGACAAAGTCCTGCCCTATAAAGTCCGCATTGCTTCCGGAGTCAATGGTGATTGGCACGTCCATGGTGATTCCATTGGGCAGCTGGAGCGACGCGGTGAGCCTCACTACCAGTTTGGGCGGGAGGGGGTCCATGGGCTGTAAAATCTCTGGGGACTGCTTCACTGACACGTCTGGCTGGGCCCCAGTGCCTCTTCCAACCAGACTCCGTCGTTTCCCTGCTGTGGTTGTCCTTGCTGCGTTGCTGCAGTTACCATTGCTGAGGCTGCAGTGTGCTTGTGGAGCCTCTGGGGACACTCTTTCGCCATATGCTGTGGATCATCGCAGATGTAACACTTCCTGTTCCCTCTAGGAGGCTTCGCTTTCACTGCTGCCGGTGCTAGGGCTCTGGCTGCTGACTGAGCCCTTGCACCTCCAACCTCCATAGGTTCCGCTCCTCCTCCTGGCGGAGGCGTGGATTGCGCACGCGCTGCTTCTCTGGGAAGGAAGGAGGAGCCCCTGGCTGGTTCGCGCCCTCCACGCCCTTCGCCACTGCTCCACGGACGTCCTTCCAGCCGCACCCCCACCGCCAGCGCCCTCTGAACGATCTCCTGCGTGGTCCGGGGTCTCTCCCCCCTCGCAATTTCATCTTTAACCGAGCCGTGCAATCCCTCCCAAAACAGGTCTCTTACAGGAGCCGAATCTCTGTCCCATTCCAGAGCACTGACCAAAGCGAAAAAGCGGGCATGGTACTGCCTTACGCTGGCCCTCCCTTGCTTCAGTCCATGTATCTGCTGCCGAGCAAGATCCACGTCAATGCTTGACAAAAAGCACCCATCCATCGCTTTAATAAAGGCATCCGCGTTTTGGAGCGCCGGATCCTTATCTCTCCACAAATTGCGCAGCCATGCTTTAGCATCTCCATGCAAATGGGACATGATGAATCCCACCTTCTCTTGCTCATCTCTAAAGTCTTTGTTCAGCAGTTGCAGTGCACACATTACATCTGCTCTAAAGTTGGGGTACTGTTGCAAATTCCCATCGAAGTGAGAGACCAAACCGCCTGTTCGTCTCCCCAACCCAATCCCCTCCGGTTTGGGTGTCAGTTGCCCTTGCTTCGTAAGCACTTCCAACCTGACCTGGAGATCCCTGTAGGCGGCAGCTGCGTCCTCCTCTCTCTTCCTGGATGCAAGAGCCTCGGCATTCAGGCGCGACACTGCTTCTCTGAGTTCCACTATCTGCTGTTCGGCCGTCATGTTGTCTGCCGTTCGTGAGCTCGCTAGTAGGCACCCGCTTTCTCTCCTCTCCGCGAGGCTGTAGATGCCCACAATTTAGGAGATGGAGCTTACTGTCAGAGTTGCTTCCAGATCCTAGCTCACAGAGGATCACGCTAGCCAGCGATCATTAAATAAAAGTCTTTATTGAGTTACAGTTTCCATTCTCAAGCTGCTGCGTGCAACCCTACGTCTAATGGTTAGATCGGCGAAGCTCCATCTGAGTCTCCGCCCCTTGTACACCAACTTAATATCCTAGCCTTGCTCCACCTTTTCCGCCTGACTGTTCTTCTCTGGGTCCCTCTGCCCCCCGGGGTCTCTTCCTTCCGGGATTCCTCTGACGCTGACGCTGACCCCCCTGACTCTTCTCCCTCCTTTCGGCGGGCTTTAGGACCTGGCTCCCTTTCCGGGCTGCCTACTGCGCCACCTTCCTGTGCATTTGAACTTGGCACGCGCGCCCAACCTTCCACCTTCCGTCTGACCGTTTCTTCGCTCCCCGATGGAGGTGTGGCCACTCCTGACTCGTGCCCTCCCCCCTGTTGTGAGCTGCCAGCGCTTGATCCCTGGCGCCCTTCCTCTTCCCTGCTCTCTGGCGGTGACGCTGGTCCTGATTTCCAACTGCTCCCCTCTGAGTCTCCTCTGGCTCTATCTTCCTGGGGTGTCCCCCTAGGCTCCCCCCTTGCCCTGGCCACTGGTGCTCCTTTCTGTGAATCTTCTGATTCACTGGAAAGACTCGGAGATCTCGGGTCGTCGTCATCACTCATCTTTTCTTCTGCCTCCTCTCCCTCGCTCTCTGTTTCCTCCCTTGCCCTTGCCTCTGCTCCTGAACCCCTGACAATAGCTATGTTTTGAGCTACACTGACCAGAGTTCCCTCATTTTCTCAGGGTTCTCCTAAGAACTCTCAGCCCCCTTAATGAACTACAGCTCCCAGAATTCTTTGAGTGAAGCCATGACTGTTTCAGCTGGTATCATAGTGCTTTAAATATATGGTGTGAATGTGGCCTACCTCTTTGCTTCCCTCAAAATGCCTCCAATTTAACCCCACCCCTGCAAAGCTAAAACGTTTATGCTTTGGGCAAAATTCAGTAGTGAGCTAATGAGAGGGTTGTGTGCTTGGTTGCTCACCGCATCTCTCCATGAACGACTGATGCAGCTATTTTGCTTGCAACAACCCATCCAAATTGCACATCTTGTGTGGGTGATAATGGAGTTGATTCTTGGAAATTTGTGCAAATGACAGAAGCTGGAGATTGGCCCACTATCATCTTGCCTTGACCCAAAGTTACTATTATGATTATTATTTTTAAATGCTTTTTACTAGGAAGTGTTGCTGACTCAACTGTCTTAGAAAGCTAAGTGTATGCTTGGCAATGATGGGGAAAAAAGAATTGTGAAAAGGCCTTTTTAGATAACATCTTAACAAGGTGCAGAACTTTATTATGCACTGCCCCACCTTCATTGGAGCACATAATCTCTTTAAATTGCTGACATTTCATCCTGCTGGCTTTCTTCAGGATAGAAACACACAGTCTTCAAAGAGATTAATTGCCTGGTACATGACACCAGTCAAGCTTGCAAAAATCTATCATTTGCCCGATAATAAATGTTGGAAATGTAAGGAAAACGAAGGTACATTCTTTCACCTTTGGTGGACGTGCCCAAAGATTAAGGCTTTCTGGGAGATGATCTATAATGAAATGAAAAAGGTATTTAAATATACCTTTCTAAAGAAACCAGAGGCCTTCCTGTTGGGCATAGTCGGCCAATTGGTGCCAAAGAAGGATAGGACTTTCTTTATGTATGCCACAACAGCAGCAAGAATACTTCCAAAGTATTGGAAGACACAAAATCTACCCACCTTGGAAGAATGGCAGATGAGGGTGATGGACTATATGGAACTGGCAGAAATGACTGGCAGAATCCGAGACCAGGGAGAAGAGTCGGTGGAAGAAGATTGGAAAAAGTTTAAAGACTATTTACAGAAATATTGTAAAATTAATAAATGTTAGAATGATGTTGGATAGAAACTAAGTGGTTTCTAGCTGTAATGTTATAAGGGAATATGAAAAAATGGACTATTAATAGGTAAAAATCTAATGTTACAATACTTGAAGATTGAAGACTAGGATAAACAAAGAGGGGAGGGATTTGCTGAACTAACAAACTGAATTGGAATACAGAAAAGGGAGGCGTGAGGAGGTCTGGGAAATAAGCAAATGAAAGATAAGTGATTGAAAGACTGAATTGTTTTTAACTATTTTTATTTTGTATTTTTCTTTTTCTTTTTTGTAATATTTTGAAAATCTTAATAAATATCTTTTTAAAGAGTCACCCCCCCCCCAAAAAAAGAGATTAATTGCCAACAAGATTAGTGGTACTACACCAGGGGTCTTCAACCTTTAAGACAAAAAGAGCCACTTGGACCCGTTTCCGAAGAAAAAAAACTGGGAGCCGCAAAACTCGTCATTATAAAAATAACTTTTTTGTCACTTTTTTATTATTTCTTTGTTTGACCCCTCAGAATTACTCCTCCTCATAGAAATAAACGTTAAATTAACAAGTTACCTTTTTGTGTGTGTGTGTTCTTCACTCCCCTTCAAAACAGTGACCAGCGTACATGCCCCCTTTCAATGCAGTAACCAGCGTACATGCCCCTTACAATGTAGCGGGCGCGCGGGCGGGAAGGTGACGTCAGGATGGTGCGTGACTAACGCACGCACCGCCCCCATGCGACGTCACAGCCAGTACAGCGCCCACCACAGTGGGGAGTGTCGGGGCGCACAATGCGCCTCCTCCCCTCGCTAGTATCCGCCCCGGAGCCGCGGCAAAGGTGTAAAAGAGCCACATGCGGCTCCGGAGCCGTGGGTTGCAGACCCCTGTACTATACTATAGAGAGAACATGTGGTTGTTTTCATGCGCTTTGTGTTTCCGATCAGTGGCATGTTTCAGGGTAAGTTTATGAAGCTGAGCGCCCTTTGGATGAGAGAGTAACAGCACTGGTGGCTGGTGCCCATTGAGACAGGTAGGCAAGGAGACCCAACAGTGGGTGGAGCCACAGCCAGTGAGAGGCAAAAGCAACTCATTCTAGCTTTGTCCCCATCCTCCTCCTCTCTGGTGAGTTCTACAAGGAGAAACGGTGAGGACAAGGCGAAGGGAGCTGACAGGCAGTTGAACTATCTGGCCTCGTTGTATGAAAGCAGGCAAGTGAGGGCTGGCTGGTTAGTTGGTGGGGCAGTATCCCATTCACCCCAATGAATCATCCCCCAATGAATAACAGGGACTTATAGTGCCTTTGCAATATCAGTATTTTCTCCCATTAGTCATGTGTCTTGCCCTGTTAGATGGAGCAGGATAGAGATGAAGGACTAAAGTTTTAAGGCTCAGGTGAGAATATATGGGTGGTATGAACAGGTTATCTGCTGAAGTTCAGTGAGATGTTTGAAAAACTACAAATCATTTCTTAAGATAGAGGTTCTGCTGAGCTTTCCTAGGCAATGGAGTTTATGTAATCATTTGGGGGGGGGGGTGTAAGAAGAGTCCTGGTGGATCACACCACAGAAGAGCATTGATCTTCCCTTGGTGAGTTGGGGTCCACTTGTGGGTTGCAGCCTGATCCAAGGTGGGTTGCAACAGGAACACTACCACCATGCAAATATGTGGTAAAAGATAAGAAATGCAGGTATTGGCCAAAAGTGAGTCCTGGGTCTGAAAAGGGTGAAGATACTTGCTCTGGACTGTTTCCACAGTGGCCAGTCAGATGCCTCTATGAAGACCACAAGCAGGACACAATGACAATAGCCCATATCTAGAGCTAGCCAGCAGGGGGGTGTATATTTGGTGACATAGTTTCTCAGCAAACAGCACATACAGTAGGTAAACTCCTACAGGAGGAAGAGATGCCCCCAACTTGGATGATTTTAAAAGGGGATTGGACAAATTCATGGAAGATAAGGCTCTCAGTGTGGTGTAGTGGTTAAGAGCAGTAGACTCATAATCTGGTGAACCGGGTCCGCTTCTCTGCTCCTCCACATGCATCTGCTGGGTGACCTTGGGCTAGTCACACTTCTTTGAAGTCTCTCAGCCTCACTCACCTCACACAGTGTTTGTTGTGGGGGAGGAAGGGAAAGGAGAATGTTAGCCCCTTTGAGACTCCTTAGTAAAGGTAAAGGGACCCCTGACCATTAGGTCCAGTCGTGACCAACTCTGGGGTTGTGGCGCTCGTCTTGATTTATTGGCCGAGGGAGCCGGCATACAGCTTCCGGGTCATGTGGCCAGCATAACTAAGCCGCTTCTGGCGAACCAGAGCAGCACACGGAAACGCCGTTTACCTTCCCACCAGAGTGGTACCTATTTATCTACTTGCACTTTGACGTGCTTTCGGACTGCTAGGTTGGCAGGAGCTGGGACCGAGCAATGGGAGCTCACCCCGTCGTGGGGATTCGAACTGCCGACGTTCTGATCAGCAAGTCCTAGACTCTGTGGTTTAACCCACAGCGCCACTCGCGTCCCTTTGAGGCTCCTTAGGGTAGTGATAAAGCGGGATATCAAATCCAAACTCTTCTTCTCAGTGGCTACTAGCCACAATGGCTATAATCTGCTTCTATGGCAGGTGGCTGTAATGCTTCTGAATACAGGTCGCTAGAAACCACAGGAGAGGGAGAGTGCATTTGTGCTTGGGACTTGTTTCCCATTGGGGCATCTGGGTGGCCACTGTGAGAATAGGATGAGATGAGCCATTGGCCTGATACAGCTGGCCTCTTCTTATGTTATTAAGAAAATGGTTAGCCAGGAAGACCACAAGGAGGGCAATCTCCTCCCTTTGATGTTTGTCTCCCAGCAATGGGTATGAGGAGAGGTATAGTGCCTTTGAACCTGGAGAGTCAGATCTGGCCATCACTAGATCTTCTACAATTTTATCCAGCCAGTCTAAGCAATCATGCAAGGAAATCCACCCCTGACTGAACTCACTTGGACGACTGACTAAACATGTTACGGGATTGGGCCGACTCAGCAGAATATGTTCAAAAGAAGGAAAACAGGGTGTAGAATGGTGTGTGCAAATTCTGCATGGAGATGATGATAGCTTTATTTCCTCCCCACCCCCATCCCTGTCCTCCTGTCTCATTGGGCTAATTAATGTAAATTGAGGTTAGAAATGCACATAAATTGTTTTGCCGATAGCTAATTAGAACTTATGTAACAAAGGGGTGTTGGCCTCTGGGGCCAGCAGGAGGGGACCCTGACAAAAATGTATAAAATAAACCTAAAGCCTTGCTAGGTGCATCCAGCACTGACTCTCGGGCTCCTTTCATCTCTTATCTCCAGATATATTGGTAAGTAGGGCATCTATCAGTGGATTTCCACCAAGGGGATTAGTCTGTGTCTGGGTTATGTTGCTTTGAACTGTGGAGTTCATATGAATGAATGCTCCTCTGTATGGCAAATAAGGGGGGTTTTTGGAGACAGCTAGGGTGTTAGGGGCACAGGTGAGATAAGGCCTTTTCCTTTACCTGCTATTTTTTTCTAGGTAAAGGTAAAGGGGTAAAGGGACCCCTGACCATTAGGTTCAGTCGTGGCCAACTCTGGGGTTGTGGCGCTCGTCTCGCTTTATTGGCTGAGGGAGCCGGCGTACAGCTTTTGGGTCATGTGGCCAGCATGACGAAGCTGCTTCTGGCAAACCAGAACAGTGCACGGAAATGCCGTTTACCTTCCCGCCGGAGTGGTACCTATTTATCTACTTGCACTTTGACGTGCTTTCGAACTGCTAGGTTGGCAGGAGCAGGGACCAAGCAATGGGGGCTCACCCCGTTGTGGGGATTCGAACCACCAACCTTCTGATTGGCAAGTTCTAGGCTCTGTGGTTTAACCCACAGCACCACCCACGTGCCCTCAAAATGTCCAGACATAGCCTGACCTCTTCAGGGAAACTTGTTGTATTTAACTTTGTACAGAGGTACCTCTGGTTAATAACTTAATTCATTCTGGAGGTCTGTTCTTAACCTGAAACTGTTCTTAACCTGAGGTACCACTTTAGCTAATGGGGCCTACTGTTGCCATGTGATTTCTGTTCTCATCCTGAAGCAAAGTTCTTAACCCGAGGTACTATTTCTAGGTTAGCGGAGTCTGTAACCTGAAGCGTCTCTAACCTGAGGTACCACTGTATCTGTCCCAGAACCTTAATTCACCTATCTCCGCTGTCTACCATCTGTCCAACATATATGCCTAAGCACCTACCTTATCTCTTTCCCTGAACTGCCACCTGGGAGCGACCATTCCATCAGAGAGTCTAGGGGTCATTGACACCACACCCATAAGAAAGCCTCGGGAATCCTAATTGGGTGAAAAGGTGATATTTATTCAAAATATAAGACCACAGAGCAGTAGTCTTCGACCTATTCAGACGCAGGAAGCCATTTTAACTCAAACATACAATTAGGGATCCACTTATTCATCTTTTGCCGTATATCGGCATGGTGGTGGTGCTTCTGTTGTGACCCAACCTGCCAGCTGAAGACCAGTGACACACACAGATTGGCTCTGTCCTACATGTGGAGTATCCCCATCTCCTTACCCGAGGGTGGCATCCTAAGTCTTCTTCAAGGGGGAATTGAGCCTCATCATCTTTGCTGAAAGCTTACTTCCAGCAGGCACCTCCTACCCCTGAACTGTGCCAACTGATCATTATAAGAACAACTGTTTAAGAATTGGTGCCAGTTTGACTCCCCCCTCCCCCTCCCTGTCCTTTCCCCCTTTTCTCTCTTTCTTTCTCTCTCTCCCCCCCTCCTTGCTCTCTTTAAGATTGTAAGCCTGAATAAATTGCCTGTCTTGTTTCAGTGTGTTAGTTGCCCTGAGAGCACTTTTGGCTGAAGAGCAGGGTGCAAATGCTCTAAATCAATCAATCAATCAATCAATCAATCAATCAACCAACCAACCAACCAACCAACCAACCAATGACTCATATATTCTGCTTCTCTTGCCTGTCTTATCTGCTTATCTGTCTGCAGTGGTGTAGCATGGGTTGCCAGCGCCTGGGGACACACACATGGAGAGGGTGGTGAGAGGGAGGGAAATAGACGGAGAATGTGTGTGCATTCAACTGCCTAATGGCATCAGCATCACCCAGGAGATCTCAGCAGCAGAGATAAGAAAATAGATCTGGAGAGGTCGCTTCCTGGTTCATATGAAGAAACCCAGCGACGGAAGTGCACAGCTGTACTGAGACAGCACCAGGTGTTGAAACTTTGCACCCCTAACAATTTTGCACCCAGGGCAACCACACCTGTGTCCCCACACACTGCACCACTGTCTATCTGCTACTCCTTCCTTCCTTCCTTCCTTCCGTCCCATAAACCAATCCATCAGTCTAATCCAATTTATTTTACTAATCTCAATGGACTGGTATTGTTGACAAAGGGAATATCCACATTATAAACACATTCAGCTTCTTTTGATTATTTACATTTTGGAGATGGGGCATATGTAGTTTTGATCCTTCCCATTATTGTGGTACACATTTGCAGAAAAGGGACTTGAGACACTTCAAACAGAAGCCTGTTGTTTCATTCCAGATCCATCTTTGTTCCCAAAATAATGGCTTATTGTGGCCCATCCTGCACCATCCCATCCTGTTCCTCCAGCCCGGTGGTAGGCTTTGGACAAGGATGTGTTCTTGGATCAGGGGCCTATGGTTCATTCCTTCCAAATGGGATATCATCCTCCAGTCTCGGCACATCCGCTGGGCTCCCTGTTTCCTGCATCAGCCAAATCCCAGCAGCTGAAGTGGTCATCCAACCTCCCGCCAGTGTGGTGACCATCCCAGGACCCTTTCTCTCTGCAAGCTGTGAGCCACTTTCCGTGGGGGGGAGCACGCCCTGCACTGCTGGATTGAATGGCTACGGAAGAGGGATTTATGGGCTCGGGAATGGCTACAGGAGGTTCCCGAGGGGGCGAAGTGCAAGCATCTGTGGATATCCTTGCTAAATTCAGATTGAATGGACACATGGAACCAGGAGCAACCAGGAAATGGCAAAGGGTAATGCAGCCAAGTTTTGGTTCCTGAGCTCCTACAAACGTTGATGTTCAGCATCCCTGACAAATAAGCTCAGGATTAGCTATCCCTTATTTCCTTTGAGCTTATTCTCTCTCTCTCTCTCTCTCTCTCTCTCTCTCTCTCTCTCTCTCTTTTCCATAACAATGTGGTTTGTTCCCCCAAATCATTAGCAAGGCATGGTTAATCTGCATCTTCTAGAGCCTGTGGATGAGGAACCATGATCTCCAGTTCCCATGATCCCTTGACCATTGGTCATGCTAGCTAGGGCTGATGGGATGTAGACTTCAGCTTTCCCATCCCTGTTCTAGAAGGTTATTTCACTTCCTTCCTGCAATATATACCTAAACTAGGCATGGCCAAACTCAGCCCTCCAGATGTTTTGGGACTACAGTTCCCATCATCCCTGACCACTGGTCCTGTTAGCTAGGGATGATGGAAGTTGTAGTCCCAAAACAGCTTGAGGGCCAAGTTTGGCCATGCCTGACCTAAACTAAGTTGGATTCCAAAGTGTCTCACCCTGTGTGGCAGAGCCACAGTGCAAACTTCTCAGCGGAGATGTCGCTGCGGCTTACCGGGGCAAGGTGTAGGAGGTTGGCATGGTGAGGTTGGCATGGTATGGATTGGTATCACCAGTGCAGTGGCACAACTTTCATCTTCCAACTTCCTCACCTCCAAGCCTCCTGGTAAGCAGCAGTGACACCTCTGCCAGGAGCACTGCCGATCTGCTCAACTGAATGAGCCCTTTGTGGTTGGACCACATCCTTGTAAATGATAATTGCAGTTAACTGTGCTTTTGCAACATTATAGGAGCCACTGATATTTTCCAAAGGGGTGGGGGGAAATGAAAGGCATGGGGGGGTTTCCTTATTCAAAGGAGCTGAGGAATTCTGAGGGGAGGCATTTTGCTAAGAGTGTTTTAGTGGGTGGAGTGGGGAGAATTTTGTGTGGAGCTCAAAGCAAATTTGAAATATTCCATTCAGGATAGATCTCAGCAGAACTTTGAAGGTCTGGGCTCAGAACACTATAATTTCTCAAGGAGGGTTCTCCACGATTTCTGAGATTGCCCCCAACATCTTTCTGAAAAGAAAATTCAAAGTGGGTCTGTGTGCTTTCTTAGGTGAGAGCCGTGTGATATACCTAATGCATTTCCTCAGAAGCTAGGCAAGTCAGTTATTGCTCATTCATTCATCTCCAGCAGAAGATTCCAAATGGAGATATTGGCCATATCTGCATATGCCTCATCTGAAGTTACTCTGCAATTGAATTTCTGCAACTGATATTTACAAACGGGGAAGCTGTGGTGATGTCCGCTCTTTTTCCTTATTAAACACTCTGCATAGTAGAAACACCTTTGCTTTCTTGCTTTCTTTCTAATGTTTTGCAGATCAAAGGGTTATCATATCCAACATTAGTTCAACTAAGGGCAGGCACAGTAAAACTGATGGACGGGACTAAACTAGGTGCATTAATTTCAGTGGGTCTACTTGGAGTAAAATTTAGCTGGATACAACCCATTTTATTATGGCTCAGTCACCGAAGAAGCTGCCTTTTACCCAACCATGCTATTGTTCCATCTAAAAGGTAAAAAGGGAAAGGACCCCTGGATGGTTAAGTCCAGTCAAAGGCAACTATGGGGTGTGGTGCTCATCTCGCTTTCAGGCACAGGGAGCTGTCGTTTGTCCACAGACAGATTTCCGGGTCATGTGGCGAGCATGACTAAACCGCTTCTGGTGCAACGGAACAATTTGATGGAAACCAGAGTGCACGAAAATGCCGTTTACCTTCCCACCCCAGTGGTACCTATTTATCTACTTGCACTGGTGTGCTTTCAAACTGCTAGGTTGGCAGGAGCTGGGACAGAGCAATGGGAGCTCACCCCGTCATGGGGATTTGAACCACCGACCTTCTGATTGGCAAGCCCAAGAGGCTCAGTGGTTTAGACCACAGCACCACCCACATCTTAGCATTTAAGATTGTAAGAACAGCCTGCTGAATCAGGTCAGTAGCCCATCTAGTCCAGTTTCCTGTTCCCACAGTAGCAAGTGAGATGCCTGTTGAAAACCCACAAGCAGAGTATGACCACCAGAGCACCATCTCTTCTGTGGTTTTCAGCAGCTGGTATTCAGAATCATCTCTCCCTCTTACTATGGAGTATAGCTTGCCTAATGCCTAGTAGCTACTGATGCCCTTCTCTTCCTCCATGAGTTTGTCTAATCCTCTTATAAAGCATGCAAGTTGGCAGTCATCACAAGTTGGGAGTTCCACAGTTTAACTCTGTGCTGTTTGAATAAATAATTTCTTTTATTTTTCCTGACTATTCCAACATTCACTTGTGGGTGTCCACAGGTTCTGGTGTTATGAAAGGGGGATTCTCCCCCCCTTTGATTCACTTTCTCCATGTTATGCTTAATTTTATGCAATTTAAGCTTTTTGAAGATGACTCTATGAAATCCACACTTTCCAAAACAATCTGAGAACCAAAACACAGCTAACTTTCTAAATTCTCCCTCATCCAAATTTAGTGATGTTGGTTCGTTAATCAAATAAAATTTATAAGAAATGCAAATATTAGTGCTCATAAAAATGAAGATGCAAATGAAAATGACATTAAAAAAAAATGCATTATATATGGGGAAATGGCTTTCAGAAAATGTGTACTTTAGCCAAAATTGCATACAAAAATGTGTTTATTAAGATAAATTTACACCAAAGTGATGGGTTTTTGTGTGGATTAAAAATAAATAAATTCAAATTGTAGCAGAAATGTGGAGAACTGAATTTAAGATGGGGGGGGGGTGAGAAAATAAGAGAACTGAAATGGACATGTCCTTTTCATCCCTACTTACTGCAATCAGTTTACTTCTACTTATATGAAATGCACACAAATTATCCTAATATATACCCCAGCTGGAGGCTTGGTAGAAAATACCTCTGAGAAGGATATGAACACAATAAATGGCTTTTTCTGCCACCTGGAAATATCCAGGAATGTCTTTCTCACCCTTGCAGGAAGTGGAAAGTCCTGAAAAAATGTGGGATGGGTTAGCAGCTGTCAATCCATAGAGAGTTGAATAGAATGGGGGGGGGGGAATGTGTCTGTTTGTTGATGAGTGAAGATGCAAGTTTTCGAGTACCACAGAGCTCCTTGCCAGCTGATATTTCTGGAGCCACACAGAGCTCTTTGGCAATTGCTAGGAATTGTACATTCTGCAGGAGGAAATGAAGATCTGATAAGGACCTGGATGCTTCTTATTCCCCCAAACTGAACTGTGCTTTTCCAATAAGTGTCGGCTTACAAGAAAGAGATAATGACAGGGTTAGGAAGTTAAAATTAAAAACACACCTTCAAGTCCAGACTGAAACAGGCAGTTGGCAGCTCCACCCCACTCCCCAGCTCTCATGTTCTCTTACCCAGGGGCTATCTGAGCATTTAAGGTGTTATTAAAATCAAATTTGCTTTACTGTTGCAGAGAATGCTTATACAGCGTGCTTGATCTTAGTGAACACAGCTCATGAAACCTTAGGGGCAACAATGAGGAAGGGGAATAACTCTCAGAGTGCTACCAAAATAAAAATAAAAATCCTCATATGAATTCATCAGATTTTGGGAGTGATAATTACCCACAGGAAGCAATGGTGATAATGACAAACTTAGATGGTTTTAAAAAAGGATTGGACAAATTCAGGGAAGAGAAGGTGATTAATGGTTAAAAAAGGTAAAGGACCCCTGACAGTTAAGTCCAGTCGCAAATGACTCTGGGGTTGTGGCGCTCATCTCGCATTACTGGCTTTACTGTTTGTCCACAGACAGTTTTTTCTGGGTCATGTGGCCAGCATGACTAAGCCGCTTCTGGCGAAACCAGGGCAGTGCACATAAACGCTGTTTACCTTCCCGCCGGAGCGGTACCTATTTATCTGCTTGCACTTTTTGGCATGCTTTCGAACTGCTAGGTTGGCAGGAGCTGGGACCGAGCAAGAGGAGCTCACCCCGTCACGGGGATTCAAACCGCCGACCTTCCGATTGGCATGCCCAAGGCTCAGTGGTTTACACCACAACACAACCCTGATCAATAGTTACTATCTATTTAAATAGAAGATTGGGAAGTTGCTGTTGGACTCATGTCCTGCTTGCAGGCATCTTGGTGGCCAGTGTGAGAACAGGATGCTGGACTAGACTGATCATTGGCATCAACCCTACAATTTCATGTCCAGCAGAAACATAGGATGCTGCCTTCTACAGAGACAGACCACTGATATGTCTAGCTCAACACAGTGCATGTTGAGAAAGAGAGCCTTATTTCAGCACTGGTCACTGGACAGCACCTTCTGCCACAATGGAAGGCAGCAAGCAAGCTGAGTGGAGGACTGGGCAAGCTACCTAGGGGAGACACACTCCTCCAATGCCTCACTCCAGTGCCACCTGAGGAATACACCTCTCCCTCTCTCTGTCCAATGGTAGGACTGGCCCTGGAGCAGAGGGTTGGATATTCACTTCCTGATATGCATATCAAAGCAATAGTTCTCCCCGCCCCCCAAAAAAAGAAGAAGAAGAAGACAGTCATGATGATGCAACATTAAGCTTTATTCCAAAAGAGAGATGGGCAGAGAAGCAGTGGAGGAACAGTATGAGATTGTTACATACAATATACACCTAAGATGGCAATCGACAACATGCACAGAAAAAAATATCCGGGATATGTGTGTCTTTCCCCACACCCACTGAAAGAGGTAGTTTGCAGTAGCATTGCCAACACTGTTCAGAAGGAAGATGGTGACTTTTTAAAAACTTCTTTTAAAACTTTTGAATTAAAGACGAGCAGATCAAGGAGAAACAGAATAAGAATGTAACCAGGCTTGATCATTCAGTGCTGCTGTATAGCTTTCTTCTTCAAGAGGTGAAAAGGGAAAAAGTCTGGTGAGCAGCATTTCTGAAATCTCAGCAGAACATGCTCAGAGTTGTAGTTCGGTGTCTTGTTTCTGTTTCCGTGTAAATCCATTGCAAGTTTCAGCATTTAACAAGGTCCACAATTGGAAGGAAGGCATTTCCTGCCATATCTTCTCCAGCCACCATAACCACCATAACCACCATAACCACCATAACCTCCATAACCTCCATAACCTCCGTAGCCTCCATAACCTCCACAACCTCCATAGCCACTATACCCTGAACCATATCCTAGCCTGCCGTATCCTCCATAGCCACCAGAATATCCCAGAGCTGGATAGCTACATGGTGAGATTTGGCCCACGGCAACAGGCTCAGAAGATGAAGACAGGATTGGTCCTGGGATGGACACGACAGAGGGAGGGGGCTGGATCACAACTTCTGACCCTGGGAGCTGACTGCTACAAGCTACGGAGCCATAACCACCACCGTAGCCAAACCCACCACCAAAGCCAGAGAGGGAGCCGGACCCATAGACTGGGACCAGACCACAAGACCCGACGGATCCTGCACCACCATAGCAGGAGCCCACGCCACAAGGCACATTGCACACAGATCCACAGTGAGTCATCTTGATGTGTCGGGTGAAGATCTGGTGAGAAGAAGAAAATGCAACACAATATCAGTAAATTAGAAGTACATAGCAAGAAGCAAGAAGCAGGAAGGAGCTGGAATTTCTTGCAAATTTGAAATCGGTGGAAGGAGATCAAAAAATTTGGAAAGGTCTATAAGAGCACATATTTTCCATTCAGAAGACCTCAGTTTCATAAGGACAGCCTGCTGAATCAGGCCAAAGAGGGCCCATCTATTCCAGCATCCTGTTCCTACAGTGACCAACTAGATGTCTCAATGGAAAGCTCACAAGAAGGACCTGAGCTCTAGAGCATTCTCCCTTCCTGTGATTTCCAGCAACTAGTATTCAGAATCATTTCTGCTTCTAACCATAGAAGCAGAGCAGAGCCATCATAGCTGGTAGCCCTCAATAGCCTTCTCCTCCATGCGTTTGTCCAAACATCTTTTAAAGTACATTAAAGTTTGGGTACTAAGCATCTCCAGGCAAGATGATCTCGAGCAGCCTGACTGAGAAAGACCTTGTAGAGATCTGCTGCCTCTCAGTTTAGTGCTAGATGGAACAAGAGTTGTATCCGATACACATCCTACTCCTTTGCAATGAATGGGCATGAGTAATTTAGGCTCATTGGATGATACTCAGTGCTTGTCCTACTCAGAAGAGACCCACTCAAATTAATGGTCATGGATAGGAGCATAGGAAGCTGCATTTTACTGGATCAGACCACTGGCACATTTAACTCAGTGATGTCTACACTGACTGGCAGGGCTCCCCCCCCCCCCATGAATTCAAACTGGAGACATTCCCCATCCTACCAATCTTGAAGGATTGACCTGGGACCTTCTGCATTTAAACCAGATGATCTACCACTGAGCTGTGACCCTTCCTTTTTAGGTCCATTAATTGTAATTTGCCAACTACTGTAAGTAGAACTTAGTTGGTTACAACTCCAAACATCTGATTCCAAGTAATATACCACAGTATGTAGACTATATAGATCAGTAGAAGCTCAGTAGTGGAGGAAATGTTTTGTACAATGGACATAATAACATTCAAAATTGCCATATGTTGGATCAGAACATTGGTCCATCCAGCTCACTATTGTCTTGCAATGATAGCCCTACTTGGAGATGCAAGGAATTCAACTTGTGACTGAGCTACTGCCCTTCCCCTAAAAGTAAAGTGAGATACTAGTCCTCAGCATTCCAAATAAAAAGGTGATTTTAAATAATAACATAGAAAGCTGCTGCATATGGCATCAGACAGCTGGTCCAGCCATCTCAGTATTGTTTTACATTGACAGGCAGAGTTTCAGAGATGGTATACAGCAGGGGAACACCTGGGACATTCCGAGCTAAATTCTCTCTTATGGACAACATGGAGAACATTAATGGGGAAAGGGAAGAAAAGAGAGTAAAATCACAAACACAGAACCTCATATATCAGAGCAGTTGCAAGAAGAGGGCATCAGATCACACTCACCTGGTTCTCTGAGATGTAGAATGAAGCAAAAAGTAGGCAGGAGAGAGATCTGCTGCTGGAAGTGTACAGAGTTGCAAGCCCTTTTATACAATTTCTTCTGGCAGTGTCTAGGGTGTGTGTACCACCCTCTCCTATGCACTTTGCCCTGATTAGATCTTGGAGGAGGGGGAAATATGCTGATGCATCATATTCCAAGTTGCTCTCAAATTCTTTCACCTCCCTTTCATTCTTGCACCCATTAGACTATATCCCGTCCCATTGCATCAACAATGTTAACGCCCTGCTGTTTGGAGATGGGTCACTCTTGCATCAGCAGGGGAAAAACAACAGCAACCTAATACATAAAACCACTTTCATTCCAGTGCCAAGGACTGCATCCAATTCTTTACCTCCAGCATGAGAAGCTCACTGAACTTTTGAGATTGTCTGCTGTCACGTAGGCAAAGTTGCCAGTAAGCTCAGGATTACCAGCGGCGAATGTTGCCTAAGGTGAAATTCAAAGAGGATTTTGGAGCACTCGCTCTGGTAAATGCACAACATATACAACACATTCCAAAGAAAGCTAAGAATTTCCGGGGTTTATTTTTAAAGCCCTATACGGCCTAGGACCCTCATACCTACGGGACCGCCTCTCCTGGTATGTCCCACGGAGGACCTTACAGTCTTCAAATAAAAACATCTTGGAGGTCCCAGGCCACAGGGAGGTTAGGCTGGCCTCAACCAGAGCCAGGGCTTTTTCGGCTGTGGCCACGATCTGGTGAAACACTCTGTCCCAAGAGACTAGGGCCCTGCAGGACTTGACATCTTTCCACAGGGCCTGCAAGACAGAGCTGTTCCACCAGGCCATTGGCCAGGGCCCAGCCTGACCCCCTCCTTTGGTAATCCTCACAGAACTCTAGCCCAATGGTTGCCATTAATTTGATTTGAATTGATTTTAAAATGAAATGATTTTAGAATGCTGTGCTACTTTTATTGTTGTTAGCCGCTCAAAGCCCGGCTTCGGCTGGGGAGGGCGGGATATAAATTATTATTATTATTATTATTATTATTATTATTATTATTATTTATTTGAAAACCCTCTGAATCAGAGGAGCTGCTCCTGACATGAAGATTGGGGGCTGATGGGCAGGCAAGCAGTTTTCTAGTTGTGTGCCTTAAGCCTATGTATTAATAAGGTGTATGTTCAAATTAAGATATTCCTAGCCCTCGCTTTTGCCTTAGACTTGGAGATAACTTTCTTTCTCACATTATTGTTTTTTAAATGGGGTGGCCAAATCTACCAAATATGGCTGGAATAATGATGTTTTGGGCAGTTCCCAGGAGAGGCATGTTTGAAAGGAATAGGGCAGGAGAATGCACGAATTGGTGTCAATAATCAAATTTGCTTTGAGCAGGAGGGATTGGAGATCACATCCAGAAAAGGAGTGGTCTGGACAGCAAATAATGGTTAAAGTGTTGGACTAAGACCTGGGAAAATCCTGGGGTAAAATCCCCACTCAGCCATAAAGTAGGTGTCTTTAGGTCAATCACTGTCTCTCAGCCTAAATGAATGAATAGATCCATCCCATTTGGGTATCGTTGGAACTTAATCATATATTCCTTCTGTCTTGTTCCATCTCTTGGCATGCCACGCCATCCCATTGTACCAACTTTGTGAATGCTATTCACATAAAATACAAACTTTTCAGTACATTGAACAGTAGGGATGAGCACATCTCAGCAATCTCATTTTTCCAAAATTGAAATTCAGTTTTCCCCATTTGTAAATCAGTGTGCAAATGTACATTTCTTATGAAAATTCACCTGCACTTCGGTGCAAATTTCTCTTAGCATAAAGATCTTTCTGGGCACTTTTGCAAAAGAAATTTCCTTCTTCTAATGCAGTATGTGTGCTGTTTTCATTGTGGTATGCATTTTTATGCACACTTCATCCTAGCACATGCATTTCTGTACACACTGCTTGGCTAGAGAACTGCACTGCAAAATTCACAGATTTCCAAGGACAGCTCATGTATTGCTTATGAACGTGTGAATTAGGTAGCTTCCCCTCCCATTGAGGCAGCTGGACGGCCATTGTGAGAACGGAATGATGGACTAGATGGGTCTTCTAGGTTTGCCTTTCAGTGCAAAGTGACTTGAATTTCTGCCTTTTAGCCAGCACACCTCCCCTCGTGTTGCTCTCTAGGAACTGGTGCTCAAGAAGTAGTCTATCTCTAAACCTGGAAGTTTTTTCTAGCCATAGTGGTTAATAGGTAAAAGGACCCCTGACCATTAGGTCCAGTCGTGGCCAATTCTGGGGTTGCGATGCTCATCTCGCTTTATTGGCTGAGAGAGCTGGCGTACAGCTTCCGGGTCATGTGGCCAGCATGACTAAGCCACTTCTGGCGAACCAGAGCAGCGCACGGAAATGCTGTTTACCTTCCCGCCGGAGCACTACCTATTTATCTACTTGCACTTTGACGTGCTTTCGAACTGCTAGGTTGGCAGAAGCAGGGACTGAGCAATGGGAGCTCACCCCATTGCGGGGATTCGAACCGCTGACCTTCTGATCGGCAAGTCCTAGGCTCTGTGGTTTAACCCACAGCGCCACCCGGGTTCCTTATACAGCAATCAATTAAAGCTTAGCTAATATCACAAAAGGCTCTGCATGTGGCATACCACACCTGGCCTTTCACCTTTTGGGGCTAAAGAGTATGGCCTCACGCTGACCATTCCAAAGACCCATGGGTGGAGCTGTGCTTTAATTAGATAGGTTCACCTTTAAACAAGAAACGAATCATAACTAGCTGTTTTCACCAGCAAAATACAGATTTTCCTGCATGCTTCTTTTTGTGCACTGAAAGTGCACTTTGGAATCCGGAGAAGTTTGCACTTCAGCTGAAAGCAAGTTGGGTTTTTTTGACTTATATCCTACTTTATAACGAAGAAAAGCCAATTTGAGCTAGGAACGTGCTGGTCTTCCTCCAGCACTTTAGCCACTGCATGGCACTAAGGTAAAGGTAAAGGGCCCCCTGACCATTAGGTCCAGTCGTGGCCAATTCTGGGGTTGCGATGCTCATCTCGCTTTATTGGCCGAGAGAGCTGGCGTACAGCTTCCGGGTCATGTGGCCAGCATGACTAAGCCACTTCTGGCGAACCAGAGCAGAGCACGGAAATGCTGTTTACCTTCCCGCCGGAGCACTACCTATTTATCTACTTGCACTTTGACGTGCTTTCGAACTGTAGGTTGACAGGAGCAGGGACTGAGCAATGGGAGCTCACCCCATCGCGGGGATTCGAACCGCCGACCTTCTGATCAGCAAGTCCTATGCTCTGTGGTTTAACCCATAGCGCCACCTGCGTCCCTACTGCATGGCACTAGTTTTCAATAAAATCATTACAATCATCCTTTCTCTCAAATGTCTAATCTAAGTTGTAGCATCTACAAATACATCAAAGAAATAGGAGCATGGGGAGCAATAAATTTTCAGGGCTTTAGGCGAAGAACATTCCCAGCCCTACTTGAGATTCATGGATTGAACATGGTACCTTCTGCATGCAAAGCAGATGTCCTACCCCTAGCGGGCCCTTTTCTTCCTACTAGGCTTCAGACTGAGAGGACTGCCCTCACTCAGAGCTGGCTTCAGGAACAAATCAGAGCAATGGCAACTTCTACTGCCCTCACTCTGGAGAGCTACATCCCTTCCCTCCACAATGGGCTAGATCCAGGGGACCATTTACTTGTTGTGGGTGGAAGGAAAGCAAAGGCAATGACTTGATGTCACAGGCTGAGAAACAAAACAAGCTTATTTAGGCAGATAGAACAAATATCAAATTATGAGGAATGCCATGTGATTAAAGCACCCTAGATGCCGACGCTGTTAATCATAAAGGGGATTTAAATTTCAAAACAATCATGCAAATGGATTTGAGAGGCCTTAATTTGAGAGGCGTTGCCGTTGATCAACAAGAGGGTGTATGGCTTCGGGGGAAAGAAACTGTTTTAATTGTATCCCTTTTTTGCATGTACAACAGTGATAAATATTTTTACAAGACTCGTTTCAAAGGCACCTGCGTGACACCTACCCTTTTGGGTGTAACTTCTCCTTTCATGAGCCGTTAAATGGAGGCACATTAAGATTGGAGCTACCTGGAGTCAAGAAAGAGTCCTGATACACAGACACACCTGCCCCCCCACCCCCGCCGCCACAAGCATTTCATTTAAGACAACATCATTTCTCATCCCCAGAGTTTCACCTGAGAAGCATGCTCCAAATGCCCTAGTCAAAAGTCATCTAGTCCGACCCCTGCAATATAGGAATCACAGGGTGTTTGCCTGGGGTGGTGGAGATGTCTGCTGGAGGAACCTACTTAATTTGCACTTCTTTTAGAAAATCAATTTTATTTGTTTTATCTTTTAGAAAGTAAGGTAAAGGTAAGATAAAGAACCCACAACTATGGGATTGCGGCGCTCATCTCGCTTTCAGGCCAAGGGAGCCAGTGTTTGTCCACAGACAGTTTTACGGGTCATGTGGTCAGCATGACTAAACTGCTACTGGCACACGGAGGACCGTGACGAGTGCCAGAGTGCACAGAAATGCTGTTTAGCTTCCTGCTGCAGTGGTACCTATTTATCTACTTGCACTGGTGTGCTTTGGAACTGCTAGGTTGGCAGGAGCTGGGGCAGAGCAATGGGAGCTCACCCTATCGCGGGGATTCAAACCGCCGACCTTCCGATCCGCAAGCCCAAGAGGCTCAGTGGTTTAGACCACAGCGCCACCCGCAAAGTAACAACAAGTGAAATCATTAAGCATGCTGGAGAGCCAGTGTGGTGTAGAGGTTAGAGTTTCAGACAAGGACGTAAGAGAAACCAGGGTTCAAATCCCCATTCAGCTCATGAAGCTCACATGGTGAACTTTAGACCAGTCTTTCAGCCTAACTTCCTCGCAGGGTTGTTGAGGGGATTAAACGAGGAGGAGAGTTTTGCCATGATAATCATTGATCACTTTTTATTCAAATTTTGCTGTCTGCAAAACAAAATCCTGGTATCACAACATTCATGTAATGCACCCGCCCCCCCTGCTTTATGGCAAGAAGACAGTGGGAAGTTATCAAGATCCTTAAAACTTTTTTTGGTTTCTCTTCCCATCCCACCCCGAGTTGTTACTCTGAAAGCAAGGAATATGAAACATGGGAAGACGCCCAGAGGGAGATGACTGCAAGTGAGGATTTCCCTGGAACAAAAAACAAAGACCAAAGGAGAAGGAAGTGATGGTATTTCAACGTGTTTCACAAACACTCATCACTACTTCATTATTCATAAAGTAATGGGCTGTCATTACTTTAATGGTTTGTAGACCAGATTGGATGACTAAGTGATGGGTGGCTGAAATGTTTGCCACACATTCAGGGTACCTGCTCCCATCTGAACCCAAGAAGAACCTGGTACATCAGGTCTATGGTCCATCTGGTCCAGCACAATTACCTGAGAATAAGTGGGGGGTTACTCCTAAGTGTGTGTGTGTGTGTATGTGTGTGTGTGTGTGTAGAATCAGGACCACCAATCGGATTTGCTAGAATAAAATGTGTTATACACACACACACACACACACACACACATTTACCATGTAGGCCTGCTTCACTATACAGTGGTACCTCGAGTTACAAACGCCTCAGGTTACAAACTCCGCTAACATGGAAGAGTTACCACGAGTTAAGAACTTAGCCCCAGGATAAGAACGGAAATCGTGTGCTGGCGGCGCAGTGGCAACAAGGACCCCATTAGTGAAAGCACGCCTCTAGTTAAGAACAGTTTCAGGTTAAGAACGGACCTCCGGAATGAATTACGGTAAGTTCGTAACTAGAGGTACCACTGTATTTCTCTCATTGCTTGACAGAATAATTGCATGGGAATGTTGCACAGGGAATAATGGGAGCCAGCAAGTACCCTGGGAAGGGAGCCCCATGGCTCAGTGGTGGAGCAGAATGGACCTAGCTGAATCCCTGGCATCTCCAGCTAAGAACTTTAGAGCCTGCTGGACAAAGCCATTAGCTCATCTAGTCCAGCTTCCTGTTCTCACACTGACCAACCAGATGCCACAATGGGAAACCCGCAAGCAGGAACTGAGTGCAACAGCAGCACTCACTTCTCCTATGGTTCCCAGAAACTGGTATTTAGAAGCATTACTGCCTCCAATTATGCTAGCCAAGCATATCAATCATGGGTAGCAGCCATTGGCAGTCTTCTCCTCCATGAATTTGTCCAGCTCTCTTTTAAAGCCATCTAAATGGGTGGCCATCACTGCCTTCTGTGGGAGTGAGTTTCAGAGTTTAACTCTGCATTGCATTAAGAAGTCCAAGCAGGTAAGGACTGGCTGAAGGTAGACTGAACTTGTTGGGACAAATGCCTCATTTATCCTAATCAACCAACTCCTTCCATGTCTGCTGAATGGGGTCAGGAAATGCAGATCCCACAACTGTCCTGTTTTAATTCGGATATCCCAGATCACACAAGCCAATCCCAGCTTCTGTTTGGATCTGTCAGGGACCATGCTGAGAAGGTCTGCACAGAGGAAGAATGGTGGGAGTCACTGCCTCCTCCTGATCCTGAATCTTCCCAGGTGCAGGAGGACAGTATAGATTTGGAACAGTGGTTTGCAGAGGGGCATAGTTCAGAAGGCAGAAGCTGGGAAATACTGGATGGGGGACAGCTAGCAGAAGAAACATTAGAAGCGAGAGAGAGAGAGAGTTAATAGATTCACAATCTCTGAATAGTATCCTTCCCCAAAGTCACAGAGAGCTCAGAAAGTGTCAGAACAGAAAGCTCAGAGGCTACAAACTCAGATTACAAAATGTAGGAGTGACGTAGATTAATAGGGATGGACGAGGGAGTGACCCTTAATTGGGAGCACCTCCATTCTGGGAAGGCGCTTTCTTTTGTCCTTCACTGTGTTTGTTAAAGAAACTAACTGGTAAGAATTCCTTTAGTTTAATCTGCTCATTTAGGACCACGGGGAAGGAAGCTGATTCCCCGAAGCCTGACAATGTCCCATTCAAGACTGGCACCCTGGCGTGAGTCAGCAGGGTAGTGCCCGACCCTACTGATGAGTACCAGACAGCCTCTTGGATCACTTTTGCGAGCGTCAAAAGGTTGCACCAAAGCAGCTCCACTGGTGTGTGACCCTTTCATGATTGCCTTTCAGGAAGGCACTTTGGCAATGCCAATGGGCAATGCCAAAGCACCTCCGAGAGGCCGCAGCGGTGGTGATGGGTGAAAGTGTGAGGAGGGAGGGGGCGTGCAAATGAGGAGACAGATGTGAGTGGGAGAACGATGGGGACTGCAGGATGGTGTGTGGGGGGCATCCCGATTTGCCCTTCTGAAATGCTGCAGGGCATGGAACTATATATATATATACTTATTGGAAGAAATGTGAAATATAAGGCATAATAATTTTTGTGTGGACTCAGAAAACCTGCAGACTGAAGTGGAAATGTGGAGAAGTGAATTTGGAAAAGTGTGAAACTCCAAGAAACCAGAATGGACAGATTTGCCCATCTCTTCTTTTAAATAAAATGTAAGTTCTGGAAGCATGTTGTAACAGAAATTAGTATTATTATTATTGGCAAACAAGTCTCCTTAGAGAGTTAGTTAAGTCTTTCATCTTTTTTTATGGTGCTACTGTTGATCTTATTTGTCAACAATTAATTCTATATCTTCTGGTTGCTGCTTGTCTCTCAAGAATGGGAGGGTCCATCTTGTTACTCTTTGGACTTATGGTTAAAACAAGTCATATTTATTGCCATCTCTGAAAAACTAACCTCTAAGATACGTTCCATTGGAACGATATGTACCCTTCAGATTTTCTATCTGTTTGGGGGCTATTTGTGAATTGTATGACCAAACAAACATTCCTTCTAGATATGATTTTATCTGGCAACTGTTATGAATAATTGATGTATAAATATGAACCCTGTATCCCACCATGGAATATACTTTATGCCGTTCATTATTTTAAAACAACTTCTTCTTCTTCTTCTTCTTCTTCTTCTTCTTCTTCTTCTTCTTCTTCTTCTTCTTTATATTTACTCCTCTTGCCTTATGGCTGCTTTCATGGTTTATTTTATTTTGATGCTAAAATTAGCCAAGGGAAAATAATCTAGTGAATTGCCAGGTTTCTAATTTTTGCTTACCCGGCCCATTCATTTATACGGTTTATATGTTCAGCCCTTAAAGATGTTCGTATTGGGAGAATGAGTTACTCTCATTAAACTAAAATAAAGCCAAGCTCCTCATTTACTCTGGGGATTCCAAAACACCTAGCTGAAAAGGTGCTGGGAGGGTTGTTAAATTAAAATAAGAAACCACTCAAATGACAGGCCATCCATGGGTGTAACTGCATGCCTATTAAAGAAGGATTGCATGAGTTCCTCATAAAAGGCTGTGGGAAAGAGTAGTGGTGAGGCTTCTTCATGTGGGCAAAACAGCAGCTGGAATTTCATTAAGAGCTCATCCCATAGCCTCAAGGGAGCTTGAGTCACCACATAAAAACACCATCTTCCAAACACCATGGCCAAACGGTGTTGCCATGATCCTTAGACTTCTCGTGCACCAATGTTATGTTTCCCTACCTCTGATTGGAGCTTGCAATTCCTTCCTTGGAAATGTAAACCTTGGGGACTCAATGGTCAACTCAAATATGAGGCAGATGCTATGGAATAGCTATTTCTTCCAGCATCCTGTTTGCATAGTGGCCAACTGTGGCCAATGGGATAGCCACAAAAGCAGGACCTGAGCGCAGCAGTAGTCTCCCCACTTGTGGTTCCCAGTAACTGGTGCTCAGAGCCCTGATTGTCTGCAGCATGTTCAGAGGTAGACTGTCTTAGGACATGGAGGCTCTACTCTGAACGATCATGGTTGTTAACGTTTCTTCGTTGCCTATCTTTAGGTGCCAGGCAAAAATATTCATTTTCTCCCAGGCCTCTGGCTAATTAAACAATCCATGGCCTTTTAAACAGTGTGTGTGCATGTGTGAGATTTTTGTTTGTTACTATGTTGTGTATTTTTATATTGTAAGCCACCTTGTGTTCCTTGGATGAAGGGCGGTATATAAACTATTATTATTATTATTAAAGAAGAAATAATATGTCTGTTGGATCAAGTTAATGTCCCATCTAGTCCAGCATCCTGATCTCACAGTGGTCAACCAGATACCACAATGGGAAGCCTTCACACAGGACCGGAGCAGAACAGCAAGTCAATAATAATAATAATAATAATAATAATAATAATAATAATACCTTTATTGTCAATGTACAACATGTGTACAATGAAATTAACTCTGCACTAATAGACTCATAAAAATGTACAGTAACTGGTCTTTAGAAACGAATTGCCTTTGACAATGGAGACAGAACATAGGCATTTTGGTTAGTTGCCTTTCCTAGCCTTGTCCTCCATGTCTAATCCTCTCTTAAAGGGTAAAGGGTAAAGGGACCCCTGACCATTACGTCCAGTCACGACCGACTCTGGGGTTGCAGCGCTCATCTCATTTTATTGGCTGAGGGAGCTGGTGTATAGCTTCCAGGTCATGTGGCCAGCATGTCTAAGCCGCTTGTGGCAAACCAGAGCAGCGCACGGAAACACCGTTTACCTTCCCGCCGGAGTGGTACCTATTTATCTACTTGCACTTTGACATGCTTTTGAACTGCTAGGTTGGCAGGAGCAGGGACCGAGCAACGGGAGCTCACCCCGTTGCGGGGATTTGAACCGCCAACCTTCTAATCGGCAAGTCCTAGGCTCTGTGGTTTAACCCACAGTGCAACCCGCGTCCCTAATCCTCTCTTAGAGCCTCCCAAATTGGTGGCCACCATCACTACAACTTCCTCTGGGCTCTTCTGGGAGAATGATGTTATCAATGGCTACTAGCCTTGGTGCCTGGTTTCCTTTCCCCTTGCCACTCCTTAAGTGCCCTGAACCCCTCCTCCAAAAATCCCTCCACAATGTATTCACAGGGTTGCGTCCACTAACTGTGATGCACCTTGTCCACCTAGGGCTGTAGCGGGAGGCAGGACTCACCTGAAATGGGGTGGAAGAATCTTGCATCAGTTGTTGGAATGCAATGTTGGATCCAACATCAGGCTGCACAAGTCCGGCCATTTCACATACTTCAGCTGAGACATATTTTGAAATGGCAATCTGTTTTATGGCAGTTGTTATTGTGGTAGATCATTCCCAGAAGATGAACCAGAACATCAGAAGAACAGCCTGCTGAATCAGGTCAAAGGCCCATATTGTCCAGCATTGTGTTCTCACAGTGACCAACCAGAATGGTCCAAAGGGAAGCCCTCAAGAAGCACTCACTCTCCCCCACTTGTGATTCCCAACAACTAGCCTTCAGAGGTATCTTGCCCCCCAACACTAGAGGGAGAACATAGCTATTGTGGCTAGTGACCATTGATAGCCATATCCTTCGGGAATAGCCTGGTCCTCTTTTTAGTGTCAAGCTCTAATGCATGGAAGCTAAAATGCTTATATTGAAGCCTCAAAAATATCTCAGTTGTTTTGGGGTAGCGATGGGGCCCATAGGACCCTCCAGGTATTCCTGGATTCCAGCTCCCATCTGGCTCAACTACCATAGCCAATTGTCAGGGGTAATGTATGTTGTAGTCCAACAGCAGAGATCCTAGGGACTTAATTTAAATACAATTCAGCCAAAGACCTTCTAGGTGTCGCTACTCTGTATTCAGAAGCATTTAACCTTTGACACTGGCAGCAGCACATAGAACATAAGGATTCATCTGTTCCAGCATTCTGTTATTGAGGTAGCCAATCAGATGTCCCAGTGGAAAGAGAAACCCACAATCAGCAAGCTAACACAATAGCAATTGGCACTGAGAGACTACTGCCTCTCTGACAGTGGAGGTAGAACATGGTCATGGTTGGTAATAACCAACCACCTGGTCTTTAAATAAATGGAGAGGATGTCAGTAACAATGGAAGGGAGGAGATCCTGCCAAGCAATCCTTGGCACTAAGAATTAAGGAGGTTAAATGAGCATGACTCTATTTTCACCTGTTAAAGCAATATGGGGAACCTCAGGTTCAGGGGCTGAATATGCCCACCAAGACCTTTCCATGTAGCCTTTTGGAACTCTCCCCAGATGATTCCTCCACTGTAGCAACACCCTTCCTTCCCCAGACCATGCCTCTCACTGTCCCTGCTTCATGATCTCTCTGAATCCGCCCCCCCCCCCGCCCAGGATGGAACATGTCATTGAACTCTGACAATGCTTCTTGCTTGCCTGGATTTGGGATTTGAGGAGAGTGATCTCTCTCTCTCTCTCTCTCTCTCTGTGTGTGTGTGTGTGTTGTGTAGAAACTAGACTGCTGTACAAAGGCGAAATTGGCATAAATTCCCCACCTACTTTTACCTTTGGTTTCATCTGCCCCTGGTATGTGGCCCCTGTAAGCTTAGCAGGAGGGAATGTGGCCCCGGAGCCAGAATTTCTTCCCTTCCCTTGTGTTAACTATTGAAGGATAAGGAAGATAACTGACAGGCAAAAGAAAACCAGAAGGCAAATATTAAGATGCAACGGTTAAGCTTTATTGAGTAATAAGACAATGTGTAATCAGGCAAGCTGATTCCAACAGGACCAATTACAAGTTGAGAAGTAAGAAGGACGAGTTTCTTGTTGTTGCTTTTCGTTATCTCTCTCCCTGCCAAGAAGCAGGTTTAAAAGGGAGTAACAAACATCGTAAGATTGCAGAAAACCTTAAGCACATGACATACACAGGGAAATGATAAACTCCAGCCATTGAAAGGAAAGTGGAAGAGAGGTATATCAAAGGGCTGCATTTCAGAAGACAGGAGCCTCCCCAGCTATCAAAGGGTGGTATCCAATGATAGTCCATCTCATAGCAGACTCATTGAAATCAATCAACAAGACTCATTTAGGTCCACTGTTTTCATTGGCTCTGCTCTGAGATGGACTTAGTTGGCTACAACACATAGACTTTGGGGGAGGTAGAGAGGTACTCGTTGTTTCTGAAATTACTGAGTGGGGGCTTGGTAGCCCCCCGTGGCTTCCCTAGGATTCCCAGCCATTTAACACGGTCCACAGCTGCTGTAGCTGCATCGTCGGGAATAACCGGGATAAGAACAAGGATACCCATAACGGGATCTTCTTCCATATCCATATCCATATCCATATCCACAGCCATAGCCAGATCCATATCCCCCGTAACCACAATACCCTCCATATCCAGTGGCGCATGGAGCATTTTGTGCTACGGCCACCTGGTCATTGCTGGCAGAGAGGATGGGTCCTGGGATGGTCAGCGTAAATGAGGGAGGCTGGATCACCACTTCCGAAGACGGGATCTGCGAGACGCAGGATGTGTTGATCCCACAGAGGGCAGAGCTGCAGCTGTTGTATTCGCAGAGAGCCATCTTGGAAGGATGGGAAGGAATCTGAAACAGTATACAGGTTGGCAAGTTTAGATCTTGACGGAAGCACAACTCTTCACATGTTCCTCAAGAGTGAATTTTGTGGACAAATTCATGGAGGAGCAGAAGGCTGCTCATGGCTACTAGCCGTGATGGCTATGCCCTGCCTCCACAGTCAGAGTGTAATACCAGTTGCTGGAAGCTTCAAGAGGGGAGAGTTGCTCTTGGGCTTGGTTGGGTCTGCTTGCTGCTTTCCCACTAGACAGGGCATTGGCCTGATACATCAGATTTTTCTTATGTTCTTAAAATAAGTTTCCATCCTGGCTAATGTAGAGAGAGTCCTTCTAGCCCATCTTATCCAGCATCCTTTCCCCCATAAGAAAATCTAACAGGGCTCTTCTTATCTTTAACTCAAAACTGAGTTTTACATTCAGTGCTAACCTTATTCAGAGCAGACCCATTGAAGTCAATGGACATGACTTACCTAGGTTCCTTAATTTCACTGGGTCTACTCTGAGTTGGCTACATCCCTGAATTCTGAAAGTATTAAGTAAATGCTCACAGAAATGATTTCTGAAATGTTGCCCAACGCTAAGCTTTGCAAGAGCTCCTTTCAACATTGGTCAACAGAGGTTGATTTTGCAATAATGATGGACCAAGATTTTTTGGAAGCTTCTCTAGATACCTAGATGCTTATCCTGGCCTGACCTAGGAGAAGAGAAGGTGTGGACACTTGTTCAGACATATCACCCTGATACCATTGATTCAATATAGTTTAATCAGCGTTGTAGGGACATCACATATAACTGAATGGTTGAGGCAACTAGTGTGGTTGTGGTTTTCATTTAAGAGAAAGTTTAGAGTAGGGTGTTCTACAGCTCAGAGGCAAAGTGCATAAGAACCTTCTTATCAGGCCAGTGAGGCTTCTGGATCAGGCCAGTTGCATGGTATAACTGTGCACTGCTTAAAGAAGTACATGTTTTGCAGTACATGTTTTTCACGCAAAAAGTCACAGGTTCAATAACCTTGACAGGACAAGGTTCTGAAACCTTGGAAAGCCACTGTCAGGGAATATACAATTCTTATTGCTTCAAATTCAAGGTCAAAGGCCAACTACAGTCCAGTACATATACCATTCTCACAGTGGCCAATTAGACCCCCCCCGAAAGACCACAAGTAGGACCCAAGTGCGAGAGCACCTTCCCTGCTTGGCATTAATTAGCATCTTATATTCAGACGCATCCTGCCTCTGACAGTGGGGGTAGAATGAAGCCACCATGGCCAGCAGCCACTGATAGCCTTCTCCATGAATTTGTCTAATCCTCTTTTAAAGCTACCCAAGATACCCTCGCAACAAAATTCTCAAAGGACCAGAATTTCAAGGAAGACAGTTTGAGAAGCAGTGTCCCAAGTGAAGGCAAATATGCTTACCTGACTCTCCAAGGAGAAGGCAAGATGTAAGCTGTTGGAAGTCAAGGCGAAGCTGTTGGAGATGTCCTCCCACCGAGGATGTTTTTATACTATTTCTGTGGCGCATGTGACCTCTTAGTAATATGATGCCCCCATAATTAAATGCCAATTTCAAATCTGTTATCTGTGCAACTCTTTGAATTACTCTGAAGTTGCTGCTTACCACAGCATTTAGGGTTATATTGGTCTAGGATTGTCATAACAAGGTCATGATGTTTGCTTCACACCCAGCAGACCTTGTAAAAAATTCTGATGTCACAGGCAAGGATGAAGGAGTATCACACTATTTGGTTTAATTGGTGTCGTATTAAATAAGTTAATAAAAAAAAGTTCAGTCTCGTTCTGTTCCCTGAAGATCCTTTGTTGGGAGTTTCCTTTCCATCCTAGATATTCCCATGTTTCTTGCATGCTGGTGTGATCTGGTGACGGAATCAGTGTGTAAATAGTGCGCGCCCCCAAAGCCAAACATTTGGAACTTTAGCAACAAACATTTTTGTTCAAAACTACTGGCATTCACATCCCTCTAACAAGATTGGCTCGCAGTTTGGGTGGAGATGGGGCATCCATCACAAAAAAATGGTCTCGTAGACAAGGAAAGATAGTTGCTAGATTTGAGAAGGACATAAGAAGAACTTTGGTGGGTCAGACCAAATACCTATCTAGCTCTAGCATCTTGTTTGGCACTGTGGCCAACCAGATTCCTCTAGAAAGGCCACTAGCAAGGTGTGAAGGCAATAGTCCTCATTTACTGTTCTCCTGGAAAGCCTGCAAAAAGGCCATACATGCATTAGGACTCTCCAGCTGCTCTCTGCACACAGCTCATAAACTATGGAATTTTCTCCCATGAGAAGCAGAGATGGCCACCAACTTGGATGGCTTTCAGAGAGGATCGGACATATTCTTGAAGGAGATGCTACTGATGGCTACTAGGCAGAGATTCTTTCAGGGGCAACTCACAAGAACTCAGTTCCGGCACCTCTCTGGTGCCACCATTGCCATTCTAAGAGAATGAGGGAGGTGTTAATGGTGAGTTCCAGCAACTCTTTCCCCCCAAAAATAGCACTGCTACTAGGCCTGATGGATCCATTCCAACTATATTGTTGAAGGCAGTATGCCTGGAACTGCCAGGGATTAAACCTGGAACCTTCTCCATGCAAATCAGACATTCTACCATTGACATTCTGTTCCTGAGATGCAGTTCTTCCCCTAACCTTTGCTGGCATTCGACTGGACACACACACAGCTTTCCCGAGTCCTCATCTGAAGCATTACCCATTTCCCCAGGAAGGAGAAAGTGTGGCCTTCCCAAAGTAGTTGGACTCCATCTCCCATCATCCCTAAACTTTCACCCTCCTTACTAATGCTGATGGGAGTGCAACAACAACTGGAAGGTCGCAGATTCCCAGTCTTTAATTTATAGCATTGAACAACAGCAGGACTTCAACTCTTTTGACCAACTACACCAGGTGTGGAGAATTGGTTGCCCTCCAGAATTTTTGAACACCAACTCCCATCATCCCTGACCATTGGCCATGTGACTGGGAGGATGGGAGCTGTAGTTCATGAAACATCTGGAGGGCCACTGGCTTACCATCCATGTTCTACACCTCTACAAGTGCATTTCATACGTGATCCCCAATTGGCTGGGAACATGCTAGGACAGGTGTGGCTGGACTCCAACTCCCATCATCTGCCACTATTGACCTTACTTCTGAAGAGTGATGAGAGCTGGAGATCATCCGCATTTGGAGTGCTGCAGGCTCCCCATTCCTGAACTATGTTATACCAAAGACAAATACATAGTTTTCCAAAACAATTTTGTGGAGTCCATGGAAACAACCAAACTTTTGGCAATTATAAGGTTGACAAGAGAAGTAAGGAAAGGAGGTTTCTGCTAGAGGAAAGCGTTGGGCAATCTTAATGAAAGATGCAGCTGCTTGTACCTTGAGTAATAATTGCACATCCTTTTTACATATGCTGATCAGGGCCTTGTACCATCCTCTTTGATATCCTTTATCCTAAACAGGGCGGCACACAGCCTACACCCTCGAAGCTATAGTTATTTATTGCTTTACATGCCACTTAACTAAAGGATGACAAGATTACACTCTGTTGATCAAGCGATCGTCCACGAAGAGAGAATGTAAAAGGTTGAGGCATTTAACCACCACAATGAAAAACAGGTGTTGCAATTTCGTAACTGCTTAGGCTACTGTTGCAGGAGCAACATGCTCTATAGATTGCAGCTACCTCCTGAGAGGTTGTCATAAGACAATAAGAACATAAGAAGCTGATGGATCAAGCCAATGACCCCTCTAGGCTAGCGTCATGTTCTCACAGTGGCCAACCAGAAGCAAGTGGGGGCCTCAAGCAGGATCCAAGCACAAAAGCACTCTGCACTCTTGCTGTTTCCAGCAACTAGTATTCAGAAGCATTACTGTTTCCAGTGGTGGAGGCAGAGCACAGCTATCATGGCTTGTAGCCATCAATAGCTCGCTTCTCTATGAATTTGTCTAATCTCCTTTAAAACCATCCAAGTTGGTGGCCATCACTGCCTCCTGTGTGTTCCAGAGTTTAACTCTGTCCTGCCATGACTAAGCTTTGTTTGTTCGTTGTTGTTGTTTTTTTTTTAAAAAGTCTGTCTTGAATCTTCCAACGTTCAGCTCATTGGATTCTAGGGGAATGTAGGTAATGCTGAAAGTCCTTCATGGAATTCTTCATTGTGTTCTAGGTCAGTCTAGGGGACATTGGATGTCCCTGAGTTCTAGTGTTAACCCATAGGCCAGGGGTGCTCTCCATGCATAGCTGAACTCCAGCTGCCACCAGTGCCACTTGACATGACCAACAATGATGTTGGTGGGAGTTTGAGTCCAGCAACATCTTCAGGTTGGCAAAAGACTGATCTCACCAACCATTCAACCACATGTTGCAACCCCAGCTGGGACAGGTGTGCTGGGCCCGGGGGTAACCCGAGCAACGCAGTCCAGGTCCGGTCCCGAATCCAAGGGTTCCGCGAGGAGTCAGTCCAACAGGGCTAAAGCAGGACACGAGGCAGGAAACCAGGCAAGGTCAGGCACAGGGTCTCAGGCAGGTTCTAGCAAACAGCAGTGTTGCTCCCACAACGTGGGGCAGGGTCCAACAGCCTTTTATCATTGTCGGGGTAACGGCTGGTCCTGATCCCCCAGTGACTCACCTCCCTGTCTCGCCTGAAGGTGAGCACTCTTCCTCTGAGTACCCAGGTCTTTCCTTCTCTCAGACCTTAGTCTCTGCAGCTCAGCAGATGACAGTGGGTTACTGGACACAGAGGCGGCCTCAGCCTCTCCTGACCCAACCAGTAGTGGAGCAGCTGTAAGTGATTGCCCAGCTGAAGGCAATGAGGTAATCCTGGCATCCGGAGCCAGGGCAGGCTCAGGCCCCTGACTCGGCCCAGCTGGTGCTTGTTGCAGGGGAACCTGTGCAGACTGGGGCTCTTCAGAATCAGGCCCCAGACTAGGTTCAGATGCCGCCTGAGGCAAAGGATCTGGTGTAAACTGAGACTCCTCTGGTTCCGAGTCTGAGCTCGAGTCCCAGGCCATCACAACAGGTTTACTTAGAACTCAAGGTGTATACTTGGGACTCATGGTGTATGTTTGACGATATTTTTGTTAGCAAACTTTGGTAGTACTGAAGGGAGAACCTGTGGTGCTCCAGATGTCAGGCTTCAAATCTCATCATCCACAGTTATCATGGCCAACAAGAATCACAGGAGTTGTTGTCCAGCAATATCTAAGAGGGTAACAGATTGGGGGAAGGTTGATGCAACTGATCAAAGATTGCAGCTCCAGCTACAATGGATCTACCTTCCATGTGGGACTCAGGAGTTACTCATGATATTTTCTGGCTAGGAAACTGTGGGAAATGCTGTGGTCCTCCAGATGTTGTTGGGCTCCAACACCCATCATGCTCAGCCAGCATGATCAATAGGGACAACTTGAGGCCCACTGGTTTCCTATGCTAGAGGGGATTCCCCCTCCCCACTTCCTAAATTCTCCTCGCTCTGCACATAGATTTCAAGTTCTTATATTCTTGTGGGATTGTGTGGGGTTTAATGAGAATGAGGTAAAACATTATTTGAGGATGAGGTAAACCATAATTTGCAGAGGTGTCAGTGGTGAAGGTTTTTTTGTTTTTGTTTTTTAATTAGAAGTGCCAAAACCTCGTTGGGTGTTATATACCTATGAAACTGTATGAAACTGCCTGAAAAGCTGTGACTTCTCCTACAGATTATCTTCCCTCTGGCCCACATTCTCATCTTCTGAGATCTAGGTAAGGCATTACAATTTGTCTCCGTGTCCTTGTCCCATTTACTGTAAACAAGTTTGATGCAAATATGTGTGGCTTTGTTTTTAATTGTGGACCATTAAAGGGGGACAGATTCCTGTCACATTTACAGGAACTGAAAGGGCTGAAGCTCAGTGGTAAAGCATCTGTTTTGCATACAGAAGGTCCCAGGTTCATACTCCAGCATCTCCAGGTAGGGATGGGAGATACCCCCTGACTGAAACCCTAGAAAGCCATTGCCAGTCACTGCAGACAACACTGAGATAGACGAACCAATGGTCTGTTTCAATTTCAATCAGCTAGCTGCCTATTTCTCTATTATATGCCGGCCCACTATTCAGAACAATGAGAATGAGGATCTTATTCACTTTTATGAGAAGGTAAAAGGTAACGGTGAAGAAGGACTGTATCAGTGGTAGATCACTTTCTTTCACGCAGAAAGTTCCAGGTTCAGCCTGAAATCTTGGACAGCTTCATGAAACTTCTGGAGAACATCAGGTTGATGGAAGCAACTCTAGCTTCGCTTGACAGGGAAGGCAAAATAACTTCATATCGGCCATGTTACATATTCTAAAGTTTCAAGAGAGGTAATGGACATGTTTTGTACTTCTGTGTACCTGTTGTTTAGGGTACTCAGCTAGGGAGGGCTGTTACCTTTATGGAGGTGAAGTGCACCACTTGCTATTCGCTATTGTATTTAATGGATTACAGTGGTACCTTGGGTTAAGTACTTACCGTAATTCATTCCGGACCTGAAACTATTCTTAACCTGAAGCACCACTTTAGCTAATGGGGCCTCCTGCTGCCGCCGCACCACCAAAGCACAATTTCTGTTCTCATCCTGAAGCAAAGTTCTTAACCTGAAGCACTATTTCTGGGTTAGCGGAGTCTGTAACCTGAAGCGTGTGTAACCTGAGGTACCACTGTATATATATCCAATGTCAGTGCTATTCAGAGTAAACCCATTGAAATTAGTGAGCACGACTAAGGTTTCTTCATTCCAGTGGGTTTGCTCTGAGAAGTTAGTTGAAAGCTTAAGTTTCAGTGACACCATGCCTGTGAGTTCAAGTTCAAGTTCAAGTCACTAGGGAGCAGCAGCAGGCAAGGGCTAAAGCATCACAACCCTGCTTCTGGGCTTCCCATTGAGGCACTTGATTAGCCACCACGGGGAAAAGGATGCTGGATTTGATGGATCATTGACTGAGCAGGACTCTCGTGTTCTTAACATAAACCCTCAGGACAAGAACCATCTTGTTCCTGTGTTTCTTACAACACCCACACATGCTCCTGGGACGGAATAATGGTAGCAGTATCTCAGATTGCTGCAGTTTGTCCTGTGGACAGATGCAACACTTGCCCCAGATTCCAGTTCTGGAGTAAACACTCAGCTGTTCTCGTGAGTGTTACGCAAACACAGGAGGCACTGATGGAAGTACAGTGTCCAGGTCACAAGTAGTAACAGTTCCAAGCTGTTCCACTCAGCTTAGGCTGCCTCTGGAGTACCATTTCCAGTTCTGGGTGCAAAAATTTAAGAAAAAAAATTGATGAACTAAGCCATGTCCAGTGGATGATGTCCTGGATGTCACAGGATCTGGAAAGAGCAGCTGAATGGCACGAAGAAGAAGAAGAAGAAGAAGAAGAGGAGGAGGAGGAGGAGGAGGAGGAGGAGGAGGAGGAGGAGGAGGAGTTTGGACTTGATATCCCACCTTTCACTCCCCTTAAGGAGTCTCAAAGTGGCTAACAATCTCCTTTTCCTTCCTCCCCCACAACAAGCACTCTGTGAGGTGAGTGAGGCTGGAGGCTTCAGAGAGGTGTGACTAGTCCAAGGTCACCCAGCTGCTGCATGTGGAGGAGCAGGGAAGCGAACCCCGTTCACCAGATTACGAGTCCACCGCTCTTAACAACTACACCACGCTGGCTCTCTATAGGGGATTGGACTAGCTGACCCTCAGGATCGCTTCTAACTCTACAATTCTATGATTCTATGTCTATCCCAGAGAAGACAGGGTGAAGGGGAAGCATGACAGCTGCCTTCAAATATCTGATGGGCTGTCAAATACAAGGGGGAGAAGACTTTTTCTTTGTTCCCCCAGAAGGCAGTACTAGGACCAATGTGTTGAAACTGGATGACAAGGCTATGTTCTACCTCCACTTCCAGAGGCAGTGAATAGCAGTTGTTGGGAAACACAAGTGGGGGTAGTTGCTGTTGGGCTTTCCAGAAGAGGCATCAAGTTGGTCACTGTGACAACAAGATACTGGGCCATATGAACTTACACACACAAACTTTTATTGTGCTAGCCAAAGGTCATGGCATCATTCAAAGAAGGGGGGGAACCCATCAGTTGCTACATATGCATAAAACCATGATCTGTTCCACCAGAATTCCTTATCACACAGAATAAAAGGTAATTTTCAAATAAATTGTGCAAATCTCAGAGTCCCCTTTGCAATTGAACCAGGGAACCAGGCAGAGGGCCATCTTGGCAGTGGTGCCTACCCTGTGGAATGCCCTCCTATCAGATGTCAAGGAAATAAACAACTATCTGACTTTTAGAAGACATCAGAAGGCAGCTTTTAATGCTTAATGTCTTATCGTGTTTTAATATTCTGTTGGGAGCTGCCCAGAGTGGCTGGTGAAACCCAGCCAGATGGGCGGTTATAAATAAGTTGTTGTTGTTGTTGTTGTTGTTGTTGTTGTTGACTGCTGGCCAGAAGAGCTTCTGGACCTGATTCAGCTTTGGTGATTGTCAGGGAACTGCCATCGGAGCTAGAGGCGGAGGGAAGGCTCCAGAGGGATGCAGGAGAGGGTCCCAGTAGGGAGAGAGGCAGCCCATCTGCTGGGGAAGGAAATCAGCGTAACACCAGTGGAGAAGGGGGGCAGATGGGGGAATCGGAGAGGAGGCTCCAAGACTCCTCGCCGGAGACCAGCGGAGAGAGTATGGGTACTCCGCTGCCCACACCCTCCCTGCGCAGAAGACTTCCGCGCAGGGAGAGTAGGAGGAGACTTGGCGTCAAACAACTTTTATGCTGGAAAAGGTTCAAGAAACGCCCACTGACGGATTCTGCCAGCGACTGAGACAGTCATGATGCTGGAGGCTGTTCAGTCAGAAAGGGTTTAACCAGGTAACCTCGCCAGCAGCAGCGGCAACTTACGCATGAGCAACCCCTAAATCCATTACAGTGTTCTTCTTATATTCTTATTTTTTTTCAGAAGGAGTTTAAAAGACCATGTGTGATGAGGTGCTGGGTTTTGCCCTTCAAAGTCCCAGAAAAGCTTGACACCAGGCTATCTTGAGGTTGCTGTTTCCCATATGGTCCACCCAGGTCACTGTGGTCTACTGGAGGAGGCCTTTCTGACTGTACAACACCCAGATAATTTTGATTGGATGGGGGTTGGAGGAAAACTTTTGTTGTTGTGATGCATTGTTTGTGGGTGGAGCTTCCTGTGGAAATCAGGCAAGGCCTTGTTGTGCTTTTGCAGGCAGTTAAATAACTTTCTTTTTACTCTGGCAGTTCTTGCCTGTTGGAGGATGTGGCTATCAAAGGCTACTAGCCATCACACCTATGTAAGAAGGCCCCTGCTGGATCTAGTCAAAGGCACATGTAGCCTAGCATCCTGTTCTCAAAGAGGTCAACTAGGTGCCTAAGGGAAACCTGCAAGCAAAACCTGGATGAAGCAGTAGGGTTGCCATATTTCAAAAAGTGAAAATCTGGACATAAAGCTGTTGGGCTTTTTTTAAGTTTTGCCCAAAGTTATTGAGCTTTTTTGGCAAAATCACAAAAAGAAAAAAAACCCACTGCTTTTGAGGAAATCAGCAGAAACAACACTGCCAACCACTGAGCCTCTTGGGATTGCTGATCAGAAGGTTGGCGGTTTGAATCCCTACAATGGGGTGAGCTCCTGTTGCTCTGTCCCAGCTCCTGCCAACCTAGCAGTCTGAAAGCACACCAGTGCAAGTAGATAAATAGGTACTGCTGTGGCGGGAAGGTAAACGGCGTTTCCGTGTGCTCTGGTTTCCGTCACGGTGTTCTGTTGCATCAGAAGCAGTTTAGTCTTGCTGGCCACATGACCTGGAAAGCTGTCTGTGGACAAATGCCGGCTCCCTTGTCCTGAAAGTGAGATGAGCGCCACAACCCCATAGTTTCCTTTGACTGGACTTAACCATCCAGGGGTCCTTTACCTTTTTACCTTACATATGTCCAGATTTTCCCAGACATTTTACCAATTTCCACCCGTACACTACTCCGACTGCAGTATTCCAGGTATATCTGGGAAATTCCAGACATATGGTGACCCTATCAAGAACACCACCCCCACCTACAATTCCAGCCAACTGGATTTCAGAGGCATACAGCCTTCAACAATGGAAGCAGAACATAGTCATTGTGGCTAATAGTGTGGACTTTGCTGGACACCTTTTGAGGGCTGAGTAGTACTTGAAGGGAAGCCCCTGATTGGACTTTGGGAATGTTCTTCTTGGCAATTCACACTGTTGAGTCATTCTAAACAGCTTCCGGAATAGCATTTATTTAGTTTCACTGCATTTTAGTCTGGGCAGTTTGACGACTTCTTCTTCTTCTTCTTCTTCTTCTTCTTCTTCTTCTTCTTCTCCTCCTCCTCCTCCTCCTCCTCCTCCTCCTCCTCTTCCTCCTCCTCCTCCTCCTCCTCCTCTTCCTCCTCCTCCTCCTCCTCCTCCTTCTCCTTCTCATTCCTCTTCTTCTTAAATTTGTATTGTGGCAAACTGCCCATAGGTGTCAGTGCAGTTCACAACATAAAATCACAATATAAAAAGACATAATAAATACATAATAAAAACAAAAACAAGACCAACCCAACAATTTCCCCCCTCCCCAACACATTTTTAAAGTGCACCAGATTGTAATCAGCCAAAGGCCTGCTTAAAAATGAACTTTTTTGCCTGACACCTAAAGGTGTATAATGATGGCGCCAGGTGAACTTCCTTGGGGAGAGCATTCCACAAACACGGAGCAACTGCAAGAAAAAGGCCCATTCTTGTGTTGAAGAGCTGGTTTAACACCTGAGGCATTACTGGGTTAAGGGCAGTCCTCAGTAGGCTGATGCAGAGGGAAGTGGGGTACATTTGTCCTGGGCCTCAGAGGGCTAAGCCAATGGGGGGGGGGGCAACAGGAATCAGCTTCTGTTTGGGTTTCTGTATAACTTTCTTCTTTTTGTTGTTGTTAATATTCTTTATTGATTAAAAAATGTGCATGTCTGTACAAACATTATGTACTATCTCTTAACAGGTAAAAAAAAGAGAAAATTATATAAAATAGAAAATTTATAAAGAAATGAAAAAATAAAAAATAAAGAAGTAACAAAGATAAGAAACAAAAAAATAATAAAAAGACATAGTTATTTACATAGTAAAAGTACTCATCGACACAATCCTTCCCATCCTTCTCATTATACTGTTTGATATAACATTCTTTTTTACACAGGTTTACATTATATAATATCATTTCTTTCTGCTTTGTATACATTCCTTTGATCTTTTTCTTTACAAATATCACTCAATTTCTGCTAATATGGTTATTTGTACAATAAAGTTTTACATAATTCTTAAATATTATCCATTCTCTAGTTGTTTTTTGTTTCAATATTCCTCTAACTGATCCCATCAGTTTTGCTATTGTATAACTTTATTCTAATGGACTCCTGCCCTGAGCCCCACACAAGCTCTACATGGTCCTGTTCTTTGGACACTGTTATGTACTGAGTTGAATAGGATCCAAACTGTAGCAGTCTGATTGGTCCTAGAACAATAGGATCCAAAAGGCAGCAGTCTGATTGGTCCTAGAACAATAGGATTCAGAATGCAGCAGTCTGATTGGTCCTAGAACAATGCAGCAGTATGATTGGTTGGCAGGAACCACCCAATCCTGCTCCAGATAGAAGTGAATCCACATCCTGATTGGCTTACAGTAGAATTCCAGAATTAGCCAATCATGTGCAGCCCATTGTGTAAATAATGTATATAAAGCAGATACTGTGAGGGGACATTCATTCATTCCTCCTCACCACTATGAGCTGAATAAAGAGCATGAAATCACTTTGCGACTCTGAGTATATTTCACTGGCGACGAGGATGGGATCCCGCTGAGCTGACTGCCACACACAGCACCGCAGCACCGCCAACTGCCGCACCGCTGCCTCGCACCGTGTATCCAGGCTTCAGCTCCGGGGCACAAGGAACTCAGAATGGCAGCCAACAGCAGCTTCTCGCCATTCAACCCAGCATCTGGAGACTGGGAAGCGTACGCCTCCCGTTTCACCTTCCTCCTAGAAGCCAAAGGGGTCACCGACGAAGAAGACGCCAAGAAGAGGGCGATATTCTTCAGCGTCTGCGGAGAGGAGACGTTTGAAATCGCCCGGGCTCTCCTTGCGCCTGAAGACGTCGCTACTGTTCCATACAAAACAATAATGGAACAGCTGAAGGGGCACTTTTCGCCGCAGCCCTCAGTGGTGGCTCGTCGAAATGCCTTCTACGCAAAGCGGCAAGCCCCTGGGGAAACCATAACTGGGTTTGTGACCTCTCTCCGCCAAGCCGCCCGGTTCTGCAACTTCTCAGAGCTGGAGAACATGCTTCGTGACCGCCTCGTCGGTGGCCTGAAGGATGAGAAGCTGCAACGACGCCTCTACGCTAAGAAGGACCTAACGTTCCAGGTCGCTCTGGAGGAGGCCCTGGCAACAGAAGCTGCCGAGAGGTCGACCCAAGAGGCACGGCCGAGCCTACCATCCCAACCGAGGGTCCACCATGAAGACCTCACCGACGACTCAGGATCCGACAGGGAGGAGGTGCACCGAGTACAGCAGCGCACTCAAGCAGCGCACAGACCACAGCTGCCTCGACGAGAAGGAGGGAACTGCGCAAGCTGCGGGGAGAGTCACGAGAGGAGGACCTGCCGTTTCCGCAACGCAGAGTGCAGGCAGTGCAGAAAATCGGGACACATCGCCCGGGTGTGTCGGGCTCGGCCCACCCGACACCAGGCATCAGATGACCAATCCAAGAGCCCCAGGTCCCGGGGCCCAACGCACCAAGGCAACTCGACGGAGCTCACGGACTTCCAGGTATACCAGTTGCCCCACCCCAACGTAGAGAAAATTTATGTAGAGGTACAGATAGAGGGGGCCCCATGCCGCATGGAGCTTGACACGGGTTCAACTCTATCCATAATCTCGGCAAGGACCTTAAGGAAACTGTGTCCCACTGGGGGTCCCAAACTCAGGCCGGCCCCATTCACCCTCCGGGACTTCCAGAAACGTAAGGTCCCCACAATGGGGGTGGGGACCTTCAGGGTGCAATACCGAGGGCGGACGCGGCAACTGGACTTGCTTGTGGTCAAGGGCCCCTACATTAGCTTACTGGGATTGGCATGGTTTGGACCACTGGGGCTAGCTGTCACCGGGGTGAACCACACTAGCTTACAAGTGGACGTGGACGCCATATGCAAGGAATTTCCAGGGGTTTTCGATGGGAAATTGGGACAGTATACGGGCCCCCCCATTGCGCTACAGCTTGACCCCGCAGTACGACCGGTCAGGCTCAAGGCCCGCCGGGTCCCGTTCGCCTTGAAACCCCGTATAGACGAGGAATTGGACCGACTCGTAGAGCAAGGAGTGCTGGAGCCGGTGCCTAATGCTCCCTGGGAAACCCCAATCGTCACACCCGTCAAGCCTAATGGTTCGGTCCGCATCTGCGCAGACTACAAATGTACCATAAACAAGGCCCTCACGGCCCACGCATACCCAGTGCCAGTGGTCAGCCATGTCCTTGCCACCCTGGCTGGGTCGAAAATTTTTGGCAAGCTGGACTTGGCCCAAGCATATCAACAGCTGCCAGTAGATGAGGCCACAGCAGAGGCACAGACGATTGTGACGCACAGAGGAGCGTTCAGGGTAAAGCGGCTGCAATTCGGTGTCAGCGTGGCACCAGGCATATTCCAGAATATAATGGACTCTCTCCTTAAAGGGATTCCTGGCGTCACCCCCTTCTTCGATGATGTGTTGATTGCCGGCCCCACACCAGAGGAGTTTGAGGACCGCCTCCGCACCGTTCTGCACCGTTTCCAGACGGCGGGTCTCAAGGTGAAGCGGGAAAAATGTCTACTAGGAGTGCCTCAGGTGGACTTTCTGGGATTTATGGTGGACGCAGAAGGGGTCCACCCGACTGGGGACAAGGTACGGGCCATTTGTGATGCCCCAGCGCCCAAGAGCAAGACTGAACTTCAGGCCTTCTTGGGACTATTGAACTTTTACCATTCCTTCCTTCCCCACAAGGCGGCGGTAGCGGAGCCCCTACACAGACTCCTGGACAAGCGGGCCCCTTGGGTGTGGGGCCAGCGCCAGGAGGCCGCATTCCAGGCAGTCAAGGACTTGCTTGTCTCAAACTCGGTCTTGGCACACTTCGACGAGAGGCTGCCGGTGGTGCTAGCATGCGACGCCTCACCCTATGGCATTGGAGCTGTCCTGGGGCACCAACTCCCGGATGGAAGAGAGGTACCGGTGGCGTACTTTTCCCAGACACTCAACACAACCGAGCGGAACTACTCGCAAATCGACAAGGAGGGTCTGGCAATCGTAAAGGGAGTAAAAAAATTCCATGATTTCTTGTACGGGCGGCCCTTCACCGTGGTGACTGACCACAAGCCGTTGCTTGGCTTGTTTGCCCCCGAAAAGCAGACCCCCCAAGTGCTGTCTCCTCGCGTCCTCAGGTGGTCAATTTTCCTTGCCAGCTACCAGTATGCACTGATTCACCGACCTGGGAAGGCGATGGGCCATGCGGACGCCCTCAGCAGGCTACCACTACCGGAAACAGGCCCTGACCCAGCACCTGCACAAGAGGTTATGAGCCTGGAGCTGCTTCCCGACCGCCCCATTCAGGCACAAGAAGTTGCACACCATTCCAAGAAAGATAGGGTCATCTCCCGGGTCCTGGACTGGGTGTGGAGGGGATGGCCCAGCAGCAGCCCCGGGCCAGAATTCGCCGGCTACACAACCCGCAAACATGAACTGTCGGCTCACAAGGGGTGCCTGTTATGGGGAAGCAGAGTCGTTGTTCCCCAGCCCCTCTGCAAAAGGGTCCTCACAGCCCTACACGAGACACATCCAGGGGTAGTAAGAATGAAGGCCCTTGCCAGGAGTTATGTGTGGTGGCCGGGGATCGATGGAGAGATAGAGGCCTGGGTCAAACACTGCCAGGCCTGCCAAGAATCCCGCCCAGATCCCCCAAGGGCCCCAGTCCAGTCCTGGGAGTCCGCCCGAGCACCATGGTCACGCCTGCATGTGGATTTCGCTGGCCCCTTTCAGGGGAAAACATTCTTCATAGTGGTGGACTCCTACACCAAATGGCTGGAAGTCGCACTGGTACCGTCCACTTCCACGTCCGCAGCCATCCGGGTACTACGCAGGCTGTTTGCAACCCACGGGCTCCCTGACACTCTCGTCTCAGACAACGGGACTGCATTTACGTCAGGAGAATTCCAAACCTTCACAGCGCAGAACGCCATCCGCCACATCCGTTCGGCGCCGTTCCACCCTGCCACCAATGGCCAAGCAGAACGCATGGTGCGGACCACCAAGGACACCCTTCGCCGCATGACGCAAGGGGACTGGGAGTACCGCCTTGCCACATTCCTTCTAGCACAGCACAGCACCCCCAGCTCAACGACTGGCCGGAGCCCCGCTGAACTACTAATGGGTCGGCGCCTTGCAATCAGATTGGACCGCCTTCACCCCGATAGAGCTCAGGATGAGGTAGTGGTGGGGGAAGGCAGGAACCCCCGGACCTTCGAGGCCCAGGACCCAGTGTACGCAAAGAATTTTGGGGCAGGCCCAGCATGGGTACCCGCCACAATCACCAGGGTCACTGGCCCCGTGTCGTACGAGGTGCTAACGGATGGGGGGCAATGCTGGCGCCGCCACTGCGACCAGATACGGCGACGATTCCCGGGAGAAAACCAGGAGGAGGACAGGTCAGAGGAGTCCCAAGGGAACAGCGGGGCAGTGAGGCCCATAGAGCAGGAGGGGCCAGCAGGAGAGGCAGAATCAGTAAATACAGAGAGGACCCGTGAGGCCGAAAGGACACCGGAACCAGAACCACGACTGAGCGAGCCGGTTGCACCAGACCAAACAGCCGCATCACAGCCAGCATCCTTGGAACACGAGCCAGAACCCGGAGCCCGGACCAGGGAACACCCCAGGCCACAACGCACACGTAGGCCGCCGGCATACCTTGAGGACTATGAATGCGACCTCCCGGGCAGGACTGGAACTTAGAGGGGAGGGGTGTTATGTACTGAGTTGAATAGGATCCAAACTGTAGCAGTCTGATTGGTCCTAGAACAATAGGATCCAAAAGGCAGCAGTCTGATTGGTCCTAGAACAATAGGATTCAGAATGCAGCAGTCTGATTGGTCCTAGAACAATGCAGCAGTATGATTGGTTGGCAGGAACCACCCAATCCTGCTCCAGATAGAAGTGAATCCACATCCTGATTGGCTTACAGTAGAATTCCAGAATTAGCCAATCATGTGCAGCCCATTGTGTAAATAATGTATATAAAGCAGATACTGTGAGGGGACATTCATTCATTCCTCCTCACCACTATGAGCTGAATAAAGAGCATGAAATCACTTTGCGACTCTGAGTATATTTCAGACACCTTCCTATGAACAGACTAGAATATTCGGAGGCTGACTGCCAACGTATAATTAAAGTGGGTCCCAAGTGTGGGTAAGTGGAAATAAATGACATAATTGCTTTTATCACATTGCAGGAGCAGGAAAGAGGAAACAGAACCAAGCAAAGCGTTTGGAGAAATCTCTCTGTGTGGAAATGCTAAAGAGGTTATGGCTATTTAGTTTAGACAGGAAATTATGACAGAAACTGTAAGGGGGGGGGAAGCCCCACTGAAGCCAGTTGGACTAAATCATGAGTAAAAATGCATATGGCTGCACTGTTGGTAGGCTGAGGTCTTGGTACCATTCAGATATATTGGAGTAGAGCTTCCATCATCATCTATGACAGATGGGGCTATGTATACCTGAAGGAGCATCTCCATCGTTCAGCCCAGATACTGAGGTCCAGCTCCGAGGGCCTTCTGGTGGTTCCCTCACTGTGAGAAGTGAAGTTACAGAGAACCAGGCAGAAGGCCTTCTCAGCAGGGCACCCTCCCTGTGGAAAGCCTTCCCATCTGATATCAAGGAGATAAATAACTATAAAACTTTTAGAAGACATCTGAAGGCAGCCCTGTGTCGGGACATTTATAATGTTTTTGTGTTTTAGAGCATGGAGTTGTAAGGAGGTGGTCTGAAGGAAGTAAGTTTTCTAATTGGTTGTTTGCTTCCATTTCTAAATCTACTACCCAGAAGCTCCCACTTTTTTCTTATCATATGCTGCCCCCTCATGCCCATTGTAAGGCATAGCATGCCAGGGAAATTTACATTTGATTGGCCCAGTACAGAAGAGAAGCAAGTGACTTCATGCAGTTGCTCCACCAGGTGTCACGCTGACACCTTCATTAGAAAGCTTGACAGCACAATATGTTCAGATCACAGCAAAGGAGAAATGTGGTGTGTGTGTGTGTGTGTGTGTGTGTGTGTGTGTGTGTGATTTAAAAAGCTAGGGTATTTCAGGTCCAAAGCGTTTCAAAGTAAAGTATTGGATTTTGCTATTGGAGCTCCAACAGCAGAAGTACGTCTCTTAACAGAGGTGGCCCTCCAGATGCTGCTGGAACACAGTTCCCAACCATCACCCTTGACCTTTGGGCATGCTAGCTGGTACTGATGGGAGCTAGAGTCCCACAGCATCTGAGGTGCCCATCTCTGCCTTATCTGGTGGTCATGAAGACTTACATGTTAAATCTTCCTTGGAGATATGACTGCAATATAATCTGCATCATCCCTGACCGCTGACCATTCTGGTGGGGGGTTATGGGAGTTGGAGCCTGTGGCGTTCATACGGAGCCCCCGGTCGTCTCATGGACTATTGACCCATACACCAGTAATCCTTTGCCACCAACCAGATCCTCCCCGGTAAATCACTTAGTCTCCATCAGGTTTTAAAGTTAACAATGAAGATTGTAGTTTATTGCAAACACAAATAAACTTTAAATGCATTCGAAACGCTGTTACCCTTTACCCTCTTAGTCTTATTTTATTCTGTCTCTAACTCTTCTACCTCCCCTCACACAAGAACCGACTGCACTAACTGTCTCTCTCTTTCCATCTGTCTGCCAACTGCTTTCCCAACTACCTTTTCCCAACCAACCAACCCACCAAACCTCAGGCTAAGCCCTTTTATAAACAGGTAGGCTCCGCCTCTCACTTTTCTATTGGTCTACCTATTAACCCTTTCTCTCCCCCTGTACATACATTTTCAAACAAACGGGCAAATGCCACAGAGCCCAGCAACATCTAGATGGCCAGCAGCTACCTACCCCCTTGTCCTCTTTGGCACCAATGTTGCTTGTGTCTCACAGGTCCCACCATTGGAAGTCACAATATAGTCTCCACCCTTCCTTGTGACTGCTCCAGGGCTGATTCTTTTTGCCAGCTGTGAGGCAGTTGCTGTGGCACCAAACATACCATGTTATGGTAGCTGTTTAGTTCTGCCCTGTGGAGGCTACAGTTATGGAGGAAGATACCATTCCAGCTGCTCATCTCCTTGTTATTTCAGAAGGTCACTGGCCGGCTGCTCTTATGAATGTAATCCATGAGCCACTTGCTAATTGCCTTTAGGATTATAATGGTACAGATCAGGACTTGCCAATATGAACCAACCTCAATTGAAGTCAATGGGAACTAATCTCTTTATGGGAATGCTCTTTAACCTTGGGTTCTCAGATGTTGGACTACAACACTGATCATCCCAAGTATATCCAATGGCCAAAGATAGTGGGAATTGTAGTCCACCAAGAAGTTCCATGCACATGTACATTTTCATCAGTTGATTACTTTAGTGCAGGGTTTCCCAAACTTGGGTCCACAGTTGTTTTGGGACTACAATTCCCATCACCCCTGACTAGCCAGTGTGGTGTAGTGGTTAAGAGCAGTAGTCTCGTAATCTGGGGAACCGGGTTCGCGTCTCTGCTCCTCCACATGCAGCTGCTGGGTGACCTTGGGCTAGTCACACTTCTTTGAAATCTCTCAGCCCCACTCACCTCACAGAGTGTTTGTTGTGGGGGAGGAAGGGAAAGGAGAATGTTAGCCGCTTTGAGACTCCTTAAAGGGAGTGAAAGGCGGGATATCAAATCCAAACTCTTCTACTGGTCATGTTAGCTAGGGATGATGGGAGTTGTAGTCCAAAAATAGCTGGAGACAAGTCTGGGAAACTCTGACTTAGTGTATATGTGTGTGTGTGTGTGTGTGTGTGTGTGTGTGTAGGAGACAATGATTGATAGAACTTCCATATCCACTCAGACACCAAGCATTTTAATGGAATTAACTCACACATTTATTCGTCATTCTTTGTCAAGTTATGCAGTTCAGAAATCAAGTGTACACCAGGAGTGGCCAGAATTCCCATCATCCTTGACCAACATATGAAGAACATAAGAAGAGTTTGCTAGATCAGGCCAATAACACATCTAACCGTTCTCAAAGTGGCCAGCCAGATGACTCTTTGGGGAAGTCGCACATAGGATTCAAGCACAAGAGCCTTCTCCCCTCTTGTGGCTTCCAGCAACTGGTATTCAGAAGCATTATTGCCCTCAACCGTGAATAGGCATCATGGCTAGTAGCCATTGACAGACTTAAACCCCATGAATTTACCCAGTCCTATTTATCATGGGATGGTGGAAGTTGTAGTCTACCAAACTCTAGAGGGCACCAGCTATCTCAACATTTATTTTTGTCTTGTTTACTGTATTGTAGACTCATGGACGATACCTTCAAGGATGTTGCATAACCCTGCTCAATGCACTGCAGTGTGCAACTGAAGCACAGGTGGTTATCCAACCTCTGCTTAAATACCTCCACTACCTCCTGTGTCAGTCTGTTCTGCTACAGATCATCTCTGGCGTTTAAGGAGCTTCTCTGATTCAAGATCTGCTTCCTTGAAGTTTCTGCCCATTAGTTCCAGCCGTGCTTTATAGAGCAGCATAAAAGAAACCTGCCCCAACTCATGATAACTCTTCATCTCATCCCATTCCTAAACTACCATGGGACTCTTCCCATCACACCAGCTCTCACTTCACATTGACATCAGCACAACCAGAATTATGGAGGAAAACTAAGCAATGCCCAAACCATTTCACCTATATGCATTTGATGCTCAAGGAAGTCAAAGCTGTGCAACAGTGTGACAAACCCTGTTTTTCAAAACTGCCCCCCCCCCACATTGGTTATGGGGTGGGTGGGTTGTTGATGAGAGAAGATCCTCTGTACACCTCATATTTCATTTTTTAAAAAATAAATAAGACCTAAGAGAGCCAGTGTGGTGTAGTGGTTAAGAGCAGTAGTCTCGTAATCTGGGGAACCGGGTTCGCGTCTCCGCTCCTCCACATGCAGCTGCTGGGTGACCTTGGGCTAGTCACACTTCTCTGAAGTCTCTCAGCCCCACTCACCTCACAGAGTGTTTGTTGTGGGGGAGGAAGGGAAAGGAGAATGTTAGCCGCTTTGAGACTCCTTAAAGGGAGTGAAAGGCGGGATATCAAATCCAAACTCTTCTTCTTCTTCTTCTAAGACCTAATGTGTGCACATGTGTATGTGTTTGAACTGATAAAGTAAGACCGCATGTTTCTTTCATTGCAACTTGCTTTTCTCAATTAAAGCTTACATTGAATCATCAACCTTTTGAGATATATGAGATGTGTGTGTGTGTGTGTGTGTGTGTGTGTGTGTGTGTGTGTATAGTGTAACCTAATGGGGATCCTGTTTTGCATCCTGTTTCTCATGGTGGCCAGCCAGATGTCTATGGGAAGCCCCCAGGAAGGGCCCTAAGAAACCAGCCCCCCCCCCATTTGTCTCCAGCATCTAGCATTCACAGGTAGACTGCCTTATGACACAGAAGTTATGTTCTTAACTATCATGGATATTAACATAAGAGGAGTGCTGCTGGGTCAGACCAAAGGCCCATCTATTCAAGCAGACCCACAAGCAAACCTCAAATCCAGCAGCCCTCTCCTGAGTTGTGATTTCCATCAGGTGGTAATTCAGAGGCATATTACTGCCCCTGGCAGTGGAGCTAGAACAACCTGTATGGATGTTTCTTTTGGCACAGGATTAGACAGCCACAGATAAACACAAAAATTCCTCCAGAGGGCAACTCCATCACATCACCAGCTCCTCCCCAATTTCAGCTTTCCTTTTCATTTCATTTCATTTTAAAACCAAGGTGATTATAACTGCTTGTTTGGTCTACCACTCTCCCTGGGAATCCACTTATTATAGCAGGAAACTGCTTTGACCCTGAAGAAGTTCTACCAGACCTTTTGGGTCACACCTCAACATTCCTGGTATGTTCCAACTCTCAAAGGCGCTTTAGAAATTGCATGCTGGGTGGAATACAGTGGCGAAAAAAGTCTAGTTCAGCAACACTTATGATCGTAGCTTCTTCCCATATCGCTTTGTGTCACCTGGCCTCACCCCAAGCATGTTTCTATGTCCTAGCCCATCTTTATAGCCAATTAAAAGAACCCACAAACTCCTCCACCTGCTCCCACTGGCATTCCATATAGTCAGCATTATCACATTTATCATTAATTCTTTTATCATTTTCACTCCACCTTACTTTCATGAAAGAGCTCCTTCTCTTGTCATTCATACCTTATCTGCTCAAGAATAACAAAAGCGTCCAGTAGTGCAATGGTGAATTTAGAAGTTCAGTGCCTCTTCGTGATAATTGCAGCCATGCCCCCTCAAAGCCATGCTCCTTTCTAAATCTATGCAATGTAATTATGAAATAATAATAATAATTAGGGATGTGTTGCACAATAATAATAATAATTAGAGGTGTGTTGCAATGATCAATGCAGATCTCCATGTATTGCCTTTCAACTCGATCTACTCTTTTTTTGTGCATGAATATGGGCAGATGATTTGGAGTTTTCCAATATCTTCTTTAGCCTCTTCGGCAATCTGACGTGTTGAGGCAGATTCCTGTAATAATTTCTGAATAGTTTCTCTATTAGTATTTACTTTCTGTCCCAAATTATTGATACTTGCTGTATTTTGGTTAATACTTGTCGTATTTTATCTGATGCCTCTGCTACTTGTTTACTTATTCTGTCCAAAGATGCATTAATTTTAGCCAGTGCCTGAGCAAGGGCATCGTCACTTGCCATACCTTTAGTTTTAGGTTGTGCCGATGAGGTTGCTGTTGGGACTCCAGGGGGGCCAGATGTCGAGGCTCTCCTTTGCAATCCACCGTCTGTGCGATATAATCTACCAGACCTTGTTGCTTGTAACGAGTCTAACTTCTCTTTCCCATCTGCCATACCCCTCTAGATAAAACTCAAGGTCAGTCACACGGTCAGAGTCAAGATGTTTTGAAATGGAAAGTTCCAGGAAAATCCTCAGTGGCCAACTCTCACTCTGATTGGCTGCAATCAGCACAAAGAGCGGCTAAAAAGTTCCCTTCTGTTCTGATCCCCTGCTGGGGATCTTCGGCTGCCTGTGACCCTGATCCACTAGATCCACTGGACCTCTGAAAGTACTTAGGTTCGTTTGCTGCTATGTGCAAACACACTGATTGACCCTATCTAATAGGGGTAGTCTCTATTTTATGGAGGAAGTGAAGTGGCTCTATGGTAGAGCAACTGCTTAGCATGCAGAAGGTACCAGGTTCAACCCTCAATATCTCTAGGTAGGGCTGGGAAATACTTCTAACCCTGGAGAACTGCTGCCAGTTGATGTAGACCCCAGCTAGATGGACCCCAGTGGTCTGACTCAGTGTAAGGCAGCTTCCTGTGTTGTTATGTTCCTGGTTACTTGACATACATTTTAATGCCATAACACAGTAATAAAACATCTGTTTTGCATGAATAAGGCTCCAGGTTCAATCCTCGGCATCTTCAGGTAGCTCTGGGAAAGAACTCCTGTTTGAAGCCCTTGTAAAGTTGTTGCCACTCAGTTTGGGAAATAATGAGCTCAATGGACTAATGGTCCAGGGTGTTATGGTCTGGCTTCTTATGTTCTGAAAAACCACTGCCCCCTTGTCTCTGACCTGCTGTAGAGGAACGTAGGGACTCTCTTCGCAAGCCAGTTTTCCCATGGTGGATTTCCTCCTCCAAAGTGACCATGTCCAAGCATTAAAATCACCAATTAAGGTTCAGCTCAGGAATAGACAATGTGGTGTCTTCTAAATGTCCCTTTTTGGCATGGTGGCAAGGTAGAGATTGAAACCCTTTGCTTCTGTTTCTTCTTAACCATGGTTTGAGGTGTTGTCTGAACCCATAACTCTGTAGTTAATAGCTCAGTGTACTTCATTCCACCTAGATGAATCATATAACCATAGAATTGTAGAGTTGGAAGGGATTAACTCACTCTACTGCAGTATTTACTCCCTCCCTCCCTCCCTAATCTTAATCCAATGAGCTAATTTAACAAAGTTAATTAAAGTCCAGCATTTAATTTCCCACTCAACTTCTGTGGACACCTCCGTTTCCCCTCAGTGTTGAGCTATGAAAGCTCTTGTTGCCAATTAAAATAATAGTGCCCCTATTTTCATTAAATGATTAGTGCCTTATGGGTTATCCAAAGCCTGCCTGGCCCGTGGCAAGGTCTAGTGGAGTAGCAGAGTCATTGCTACATCCTCAGTCCTACACCACCTGGGGCAGAACATCTGAAACTGTCTTATACCAAGTGAGACCATTGGTCCATTGTCTCTGCTGTCTGGCAGCAGTTCTCCCTGGTTTCAGACTCAGGGGAAATTCACAGCCATACCTGCAGATTCTTGGGATTGAATTTGGGACCTTCTGCATCTAAAGCAGGTGCTCTACCATTGAGTTACTGTCCTTAAGGCTCATTCACACTTCTTTTTGGTATGAGATTTCTTTCAATTGTCCATGACTTCTAGGCATCAGTCCAAGTGGGGGTTATTTGGTTTTGCTGCTTTCCCTAGAAAAAGCCTGTGGTTTAGCACTGAATCAGAACAAAAGTCAATCCGCAAAAAAGATTGGCATTTCTTCCAATTCAGCACTAAACTGAGGGGTTTCCCGGGGAAAGCAGTGGAACCCCAAAATAACCCACTACTACTTCTGGGGCATGTGGGTCAGTTTTGATCCCAACCAGCTGTGTTGCATGTTATATCCCCTTGGTTATGTGCTATGGAGCTCAGTGACATTGCAAGACCTGAGTGGGCTCTCGTTTGCATCCCACTTCCTTCATCTGCACATCTTGGGTTCTATTTATTGGTCATAATCAAGTGTGACAGAATGCTGTGTAGTGTCAGATATAAGCTTGACTTTCTGTTTGTAGTATTTACCCGCAGTGGTGTGGAGGAAGGACTAAATGCTAGGTGTGTGGACAATAAAACAACATGAGAAGACTGGAATTATGATGCAAAGCAAGCTTTTATTTATTGGGTTGGTTATTATTGTTGTCGTTTGAAATTTGGGATCATAAACTGGATTGTATCATTGCAAAACTGCTGGCTTTGATCTGAGTGAAAGGACATAGGCAGAGACCTAAAGGATGTTTCTATTGTCACGTTGGAGACAAAAAATATCTGTATCACAATAAGTGGCCACAGCATAAATCGTTGGATCTGCCTTTAGAGAGACAACAGTCCGGAGCAAGTAGAGAGCAGTTTAACAGAAGCAGGTACAGGATTGGTTTGCAGAAGTGCTGAGTACCCACTGATTCCTGCTGGGATTCTTCAGGGCTCAGCATTTCTGAAAGCAGAGCCCGGCAAAGCTTAATGATGCATTTGTTGCGCCTGCATTGGTTCTTCACGTTCCACTAGAAGGTCTTCTCCAGGGCTTAGCAGGGTCCGCAGGGTCCGCAGGGTCCACAGATGCTGTTCCTTCGGACGATGGGGTAAGAGAAGCTTCCACGCCTGGATCCGTAGCCATAGCATGGCTGATAGCAGCTAGAGCCACGGCCATAGAGGCCCCCATAACCGCAGCCGCCATATCCGTACCCACCATAGCCCAAGCCACCATATCCGCCTTGTGGGTAGCAACCACGGCCACCGTAACCCCAGCCGCCATAACTTATTGGCTGGTAGGAAATACGTCCGCAACCCTGACCACCATAGCCCCAGCCTCTGGAACCAAAACCACCATAGCTCAGTGGCTGATAGCAACCACTGCCATAGCTGTAGCCTCGCCCGTAACCTCCTTGCCCGTAGCCACCATAGCCACCATAGCAGCTTCCGGAGCTATAGCGGATTCTGCGCCCAGAGCCTCCATAACAACTTCCAGAGCTGTAGCCATGCCCAGAGCTGTAGCCATGCCCAGAGCCTCCATAGCAGCTGCTGGAGGAGGTGGTGGGTCTGCAATAACCTGGGTCACACTGGGATTGGTGCTTGAAGGTGCTCATGTTGCTTGGAGAAGGAGTTGGATCTGAAACAACACAGTGCAGAGCAGAGTCAACTTGGAGGAACTTTGGACTAGGCAGAGCGAAGTTCAGAAAGGGTCAAGTGCTGGAATGGAGTAAGAATACTGTGGGCTGGATCAAACTAAGGCCACATTCTCACCATAGATGTAAAAGCACTGTGGCATCACTTGCAACAATCATGGCTTCCTCCAAAGAATTCTGGGAGGTGTGGTTTGTTAAGGCTGTCAGAAGTCTGTCCCTTATTCCCCTCACAGAGTTCTCGGAGTAGTTTAACAAGCCCTCTTCACAGGGAACTCTGGGAATTGTGTCTCTGTGAGGGGAATAGGGAGTCTCTTGACAATTCCCAGAACTTTTAACAAACTACACCTCCCAGAATTACTGGATACAATCCTGAAGGTTCCAAACCCTTTTGCCATTAGAGGGTTACAGACAACTGAACTACATTCAGAGTATACCGGCTGAAATTAATAGTCATTACTACGTTAACTACATTAATTTACTTCATCTAATGTAGATGGATACAAACCAGGTATTAAGATGGTTGAAAACTGGAGTTGAGTTTTGTTGGAGAACTGCAACTCCTGCCAGCCACACCAAACACAACCAATGGCCAGGGATGAAGGAAAATATATTTCAGCAACAGCAGAAGCGCCATATTCCCCAAGCTGGAAATCCAGAGGAATTTATTCTAAGGCAAGAGGGAGGAAGTTGGACTCCACCTCTCATCATACCTGGTATCTGGCAATGCTGACCAAGGCTGATAATTTGTTTGTTATATTTCTATCCCTGCTTTCCTCTAAGGTGTACATGCTTCTCTGCTTCCCATTTTATCCTCACAACAATCCATTGAGGTATGTTAGGCTGAGTGACAGTGGCTGGCCTAAGGTCACCTAGTGAGTTTCCTGGCCAAGTGGGGACTTGAAACCTGGTCTCCCAGGTCTTAGTCCAACACTCTTCCTACAACACAACACAGGAGTCCAGCACCATCTGTTCTAAAACCTACAGCCAAGATATTTTCAAATAAGTAAATAAGGACTAGGAGAGGAATCATTTGAAAGAAAGACAAAGTCAAGTAATGTTCTTCTGAGATCCAACCACCACTGCCACATTAGGAAAACAATAGGAATCAAATAAAGCTCTGAAGCATCACTAAAAGACTGGATCACTGCAAGGACTTACTTGGACTTCTGAACGATGGAGATCAAGTGAGGATGCTGGAGAAGTGTTGGATGCCTTGCCCTTTTATACCCTGTCTGGGGCAATCTTTTGATTATGAGACATCCCTCGTGCACAGGATTTTCAAATCCTAATTAATTATCAGCCCAGGTAGGCCACGCTCACTCACACAGATGCAACATCCTAATTGCTTTAATTGTCTTTTCCTCCCTCCTTCGAGGCTATTAGTTTATCAAAGGCATCTCAGTGTCAACTCAGCATGCAATGCCCGTCAACACCCTCCTGCTCTCTTTCATATTTTAACAAGCTGGGGGATAGACATAATGCTACCCTTGGATGGCCATTGCTAAATTTTGGGTAGGCATTGGTCATGCTGAACTGGGTGAACCCAGCATCCTACGAAACCTACTGTGGAAGAGCTTGACAAATCCCAGTTGGTCAGCCATGCCTTCCTTCTAGTTCACATGTGTCACAATTAAAAGCACGAATCATTTTCCTCATTGTATCTTGGTGTGCTTCATGTTGGTGTGTTCACACTACTTTCGACAAGGGATGTGCCATTGAGCAGGAGTGACTTGCGATTGAGGAAAGGGTCCAATTTGGACCCACATGCCTGGGCCAAACCCCCAATGGCCCTTACCAACATAGTGGTATGCCACAAGCCAAGTCTAATTCATGATGGTTGTGGGGTTTTTGTAGGCACCGAAAAAACCTTCTGATGATGACAGTGGACCAGATTACTATGGAAGGTGGTGGGCTCTTCTTCACTGGAGATATTTAAACAGATGTTGGATGGTCACCTGTCAGGGATTCTTTAGCTGTGATTCCTGTATTCTAAGGCATTAGACTAAATGGGGGCCCTTCCAACTCTTAGGGGTCCCTTCCAACTCTATAATTCTCTTATTCTGTAATTCTATGTTTCTTTTTCTTTTTCCTTTTAAAGAAAATAATGGTTATAATGGGAATGCCATTTTCTGGAATGAAATCCCCTCCACTAGATTTATGTTAAAGTGATCAGACCACACTACCTACCTTTAAACTACACCTTCAAGATGGACTAAACCGACTGAAGCTCAAAGCTCTTAACAGAGCCTCCAGGTGTCCCTATTTTCCAGGGACAGCCCTGGATTTACAAAAGCCATCCCGGATTCTTATTTAATCCTGGAATGCCCCACTTTCCCCTAGGATGTCCCTATTTTCACCAGAGAAATGTTGGAGGGTATGGGGTTATTTGACCGCTGAGCCATCTGAAGGAAGCCCTGTATAGGGAAGCTTTTTTAATGTTTAATGTTTTATTATGCTTTCATATGTGTTGGAAGCTGCCACTCAGTCAGATGGGTGTTATATAAACAATAATATTAATAAGTATTATGGAATAAAGGTAAAGGTAAAGGACCCCTGGCCATTAGGTCCAGTCATGGCCGACTTTAGGGTTGCGGCGCTCATCTCACTTTATTGGCCAAGGGATCCAGCGTACAGCTTCCAGGTCATGTGGCCAGCATGACTAAGCCGCTTCTGGCGAACCAGAGCAGCGCACGGAAACGCTGTTTACCTTCCCACCGGAGTGGTACCTATTTATCTACTTGTACTTTTGACGTGCTTTCAAAATGCTAGGTTGGCAGGAGCAGGGACCGAGCAACGGGAGCTCACCCCGTCCCTATTATGGAATAGGGTGCCCCTATTTTCATCAGAGAAATGTTGGAGGGTATGCACCTAACACTAATGAAAAGTCAATTTAATACAGTCAAATTTGAAGTCTGGAAGATCAGGGATAGGCAATGTTCATACATTCGGCAGCCATGACTTATCTGAAGATTTTATAAAGATCTAGCAGCTTCAGCTGCTGAATACAGTGGGGAGAGGAGCTCCCTTTCATTTGTGGGGTGGCCCAGCAAGGCTGCAGCAGGAGCTCAGGGCATCTTCCTAAAACCAGTTTGCCCTCAGACCCGATCCAGTTGTCATATTATAGCATGGAGCCCAATTCCAGAAGAGATCCTATCATCACCATCATGTGTGGTTAGTGCCCATCATAAAGTTGGTACCATTTATGAGCAGACCATTCCCAATGTTGACAAGTGATGCCCAGGGATTACTCTTATACATTATATTAACATTGTCTCAATGTAGGTACATCTACATAGTGCATGCATATTAGATATCAAATCAAATCAGAGGTGTTGACTCAGGTGGCTTTAATAGGACTTTAAGAGGAAGAAGAGAGGTCTATCAATGGCTCTTAGCCACACTGGTTAAAAGGAAGCTCTGTATTCACAGTGCTCTTCTGAATACCAGATGTTGAAGAGGAACAACCAGATGGAAAGGCTGTTTCCTTCCTGCCCCACTTGTGGGCTTCCCAGAAGCATCTGATTGGCTGTTGTGGAAAACAGGATGCTGGACAAAAATAGACCTTCGGGCTGATCCAGCAGGACACTTCTTATGCATCCAGAATGGGATTAAAGGGCCCTTCTTTGTCAGTACCACAGGACTGGGAGACATGTCTCCTCATTCAGTGTGTGTGTCTCCTAAAGGATGCAGCAATGCCCGTGCATCCATTGGGCTGGCATGGATAAGTCTAGCCATGTCTTACAACCGTGATATGTCAATGGGATTCGCCGCATTCAGAAGCAATCCACCTCTGAATATTTACGTAATATTGGAAGCAAATGGAAGGGAAGGTATATGTGCAGTCTTGATTGGCTTCTGGGAATCATTGTGCCAACTACTTTGCAATGCAGGATGGGCCTTTTGTTCTGATTCAGTAGGGGTATTGTGTTTTTTATGTGACATCGTTCCTATTCCCTGCTCCATTTCTCTTTTTTAAAAGAAATATAAGGTTGTGTCCAGATATAACCTACTGAGAATAGATGCACTGAAATCAACAGCTGCGGCTGACTGATCTCAGAAGCTCACTCCACAATAACCCAAAGCAGGACTTTTAGTGCGGCTGCCCTTGTTCTGTGGAACAGCATTCCTGTCAAGATATGAGAAGCACCCACTAGATCTACTGTTTCCAGGGGGTGAAAATCAAAGGCGTTTTTGTTCAAACAGCCTTTTCCAGCTGGATAAATGTTTCCTTGGCATTGGTGTCTATTTTGCATTGTTTTAGGTTTGTATTGGGGACACAGGTGGCGCTGTGGTCTAAACCACTGAGCCTAGGGCTTGCCGATCAGAAGGTTGGCAGTTCGAATCCCTGCGACGGGGTGAGCTCCTGTTGCTCGGTCCCAGCTCCTGCCCACCTAGCAGTTCGAAAGCACGTCAAGTGCAAGTAGATAAATAGGCTCTGGCTGGAAGGTAAACAGTGTTTCCGTGCGCTGCTTTGGTTCACCAGAAGCGGCTTAGTCATGCTGGCCACATGACCTGGAAGCTGTCTGCAGACAAATGCCAGCTCCCTCGAGATGAGCGCCGCAAACCCAGAGTCGTCCGCGACTCGACTTAACGGTCAGTGGTCCCTTTACCTTTACCTTTTAGATTTGTATAAAGTGTATCAGCTGTTTTTTGTTGTTGTTGTTTAAATCTTTTTCTTTTCTTTTCTGCTTTTACTGTACATCACTTTGAGGCAACTATAGCAGGTAATTCATTAGGAGTTGGCCCTTTGGGTCCCTGGCAACTCTCCAATTCTATGGAAGACTATGAGTCATGGGGGTGGGGGGAGAGAGAGTGTGTGAATTCAGCAGTGCTTAATTTGTTTTTTGCTTGTTAGTTTGTTAATGTTCTTAATATTGTTTTGTGGGTTATGAGGGCTGTAATGCTTTGTGAATTTTATAATAGGACTTGTGGTTGTGCCGTTCAGCCTATTTTTAAAAAGTTCTTTTGTTAATAGTGTTTTATAGAAGTTAGCTCTTTTACTGATGACTTGCAATTGTTTTACTGATTGTTTGTTAATTATTTTATATTATTTATGTTGTACCTAACTGTGATGCTCTACTATGTCGTTATTTATTGTATGGAAGCTGCTTTGTGACTTGTGTGAGTGAAATGTAACATACCCTCCAACATTCTTCAGATGACAATAGGGGCATTTCTCACTCTTCCCCAACTGACCCTCCTCGACCCCCCTTTTTGTTGTCCCACCACTCACAGAGCATTTCCTATCAGAAGAATGGGAAATGGGAAACAGTACACATGCCCTCCACTGTCCTTAGAACACCTTTTAATCCTTATTTTATTTTATTCTTTAGTAGATTTACAAAAAAAAAGCACAAACCAATAAATACATTTTAGAAAGGGGGCAAAATTAGACTCAGATGCAGAAACAGATGCTGATGCTGATTTTAAAAGACTCATTGCACTCCATTCTGCTCCCCTGCTCACTGTGTGTGACTTTTGGCCAGTCACTGCCTTCCAGCATAAGCTACCTCACAGTAATCTTGTAGGGATTAAATGAGGATGGGTAGAGCCACGTATCTATATGCAGTAGATTTTATATAGTAATAATTTATATTGTAAATAAATTATATATACTATATATACTATATAAATTATATAGTAAATTATATACACTATATTATATAGTAATAATAGATTTTATATAGTAATAATTTTATTTGTATGCCACCTTTCCACAGTTCAAGCTATGCTCAAGGCAGCTTACAACATTTCGTTTCATTTTTTATTTAATTGCATTTGTATATTGCCCTTCATCCAAAGATCTCAGGGTGGTTCCCACAGCAGAAAAATACAAGATAAGAACACAAAATGCATAATGAAAACACAACAAAACAATAACTTGCCGTACCACAAACACATTTTAAAGGAGATAGGATGTTAATCAGCCAAAGGCCTGGTTGGAGAGGGACGTTTTTGCTTGCCACCTATCACGAAGGCTCCAGGTGAGCCTTCCTGGGGAGAGCATGCCACAGATGGGGAGCAACTACAGAAAAGGCCTGTTCCCTTGCCATCCTCCTGACCTCTCGTAGAGGAAGCACATGAAGAAGGGCCTCCTATGATGATTGCAGGGTCCAGATAGGTGAAGAAGTACATAACTGCAACATAACAAAAGTAGCCATAAACAATAAATAGAACATCACAACCGGACTGAACAATTTCCACATGAATCTCAGGATCTAAAATAAAAATAATAAAATCCAGCAACAACCTGCCCCAGCAACCCTCAAGCTACCTTGAGCACTTTGTGTATGCCACACAAAGTGGAGAGAAAAGCAATAAATAACTAAATTTCTTTGTGGAGAGAAAAGCAATAAATAACTAAATTCAATTTCATTTATTTTATGGGGTTTCCTCTGAGTAGGTCTTACCCGGATGCAACCTATATTGCTCATTCTTTCAAAGGAAAATGCATAATTCAATTTCAAAGGAGGATTGCTTTGAGTGATTTGGAGGCCACATTTTGATACGGTTGTGATGTACTCTTGGCCCTGAGGGCGACGGGCAGATATTAAATGCACTAAAGAAAAAGAAAAGAACGAATACATAAATTAAAAGGAGAAATGGGGTGGGGTGGAGTAAACCTATCAACATTTCTTGCAAGGTGAAAAAAATGCCACTTCTTGCCTTAAATCAGGCAATCTCCACAGGGGTTGTCAGGGTGAAATGCCCCCTGCGTCCTGGGCTGCCAGTCCCAAGTTGTTATTTTATTTATTGCATAAATTTATAAATTGCTTGATTGAGGGGGAGGGGAACCCTGAAAGAAATATATTGCTTAGCGTGTTGGACTAGGACTTGGGAGAGGCGATGAGACCTTGGGTCAATCAACACCTCTCAGCCCAATCTAACTCACAAAATTCTTTTGAGGATTAAATAAGGAACAAGAGAACCATAAACACCCCATTGAGCTCCCTGAAGAAAGAAAGAAAGAAAGAAAGAAAGAAAGAAAGAAAGAAAGAAAGAAAGAAAGAAAGATGCGCTATCAAGGCAATGAAAAGAAATAAAATCTGCTATAGTACGTGTCGTTGCACACCATCAAGATTTTTTTCAGGTCAAAGTTGTTATATTGCATTGAAATGTACAAATACAAGTTAACAACTGGTTCTTAATACGATATTTTGCGCTGCCAGGGCTTTGAGTATCATATGATTCATGCACCGGAGATCTTTGAAGTCTTGGGGCCACGCCCTTTAAATCAGGTAATCCCTGCCGCATGTCTAAATCAGCGGGAACATGTGAAGTTGAGCTTCCTCAAAGTGAACATCAACTCCTTGCTGACTCATCTGGTAACAAGATGGAGGCGTCCAAACTTCTAAAGTGTTGTCATCAAGGATGGAAATACTGACAATACTGACAATATATTATCTTTTCTTGCAACATTTTTTGGGGTTTATTATAGAATTGTAGTTGGAAGTCATCCCAAAGGTTATCTAGTCGAAACCCCTGTAATACAAGAATCACAGCTAAAGAATCCCTGACAAATGGACATCCAACCTCTGTTGGATGAGAGAGAGAGTCCAAAACCTTCTGAGGTAGTCCATTGTACTGCTGAACAGCTCTTACCACCAGGAAGGTCTTCCTAATGTTTAGTTGGAATCTCTGTTCTTGTACCCTGAATCATAGAGATACGGGTGGTGCTATGGTCTAAACCACTGAGCCTCTTGGGCTTGCCGATCGGAAGGTTGGTGGTTCGAATCCCCACAACGGAGTGAGCTCCCATTGATTCGTCCCAGCTCCTGCCAACCTAGCAGTTCGAAAGCATGCCAGTACAAGTAGATAAATAGGTACTGCTAAGGTGACTCTGTGCGCTCTGGTTTCCATCATGGTGTCCCGTTGCACCAGAAGCGGTTTATTCATGCTGGCCACATGATCCAGAAAGCTGTCTGTGGACAAACGCCGGCTCCCTCAGCCTGAAAGCAAGATGAGCGCCGCAAGACCAGTCGCCTTTGACTGGACTTTACCATCCAGGGGTCCTTTACCTTTTACTTTTACCTTCCTTGAATCCATTGGTTTGGGTTCTACCCTCTAGAGCAGTAGAAAACAAGCTTGCTCCATCTTCTATGAAATGTGACAGAATTTGGGACAGTATACTAGCATAATGTTATTTCCTGCTGTTTTCATGGGGGAATCATAGGGGAACACAAACAAAGGGTGGCCAGTGATGATTGTTGTGCCACACCATACCCACTGGTTAGCACAACATGCCGACATATTGATCAAAAGCCACCCTTCCATAGCACAACAGGTACTGCCATGTGAAAGGAATATTAGAAAACAGGGCAGAAGAACTGACATTATAATCAGGAAAACTAATATGATATTCCCTGAGTCTCTATGCACCTTCTATGGGTCTACTTAGTATAACTCAGCTGGATACAATGCAGAATATTTAGAAGGTGTAAACTGAAATGATTTGGCATACCTGTATGTTAGACATGCTCCTTAATTTCAATGGGGCTACTCTTAGTGGACTAAACTGGGCTACTCTTAGTGGGACTAAAGTTGGACGCAACCCAAAGTGCCTACCTCCTGTGTCCTGGAATAGCTTGTCTTGTGTTCTTCCAAAGTCAGGTGTGTTAAATAACCTAACCATGATGACTTTGAGGATAGGGGAAATAAACTTGATTTGCAAAGACTTAATCTCCCCCCGCAATCTTCTTGAGCTTATTACAGAATAGCTGGGTCTCAGTACACATTCAGCATCATTTGCTATCTAGATAAGAAGTCATGGGTTGGGGAGGAACAGAAGTGGTGCTCTAGTAATTGATGTTCAAGCAGCCAAGCAAGCATCAAGGTGGCTTCAGCTTGGAACTGGTCCCACGAGTGGAAAACAAGGAAGAAAACCTGAAGTACTGAGGTGCACCAGCACAAGCACAGTTGTCCCCACACCTGTTATGCTGTTTAACAGTTCAAAATCAACCACCAAAGCTATGAAATGGGAGGTTGTGCTAAACAGGGTGTGTGCTGTTGATTTTGCATGATTCCGTCCATGCATGTGTAGTAGAGTGAGGCTTCTGTTCATGTGCTGTAGACTCAAGATATGGCTCCCTCCTTCTGTGGGATTCAACCTATGGTGTGTGAGGGTCCCTGAACCTATTATGAAAGGAGCCCTCATCCAGTCTTGTAAAGCTCCGCGCTCAAGAACAGGGAGAAAGAGGTTCAAATAAAAGAAACTCCTTTTTCATGCAGCACATAGTCACATTTTTGAACTTGTTCCCACAGGAGGCTGTGATGGGTCACGAATTTGGATGGCTTTGGAAGAAGACTGGACAAATACATGGTGAAGAAAGCTATGAATGGTTACTAGCCAATGATGGTTATTCTCTATACCAGGGAAGATTCTGGAGCAGATCATTAAGCAAACAGTCTGTGAGCACCTAGAAAGGAATGCTGTGATCACCAATAGTCAGCATGGATTTCTGAAAAATAAGTCATGTCAGACTAACCTGATCTCGTTTTTTGACAGAATTACAAGCCTGGTAGATGAAGGGAACGCAGTGGATGTAGCCTACCTTGATTTCAGCAAGGCATTTGACAAGGTGTCCCATGATATTCTTGTAAAGAAGCTGGTAAAATGCGGTCTTGACTATGCTACCACTCAGTGGATTTGTAACTGGCTGACTGACCGAACCCAAAGGGTGCTCATCAATGGTTCCTCTTCATCCTGGAGAAGAGTGACTAGTGGGGTGCCACAGGGTTCTGTCTTGGGCCCGGTCTTATTCAACATCTTTATCAACGACTTGGATGATGGACTCAAGGGCATCCTGATCAAATTTGCAGATGACACCAAACTGGGAGGGGTGGCTAACACCCCAGAGGACAGGATCACACTTCAAAACGACCTTGACAGATTAGAGAACTGGGCCAAAACAAACCAGATGAATTTTAACAGGGAGAAATGTAAAGTATTGCACTTGGGCAAAACAAATGAGAGGCACAAATACAAGATGGGTGACACCTGGCTTGAGAGCAGTACATGTGAAAAGGATCTAGGAGTCTTGGTTGACCACAAACTTGACATGAGCCAACAGTGTGACGCGGCAGCTAAAAAAGCCAATGCAATTCTGGGCCTCATCAATAGGAGTATAGCATCTAGATCAAGGGAAGTAATAGTGCCACTGTATTCTGCTCTGGTCAGACCTCACCTGGAGTACTGTGTCCAGTTCTGGGCACCACAGTTCAAGAAGGACACTGACAAACTGCAACGTGTCCAGAGAAGGGCAACCAAAATGGTCAAAGGCCTGGAAACGATGCCTTATGAGGAACAGCTAAGGGAGCTGGGCATGTTTAGCCTGGAGAAGAGGAGGTTAAGGGGTGATATGATAGCCATGTTCAAATATATAAAAGGATGTCACATAGAGGAGGGAGAAAGGTTGTTTTCTGCTGCTCCAGAGAAGCGGACACGGAGCAATGGATCCAAACTACAAGAAAGAAGATTCCACCTAAACATTAGGAAGAACCTCCTGACAGTAAGAGCTGTTTGACAGTGGAATTTGCTGCCAAGGAGTGTGGTGGAGTCTCCTTCTTTGGAGGTCTTTAAGCAGAGGCTTGACAACCATATGTCAGGAGTGCTCTGATGGTGTTTCCTGCTTGGCAGGGGGTTGGACTCGATGGCCCTTGTGGTCTCTTCCAACTCTATGATTCTATGATTCTATGATTCTCTGCCTCCCTGATTGGAGGCTGCAATGCTTTTGAAAACCGAAAAGCTGAAAACCACAGGAGAGAGGAGGTGCTTTTGTGGTTGGTTACCGCTTCCTGGTTTTCTAGAGGTATCTGGTTTAGCCACTGTGAGAGCAGGGTGCTGGACTAGATGGGCCATCAGTCTGATCCTGCAGGCTCTTCTTACATTTTAATGTCAGCTGTTTTGCTGAGAGACCGGCAGATGTATTGCTGTTACAAAGCTCAGAGAACTCAGTGGAACTCCAGCTCCAGTTTCCAAGTTGGGCTTGGAAAGACCCCTACAGTATTTGAAACCTTGGAGAGCACCTAGTGGTCAATATTCAATTTCCCAGTTCAATATTTGGCCAGTCATATAGTTCTTTATTCATGAACTCCTGGGGCAGTGCTGTGTGTGTGTGTGTGTGTGTGTGTGTGTGCGTGCGTGCGTGCGTGCGTGTGTGATTCTGCTATTGTTTCACTGCTCCAAGTGTCTAAAGTGTTTTTAAATATTTTTGAGCAGTTTTTAATCTGCGGGGTTTCAAGTTTTAGCTGTCTTGTTTTGTTTTAGTTAGGTTGGGGTTGTTTTTAATGCTTAAAAAGGTAATGGTAAAGGAACCCTGAAAATTAAGTCCAGTTGCGAATGACTGTGGGGTTGCGGTGCTCATCTCACTTTACTGGCCAAGGGAGCCAACGTTTGTCCGCAGACAGTTTTTCCAGGTCATGTGGCCAGCATGATTATGCCACTTCTGGCGAAACCAGAGCAGCGCATGGAAAAGCCGTTTACCTTCCAGCTGGAGCGGTACCTATTTATCTACTTGCACTTTGGCGTACTTTCGAACTGCTAGGTTGGCAGGAGCAGGGACTGAGCAATGGGAGCTCACCCCATTGTGGGGATTCGAACCGCCGACCTTCCAATCGGCAAACCCTGGGCTCAGTGGTTTAGACCACAGATGATTTTAACGCTTAATCTGTCTGTAATTTTAAATTGTGTCCGCCCCCCATTGGTTTGCTGTTTGTTTTGTAGTTGTTATACAAAAACTAGTATTTACGGGATAGGTTCAGGACTGCCCTTGGAGTGGGTCTTAACCAACAGAATGGCTGGGGTAGGTTCTACACCGGGGGTAGGGGGTGGGGTGTTGATGTTGATGTTCTGGGACACCTGATCTCAGTGATCATGGGCATGAAACTGTCACCTGAGCAGTAACGGCAGCAAGAATATTCTTGGCCCAAAAATGGAAACAAGAAGAATTACCAACAATGGAAGAATGGAGAATGAAATTAATGGACTATGCAGAACTTGACAAATTAACAGGAAGGATCCAAAACTGGTGGGACCAGAAGTTCGCCGAGGACTGGAGTAAATTTACAGATTATCTGAAAAGTAATTGTGATGACCAGACAATGTTTGTAGGTTTGCAAGAACCTGTGAAGAATCAAATATCAGAAATATTGTAAAAATGAAAAAGGAAACAGGATAGGTTATTAATATAAGGCAATATTAAATTAAGAAATGTGTAAGAAGTGAATAAAACGGAGGATTATCAGAGGAGCTGATGGAAGTCCAATAAGAGTGTATTTGTGATAAATTGTGTGATATGTTTTATAATTTTGTAGTGAAAATTGAATAAAAATATTTATATAAAAAAGAAACTGTCATCTGAGCAGACGCAATGACTCCCTCAAATGTACACACCTTATCTGAACTCCAGAGTGAATGTGGGTCACGTTTTCCAGTTGAATGAAAGCTGTTTTAGGGAAAACACAACTAACAGCAGTACAGTGGTACCTCGGGTTACATACGCTTCAGGTTACATACACTTCAGATTACAGACTCCGCTAACCCAGAAATAGTACCTCGGGTTAAGAACTTTGCTTCAGGATGAGAACAGAAATCAGGTGGTGGCAGCGTGGCAGCAGCAGGAGGCCCCATTAGCTAAAGTGGTGCTTCAGGTTAAGAACAGTTTCAGGTTAAGAACGGACCTCCAGAACGAATTAAGTATGTAACCAGAGGTACCACTGTGTAGCTTAAAAATAACCTACAGGGGGTTGGGCTGTGTCTAATTTCATGTGTACGCAGCTTAAAACACCAGCAGGAGCAGCACACTGGAGCAGGAGTAAATGTTAAAGTGTAAACAAGCTAACTATTTGACGAAATTAATTTGATGCATGGATGAGTGGATGGGGAAAGCCCCACAAAAATGCAATTATAAGTGACCTATCTCCCAAGGATTTAGTCAAGCGGCGTTTTACAATCATGTATGTAAGTGATTTCTTCACAACTTCCTGAGGCAAGGAGTACCTTGGAGGAATGGTGTGTTGCGAAGAGAGGAAAACATTCCAGAGCACTGTCACACTCAGTCCGGGATCTTTTCCCTGTTAGTGGATGATAATTATGTTTTCATAACAGCCTTGTTTCAATCTCAGTTGGTTTCACTTGGAGTTACTCAGCCAACTGGAATCTGGAAGGTACCAGCAAGGGCTCTGAGTGGTTCATGTGCTGGTGGTCCAATTCAAGAATGAACGTAACCAATGAGAAACTATTGAAGGATGCCAAATCTACATGTTCTTATGTTCTGGATCTTTATCTCTTTGTCTTTCACTTTCATCTCTCTCTGAGAACATCTTCCAGCCTTGCGTCAGAAAACTGGAACAACCTTCCAAACTGGAACAACCTCCTGAGGTTACTGTGAGGACAAATTGTGCAGAATGTGCTTTGCATATTCAATTTATTATTGTCATTCCTTTTTCTCTTATCATTTAATGCCTTGCTGGCGTCTTCATCCAGGCAGTATCAAAATTGTTTGGCCCATTTTATCCTTACAGAAAGGAGGTTAGGCTGAGAGACAGTGACAGGCCTAAAGTCACCCATTGAACATCACAGCTGCATGAACCCTTGTCTCCTAGGTACTAGCTCAACACTCAAACCACTTTACCACCACTGGCTCTCATTCTATGTCTTCCACTGACTTAAATCCATTGGGAAATATTAACAGGGCTGCCTCTAAAAACATCAGTGTTTCAATCACTTCAGTACCACTTTGTGTCTGAGTGGGAAATTGAGCCCTGGCCTCTCCCAGGTCTTAGTCCAACCCTCCAACAACTACACCAGCTCTCACTTACCCAGTAAGACACATGGATGGTTGGATATGTGAATATTTATTTCGCCAGTCCAAAACTAGACGCTCACATGCCTCCACGAGTAATGACCTAGATGCATGTGCAAACTTCAAAGCCTTGTGAATAATACCTCGATCATCCACTTTAAAACTTGTTCAGAGGCTCTCCCATTATACTCTCACAGCAACGTGAGGTGGGTGAAGCTGCAGAGAAGTGTCTGATTGGTTCGTGTTCACCTTGTGAGATTATATAGATGGCTGGAGAGTTGAACATAGCCACAATTGACACTTTCAGAACCGATGTGCATACCACGCAGAGAATAGCTTAGCCCACTCATATGCATGACAACGCACCTCACAGACACGGCAATAATATAATTATTACAATTATAAATGAATTGGCTAATGTTATAAATGTAATACAATTATAATGGGATATGGACATTGCTGTATTTCTCCGTTTCCAATTACTGGATGTCCGATCACTGGAAGGTATTAATTGATTGCAGTAGGAAGCATGACCCCCTTCATGGATCACTGCCTTGCTGTGGCGAAGGGGCTTGAATAGCTCAGAGAAGCTGTGAGCTATGCCGTGCAGGGCCAAGATGGATCCACAGAGACAAAAACATGGGGTGTATTTATTTCCCTGGCGATAACAGGGGCATGTTCTCCATGATGTTGTGGTCATAAGAACTATAAGAAGAGCCTGCTGCCTCAATACAATGGCCCACCTAGTCCAATATCCTGGACGGATAATGAATAAAGGTGAAATATAGTAGGTACAAATGCAGACAATTCCAACAAGAAAGAAAAGTGGGAGACATTTAAAGAAATGACTGTGGATGCATAAGCAGATTACAAATGAGCTGAGATTTAAGAAGGGCATGTATAAGAAATGGGGGAAAGAGGAAATCATGAAGGAAGAGTATACAGTGGTACCTCGGGTTACATACGCTTCAGGTTACAGACTCTGCTAACCCAGAAATAGTACCTCGGGTTAAGAACTTTGCTTCAGGATGAGAACAGAAATCGTGTGGCAGCAGTGGGAGGCCCCATTAGCTAAAGTGGTGCTTCAGGTTAAGAACAGTTTCAGGTTAAGAACGGACCTCTGGAACGAATTAAGTACTTAACCCGAGGTACCACTGTACATGATTTGCCAACAGTTGTAGAGAGAAGGCCAGGTGGGCCAAGACTCAGAATAAGCTCAGGCTTGCAAGAGAGGTTAAACATATTAAAAGGGCGTCTTCAGCCAAGTTCGAAGCAAGAGGGAAAACAAGAAGACAGAGAAATCCTAGTAGGTGACAGAGAGAAGATGGAAAGCAGAACTGATCCACTGGGGCTCTTCTTATGTTCCTGGGTTTTGTAAAACATACAGCCTCTAGAATGTTGGGAAACCAGAGTATAAATGTTAAATAAATATAGATCACCCTTCATCAGTGATGGAAAGTTAAATCAACAACTGAGGTGTCATTCCAACAGCACACCAATCATATCATATTTGCAAATGACACATCTGGGGATGTGACAGGAGATTAGGAGGCTTCCTGATGGGGCAGCTTCATGAATCACCACAATATTAATATGGAGAAAGAGATCCCAACAACATCCTCTTTATGTGACAATGCTAAGAGTGCCCTCGGGGCTGTATTGTACTGAAAATATCTCACAGCCCCCACCAAATTGTTGGTGTGTCAGTCTCAAGGTGGCAAAGGGAGTCTAGCCGACACACCCTGGAAGAAGAACCAGTTGCTCTTCTGAGGTGTCACTAGAGGGCAACTGTGCCTTCTAGTGTAGAGAATGAGATGGGAGAGGCTGTCTCTTTGGGAAAGGAGCAGAAAGTGAAGGAAATGTGGGTCCTACTTCAAGGATATGTAATAAAGCACTAGTTTTCAACTGCTAGACCAGGATCCGCTAGTGAGTCAATTAGAAAAGGAGCACTACCGCCAAGCAAATATATGGTAAAAAGATTAAGAATTGGGATCTCAAATGTATGTGTGTTAAAAGAGGGCTCTGAAAAGACTGAAGATGCCTGCAAGTTACTGAACTGTGCTGGTGGGGAAATTGTATGACTCCTTAATCATCATCATCATCATCATCTATAAACTAGATGTAGGGGAGAGGAATCCTAGCTTAGTGTTCTACCTCACATACTGAGTTTTGCCTGAGTGACCCACCCCCCTATCAAAAAACCAACTGCTTAATTCCAAGTCTAATCCAGAAACCATTGTTCTTCAACAATACTTATCCTTCAATACCAGGGCTGGAGAACCTGCAACCTGTGGACCTAATGAGTCCCTCCTCATGTGGAAGCTGCCCTGAAAACTAGGGCTCATGGGAATTGGAGTAGAGGAACATTTGGAGATTTCCTATCTGTGGCCTAGAACTTCATCTCTTGTCACCACCACCTGCCACGCTCATCACACTACTAGAACTCAATAGGGTCATCAAAAGAAGTTGAATAGCGGGAGTCTGAGGACAGGCAAAAGGAAGCTCTTGTTCACAGTGCTCATTCATAAATTTAGTGCCACAGGAAATAGTGGTGGCCGCCAATTTGAATGGCTTTCCAAAGGGCTTAGAGAAACACGTTTGTCAGATTTGGCCACTGACAATTTAAGGGTCCTTGTAGTTGAGGTTTGCCAGCATTTCTTAATGCTTTCAAGCATTTAAATGAGAGGTGGCCTTTCCTTTTTGGAATCATTTGAAGCAAGAAGAGCCTACTGGATCAAACCAGTTGCCCAGCTCTGTTGGCTAGAGCTTGGTGATCATAATGCCAAGGTTGCAAGTTCGCTCACTGTATGGGACAGCTGCACATTCCTGCATTGCAAGGGATTGGGGCTAGATGATCTTCAGGGTCACTTCCAACTTTACAATTCTATGATTCCATGATCTAGTCCAGCTTCCTGTTCTCACAGCGGCCAACCACATGAATCTGGGAAGTCCACAAGCAAGAGCTGAGAACAACAGCACCCTCCTCTGACGGTGGAGGTAGAACAGGTTAGTAGCAATTGGGAGCCTTATCCTACAAGTACAAGCGTGGTATAGTGGTTAGGCTTTCAGACTAGGACCTAAGGAACCAGTGTTCAAATCCTCACTTGGCTCTGAAGCTCATTGGGCGACCTTGGGCCAGTCACTATCTCTCAGCCTAACCTACCTCGTGGGGTTGTTGTGGGGATTAAATTAGGAGGTGGAGAACCATATGCTCCACTTTGAGCTCCTCAGGGAAGGTGGGATATAAATGCAATAAAAAAAGAATAAAGAACATGAATGTTTTCAGTGTCACATTCAATAGACCTCTGGGTATAGGGCAGTATATAAATTCACTAGACAACCATTAGCAGCAAGAAAACTCTTTCAGAGTGAGTTACCAATGGTTTGGTTGAATGACAGGTGATAGAACCAGGGTTATTATTATTATTATTATTATGGAAGCAATCTTGGGACAAGAAGGAATCAGATTTTTGTGACAGTTAACAATTGTCATTTGCATCACATTTTCACATATCTTGCTGCCATTCACACACCGCAACCATATGTGGAACAAGCAAGTAGAAATGTAGACATGCATTGTCTGTAAAGATTTGCAATCCAAGCCCTGATTCATTTTCATTTCTTTATTTCAGCTCTTATCTCTGCCTGTACTTTTTTTAATAAACTGTGCCGCGGAGATGCTTTGAAGATTACTGTGCTCTATTGACTATAAAGTTCTTTGATACCTTCTGGTATTGCTTTGAAACTGAGAAGTTTGCATTAAATCTGTATGGGGTGTGACCAGAATGCTACATTACACAGGGCTTGGATGATCAAGTAATAATTTCAAATGAGAAGGGAAAATAATTACAGCAGTTTGAGAAGTTACACGTAGCATTTTCTGGTTGCCTGGATAATTAAGAGTTGTAGAACAAAGAGGCTGCTTCTCAGCCCCCTGAGGGTGCATTAGGAACGTATATAAGAGTGTCAACTATGATTTTCACAAAAAAACTCTTCCTCTCAACTTCATCTACTCCTTGAAGTCGGTAAGTGCAATTTGACTTGATTTATTGACAAAAAAATTTAAAATGTTGCTTTGTTGTCTGAACACCTTGGGTGGGGAGTGGATTATGAAGACAATGTCCCTGAGATGTAGGATTGAATTGTACTGAAAATGGGTTGGCTTGCTCAAAAGTCCTCCTTCAGGTCTCGCCCACAGAGTAATCTTCATGTTACGTTGCAGCAAACTCAACTATCAACCCATGGCTGTGTGGAAATCTTACCAGGGAAACTTTTGCTCATCTCATCAATATTCTCATTCTGAAAATAAAATAAAATAAAATCCTCAGTGTTCCATTTGAGGGTGGTCAGATGGAAAAGAGGAGAGGGCTCCTGAACCTTTTTGTGTTGAAGAGGGAGTTTCACTGAGAAGCTACACCTTATTCTAGTCCACCATCAAAGGTAAAGAAGCCCTGTCTTCTAGCCACCCTAGGAGGAACCTTCCTAATTGCCTAGAATTTTGCTTTGGGGGAAAATTCTTGGGTGACTGTAGAAAATGAAAATGAAGAAATAAACGACTCCTCCAATTTCACACCATGATCTGAAGCCAAAAGGAGGGAGACCCATAGATCCCCATGGTGTGATCTGAACTGAAAAGATCACTAATGATCTTCATACCTGCTTCCTGTGTACTTATTTATAGCGTTTTATTTATTTGAAAGCATTTCTAAGCAATGTAATGTTTCAAAAAAATTCTAAGTGGTGTACATCATGTGAAGTAAAACAAAAATGCATTATGAAAACAGTAAAGAAGAAAGTATAACAGTATTTAAAAGAAAATGAAACAGACTTGGGGGATTCAAACAGATAACAAGCAGTCTAATTTTATGGGTCAGAGTCACTGGAACCCAAAGTTTGCTGTTTGTAGCCAATGGCCATTGCAATATAAACATAAAACACATATGTGTAAAACACAGAAAAAAGAAAAGCATAGGTCCAATAAGAGAGGGATAAATGCAGGTAAACAGGACTTACAGAAATGTTCCCTTACTGACTTACTGGGAAATCTATTATGGATCAGAGGGAAGAATATTCCAAAGTGAAGGGCCAACTGTTGAAAATCCCAATTTTGGGGTCGCTGCCATTTGATATTCTGCAGGATGTACTGCCCCCAGTTGAATTTCCACAGCGGATCTAAATTGTCCTATAGGTCTGTACAGGGGCAGGAGATCTTGCAGATACTTAGGGTGCACAACACAATCCCATTCCGATATATGGAGAAGTGGGTCCAATTCAGGTCAATGGGACTTACTCCATGGCAAGTGTGTCTTGAAGCTAAAAGGAAGTCCTACTGAACTCAGTTGGAATACCCTGCCAAGGAGCCTTGTCAAACTCAGTGGGACTAATACCTGAGTAGACACTTATAGGGTTACACAATGCATTTAAGAAAAATTGTACCTCACATGTTTGGAACCGTAACCAGAAATTTTACAGTGAGAGGGGAGCTCCTAAGGAAATCATTGCAAAATAGCTTGAACATAAACTGTAGAAGCTTGACGTGTTTAAGATGCTTTAATTGCATTTCTACAATTGCAATTATAATGAGTAATAGTGGAGACTCCTGCTTGTCTGCTTCACCATATATTCACAGAAGGGTTTTGTGTTGGTTGGACCAGAATGACAGGGTCTTCAGGGAAGGGCAGCAGTAGAGCTATAGTTTGCTGTGGGTTTGGGGAGTTGTTAGGTGACCTCTATATTCCCCTCACAGAGCTACAATATCCAAAATTCCCTGGGAAGAGGGATTGTTTGCTAAAAGACTCTAGGAGTGGTTAACTCTCTGAGAGTAGTAGGAGCCACCAAACAACCTTCAGCACCCTTATTCAACTAAAACTCCCAAAATCCTTTGGAGGGAAGCCACAATTGTTTTTAAAGCATTGTTATTGTGCTTTGAATGCATTGTGTAAGTGTGACCTACGTTAGATGCAACCCAGACCTATCTTAGATACAACTGATTTTATTATTTGATTGTATGTATCTATTGACGTAACCTGCCGTGAGATCAATGGACAAGGGCGGAATATAAAATATATTCAAAAATGAATTAAGCACCACCCAAATTAATTCTGTTGACTTTCTCCCTTCTATTACAGACCCACCTCCCCATTTAGAAAGATGATGCTCTATAGGCAATCAAGCTGCTATCAGCCTTGTTATCAACCATGCTACCAACCTTGTGGCTATGGCGGTGGCACTGGCTATTCCAGTGGCACAAGCTGTGGCTATGGTTACAGTTCTGGCTGCGGTGGTTATGGTTCCGGTGGCTATGGCTATGGCCCAGCTTGCATGCCACCGTGCAGTTACGGTTACCGGTACAGTCGCAGAGGGGGCTGCTATGACCCCAGTGCCTACAGGTTGGGGTACGGAGCTCGGCTCAACTCTCCTTCAAGAAGACATGGTGGAAGCTATCGAGGAAGCTGTGGTGGAAGCTATGGAGGAGGTTATGGAGGATGCTATGGAGGAGGCTATGGAGGAGGCTATGGAGGAGGCTATGGAGGAGGCTATGGAGGAGGCTATGGTGGAAGTTGCGGATGGCCCTGCTAATCCCAGCAAGAGCACCCATGGGATCAAAGGCGGAGCAGCAAATCCAGGGCTAAACATGATTTCAGAAAGGCTGAGGACGAACAAACCCCTTCCATTGGTTTCGTGAGTGGTTTGGGAACTCAGCACTTCTGAAACACTGAGCCAGGACTCTCTTCCCCCCATGTTGAGGGAACAAAACCTGACAGCCATCATTTTCACCCAGTGACAATTGCATCTTTTTCAAGACTCGATGTGAAACTGACCCCTTTGCCTTTTTGACTTGTGACTCTACCTGGAGGGGTGGGCAAAAGCTGGTCGAAGGAAAAGGAAAGATGGGGCTGAAAGTTTGCCTGTGTGGAATGATGAAGACTTCTCTCACTGTCACACTTTCCTGTGCCATTCAATAAAACTCAAACTTAACATCAAATTAGTAAAAACACTTTTTACTGTTTGTGTATACTTGATGTATGGGTCCTCATTTTGACACAGGACAGGGATTGTGGAAGTGCTTTTTTAAGCGAGGAGGACTCAAAATGATCATCATATGGTGACTGTTGCTCATTTTCCAGAAACACATTTACCTATGCCATAGAGACATGGGATCGGTAACTTATCAGAACAGCCAGGAATGCTTCTGTTCAGGGTTCAAACCCAAGAGGTGGATGTCCTCTTCCATGAAACTCTCATTTTTTATTTATTTATAAGGGATTGTTCCCCAACTAAGTCCTACCCAAAGTAGACCCACTGAAGTTAATAAGGTAAAGGGACCCCTGACCATTAGGTTCAGTCGTGGCCGACTCTGGGGTTGCGGCACTCATCTCGCTTTCTTGGCTGAGGGAGCCAGCATACAGCTTCCGGGTCATGTGGCCAGCATGACTAAGCCGCTTCTAGTGAACCAGAGCAGCACACAGAAACGCCGTTTACCTTCCCGCTGGAGTGGTACCTATTTATCTACTTGCACTTTGACGTGCTTTCAAACTGCTAGGTGGGCAGGAGCAGGGACTGAGCAACAGGAGCTCACCCTGTCGCGGGGATTCGAACCGCCAACCTTCTGATCAGCAAGTCCTAGGCTCTGTGTTTTAACCCACAGTGCCACCCGCGTCCCTTTTACTGAAGTTAATAAGCATGACTAATTTAGGTTCATTAATTCCAATGAGTAGACATTCTACCGGGGTAGAACTTAGTTGGATGCAACCCAAGATTTCTTACCTGACCTTCACCACAATGTCCCCAGGAAGCTGCCTTGTTCCATCAACACTGACTGGCAATAGCTCTCCGGGGTTTGTGGCAGGGAATATTTCCCAGCCCTTCTTGAAAGACACCAGAGATTGAACCTGGGGTCTTCTCTTTGCAAAGCAGATGCTCTGTTTCTGAGCTATGGACCTTCTCCAGGGTGAGTTCCAATAATATAATTGACAATTATAAAAATGAATTTAAACAATTATATAAGACACGTGAATGGAACAAAACAGCAACCGTATGCTAGATGTAGTTAAATGCCCGTCTAGTCTACCATCCTGTTTCCCAAAGTAGTCAATGAGATGCACACAAGGAGGGTATTAACACAAAAAAACTCTCACCCCCTTCTTCACCCTGAAGAGAATATATATATATAGCCTTCTTGGCTAACCATGGTCATTTGATAGCTTTATCTTCCTTGGTGTTGTTTATCCAAAAATCTGAAAGGGTGGGCTTCCACTATAAAACTGATATACAATTTGTTGGGAAAGAGAGGAAGTTGCTGTTGTCCTCAGGATCTTCTTCCAGTCTTCTCACTGGGGCTTCAGGTTGGCCAGTGTGTGAACAGGATGCTGGAATGGATGGGCCATTGGTCGGATCCAGTAGGGTTCTTCTTATGTTCTTAAGGCAGCCTTCATCAAACTGGTGCTCTCCAGATATTTTGCTTTGTGAGGCTAGATGTTGGTTCCTTTAGGTCTAAATTTGTATAAATTTATACATGGCATGGATAAAGGCCCGCACACAATTTTTTTTTTAAAAAAAAAATTATTCAGTTTTCTTTTTCATTCATTACATACATCTCATATCCATAATATTTACTATGCATTCCACCCTCCCTCCCCTCCTAGGCTTCCCCCAACTTCCCGCTTCTGGTTTGTTTCTCCTTTCACCCACGTTGCTACCTCCTAAAAGAAAAAAATGCTAATAACATATTTATAGACTAACATCTAACCTAAAAACATAAAGATGAAAATAAGTACACCATATTATTTCTATATCTTCTACACATTTTCTAATGCTAATGATGTCAATGCTTATTTAAATCCTGCCATCAAGTCTATAGACTTTTTTTGTTTCTGCAAATATAATATAAATGGTTCCCATTCTTTTTCAAAGTCACTGTTGTCTTTTTCTCATAGTCTGTCTGTCATTTTTGCCAGTTCTGCATAGTTCATCAACTTCCCTTTCCATTGTTCTTTAGTTGATGTTTCTCCAGTCTTCCAATTTTGTGCAATCAACATTCCTGCAGCTGTAGCGGCATACATAAATAAGAGTCCTCTTTTCCCACACAAAAGAATTTTTATTCCTCCCTGAATTCCAGTCGCTGGGTATCAGAAGTGGGAGGACTCAGTGCTCAGGTTCTGCTTTCGGACTGACCATTAGGTATCTGGTTGCCCATTGTGAAGAAGAAGAAGAGTTTGGATTTGATATCCCGCCTTTCACTCCCTTTTAAGGAGTCTCAAAGCGGCTAACAATCTCCTTTCCCTTCCTCCCCCACAACAAACACTCTGTGAGGTGAATGGGGCTGAGAGACTTCAAAGAAGTGTGACTGGCCCAAGGTCACCCAGCAGCTGCATGTGGAGGAGCGGAGGCTCAAACCCGGTTCCCCAGATTACGAGACTACCGCTCCTAACCACTACACCACACTGGCTCCTCTGGCCTGACCCAGCAGCTGGGCTGTTCTTACCTAGATGACATTTGAGGTGGCCTCCGACTCATCATGATTCTATGATCAAGCAATTTAGTTAGATTTGTGGAACCCGCTCATCAATATTGTCATCTCGGTGGGGTGTTAAATGCTCTGTAACTGAGAGGAAAGCCACAAAAGGAAAAGTTGAGGGCATGATGGAAAACAAGATTTTGTTTTCGTTTTAATTTTAGAGGAAGGGACAAGTCTGTTATTACATGTGTGTACATGCCGCATGCACGCACACACACACACACACGCACACACACACACATTGTGGCTAATGTCTACCCATTGGAAGTCTGCCCCTTCTAATAATGCCTCCTCTTGTATTTATAATATCTGTTTGTGCTGTAAAAGCCAATGGCAAAAGCTATCCATCTTCATCTTGAAAGGCAACAACTAATTTGTTTAGTATGCTCCCAGATCTGCCCCAGCACGTTGGTGCTGTTCCTACAGCCCCTGGGGCAAAGACGCTCATGTTTACTTCAAAGTTCAGCATTATTCATTTGAATGCATATTTTACAGAAGCACAAGAACACAGGGTATAGGCAATTATTCTACTCTTGTTCTCTCTCTTTTTCCATTTGCCCATTATATCCTCAGTGTCCTTGACTTCATCTACCCATTATTGTCCTCATTGCCGTCTGGCTCATTGGCTCATTGTGGCCTTTATTCCCTTCTCACTTTGGTTTCATAATATTTAAGAGTGTCTGCCAAGCTAGTGCTAAACATATTGCTCTGCTTTCCTTTGGTCTACATCAGTGAGGCCTGAATGTAGGGTCTTCAGCCAACAAGCACATGCCTGACTTTGGAGAAAAGGAAGGAGGTCTCTAGGACCCTGTCAGAGCCCTCACTCCTCCTTCTCCAAACCAGGCACCCTTCTTGGCTGCATGCCTCCTGAGACCACACCACTTCCACTGTCCTAAATCTGCCTCTGTCAGGACCTCCAAACACACTGCCTAGGCTCCCCACCCCCCGAAGGAGGTCACCAGTGCTGCTAATACAACTTCATCCCCAGAGGTGTATTCCATTATCTCAAGACAGATGGATGCAACAATAAAATAAAATAAAATAAATAAAATAAAATAAAATAAAATAGTGGGAAAGGCAACGATAGCTTTAGGTTGGAAAGATGGAGAAAAATGGACAGTAGAGGCATGGAATAGTTATTTGTTTGAACTTATTCAGTTGGACATTGTTGCAGTTATGTCACAGGAAACAACATGGAAGGACAAGTCCACCACGATATGGAACAGATGGAACCTCTATCTTCAAGGGATAAAAACTACTGAAACAAAAGAAATTCGATGTAAACTAAAGACGCTATGCCCATGGATGAGGATAATAGTTTAAACCTTTCCAATGGATATTGGTGGGGGAAGGGTGGGAAGGGAGGGAAAGGAAAGAATTGTACAGGAAATTTAAAATTGGAAGGAGATAATATAATGTATGTAAAAATCCCAAACTTGAATAAAACTTCAAAAAAATAAAATAAAATAATAAAATAAAATAAAATAAAATAAAATAAAATATGCCAGAGGTAGCATCATAGGGTCATCTGTGGGGGAAGACTGCCTTTGGGGAGGGCAAGGCAGCCAGAACTTCACTGAGGGAGGAAGGCAAGTCCACCAAGCTCCAACTGAAGAACTTTATGGCAGGAGCTGCCCTGTCCTTTTGGCCTGGGCACTGTCACCAGCTGTGACCTGTGAGGAAGAGTGCCTTGAGTTTAAAAACTGTAAATTTAAGTCAAAATAAAAAAAATCCTTCCAGTAGCACCTTTAAGACCAACTAAGTTAGTTCTTGGTATGAGCTTTCGTGTGCAAGCACACTTCTTCAGATACCTGCTTGCACACGAAAGCTCATACCAAGAACTAACTTAGTTGGTCTTAAAGGTGCTACTGGAAGGATTTTTTTATTTTGACTATGGCAGACCAACACGGCTACCTATCTGTAACTGTAAATTTAAGCATGCATTCAATGGATTGCTTTTCACTCCTGACTCCTCTTCTTAAGTTACCGTAGATTGCAACCCTGGGGGCGGGGACCATGTCTCAGCACAAATTTTTGCAAGGCACTTTGTAAGGCCTTTTTGGAGTAAAGGGGAATGAATGCCGTAAACAAATAAATCAATGGTTCAATGTGTCCAATGGGATTAAGTCCACATTTGAGCAAATGTGGGGCGGTGATGGAGGAGTTAATTTACTAATTTAGCCCATAAAATTTATACAAACAAACAAACAAAACCCTCAAAGTGGTTGACCTCAAATAGTGAGCGTGGAAGATAAGGGAAGGGAGGTTAACAGCAATGGAATGATATAACAGGTGCTGAAATTTGCTTTAGAGGAAATCTGGTGAGAACACTGGCACCTCCTTCCCTTCTCTCTTCACTGGTCTTATGAAAACAAAGGTTTAGCTTCCCCTAACATTCTGCAGATGTTTTGCCCAAAGGAGGAACACCCAAACTAGCTTTTCAAATCTCCCTCAAGGTGACATTTCAGTGCCAAATGTAATCCCAGTTCTTGTCTGGTAGGTGTAATAGCGTCTTTCTTGCTTTTAACCCCTATATAAATAGGTATGGGCAAATGTGTCAGTTCCAGTTTTGCTCCATTGTTCACCACACTCCCCTAACCTTAATTACAGTTTGCCCCAGATTCAACATAGAATCATAGAATCATAGAGTTGGAAGAGACCACAAGGGCCATCGAGTCCAACCCCCTGCCAAGCAGGAAACACCATCAGAGCACTCCTGACATATGGTTGTCAAGCCTCTGCTTAAAGACCTCCAAAGAAGGAGACTCCACCACACTCCTTGGCAGCAAATTCCACTGTCGAACAGCTCTTACTGTCAGGAAGTTCTTCCTAATGTTTAGGTGGAATCCTCTTTCTTGTAGTTTGGATCCATTGCTCCGTGTCCGCTTCTCTGGAGCAGCAGAAAACAACCTTTCTCCCTCCTCTATGTGACATCCTTTTATATATTTGAACATGGCTATCATATCACCCCTTAACCTCCTCTTCTCCAGGCTAAACATGCCCAGCTCCCTTAGCCGTTCCTCATAAGGCATCGTTTCCAGGCCTTTGACCATTTTGGGTGCCCTCCTCTGGACACGTTCCAGTTTCTCAGTGTCCTTCTTGAACTGGGGTGCCCAGAACTGGACACAGTACTCCAGGTGAGGTCTGACCAGAGCAGAATACAGTGGCACTATTACTTCCCTTGATCTAGATACTATACTCCTATTGATGCAGCCCAGAATTGCATTGGCTTTTTTAGCTTTTTTAATTTTTAGCTTTTAGCTTTTTAAATTTGCATTTTAAAAAAATCCACATGGAAGTCATGCGCGTTGGGGTCTGCATGTCAATACTGGCTGGGTTCATAATAAAAAGTGGGTGGAGCAATATATATGATTTTTCTTTCTTTCATAAACAGGCTTGTTTGTTCATACACCTCTCTCACTAGCCTTCATACAGGCAAGCAAGACAGTGTTCAAGGATAATTCCAGCCAGGCAAAAGCACTAAAGCAGCCTTTCTCAACCTTTGGGTCCCCAGATGTTGTTGAACTACAACTCCCATCACCCCTAGCTAGCAAGGCCAGAGCTGAGGGATGATGGGAGTTGTAGTCCAACAACATCTGGGAACCCACAGGTTGAGAACTGCTGCACTAAAGGAAGGTGTGAAGCAGGGTCAATAGAGAGTGCCACCTGGGGAGAGTTTTGAGAGCAAGATTGAGGGGCTTAGAGGGCCACATTCACAACCGTGAGGCAATTGTGAATGTGGTGACCACCAACTTGGGTAGGTTTAAAAGAGTTTTAAAAGAGTATTAGACAAATTCATAAATGATGAGACTATCAGTGGCTACCAACCACCATGATTATGTTCACCCATGATGTTGCTGGGATGTCAGGGGTCATGCTGAAAAGGGCTGCACTGAGGAAGAATGGTGGGAGCCACCCTCTCCCTTTCCCCCTCCTCCTGATCCTGAATCTTCTCAGGAACAGGAGGACAGTATAGATTTGGAACACTGGTTTGCAGAGGGACATATTTCAGAAGGCAGAAGCTGGGAAATACTTGATGGGGAACAGCTAGGTGAAGAAGCACTAGAAGAAAGAGAGTTAACAGATTCGCAGTCTCTAGGCAGCATTCCTCCGCTCAGCCCAAGGTCAAGAAGAGCTCAGAAAGTGTCAGAACAGAAAACACAGGCTCCAAGCTCAGATTACAAGTAGGAGTGATGTATATTAATAGGGACGGAGGGGGGAGGAGTGAAATGAATTGGGAGCACCGCCATTCTGGTTAGATAAGGGGTCGGTAACCTAAGGCTCATGGGCCACAACCGGCTCATGGGGGTCGTTTAAGTGGCCCATGGACCCCTGCCATCCGCTCAAAGACCCCCGCTGCCCGCTTAGTCAGCTCCCGTGCTAAACCGGTGCGGAGCAGAGCAGGGGCCGCTTTCCATGACGCTTGCCGGCTTCCCATTGCTGCAGGAAGCTCCTGCAGCCAATGGGAAGATGCACATGCCTCCTCCGCGCCAGAAGGAGTGCCAGAAATAGCGTTTGTGCATGCGTGAGCGTGTGTGCGTGTGTGTGCGTGGACTCCAGCCCAGTGCGGCATCTGCGGGACCGTGAACCAGCCCAAGCCACAAAAACTTTGCTGACCCCTGTGTTAGATGCTTTCTTTTGTCCTTCGCAGTGTTTATTAAAGGAACTAACTGGTAAGAATTCCCTTTAATTTGATCTGCTCATTTACAGCCACGGAGGATGAAGCCGATTCTCCAAAGACTGACAGTGTGCCTGTGAATGTCACTTTCTGGGAATCACAAGTAGGCTGTTGCACTCAGATCCCGCTTTCAGACTTTCCAGAGGGATCTGATTGGTCACTGTAAGAACAGGATGCTGGAAGTTGTGAAGCAAGGCTGGATAGGGGTGCGACCAGGCCATAGGGAAGGTATGTGGTCTGGTCCAAAGGGGTGGATGAAAAGGGAACATTCAGGTATGGTTTCTGAGGTCCCCCACCCTGGTGATAAAAGATGAACACAGGAAAATGCTTCACTGCATACTTTAATGATAATAAGAAAGTGAGGAAAGAACTATTCATTACAAAGCAGAAGACATAATATCAAGGATACTTAAGAACATGATGTGTCATGATGGATGAGATCAAAAATATTATGAGCTTATCCAATCCATCACCCTGTTTCCTACAGGCTCACCATGTTCCCCAGAGAAATACACAAGGGCTGTGTGGAAAAGGAGAATACACTCCCTTGTGGTTAGTCTCCAGGAACATCTATTAATCAGAGATATGATGGGTTGCACACAACTAATTCCTACTCATAGTAAGTGGATTGATTTTGATGTTCATGCTCATTTATTTCAATGGGTCCACTCTTAGGTAGGAGTAAACTGAATACAGCCCATAGTCTCTGAACATAGAGGTGCAATTCTTAGCTATTCTGTTGAACAGCTGTGGCTAGATCTCTCCTCCATGGATCGATCTAGATGTGCCCAAAATGCCATCTAATCTTGAATGGCCATTTCCTGACCTCTGGAATCCTTCCTTCCTTCTCACTCACGTACTGACCTACCTAACATGCACAACCACCCTACCTAACTAACATGCAAAGGTCCCTCTTGTGTCCTAGAAATCATTTTCTTTCCAACAGTAGCCACTTGTCTGGATCATGCTGAGGGCTTCTTCTGACACCCCACCCTTTGTTCCATGATGAACAATCTCAACAAGAAAAAAGGGGAGGATTTCTTTCCCTCTTAGCAATACAGATCTTCCTCATACCACCATGCACTGGCCTAAACCACATTCTAGCTACGCGGTTTAGGCCAGACGGCATAAATGCAAATTGTTCTGCCCATTGTAGAATGTGCCTTCACCAGAAATTCATGTGATAAACTCACATCGGCTAAAGATCTGCACATTACTGGCTGGATGTGGAGCAACCACAAAAGCTGCCATGATCCTGCTACTCAATATAATGTGCAAAATAGCCCTAAGCTGGTGGCCATCCCAGAAATGGGTTTGAGAAGCAGTGGTTTTCATGGTTCCTATCTTGGGGAGAACACTTTCAAATAGTTTTGGAGGAGCAGGTGTGAGTGGTTTGAAAACCATTTGTCACCCCCTTTTAAATTTGCTTTGTCTTTTGTTTTGGGACAGTGGAGACAGCAACAAGAACATTCTTCTAAATGGTGAACTGTAATTATATTTTCAGTGTTCCAGCAGAGTGCTTGGAGTGAACTAATTCTGATTTAACCAATTCATTGAAACTAATTCAAAGAAAATCTCTGAATTACACACTGTGTGTGTGTGTGTGTGTGTGTGTGTGTGTCCATTGCATTTGTATTTTATAACTACATGAAAAGTGATGCTTCTGTTTCAGCGCAAATGTCATAGTTGTTGGAGGGAAAAAAATAAAACAATTGTTCACATCACACAAATGTCATAGTTGTTGGAGGGGGGGGGGAATAAAACAATTGTTCACATCACATTGTTCATTCCACACCTTACATCTGAAGCACTATGATACCACTTTAAACAGTTGTGGCTTCTTCCAAATGATTTGGGGAAGTGTAGTTTGTCAAGGGTGCTGAGAGTTTCTTGGGAGACTCCTCTTCCCCTCCAGAGTCCCCTGGGAAGAGTGATTGATTGTTACGTTGCTCTGGGAATTGTACCTCTGAGAGTGAGAGAACCTTCCACAAACCACACATCCTAGGAGGCTTGGTGGGGGCATGACTGTTAAAGTTGTCTAGCAGTGCTTCTAATGTGTGTTGTGGAGATGGCCTTTCACACAGCAGCTTGTGAAAGCTGGAAAAAAAAATATGCAAAGGAACATGTGAATGAATTGTGAATCGAAATAGAAGGGGGTGGGTGGAACTGGAAATGATTTTTCTTTTTAGAATGAGATTTCAAAGTACTGGTTCTTCAGTGATTCCCTGCCCTCTTAGCTCTACTCACAGAGGTTGATGTTGTGTGTTGTTGTTTTTTAAAGGCCCTTAAACCCCAAGTTTCCTCAGAACGTAGTTTGAAAACCACGGTACAATACTTATTCCCCCCTCCCGCAAAAAGAAACAAGCAGAATAATTTATTGGCATCTCTTGGATGCTCAAGACTAGTAAGGAGAAAAATGTGCACATACTGTATTATATGCAGTGGCTATATAATAAAGAACATCTAGAATAGCCTTCAACAACCTGATGCCCTCCAAGTGTTTGGGAGTACAATCCTCAACAGTCCCAGCTGGCTAGGACTTATGGGAGTTGTGGTCCAAAACATCTGGAATACACCAGGTTGGCGAAGGATGATCTAGAACCTGTCCTCCATTCAAAGGTGCAAGAAACTTAATTCTTGACCTTCAGAGGTACTGAAGACACACACAAAAACTGACTTCATTGGAAATAATCTGGGAGCCCATGTTCTTTGAAAGCTGTCCTCAGTCGTTACAGATCGTTTGTTCCTATTTGTGTTGTGTCTTCCTGTCTTGAGGACACTCCTGTCCCAATTTAGCATGGGGAGGAGTTGCTACGGCGGTATCTCCGGTATCCACCAGAGTGGCAGCAGCTTCCTGAAGAGCAGCCATAGCATGGTGAGCAACAGCTGGAACCGTAGCGGGGCGAGCAACAGCTGGAACTGCAGCAGGGTGAGCAGCAGCTGGTACTGTAGCGAGGTGAGCAACAGCTGGAACTGTACCGAGGCGAGTAGCAGCTGGAACTGTACCGAGGCGAGCAACAGCTGGAACTATAACGAGGTGAGCAACAACTAGAACTGTAGCGAGGTGAGCAGCAGCTGGAACTGTAGCGAGGTGAGCAACAGCTGGAACTGTGCCGAGGCGAGCAGCAGCTGGAACTGTAGCAAGGTGAGCAACAGCTGGAACTGTACTGAGGCGAGCAGCAGCTGGAACTGTACTGAGGCGAGCAGCAGCTGGAACTGTAGCGAGGTGAGCAACAGCTGGAACTGTACTGAGGTGCATAACAGCTGGAACTGCATCGAGGCGGGCAGCAGCTGGAACTGTAGCGAGGCGAGCAACAGCTGGAACTGTACTGAGGTGCGTAACAGCTGGAACTGGAGTTATAGCCAGTGGGGCCACAGCTGGATCCAGATCCACAGCCATATCCAGGGGGGTAGCGGCAGCCAGAACTATTCCCCGAGGGGCGGCAGTAGCTTCTCACCCGGTGGCCTCCCCAATTCGAGCTGTATGGATTCCAGGAATCCTGGGGTCTGTAGCAAGTCATCTTCGTGGGTTGGAGATGGATCTGGAATGGTGTAAAAGAAAGCGAAATGAGAGGAAAGTCCTTTGCTTGTAGAAACAGCATGGACAGATGTCTCCCACATTTCTAGTTCTTATGTTCTTGTTGTTATTAACCAGAATAACAACAGCAAGAAGAGGAACTACAGGAGCAGCAGCAATCAAGCCCACTCCCATTTGCTGTGCAGGTTCACCAATTGCTTCAGGGCTGAGAAGGATGTGTCTCTGTCAACTCTTAGAATAATGTGTGCCTTGGAAATAAGTTATCCACCAGGTTTGGTTTATCCAATTGCCTTGATGCAGTTCTCAGCTCAGAGAGATCAATAGATACAGAGATCTAGTTATCAAATCTATCTATTTATTCTCTTTCTTTCTTTCTTTCTTTCTTTCTTTCTTTCTTTCTTTCTTTCTTTCTCTATAAGAGCAAAAGTGAGGTACCTAGAAATAGGCATGTAGAGATGTAGATAGATGATATTAAGGTTACCATATTTCAAAAAGTGAAAATCTGGACACTAAAGTTGTTGAGCTCTATTTTGGGGGGCAAAGTTTTTCGTTGTTTTTCTTTTCTTTTTTTCTTTTGCCAAATCAACACGTCCAAAATGGGCTGCCATACACTCAGGCTCTCCTGGACATTTTGACTGATTTTCGTAAATTCCGCCCGGGCATCATTTTCGGCAGATGAATGCCGGGTATGTCCAATAAATTCCTGGCGTCTGGCAGCCCTAAGATAGTTCTGTAGATCCATTTATTATCTACCTAGCATCTAACTGCCATCTATCAATTATTACTCTATTTAATTAAATGTGAAGTTAATTGAGATTATTGCAAATGGGGACAGCATGGGTTTATAGCTGAGCCAATGTGGAAGGACAGGGGCAAGAACCAGACTGTGATAGCCAACTAAATTCTGCTCACAGTAGACCCACTTCAGTTAGCCATCTCTATTCACTTCTGCTGGTCTACTCTAGATGAGACAAAGGACTTGTCCACACTGACTTTTTGCCCTGCTCTTTCCAGGCAAATGTCTGCACTTTACAGCTGCATGTCCCAGCATGCCTTGGTTTGTTTGTTTGCCCCAAACCTTCCCCACAAAAAAAACTGAATCAGAGCAAATGTCAATTAAAGCTGAATTGAAACAAATGTCCATTCAGGTTTTCCACAGATTCATGTTTGCTCCAATTGAGCTTTAAAGAGTGGGTTTCTGCAAGAAAAGCTCTAGAGCAGGGGTCAGCAAACTTTTTCAGCAGCGGGCTGGTTCACTGTCTCTTAGACCTTGTGGGGGACCAGATGAACGAATTCCTATTCCCCAGGAATAACCCAGAGATGCATTTTAAATAAAAGGGCACATTCTACTCATGTAAAAACACATTGATTCCCAGACCATCTGTGAGCCGGATTTAGAAGGCGATTGGGCTGGATCCGGCCCCTGGGCCTTAGTTTGCCTACCCATGCTCTGGAGCAAATTGAAGGGCACCTGGACATAGGTCTTTAAATTATGGACCATGCCTGGAAAGAGCAGAGGAAAGGTAAGAGTGGATAAGCCACAAGGTAAAAGGTAAAGGTAAAGGACCCCTGGACAGTTAAGTCCAGTCAAAGGTGACTATGGGGTTGCAGCACTCATCTCACGTTCAGGCCGAGGGAGCCAACGTTTGTCCACAGACAGCTTTCTGGCCAGCAGGACTAAACTGCTTCTGGTGCAACAGAACACCATGATGGAAACCAGAGTGCAAGGAAACACTGTTTCCTTTCTTACAGCAGTGGTAACTATTTATTTACTTGCACTGGAGCTGGGACAGAGCAGCGGGAGCTCACTCCATCGCAGGGATTCGAACTGCCGACCTTCTGATTGGTAAGCCCAAGTGGCTCAGTGGTTTAGACCACAGCATCACCCGCGCCCCATCAGATAAGCCACAACATTGCATGCAACTCTGAAGCTGCAATCCTACACTCACTTACATGGGAATAAAGCTCAGTTTAGTCACATTAGCTTTGAGTAAACACACTGTGATTTCCCTACCCCATATCTTTCTTTGAGTTTGTTATCTGATGGTGTTTGTGTTGTGTTGTTCATTAATGTATCAGGCACAATGAGGAGGAGGAAGATGATAACAACAAACAACAACAACAACAACAGAGGCAACTAAAATTCTCTCGTTTTGAATTTCAAATTTCCTCCCTTAATTCCTCACCACAATTCCATTCATCCTTGACGGTTCCCTTTTCCCTAAACTCTGTTGGCCCCACTGCCTTTTAGCTGATTTCAAGAAGGTATCTCACTATGGTGCAAACTTAGGTCCACTGATTTAGTCAAATATGTTCTTCACATGTCTCTGTGTAAGATAAATCAAAAGTGGACTTACCTGGATCACGGTTGATAGAAATCATCGAGATGTTTCTGGGAGTTCTCAGAGATGCCGGCCTTTCTTATAGAGTTTCCCTTGGGTGTATAGAGTGTACATGTGGATGGCTAATAAACCGGAAGGCCAAAATTAGCACCCACATATTTTCCCTTATTTTCAGAAAGATAATTTGGTTGAGGCTGGGCTCACCATCACACCCTTGCAATCTCTCTAATTTTAAGAAATTAAGTGTCATTTGTGTTCCAGGAGTCCATATATTAGACTTATGAGCTACATTAGCCAAACAGATGGCTGGCTCCAAGGTATATGTGACCCACATATCATGCCTATTGGGCTATTTACTACCAGAGAGGCTTCCAGTGAGGATCCTTGTTTCACTGAAATGGAAGTTACCCATAGCCCCAAAGGCATTTGCCTTTCACCTGTGTGGTGCTCTATAAAATGTTGGACTACATCTCCTATTGTTTAGTGGCCATTGGTCAAGGGGCTTAGGGGAGTTCCTGAAAGTATCTGGAGTGATACCATATGTTAGCTACCTCTGTTTTAACTCATTAATTACACGCTAAAATTTTATAATATTTTAACTAGGATTTATATATTGTAATGTTTGAAATATTAATTTGGTATTGTTGATTATGGAAAGTGTTTTTTCTCTTCTTTCTTTTTTTTGTTTCTTTTCTTCTATCTTTCGTTTCTTTTCTTTTCCAGCCTGCATTTTGAAAAATGCATAGATAAATGTTTTTATGTATTGTTATGTATTGTTTTTATTTATTTTTTCTTTTTATTTTCTTGTAATAGTTAATAAAAATTAATGGGGGGGAAACAAGGATGATATGTTTTTGGATAATATGTCTTGTTATAATTTTGAATAAAAAAATTAAAACAAAACAAAACAAAACATTTGCAAACCAAGGCGCGGCTTCTGTCTTATCGGCCCGGAAACAATACCAACAGCCGAAATGGAGGTTTGGCTTCCAAGAAATGTTCGCAAAGCAGAACACTCACTTCCAGGTTTACGATGTTCGGGATCTGATTTTTTGGGGACCCAAGCCATTTGGGAACCAAGGTACCACTGTAATGAAACATTAGATTGTGGGGTTTAAGAAAAAAAATGCATGTACATTTGCTTCTGATATTTGTTGATCAACCAGTCCCCAGTGATTGGTCATTCTGCAGTCCTAAGGCAGAGGCTGAAACCTCATTCTAATTAAATCTTGTGTCTCCATTATTGACTGGAGAAGGCAGCCAACCTTCATTAGCGAGAACAGAGTTGAATCCATGGATTACGCTTCTGAAAGGGCCAGACACTTACTTTGTCATTTTGTCCATGCCAAATATCAACTAATTAGCACTTCAGTGGGTGAAGGTTATGAAAAGGTCCTCTTAATACCACATGTCTAGAAGGCATCGCCCCTGGTGATGCTCCACATGCGCAATGAACTGTGTTATTTCACTAATAGCTGGTTCCATTCCTTTTGTACACCCGCTTCAAATTATATGATGGAAGACTATGAAAAAGGTTGTTCTACCCAAACCATCTCTTGTCCTTCCATAAACCAAGCCACAATTGTCATGGCGATCTTCCAGATTTCCTGAATAAAACTTAAATGGGAGAAATAAGAAAATATCTTAATCCTTAGCCTTCTATCATCTTAAAGTAAAGGCAACACATTACATTAATTGCTGCCATTAATGTCATATAGGATTAGGATTTTTCTTCTTCTAATGCCTATTTCACTTTGATGTAAAGGAAAGATGTGTTTATGGGATTTCTTTTCTGGCTCCACTATATGAACAGTTCTCAACTATCAAATGCATTCTTATACATATTATTATAGTATATAATACACTCTGGAATTCCTAAATTAGCAAACACATAAAATATATACATGCAACAATTTCATGTTAATATAAAATTATGCTGCAGAAATATAGGATTTATTTACAGAATGCGTTTATTGCTTTTATTGTTATTATTATTAAGGTTGCAGAACTATATAGTATAGTTGGATAAACTTATTGTTTATCCAACTAAATTGTTGGATATGGGAACTTATTGTTTCCCTCAAGTATACATTGATTCATGGGTCCCTGGAGTTTTGATAAATACCGTACATTCCAAATATCATTAAATTTATCTGTGCATAATCTTCGTTTGAAAGTGATCCATTTGTGGTTTGCAAGAGTTGTCATGTCATCTATCCGTTGATCGAAGGGGGCGGCATATTTTTGTCCTTCCAATGTATCAATATCAATCCTTTTGCATACGTAGGGGTACGGAGAATCCATTTGCGTTGACTGATTCTCAAGCCACGTATACTAGAAAGATAGTTTAAGATGTTATCTTCCAAAATTTTCAACTCTTTCTCCACAATAATACTTACACATCCCAATATTTCCCCCCCCCAAACATTTACCAACACCAAACATTGTATAAATATATATGTTTCAAATAAGCATCTTCCTTATTACGTACATCTCCAACATCATGCCATCATTGATAGGCCCTGTTTATGCAATTATGATGGAGTCCATTAACTAAAAATAAAATCTTTTGTTATATGAGGAATAATTGATTATACATATTATTACGTAATATATAATACACTCTGTGATTTCTAAAGGACCGAATGCATACAACAATTTTATGTTAATATAAAATTATGCTGCAGAAATATAGGGACTTTTAGACACAATGTGTTTATTTCTTAAAGTTTCTATATGGCTTGAATGTAACAAATGAAGAAGCATTCAAAGCAATTTACAAACAGAATAACACTGAAAATATCAGTAAAATAAATAAATCTCGGTTATAAACAGCAATTTAAAACCTTTAACAATAATTAAAGTCAATGCAGAGCAAACAAAAAACAGCTTAAAACACATGTGAACTTTCTAGATATCTAGGCAGGCTTGTTTAAACAAAAATGTTTTTAACTGATGCCAAAAAGAGTGCAGTGAAGGCATCTGCCTAATGCTAATTGTCAGGGAGTTCTGAAGAATGGATGCTGGCACACTAAATGACCAATTTCTTGCAAAGGCAAAATGGGTATCATTTGCAACGTGGAACAGTGCCAGTTCTGCAGTGGTAGAATGGGACAGGTATATTGGGTGAGGGGATCTCACAGGTAAACTGGTCCCAAGCTGCTAACATCCTGATAACATCTTGAACTTTGAGGATATATGTGATTTTCTGCATATAATTCTGTCGCATTCTATTAGCCATCCATTTAAAAAATAATACAGTGGTACCTCTGGTTGTGGATGGGATCCGTTCTGGAGCTCCAGACGGATCCCAAGGTTTTTTCAACCAGAGGGACCGCTTCTGCGCATGCACGCATGGTGAAACACTTCCAGGTTGGCCGCTTTCACAACCCAAAGTTTACGTTATCCGAAGGTAACGTAAGCCGAGGTGCTACTGTCATTGAAAAATGTCAGTGCATTTGGACATAGGCAAGCATTCAATAAAATAAGTGGTCTACTGTGAGAAGAGCTCAATCAAGTCAAATCACTCTATGTATTCTGTATTCTTTAGTTGTGGTTCCTGCATTGTAACAGGTTGGGGTCCCTTCTAACTCTAACAATTCTATGATTCTGGGTTGGAAGAGTCAAGTCCCATGTGGAAATCTGCTTAAAATGGATTCCTCTTCCAACCCTAATGCTGGCCATATGTGTGACAACCTCCTCTTCCAAGGTATGGGGAAACATGCAACATGCTCATGTTCTGTATTTCTTTGTCCCAATTCTGGGTCAATGTTGGTTGCCTCCAACCATCAAAAGTGGTGGCTGACCCACAGCAGTAAGGCAGCATTCAGAGAACACTTTGTTCCATTTCCCCAACATTTCCTTACCCATATGTGCCAGCTCCTAGGGGCTGAGGCACTGTTGCCCACCCCAATGGTTGTGGTTTTTTTGAGGGTCTGGGCCCCTTAATGTTCAGAGGGTGTTCAGTTCCCTTGCAACATGACACATATGATGTCAGGATGTCGCCTCAGGCCCCTCTCAATCATCTTGAGAAGATGGCACCTCTGTCCTTACCTGCTATTTTTTAATTTAATTTAATTTTTGCATTCGCACAATGTAAAAGCCACTTCTGGAAATGTAGCAGAAGTTCAGCACTCCTTTCTGTGTTAACTGCTTCCCGAAAAACAAAACAAAACTGTTTGCAACCCCTTTACCCTGGAAAATTGTGAGATGGAATTTGAGGATATACGAAGACATGCAGTTATTTCCCACCACTTTCCTGGGTGCATCATGAGGAAGTGTTCATATGTATAAAGGGTGGTGGATGGTGACATGTCCAGAATGACACCTGCTGTTGCGTCTCACCACATCCACTGCTGTGAATGACATGACAATACATTGATCGGAAAGCCACACAGCTTCATTATGCACCAGGTAATGTAGTGCGTATGTTCAAAACCAGGACAGAAGAGCTAAAGTTATAACCAGGGAAACTAACACAATAATCCCCACAACTAAATGTGCTCTTGGTCATTGATACGGATGGGCGGAATAGCCCTTTCTGTTCTGTTTTGCTGGTGCTCAAATTTAAGTCTGTTACATCCCATTTTTCTTACTGATCTTTCCAAAACAACAAGAACACCACACATACCACCACCACCACAACCTGCACAAGGCCCATTTTATGTTCTGATGTACTTCTGAATAAAGTGGTACCTCGGGTTACAAACACCTTGGGTTACAAACACTTCGGGTTACAGACTCTGCTAACCTGGAAGTAGTATCTCGGGTTAAGAACTTTACCTCAGGATGAGAACAGAAATTGCACACCGGCAGCATGGCAGCAGCGGGAGGCCTGATTAGCTAAAGTGGTACCTCAGGTTAAGAACAGTTTCAGGTTAAGAATGGACCTCCAGAATGAATTAAGTTCGTAACCACAGGTACCACTATACCAGTTCCTGGAAATTGCAGGAGAGCAGAGTGCTCTTGTGTTCAGGTCCTGCTTGTGGACTTCACCCAGGGGCACCTGGTTGGCCACTGTGAAAAGGTAAAAGGTAAAGGTAAAGGATCCCTGGATGGTTAAATTCAGTCAAAGGTGACTATGGGGTTGCAGCGCTCATCTCACTTTCAGGCCGAAGGAGCCGGCATTTGTCCACAGACAGCTTTCTGTGTCATCTAGCCAGCATGACTAAACTGCTTCTGGTGCAACGGGCCACCGTGACAGAAACCAGAGTGCACGGAAATGCCGTTTACCTTCCCGCCACAGTGGTACCTATTTATCTACTTGCACTGGCGTGCTTTCGAACTGCTAAGTTGGCAGGAGCTGGGACAGAGCTCACCCTGTCATGGGGATTCGAACCGCTGACTTTCCGATCAGCAAGCTCAAGAGGCTCAGTGGTTTAGACCACAGCGCCATCCATGTCCCTACTGTGAAAACAGAATGCTGGACTAGATGGGGTCATTGGGCTGATTCAGCAGGGCTCTTACGTTCTTACAATAGATATGTTCTGCCTCCAATGTCTTCTCTTAAACAAGACACCAGAAACATCCAACTCCACCCATCTACAACTGAGTCCAGTGCCACCTAGTGAATAAACTATTTACTAACGTAGAATCATAAAATTGTAGAGTTGTAGAGGTATCCCAAGGGTCATCTAGTCCAACCCCTTGCAATGCAGGAATCACAACTAAAGCACCCAAGGCAGAAAGAAAGTCCACAACTCTCTTCCTGATGCTGAATTGGAATCACCTTTCTTTTAACTCAAACCATGACTTCAAGTTCATCAATCACCAGCATCTCCACCTAGGGCTGAGAAAGAACCCTTTTTGAAACTATGGAGAGTTGCTGCAAATTAATACTGAGCTATATGGACCAAAGGTCTGACAAGATATAAGACAACTTCCTAGGTTCCTATATTACATCTTATAGAATGCCCTCCCCATGAAAGCTAAAGGTAAAGGGACCCCTGACTGTTAGGTCCAGTCGTGGCTGACTCTGGGGTTGCGGCGCTCATCTCGCTTTATTGGTCGAGGGAGCTGGCGTACAGTTTCCGGGTCATGTGGCCAGCATGACTAAGCTGCTTCTGGCGAACCAGAGCAGCGCACGGAAATGCCATTTACCTTCCCACAGGAGCGGTACCTATTTATCTACTTGCACTTTGACGTGCTTTCGAGCTGCTAGGTTGGCAGGAGCAGGGACCGAGCAATGGGAGCTCACCCCGTCACGGGGATTAGAACCGCCAACCTTCTGATTGGCAAGTTCTAGTCTCTGTGGTTTAACCCACAGCACCACCCGTGTCACTCTTGTTATAAACTAGAATGTCCAGGTTGTGGCTTTGAGGCTTACCTTAGCATCAACCTAAGATCTTTTGAAGAGATGCCTTCAAAAAGGTTACCCTCTTGTTTTCTTTACTTTATTTGATCTCCTTTGTGATACCTGGTGCAAATAATGCATGTTAGCCAGGGATACACCTCCCAGAACCCCTGTCTGTTTGCATGGATTTAGGGAAAGTATTAATAACATGGTGCAAATACCTTCTCCAGCGAGTCTAAAATTACAAGGGTTGAGAAGCATGTTAACTGCACATTAATAAGGCGCAAAAGCACTAAACCAGTATATGAGATTAGTATGAACACTGGGTTGACATCTAATTAGATTTTCTTTTTGTAGATGAGGTCCCTTAGGCTGTGTGAAGATCTATAAAAAAGAACTCCTGGGTGAACAGTATTCCAGAAAAAGATCTCATCTGAAATATCTCTTCAGACATCCAGGTAGGCCCAAGTTGATTCATGCTTTTAAAATTTGTGAAATGCTTCTGTGCATATATTTTTTTTTAAAAACTGGGGGTGGGAGCCAAGGTTAATTGGGGATGGGTCATAAGTCAGTAGCAGAGCATATTGGCATGCTTTGCACAAGAGATATTCCGGCCTTCCATTTTTATTTTTATTTTATTCTAAAGGATCAGGTAGCAAGAAAGACCTTGGATGGAGACCCTAGAAAGCTGTTGAAACTGCAGGGATGTCAAAGAATTCTGACAAAAAGAGAAATAGAAGCAGATGATATAAAAATAAAAATAATAAAAAAATGTCCAGTAGCACCTTATATAGACCAACTAAGTTTGTTCTAGTATAAGCTTTCGTGTGCATACACACTTCTTCAGATACTTCTTCTTTGGAGCAATGGATCCAAACTACAAGAAAGAAGATTCCACCTAAACATTAGGAAGAACTTCCTGACAGTAAGAGCTATTCGACAGTGGAATTTGCTGCCAAGGAGTGTGGTGGAGTCTCCTTCTTTGGAGGTCTTTAAGCAGAGGCTTGACAACCATATGTCAGGAGTGCTCTGATGGTGTTTCCTGCTTGGCGGGGGGTTGGACTCGGTGGCCCTTGTGGTCTCTTCCAACTCTATGATTCTATGATTCTATACTCTGAAACAGAAGTCACCAGACCCTTATATATAGTGGGGGTGGGGGGGTATTTCTCAGAATGGTAGTAGGAGATGGGTGATAGGCTCAATGGGTATGGTAAACCTGTTGATGACTGTTAACGACTGCAATTAGTCCTACAAGAAAAAGCAAGGGATAGTATGCAGATGACCAAAAATAGCTTTAGCATGTGTAATGAGACAAGAATCCAATATCTCTATTCAGACCAGGTCTCTGCATAGTTTTCAGTTTGGTAATAAGTTGTAATTCAGCAACTGCATCCGACCAACATGGCTACCTACCTGAATCTAGAAGCAGATGATGTTTGCTTTATCATCCTATATCTGAAACAGAGATTAATCCAGGGAATAGGATTGAGATTCATTATGCTTGCTGCTTTCAAACCGTGAGCAATCCATAATGGATTAGGTTTCTTTTTCCCACTTGCCTTGTGTTTCTTTTGCCCTGAAATAAAGGGGGTGGAATAACGTATGGAGAATGTAACTTGCGTAATTAATGGCGTGTGTCATGTAATTCCACCACAGTGGACAGTGAGATGAGTAATGTTGGTTTTGGCAGACGGCAAATGGCAGAGGAAAGGGAATGTTGCTGCACCTGGAATACTGTGTCCAGTTCTGGGCGCCAAAATTTAAGAAGGATATGGACAAGCTGGAACATGTGCAGAGGAGGGTAACCAAGATGATGAAGGGTCTGGAAATCAAGCCCAATGAGGAATGGTTGAGGGAACTGGTTATGTTTAGTCTAGTAAAGAGGCGACTAAAAGGAGATAGGATAAAGGTAAAGAGACCCCTGCCATTAGGTCCAGTTGTGGCCAACTCTGGGGTTGCAGCACTCATCTTGCTTTATTGGCCAAGGGAGCCGGCGTACAGCTTCTGGGTCATGTGGCTAGCATGACTAAACTGCTTCTGGCGAACCAGAGCAGCGCACGGAAATGCAGTTTACCTTCCCGCCGGAGCGGTACCTATTTATCTACTTGCACTTTGACTTGCTGCTAGGTTGGCAGGAGCAGGGACTGAGCAACGGGAGCTCACCCCGTCACGGGGATTCAAAGATGATCAAGGGTCTGGAAATCAAGCCCAATGAGGAATGGTTGAGGGAACTGGTTATGTTTAGTCTAGTAAAGAGGAAACTGGAAGGAGATAGCATAGCCATTGTCACATATCTAAACAGCTGTCACATGGAGGATGAGCAAGTTTGTTGTTTCCTGCTCCAGAGGCTAGGAGCTAAACCAATGGATTCAAGTTACAAGAAAGGAGTGTCTGGCTAAAGAGCAGCAATAACTTTATGACAGTAAGAGCTGTTCAAGAGTAGAACATACTCCCACAAGAGGTTGTGGACTCTCCTTCTTTGGAGGTTTTAAAGCAGAGGTTGGATGGCCATCCTTCATGTATGATCTAGTTGACATTCCTGCATTGCAGGAGGTCGAACCACATGATCCTTGGGGTCCCTTCCAACTCTACAATTCTATGATTCCATGGAACACAGAGCAGAAATGGAAGCAATGCATCCTTACATTCTTGTTGCCAAGCAGAATAGATGTACTAATGAGAGGATTAAGTGCAAAGTAGCCACAAGTGCTCATGTAGAAGGTTCTGGGCAATTTAGTAGCAAGTCTGTTAATCCGTTGGCTGCCTATCTTGTGGGTTCACCCTTCCCTCCAAGGCTGATGTGCTGAAGGCTTTGGAAGGCAAAATGTCTCACGGAGAATCACAAGGGAAGTACCGGCACATGCATGAAGCAAAGTGAGGTGTAGAGAGTCCTCTCAAAAGTGAAAGCACTGGTCACCTAAACTGGTCAGCAAATCTTTAAGCACTTTTATTTATTTGTTTATTTTTAAAATGCTTATCTTGGCTACTTTCCCCTCTAATGTAGATCTTCATTTCCTGAGCTGGAGAACTGATAAACAAGCTACAATTTTTTAGCTGCTCGAAACTGTACCGCTGTCTTGTTTTTAACTGCCCCCATGTTTTAAAAGAACTATCTGTTTTGTTTTGTTTTGTTTTGTGGTTTTTTGTGGTTTTTTTGCCTTAAAAGAGAATGTTATGAAGATGGTCTATCGTTGGTATCTTACTCCCACCAAATTGGCAAAAATGTACAGAACTAGTAGTAAAACTTGCTGGAAATGCAAGGAAAAGGATGGCGACTTCTATCATATGTGGTGGTCATGTAATAAATTAAAAGAGTTCTGGGAATTGATTTATAACGAGTTTAAAAAGATGTTAAAGTATAGCTTTCCCAAAAAGCCGGAAGAATTCTTGCTAGATTTGGTGGGAGAAGATTGATCAAAGATTATATCTGTATGCAACAACAGCAGCTAGAGTTCTGATAGCTCAAAAGTGGAAGCAACAGGAGATGCCGACAATAGGAGAATGGCAGATAAAGCTGGTTGAATATGCTGAGATGGCTAAATTGACACACAGAATTTGCAATCAGGAGGAGACAAAGTACCAAAAAGAATAGTGTAAATTTTTGATCTATATAAGTGAGAACTGTACAAATTTGAAAACTTTGGCAGGATTGAAGTAAATCTTATGTCATGTTGTAATATCTAATCAAAGAAACTGTGAACTATAGAATAGAATAGGAAAACTGATGGAAGGGAAGGACGGAAGTCAACAGCTCTATGGAGCATAAAGTAGGATATATGTAATAAGATTTGATGTTTTACTGGTGTTGGTGGGTGTTGGTGGGTGATCTTAAATCTCAGTAAAAATTATTTATAAAAAAAAATTAAAAGAACTATCTGCAGCTACTACTTCAATTGCCTTGTTTTAGTTTGAATTGTATTGTGATTGTAGGCTATGATATGCAAGGTTCCTTGTGTGGGCTATGCATCTCCCCCAAAACATTGTGGCCTACATGCACATTTATAAATAGCGTTGCATGCGCCCTCATCCCAGAGCTGCGAGAGACTCCATTGGTTCCAGCACTTAGCCAGGGTTCAGTTTCCTTGGAAGGAAGGTTGATGGAGACTGTGGTGCCTTTGGGGTATAGGGTTTTATTTACACACATATACAACCTGAATGTAGGGTAGAGGGGCTCACAGCATTAGCACACCACAGATCTTGCCTCCACAATAGGTTCCCAGGGACTTCCCACAGCTTTGAATTCAGCACAGAGCAAGGCAAGCTTCTGTGTCTCCAGTTTCCAGCACCACACACCAAAACTAGGTCCCCTGGCCTATTGTTCTCCTTCCTAGGATGATACAGCATCCATTCAGGTCAGATGGGAAATGCCTACCCCATCCTGGAAGCATGTTCAGTTGTCCCCAATCTCTTCTTAGCTAACTCTTAGAGATGCTGACGAGGCCAGCCAAGGCCATTACCTTAACAAAAGAACTGGGTTGACTGGTTCACCAGGTTTCCACTCGTAGATGCTAAATTCACAAACACAAATTCACAGGACTGGAAGGGGCCCATGGATATCATCCAGACTGACCCCCCCCAAAAAACCTCACCTATAATACTACATGTATTCAGTGTTCATCCTATTTAGAGTAAACCCATTGAAATTAGTGGGCCTGATTTATATGGGTAATAAGGTGGATATATATATACATATACATATACATATACATATATATATATATATATATATATATATATATATATATGCCTGCTCCAACGGTCTTATCTTACTAAACTAGGGATTATATAACTATATTTGAAATTTCATGAATATCAGTTAATATCTTGACCCTGCTCCACTGAATTGAAATTTCAGCTTTCACGACATAGGAAAATGGCCAAGTAAACAGCTATTTTCATAGAGGAGGGTCAATTTATTAACTGATATGCATGAAATTTCAGATATAGCTATATAATCCCTAGTTTAGTAAGATAAGACCGTTGGAGCAGGCATTTTTTTAAAAAAGCTGTGGTTTTTTTATAAACCGCCCTACTGAACACTAAATGCTTTTCAGTGGAGCAGGGTCAATATATTAACTGATATGCATGAAATTTCAGATATAGCTATATACCGGTAATCTCTAGTCTAGTAAGAGAAGACCTTTGGAGCAGGCTTTTTTTTAAATAAAAGTTTTTTATGAACCACCCTAATGGGTACATTAATTCCAAGGCATCCACTCAAAGTAGAATTTAGATACTCATCCCATAAAGTGCTGAGGATGAACAAGAGTGTAGATTTTTATCTGTGTGTGTAAGAAGGAGGAGTGGTGGTGACTCCAAGTTTTCAGGAGTCCTTTGACAATACACCCTTAATGCCTGCCTCTCCTGAGTCTACCCTCTCACTGCCATTCTAGGCAGCTGCTCTTCTTTGGTATCACTGCCACTACGCAGAAGAAGCAGCTACTTCTATTTCTCACCACCACTGCTTGTTCATCTCATCTGGGGCCAGAGTGAGGGGCAGGTGAGCAGGCTTGTCACAATTGCAAAAAGGAGGAGCAAATCCAGGGGGACTCTTGCCAAAGTTCTCTGGCCTCCACTAGTGTGTGGGCCCTCAGTGGCTGCCTGGCTGCAGCAGCATAGCATGGGTTGCCAGTGCCTGGGACCACGTGGAACTGAGGAAGGGAAATGGACACAGTATGCATGCGCATTCAACTGCCTAATGACATCCGTGTCACCCAGGAGATCACAGCTGCAGAGATATGAAAAGAGAAGTCATTCCATTGTCTGGAGAGGTCACTTTCTGGTTCACATGGAAGAAGCCGTTTTCAGCTGAGCTCAGCGACTGAAGCACACAGCTGTATTGAGGCAGCACCGGGTGTTGAAATTTTGTACCCCTAAGAATTTTGCATCCGGGGCAACTACCCCAGTGCCCCCCACCATGCTATATTGCTGTCTGGCTGTGCCAGTAGTTGCTACCAGTTCTGAAAAGTAGGAAGCTCTTTAGGAGAAGGAGGTAGAGGGAGTTAGTAGTTTAAAAAAAGGATCAGGCGGCAAAGAGGAGCACAACGACTTGTTGCTGGTCCTTCCCTGAACTAGATCATTCCCACCAATGATTTTTTTCTCTGCTTTTTTGGGTTTCAGGTGTGCCTCTTTCCAAGAAAGATGATTGGCATCAGTCTTCTAAGCAACTATCCACCTGGTGGCCTTCAAATGATCCATACACCACAAAGCATCAGTAGCTCAGGCCCTAGCATCTCTCACACAAGCTGCTACAGACCCTATCACAGTGGCAGCAGCTGCTACAGACCACAAGGTTATGGTTATGTCTCTGGCTATGGCGGAAACTGCTATAACCCTTGTGGCTACAGCAGGCAATCCAGTTATGGAGGAAGCTGCTACAGACCACAAGGTTATGGTTACGTCTCTGGCTATGGCGGAAGCTGCTATAACCCTTGTGGCTACAGCAGGCAATCCAGTTATGGAGGAAGCTGCTACAGACCACAAGGTTATGGTTACGTCTCTGGCTATGGCGGAAGCTGCTATAACCCTTGTGGCTACAGCAGGCAATCCAGTTATGGAGGAAGCTGCTACAGACCACAAGGTTATGGTTACGTCTCTGGCTATGGCGGAAGCTGCTATAACCCTTGTGGCTACAGCAGGCAATCCAGTTATGGAGGAAGCTGCTACAGACCACAAGGTTATGGTTACGTCTCTGGCGGGAGCTGCTATGATCCTTGTGGCTACAGCTGCCAATCCAGTTATGGAGGAAGCTGCTACAGACCACAAGGTTATGGCTACATCTCTGGCTCTGGCGGAAGCTGCTATGATCCTTGTGGCTACAGCTGCCAATCCAGTTATGGAGGAAGCTGCTATAGGCCACAAGGTTATGGTTACATCTCTGGGAAATCCTGCTATGGACCACGTGGCTATAAATCCCTCTCCGGTTATAGCGGAAGCTGCTATGAACCATGTGTCCATAGTCCCCTCTACAGTTACAGCAAAAGCTGCTCTGGGTCACATGGCTACGGTTACAGCTCTGGCTATGGCGGAAGCTGCTGCGACCCATGTTATGGTGGAAGCGGCTACAAGTCACAAGGTTGTGGTTACCTCTCAAGCCAAGGCAGCAGCAGCTGCTACAAGCCACGTAAATATAGCAGTGTCTGCGGTTATGGCGGAAGCTGCCACGAACCACGTGGTTATGGGTACTGCTGCGGTTACGGCGACAGTTCCTGCGACCCATGCTATGCTCCCAGCTGCCACCAGCCACGCTATGCCTACCGGCGCAGTTACAGCTGCCGATCCACTTCCAGTGACCCATGTTACTAAGGCTCAGGATCATCATACCCATCCAGTCACTGGAGGCAAGACAGTGGCAGCTCTGTTGGTTGTGGACCATGCTAAACCCAGAAGAAAAAATACTCTCCAGGAAGACCAAGAAGACTCAAGATATTTGAAAGCATTGCTGAGCTTAGTACATACTGTTTCTTCTGAGAAACGCTCATCCCCTCGGAAACACACACGCACACCTACAATTCCAGTTGGAGTGAACCCAAAGTTTTGATGTTTGGAACCTTTGAAAATTAAGTTTTTTGTTTCTCAAAGTTCTCGATCGTGTAACTTTACAAATTGCTTTGCAAATCACTCCCCTTGGTGAGCCAAACTTTGTTATCTGTATGTCATTTTTCTGCATTCTTTTTATTCACACCCTGTCAGTAATGTTACGAGCAGCTACATTCTACATTCCACACCCTTGTTTCCAATAAAGCTTTGCATCGCATAAGATTGCTTGTCTTCTCTTGGGTCCTTTCAATCATGTGTGGGGATGAGATTAAGAAATGCCATCGACTTGTTTATGAATTAATAAAAAAGTTAATGCAGGGCACAGTTGAAGTATGGAATTCTCTCCCACAGGAGACAACGCTGGCCACCATTTTGAATGGCTTTAAAAAAGCAGTAGAAAAAATAAATAAAGGAGAACAAGGCCATGCTCCACCTCCATAGTCAGAAGTAGTTTCCTTCTGAATACCAGTTTCTGGGGCTCACAGGTGAGGAGAGTTGCTGTTGCAGTCAGGGCTTCCCATTGGCATCTGGTTGGCAACTGTGAAAAGAGTGTGATACTAGATGGACTATTGACCTAAATCTGCAGGTTCTTATTTTTTCCCCAGTTTCAAAATGGGGATAAGTGGGATTTGCTTCAATTCACATTTCAATGTGTGCCCACCTAATGTGTGCTTCCCAAATGAATATCTGAGCTAAAACACACCTATAATTAGAAATTCACACTTCCACAAATTTGGTTGACAATTTTAGTCTGAACACTCTCATGACAATCTTGCGATACTAAGGGTAGTAGACCAGTGGGGTCCTATGCCAAATCTGTAATTCAACAGAGGGGAATTAGCCTCTAAGTGCAATGAAGCATTTGGAACACAGGATGGAACAGGGGAAAAAATGCCTTAGGAATTTAGATTGAACAGCTTCTGTAGATCCACGGTGAGTGTTTGGCCAAATCTGAGCCCCATATAATAACTAAGCTAGGGGTTTAGCTTTAAACACTTCAAGGGGTGATGGTATGTGATTGACATCTCTTTAGAAGAAATGATCAGCAAAATGCTTAAGACTGATTGCCATAAGCTAAGTCATGCCCATTAACATTAAGGGTGCTATTCTGAGGATGGCAAAGATTATAGATAGATGATTAAGAAATTAGTGAATTGAACTGAAAACTAGAAAAAAAGAAACTGAAATGGACAGAGTGCTGTATACAACATTATAGTGTTTACAACATTATAGAGCAGACCCATGGGAAAGGATGGACTTGAATTTCAATGGGTCTACTCCAGGCATGGCCAAACTTGGCCTTCCAGCTGTTTTGGGACTACAACTCCCATCATCCCTAGCTAACAGCACCAGTGGTCAGGGATGATGGGAACTGTAGTCCTAAAACAGCTGGAGGGCCAAGTTTGACCATGCCTAGTCTACACTGTACAGGATGGAACTTGGATACAACCCAGATTCTCCCATGCACGGCAGAAGCACCCAGAAGCAGCAAGAAGGACCTTTTCTGAAGAATCAGGCTAGAAGCAATTAATTTTGTTTCCTCCTGACCCATGACAAGCAACATGAAAGAAGCAAGCAGGGTGTTGTCCCTTCTATTACACCGAGATTGTGATCTGGCATTGTAAACAAAGAAGCCTGGGTAATTACAGGGATTTCAAAGCATGGCCCTTCTGACAGCCTTGGGTCACTGATGAATGAGCAGCTTCAACCACAGCTCATTCCTAGGTGTTTACCTTACAATGCTGGCATGGAGACTCCAAATAAAAAGGGGGCACCATTTTGGATTTAGGACAATGACGTCAAAGATTCCATGACCACGTGAAATTTCTCAATATGGAGTCAGACTATTGGTCCATCTAGAGCAGACCTGAGGCACCTGAGTTCTCCAGATGTTGGAAAATGCAAGTGGATGGATGGCATTTAAAATATACAACAGCTAGCTCATAAGGAGGAACGTCTTTCTCCTCCCCAATGGGAAGGGGAAGCTATTTAGATCAGGAGTGGGTAATCTGGTGCCCACTAGATGTTTTTCTTAGAATCTAAGAATCTAACTCCCATCAGCCCCAGCCAGCATCAGGGTTGTTGGAGACTGAAGTCCAGCAACATCTGGAGGGCCATAGCTTCCCCATCCTTGCCATAAACAGCTTATGGTGGGATTATTTAAAGGGCCACCTATGTCTATATGAATTTGTGTGGGCCCACAGGGATATTTCTACTAGGTTTATCACTAGAATCCATCCAATCCATGGTGGGCACAAGAGACATAACCTTTTCAGTGGTGGCCCCATCTCTATGGAACTCTCTCCAATGAAATATGGGTGTGTGTCCCTCTCCAGTTGTTTTTGAATAGGTCTTAAATACCTTGTTTCCCCATGCAATTCATATCCAAATATGGTTGCTGGTGTATACCAGTTCTGGAAAACCTATGGCCGTCCAGTTTTGGTTGATTTCCCAACTCCCATCGGCCTCAGCAAGCGTGTCCAATGGCCGGAGATGGTGGGAGTTCTAGTTCAGCAACATCTGGAGAACCAAAATGTTCCCCACATCTGGTCTATACTTTTATGTGTTGCTGCCTTTACCTATGATAGCATTGTGTTAGATGGTTAATGTCTTGAATTAGTTCTGATGGTTGCCTCTGTGAAGAGCCTTGAGAGGATTTCTGACCCTAAAAGAGAATCTGTACAGAAATAAAGAAGCTGGAATTCTAGAATAATTTTTGCATGTATTGAGGAAAAGGTTGGGGGGGTATGATATTTCCATTTGTACTGCTCAGGGTATAAGGCAGGTTTGGGGAACCTTTCGCCATCCAGATGCTATCACTCCCATCTGCTCTAGAAATCACTGCTAATGGCCAGGGATAATGAGAACTGTTGTTTAACAACATCTAAAGGGCTCAAAATTCCCCGAGCCTGTTATAAGCAATGGTTATAAGGTCTGCACCAGATTGACACCAAAGAATCACCTTTCCTTTTAAAGAGTTTATCAAAAGCAGAAGACCATTCAAGGAACTGCTGCGTTTTGGATCAGTTGAAGTTCCTAAGTTGTTTTTTAGGACAGTTCCACACAGAGCACATTGCAATAATCCAGTCTGGATTATTTTGAGGGCAGTTAGAGAAATTTCAGATAGAATCTGTTAGCAATTCCATGCGACTTTATCCATTTCCACTGGTCTTAGTGCATCAAGCATGGGTGTTCCCAAGTCGCAGTTGCTAAGCCTCTATTGAAAGCACAAAATTAGTGTGTTTCAGAGGAGTTCACCTGCATTGTCTCATCTGGGGAGAAAACTGTTCGGAGAAGCTCAGCTGCCTTTGCAATTACTTCTAACTGCTGTAATTATGCTTATTAAAAATCCCAGTTTCTTTGTTTGAGTCGGTTCCTCCCCTGCTCCCACCCCAATACAAGCTACCTGGAGAAGTAGTTTCACACCATGACTCTCTTGTAGAACATGTCTCTGTGTCAGCGTCATAAGACACATAAACCTCCTGAGGATTTTTGCTTGGGTTTTTTTGTTTTTTGTTTGCAAGCTAATCAAACAACACTATTGGTTTCTCAAAAGGCTGAAGAGCTAACTAAAGCCCAGAGCTGTTTTTTTAAATGAAGTTAAAGCTGTAAAAATGTCCGCTTTGATGACACAGTTTCAAAGCCTGCATGGGTCCAGTTTTAAAGCACCTGACTTGCATGCAGAAGGTCCCTGGCGTCTCCAGGTCTGGTTGGGAATGTATCCAATCTGAAACCCTGGTGAGTTGCTGTTGGCCAATACAAACCGAGCTAGATGAACCAATAATCTGACTTTGTATAAGGCAACTCCCTAAATTTCTCTTTAAGTCAACCCTTCATCCAGAACCCTGGGGGATGGAATCTTACTGTATTTCTAGGGGAAGGAACATTTTCCATGGGGTAGAACACATGCTTCGCCAGCAGAAGTCTCCAAGCCAGGTCGAATCCCCTGTAGGGTATCTCCAGGCAGGGCTAAGGATGTCTCCATTCTGAAACCTGGAGAGCAGCTGTTGGACAGTGTTGGCAATACACATTGGATGGACCAATGGGCCTAAGAAGGCAGCTTGTGTCGGCTTCTTACCCAAAGTTCACCTAGCTAGAAGGACATAATCTCTTCCCCATCTTTTACTGGGGAGCCACTACTTGCCCAGGGGTCTAGGCATGAATCCTCACCTGCCTGTACTTTTTAAAATGGGTTAAAGTTGGTTAGCAGTTCCTCCAATTATATATCAATAAATAAAACCATTTCCCCAATGCTTGGGACTCATGAGTCTGCTTTGCAGGTGTGTGGGCAGTAGGCCTTCGGTTTTACCCCACGGAATTTTGGGGGAACAGGGAATTCCATATGTCAGCCTTGAACTGGTGGGCTTCCCATCACTAGCCTTGGGCTTCGCTTGCCTACCATCTTCGTCAGGAGATAATGACCCCATCTGGGAGAGGTTTCAATTTCTTATTCTTTAGAACAAAGGAATCCCATGAAGCTTCACAAACACTCATTAAGGTTACACACATGCAAAGTGGTGCATTATATGGTGAGAGAGATTGGGGCCACACCTTCCTGCTGCATTGCTCAATATGCCCCATTTTACAATATTTTATAGAGTAATCCTATATTCATATACTGAGTAAGTTTAATTGGACTTCCTCCTAGTTGACTATAGCTTGGTTTGTTTTGTTATTTTTTTGTTCTTGTTTTAAGTATGTGTTTTGGGTTTTTAAATTACATTTTTATGCTGTGAACCACCCTGAGATCTATGGATGAAGGGCGGTATACAAATTTTAAAAATAATGAACAAAGGTATGGAATAGGAGGTTCCCATTTCATTGGAGCAATGTTGGAGGGTATGGGCTCAGGACACATGGCTGTATTGTGTTCAGGGATCTGCAGCAGAATACACAGTTAGCTGCCCTCATACTTCTTTGTGTCAATGGAGCCCTCAGAACCCAGGGAAGCATCCTAACCCAAGTCTCTGGAAACTGGGGGTGGCTAACCCATGTGCCTCTAGATGTTGCTGAGCCACAGGTGCCATCATTCCTGACCATTGGTCATACTGGATGGTTCTGCTGGGAGGTGGAGTCTTAACCACATCTGGTTGGTTGCTCATGAAATGATAGTTCAGAGATAAGCCTTCCATCACTACTAGGCTGCCTCAAGGTGCCTATCAGCCTACGCTGATAACCACATTGAACCAATGACCCAATTAGGTGCGCCCTCAATTAGCCAAATCATCCTCAGTTAAGCCAATAGAATTTCTCTAATCCTTTTTAAAAAGCCATCTAATATATTGTCACTACAATTTGCAGGATTTAATTATGTAGCACATGAATGCAGTATTCCACATGCCCAGCCGGAGGTAAGTCCCATTCAATTAAATGCGGCATACTCCCAGGTAAGTGGGACCATAGTTGCAACTTTCATCGGATTATCAGTAATACCACTGAAGTCGCTTTGAAGTGGTTGAAACGCTGATGTGTAAGTGTAAATATTTCCCAATGTATTCAAGTCAATGGAAGGACATACCATGAGAGACAGTGGTGGTGCAGTGGTTAGAGTATTGGACTATTAGCTTGGAGAGCAGAATTCCAATCTCCACCCAGTTATGAAGTTCTCTGAGTGATCCTGTATCAGCCAGTATCTTAGCCTAAGCTATCTCATGGGGTTGTTATGAACATAAAGTTGAAAGAAAGAGAGTCATGCACACGTCCTTGAGCTCCTTGGAGTAAAAGTGGGACAATCATCAGCATTATGCTACTACTGGAGAAAGAGAGGATAGGAACATTGTCAGATAAGAGACAACAGTGGATAGAAGGCCTCTTTATCTCAGGAGTCCAGGTTCCCAGCTTGATAACACAGTAAGCGTAGGTAATTAAAAAGGAGGATTTTTTGCAAAAACAAACAGATAGCTCTGGCATCATTACTCAAGATGACCCTTCTGAAAACTATTTCTGGAGTTTACAGAAGATATTGAACTTATGACCCTTGTGTTTCTTCTTTTGCTTCCTATCTAGCAGCCCTCCCACCCGCCGACTCTTCAGACTTAATGGATCAGCTCCAACCTCTTCCTGTTCTCAGAGGCTGTCTCTGAGTTTGTTCGTGCCTTTTTGTGCTTCCTGTGAGCTTTGGCTGTGTTCTAGCCTGCTCTCAGCTACTGCCTTAGCAGCCTGTCCGTCAAGGTCAGTCAGAGCAGAAGTCTGCAGCTGCCGGCTCTCCCCTTCCTGACTAACATCTAAGTATCTCTGTTCCTGACTGCTTTCTGCAGTTGGCTGCAAACCTTCACTGGGAGCTGGCTCATTCCTGACACTTTCCAAGGATCATTGTCAGATGACAGTGTATAGATTCCACTTCTAATCAATGCACTCCTCCTATTGGAGCAGAAAAGACAGTGCACCAGAAGTCCAATGTGACCCAAAAGGCAAAATATAAATACATATGATATCCCTGCTCAATTTTTATCTTGTGGTGTGCATCTCAGAAGGTAAACATTGGCAGCTGGGAGGATTTGTTCTTTCAAACAGATTTAGGTTGTAAGACTATCAGAATAGTTCGGCTGGGTCACTCTACAGGGGGCAAGAAGGCAGTGGGCTTCCCTCGCTGCATTCTTCTCAACAAGTGGAATTCAGAGGTAGAGTCCCCCAGAAACTGGAGATTTAAGTTACCATGTCCATGTGGCAGACCTGTCCTTCTCCACAAATTTGTCTCATCTCTTCCTGACTCTGTGTAAGTCAATGGTCATACCTTCCTCACCACCATTAACAGCTCATCTCTTCTCTATCAACAGGGTTGCTGTGGGGGTTAAAGGAGGAGGAGGAGACACATGTATGCCATGTTGAGCTCTTGGGGGAAAACAAATCAGATATACGGTAAATGTGAAATTTAAAACAAACAAACAGGATCCAATCTTATGGGCCTGGCCAGCATAAGGAGGTCCACTGATTACTTATGTTGCCTTAATCACTCAGTAGCTATTCTTTGTTCCTTTCTCAAAGCTTATGAGTCACAGAGCAACTCCTTATTCCCTGGGATGCTAGGAGGGAGGAAAAGAGATGTCACAAACAGGCCAGTGAACAAAAGTTGCTGCAAAGTATCTATGGCCCAACCCTCTGAGAAGGGAATACCTCAAGCCAGATATCTCACAAAACCTCATCATCACATGTGCTCCGCTCTCGATATTCCAGATCATTTGCTGTTTGGCAGATAGGCATTAAGCACAGCGATGATTCATCTCTCTCTCTCTCCCTCTCCCTCTCTCTCTCTCTCTCTCTCTTTTAAAAATGCTGTCATCTGACAAAGCCAGGGCAGGCATCTGAACATGACTTGATAAGCTGCTGTTGACAGGCATTCATATCCCATGACAAGGAACAAACCATTACAGGGATCTTGTGAAAGCACTTCAAAGATCCTTCTTTCCCTTTGCTGGGAATCCAACAGGTACCTCTCCCTGCCTCGAGGGTGTAATTATCCCCTGCTTTGCCTGCCTTGCAGAAAAAAGGGCAAGCAGTAGTTATGACAATTACTCAAGGCTAATAGTGCGAGGCTTGTTTTGAAGAAGCAATGAAGAGTGGCAGAGATGAACGCTCTCTCTCTCCCCCCCCCTTCTAGTCCATCTCACCCCAGAAAAATGGAGTCCATTGAATATTTTAAGAAATTGTCATAATTTTAGCCTCTTGTTGCTTGGCTGCTCATTCCACACTATGAATAAATGCAGACACACCCCCCCCCAAGTTCTTATTTTCCAGGGACACTCCTGGATTTACATAAGCCATTCCAGTTTCTGACTTGATCCCAGAATGTCCCACTTTTCCTTAGGAGGTCCCTATTCTCATCAGAGAAATGTTGGAGGGTATGGAGATATGCAACCCCCGATCCAACTACACAACCTTTAGAAGACATCTAAAGATAGCCCTGTTTAGGGAAGTTTTTTTAAATGTTTTATTATGCTTTTATATATGTTGGAAGCCCCCCAGAGTGGCTGGGGGAATTCGTTCAGATGAGTGGAGTATAAATAATAAAATTTATTATTGTTGTTATTATTAGGGAATAGGATGTCCTTATTTTAATCAGAGAAATGATGGAGGGTGTGTAAGAGAGAGAGTAGCCATATTCACACCATACATTGAAAGCACTAATAACCCCTTCAGACAATAATAAGGTAAAGGTAAAGGGACCCCTGACCATTAGGCCCAGTCGTGGCCGACTCTGGGGTTGCGGCACTCATCTCGCTTTATTGGCCGAGGGAACCGGCGTACAGCTTCCAGGTCATGTGGCCAGCATGACTAAGCCGCTTCTGGCAAACCAGAGCAGCGCACAGAAACGCTGTTTACCTTCCCACCGGAGCGGTACCTATTTATCTACTTGCACTATGACGTGCTTTTGAACTGCTAGGTTGGCAGGAGCAGGGACTGAGCAATGGGAGCTCACCCCGTCGTGGGGATTCAAACCACCGACCTTCTGATCGGCAAGTCCCAGGCTCTGTAGTTTAACCCACAGCGCCACCCAGATCCCTCAGACAATCATGGATTTCCCCAAAGAATTCTAGGAGCTGTTGTTTGATAAAGGTGCTGAGAATTGTTAAGAGGCCCCTATTACTCTTGGAGAGCCATAGCTCCAGGAATTCCCTGTAAAGAAGGGTGCTATCCATGATGCCCATAGTTTGCTGCTATTGTTCGAGAAAGTTTCCTGGGAATAACAGCTACTGGGACTTACAACTGCGGAGAACTATTGCTGTGCTCAGGTTCTGCTCGCAGACTTTCCAAAGGCCACTGTGAGAAGAGAATGCTGTACAACAGGGGTCAGCAACCTTTTTCAGCCGTGGACCGGTCCACTGTCCCTCAGACCTTGTGGGGGGCCGGACTATATTTTGAAGGGAAAAAAATGAACAAATTCCTATGCCCCACAAATAACCCAGAGATGCATTTTAAATAAAAGGACACATTCTACTCATGTAAAAACACGCTGATTCCTGGACTATCCGCGGGCCAGATTTAGAAGGCAATTGGGCCGCATCTGGCCCACGGGCCTTAAGTTGCCTACCCCTGCTGTATAAGATGGGACCCCTTTCACCTAACCTAGTAAGGACCGTCTGATGTTCACCTGTTAAGGATACCGTATCATCTTCGCAATAATTCGCTATACTTAAAATTGACCTGTTTTAAAAGGTTTATCTAGAATTACAAAACCATACAGAACCTCACTGAGCCTTGTCCAAATCTGTCAAATCAAACACAGTCATCCAGATGATTAAATCAGTATTACAGGCTTCGGGCTGTGACTTATTTGTTTTTCTTTCCTAATTGGCCTTCCGATACATGGGTTTATGTCAATTGCGCAACCTGGCATTTCAGTTTCCTTACGCGTACATCCCAGGATGATTTAATTATTTCCTGGGTTCAGGTCTATGTGTGTAAGGCTTGAAAGTTTCAGCAGAAAGAAAGAGGAAACCACACAACCATGATATCAGTATTGTAGTCCTCACAACCATAGCATAGCATCCAGGGACTCAGCTACGTCAGTCAAAAGCAACACTTTGAATGCGTTATAAACATGCAATGCCAGATGGCGCCCAGAGAGCAAACAAATTTTCTATGCGATTTTTACATAGGTTCCCCCCCCTTTCTTTTGTGATAACTATTTAATTTCTGACTTATTTATAGCGGGGGGGGGGGGGGTTCTGTGTGTAGATCTACCACAGGTCATTCCTATAATTTGGGATGTCATGGGGTTCTCCATACCTTACATTAGAGAGGTGGCCACACTCACAATGTAATATTGTAATTATGGTGAAATTACATCATTTAAAATCTAGACAAGGACTATAATTTTCAGCCTGTTTTTTTTTTTGTAAATATAGCTTAGCATCATTTTATTACTTATACAGCCAATAGTACATTTTCCATACAACCTCACATATTTGGCATTTGACTTGACTGACATGTAATATTCTAGCGCTTTTAAAAATTTCAGATGTCACTCCTAATGTAGCCAGTGTAGACAATGGCGATCTAGATGGACCCAAGGTCTCACTCAGTTTAAGGCAGCTTCTTATGTTCCCAAATGTCTAATCAACCAAATTAGCCAGTCTTTCAAATATTTTCATACTGTCTCGGACCCTGCCATAAATAACCAAATAGTGGGAAGATAAAAGACTGTTTATGTATGCAACAACTGTGGCAAGAATTCTTTTAGCCCCAAAGTGGAAACAACGAGAAGTACCAACAAAAGAAGAGTGGCAGATGAAGATGATGGACATTGCAGAACTGGCAAAGCTGACAAGAAAAATCCGAAACCAGCAGGATCAAGTATTCCAAAAGGACTGGAGTAAATTTATTAGTTGAAAGATTATTGTAAGCAATTAACATCACTAGCAGAGTTGTCTGAAGACTTGTAATGAGAAAATTTCTATTTTTCTATTTTCATTTAAATTTTGAGCTATTTTGTAATGAGTGTAATTAGAATTGGGAAACGTACAAAATGCAGTGATATAAAGGTTAATTTTGAAAGCCATGAGGTGGGAGGGAAGGAAGTTGACAGGCTCTAAAGAGCCAGAGTATATATAACACCAAATAGTATACAGGCAACTCCCTGTTTGTGCGAGGGTTGCGTTCTGGGTCATTGTGTGTTTGTGAAATCACGCGTAATCAAAATACCAATTGAAGAAGCCTGCAAGCACCCCATTTTGGCCCTGCCTCATTCTGTCCCTTTTTGTGATGTTTCTGGGTCACTTCCAGATTTAGCGTGGTGTGTGTGTGTGTGTGTGTGCAGTTGTGCACATATCAGACGCACCCAAAGCGGTCACTGCCTGTATTTGTAGTAGTCATAGTATTGATGGTAATAACAAATTCACTGTCAATTATATCATTTTTTAACCCAAGAAATCCCAAAATTGGGGAGATGCCCAAAATCTAATCAGAGTTTCTCTTAAAGAAAGGTGGTGAGTGGTTGGTTGGAAGACCCTGAGTGAGAGGCAGGGAAGGCAAGGTCCCAGGGTGAGAGACTGGGAGAAGAAAAGGAAGGTCCTAGGTGAGAGCTGGGAGGGTCTACCTCTTTCTGTGCATAGCTGTCAACTTTTCCCTTTTTTAAAGGGAAATTCCCTTATTCCGAATAGGATTCCTCACAAGAAAAGGGAAAAGTTGACAGCTATGTTTCTGTGTGTGACAAGGGTTAAGGGCTATGGACTCTGTTTCTTTCTTTCTTTCTTTCTTTCTTTCTTTCTTTCTTTCTTTCTTTCTTTCTTTCTTTCTCTCTCTCTCTCTCTCTCTCTCTCTCTCTCTCTGTGTGTGTGTGTGTGTGTGTTTTTGTTTTTATGTAGATTAGCTCCTTTTATTTCATTGTATTAGGAAAAACCTTTAACAAAATATTATGGGTGAAGGAATAAAATAAAGAAAGCAGGTGTGAATAAACTTGACCCTCCAGATCAGGGGTATGCAACCTAAGGCCTGGGGGCGAGATCCGGCACAATCGCCTTCTCAATCCAGCCCGTGGACGGTCCAGGAATCAGTGTGTTTTTACATGAGTAGAATGTGTCCTTTTATTTAAAATGTATCTCTGGGTTATTTGTGGGGCATAGGAATTTCTTTATTTTTTTCCCTTCAGAATATAGTCTGCCCCCCCACATGGTCTGAGGGGCGGTGGACTGGCCCACAGCTGAAAAAGGTTGCTGATCCATGCTCCAGATGTTGCTAAACTATAATTCTAATCATCCCCAGCCATTGCCATGCACGCTGTGGTCAATGGAGATTGTAGCATACTAGCAACAAGGAGAGGGCCCTGCTCCAGTAGCAAAGCTTTAAAAAGTGGAAATGTGCTGCTACCTTGTGGAAGATGAGAGTACTCCTCAGCACTTGTATGTTTATTATAAACACAAGTGGGACCTGTAAACAAAGCGTCAAGCATGCAGTGTGTGTGTGTGTGTGTGTGTGTGTGTGTGTGTGTGTGTGTGTGTTTGTGTCTGTGAACTTTCCAGGAAGCATTTCTGAAGCCCTCAACCACCTTCCCTGGCTTCCCACACTTCCTATTCTGAAAAAGCACAAATGGAGGGACTGCGGTGTTTTGCTTTCCCCAGTTTTAAGTGGAGCACAGACACCCAGAAAGGCTAAAGCATACAGACCACTGCTGAGATGATTTGTAGAACTGAGTTAAAACAGTGAAAAGGGTTAGAGCACCTTCACTGTTGAGGGAAGACTAAGGGTTGTATCCCACTAAGTTCTACTCAAAGCAGACCCACTGAAATTAATGAGTCAATCATGCCCATTAATTCCAACCAGTCTACTCTGAGTAGGACTAGCATGGCCTACAACCCTACATTCTCCAAGGTTTTGGGGGGGTGGATACCTAAAATTGTGCTATAAAACAAATCATCAGAATTTGAAGGATATTAGGAGTTAATGCAGTTCATGGCCACCAGGAGGCAATGATGCCTACTAAGAACTTGATGTTATGGATCAGAGCTTCTAAAAGTCTGAGGGATGCTATGGAGACAAAGAGTGTTCTTCCTAATAGAGAACTCGGGTTGCGGTGGGGTCTAACAGGCGGCCCCTCGGTTGCCAGGCAGGATTGGAAAGTTGGCCTGTGGCAATGATTGGTTGGTCGAGTTGCAGGGGCAATTTATGTGTTGCAATTTGGTGGGAGGGATCTAATTGCTTATATACAGTGCACACAGCTTGGGAACTTTCTCTTTTCTGCGTGCATCAGAACACCCGCCCTGAATTTAAGGGTTTGCTGCGCTGACCTTGCTATGCCTGTCATGGGTTCATCTGCTGTTGTGGCAGGGGCCTGGTAGGAATTTTGTCCATCTGGCTGATTGGCTGGGCCATTTGGTTTTTGCCTACTACGTAGCAAATCGTCACAACTTGTAAGTTGCGGTTAGGCATTGGATATCAATTGGTTGGAGGAGGGGCAAGGATAGGCTGGGCCTGCCCATCCAATGTTGCTGTGGAAAGGGAATTCTGTTGAAGGAATCCAAAGGCTTGCCATGCTTTCGTCCGAATCCCTGGAATGGGGCTAGGGCCGCAAGCCCTAGGGAGCATGCGGGGAGAAGTGAGGGCCTGTCGCTCAGCTCCATTTCTCCCCATTATTGTTTTCCCTTACTGGTTTTCGGTGGTATCTGGAAGTCAGTTCTGTCCCCAGGCGGGGGGGACAGATAGTCTTAACCAATGCCTAAGCAACCACTAACAATCATGTATGTTAATAAAGTTGTGGCAAAAAATATGCCAAAAACCTTAAAAAAAATTATGTGTGTGTTGTGAGTTATTTGAGGGGTGGCTTGGGGACCTCAACACGCAAAAGGCTCGTCCGTCTCAAAATCTGCCTTGTGTGTTACTTGCTCCATCGATTTTTGCAGATGAACCGCAAGATGTTTCTACTGACCTTACGACAGGCAGATTTACATAAGGCAAAAACCCCACTTCCTGCTAATTAGCAGTAAGACACACACAAAAAAAGGTTTTCGGAATTGATTACATGGCAACTTGCCTGGCAGTGTAGTGACGTAAGATATGACAGCCACCCTCAAGCTGGTGCCTTCCAAATATTGTTGGACTGCAGCTCCCATCAGCCAAAGGCTGGGGTACAGTCAGGCAAATGGCTTCTCAACAGCCTTGGGGGTAGCTGGTGCAAATGTCTTTGTCTGAGAGGAGGAGGACCCTACATACAGTGGTACCTCGGGTTAAGAACTTAATTCATTCTGGAGATCCGTTCTTAACCTGAAACTGTTCTTAACCTGAGGTACCACTTTAGCTAATGGGGCCTCCCACTGCCACCATGCCACGGCCATGCAATTTCTGTTCTCATCCTGAAGTAAAGTTCTTAACCCGAGGTACTATTTCTGGGTTAGCGGAGTCTGTAACCTGAAGCGTATGTAACCCGAGGTACCACTGTATTGAGTTGGGATGGCTTCCCATTCCCCCCGCCCCATTCGTAAGTGTAATACCATACGAAGGGCCTGATAGATCTGGCCAATGGTCCATCAAGTCCGGCATCCTCTTCTCACAGTGGTCAGCCAGATGCTTGTGGTGACCCCTCAAGGAGCACCTGAGCATGAGAGCACTCTCCCCTTCTGAGGTTTCCAAAAACTGGTACTCAGAAGCATTACTACCGCCAACTGTGGAGACAGAGGAAGGCCATCTTGGCTAGTAACCATAGATAGCCTTATCCTCCATGAATTTGCCCTACCTTGTCCACTGTCGCTTATTCCAAGTGTCTTCCCTAAGCCTTTTAACCAGGGAAGACTTTAGCAGAATGCTCCATAGATTCCACTTGGGCCCTTTTTTCCATCCTGTGACCACTTAACTTGGGAGAAAACCCAGCAGAACACAAGAGGATTTGCTCCCGAGGGAACATCTGTAGGATCCTGCAGTTACCATAATGTGTTTCAAGCTATTTCATTGTATCAAATGCCAATAGCATAACTCCACCCCCTAAATTTGAAACAAAACAAGGGCATGTCACTTATCCCAGTGCTTGTTATTCACAGGACAGGACAGAAGGAGGCAGAAGTGAGACTGTTTCTTTGTTATTCTCATTTATTTTGAATCAGTTGATGCATTTGTTTACTTCTGCTAGTGATGTGCACAGCCCTTTTCAAAGGACAAGAAGGTGGGGTCTCCATCCCAAGGACCTTCCCATCTAACATTCAGCACAAGGGACACAAAGGAGCACTTGAAGCAATCCATCATTCTTGTATGCTTCATTGTATATCTTCACATGTGTAAAAAGCCCAGAAACTTTAAAATCTAAACAAGGGGTCTGGAATATCCATGGGGTGGTGGTGGGTAGGTTTCTCTGTGGCTACACCTCTGTACAGATATCCTTTTTCTTGTCCCACTAACCTTGTGGTTCCCAGTGAGGACTATGTGGTAGAAAATCTTCGTAGCTTGCCGAAGGTTCCGTGTTCAATCTCTGGTACCTCCAGGCAAGGCTGCGATTTGTACCCTGTCTGAAAACCCCTGGAGAGCCACAGGTGATAAACATAAACAAAACCAAGCTTGATGGACCTCGGTATAAGGCCAGGCCAGATTATTTTAAGTAGCACACTTTCAATTGGAATTATGCATGGTTGGCATTTCTGGTGGGGAGTGGGAAATAAGACTTTAGAAAGATTGTCCTTTATAGATTGTTTTCACTGGATGTTCCTGCCCAGTTAGACTCTTATATACCTGTATGAGAGGAGAGGTGGCTTCCTTCGAAGAGTGTAAGATTTTCCATGAGTGGCTTTTCTTCCCTTAAAAGACTCAGAAGTCGGTAAGGAGGAATGAACAGCCCTGCGTGGCCAAGAACTTATGTCACACAGGGAACCATAGCAGGGTTGATGTTTAGCAGTGACTATCTCTTTGGAAGCATTCGGAATTACTGGAACAACCACATGGATGGATGGCGGTGTTAACATAACATCTGAGTTGCGAAGCTGGGAGGAATGCGTGACACTGAGTCTGTAGCGAGCCATGTTGGTGGAATAACCAGAAGGATCTACAATGACAGCCACAACAAAAATGCAGGGAATTAGATTACCGATATATCATTTCTATAGTGTTTTTCTTTTAAAGTTTTTTTTTTAAAGGAAAGGTTGTTTAAGATGAAGAAAAATTAGAACACAATAGAGGTGACATGATAGAAGTTTGTAATATTATGCATGGCATGGATAGAGAAAAGAAGAAGAAGAAGTTAGGAGCTGAGAAATACAGATCATACGAGATTAGGAACTGCTTAAAGAACAGAAGAAGAAGAAGAAGAAGAAGAAGAAGAAGAAGAAGAAGAAGAAGAAGAAGAAGAAGAAGAGGAGGAGGAGTTGTTGTTGTTGTTTGGATTTGATATCCTGCTTTATCACTACTCAAAGGAGTCTCAAAGCGGCTAACAATCTCCTTTCCCTTCCTCCCCCAAAACAAACACTCTGTGAGGTGAGTGGGGCTGAGAGACTTCAAAGAAGTGTGGCTAGCCCAAAGTCACCCAGCAGCTGCATGTGGAGGAGCGGAGACGCGAACCCAGTTCACCAGATTACGAGACTACCGCTCTTAACCACTACACCACACTGGCTCTCGTGTGTCTCCTCCTTGAGAGGTCCGGAGGGTGACAGCTCGTGAATGGGACCTTCTACCACTCTTAACCACTATACCATGCTGGCTCTCACTCTCTGCTCCCTGTGATTCAGGGACATCCAATGAAGTTGAACACTGGAAGGTTCGGGACAGTTATGGCTTCTTTGATTCCCACAGAATCATAGAACTGAAGAGTTGGAAGGCACCCCAAGGATCATCAAGTCCAACGCCCCTGCAATGCAGGACTATGCAGTTGTCCCATACGGTGATCAGACCTGCAACCTTGGCACTGGTTAAACTATGGAATTTGCTCCCGCAGGAGGCAACAGTTGGCTCCAACTTGGATGGCTTCAAAAGAGACAAATTAGACAAATTGATGGAGGAGGAGGAGGATATCAGTGGCTACTGGACATAATGGCTAAGCTTTGCCTCCACAGGCTCTTCATATGTTTTGAAACACAAACAATGGGCAAATTGCCCTCACACATTATGCAGGTTCTCAGTCATCTGTGCTATAAAAGCCGTTCACCAAGCTGAAACGCTATGAATCACCAATGCTGTTCTTTATTCCTTTCTGCTCTTTCATGCTATTTCTGTCTGGGGTTTACCACTGCACAATTATTTATTATTTATACACCACCTGTCTAAATGGGTTGCCCCAGCCACTTTGGGCAGCTTCCAATAAATAAATAAATATAAATATATATAAATTAAACATTTAAAAATCTTTCCTATGCAGGGCAGCCTACAGATGGCTTGGGGGGGGGTCACATAACTCCATACCATCCAACATTTCTCTGGTGGAAGTTGGGACGTCCTACCAAACCCTCCAGATTTCATTGAAAATTCCAATGAAAATAGGGCCGTCCTAAGGAAAAGCAGGTGGTGCTGTGGGTTAAACCACAGAGCCTAGGGCTTGCCAATCAGAAGGTCGGCAGTTTGAATCCCCGCGATGGGGCGAGCTCCCCTTGCTCAGTCCCAGCTCCTGCCAACCTAGTAGTTCGAAAGCACGTCAAAGTGCAAGTAGATAAATAGGTACCGCTCCGGCGGGAAGGTAAACAATGTTTCCATACACTGCTCTAGTTTGCCAGAAGCGGCTTAGTCATACTGGCCACATGACCTGGAAGCTGTACGCCGGCTCCCTTGGCCAATAAAGCAAGATGAGTACCGCAACCCCAGAATCCAGTCCCAGAGTCCAGTCATCCACGACTGGACCTAATGGTCAGGGGTCCCTTTACCTTTACCATTAAGGGAAAGCGGGGCATTCCGGGAACAAATCAGAAACCGGGACAGCTTCTGTAAATCCAGGACTGTCCCTGTAAAATAGGGACCCCTGGAGGGTCTGCAATAACTAAACAGAGCCTTGTTGGATCAGACCAAAAGCCCATCCAGTCCAGTATCCTGTTTTCACAGAGGTCAACTGGATGTTTGTGGGAAGCTGGCAAGCAGGTCCAGAGTGCAGCAGCACTTTCCCCGCTTGTGATTCGTGCCAGCTGATATTCAGAGACACATTGCCTTTGACAGTGGAGGGAAAACATGGCCATTTAGTAAATGTTCATCCTTGACCAGCTCTAAAGTGCAGGCAAGAAAGAAAAACAATTTAGAGTCTTACCTAGTGATTGTAGAGAAGCGGGTTACATCTGTTCCAGCCAAATTGCTTGCTGACTTAGGAATGACAGACACATATATACAGCCTTGAATAATAACACACCATCTAAAGGAGGGCTCTGAGCACAACTCAAATTGCTCTAAATTAATGTTTTCATCTTCTTTGCTGCTGTTAGCTCATCCCCCGCAGAATGATGTTTAGACTCCTGCCCAATGTGTATAATTTTGTAATGGAATGAGCCTGGAAACAGACCAGCAACGTTCAGTCTACAAACTCCAAGGTGCGTTTAAGTCAGTGATCTGTCTCTGACCTTAGATACTGCCTTCAACCATGAAGGATGAGCATAGCTATCATGACTGGTAGCCATTGACAGACTGGTTCTCTGTGAATAGGCTTACCACCCATGAAAAACGTACACAAAGGTGACCTGCACCCAAATGTGTGTGAACTTCCTAAAGCTAGGTTGGTTGCAGTGGCATAGCATGGTTTGCCAGTGCCCGGGGCAACACAGAGGGGTGGGTGGGTGGGAAACAGATGGAGTACACATGCACATTCAACTGCCTAATGGCATCTGTGTCACCCAGGAGATCACAGCTGCAGAGATAAGAAAAGAAGAGTCGTTCCATTATCTGGAGAGGTCACTTCCTGGTTCTCATGGAGAAGCTGTTTACAATGAGCCCAGAGATGGTAGTGAACAGCTGTATTGAGGCAGCACCGGGTGTTGAAATTTTGCACCCATAAAAATGTTGTGCCCAGGGCAACCACCCTTGTGGTCCCCGACATGCTATGCCACTGGTTGGCTGTGTGAGCGTCTGGGCCCACACACATTTGTGTCTGACTCTTCACAGTGTTGCCCAGTGACTTTTTCCCCCTTCACACTACGGTCACTGGTGTGAATGAAATTTGGCACAGCGTGCCGATATATTGATCAAAAAGCCATCATTCAGTAACATGTACTGCAGTGTGAAAGGAACAGTAGAAGATGGGACAGAAGCGTTAGCATTTTAGGAAAACTAATGCAATATTCTGCATGTCTTAATGCACCCTTGGTGCCATGCATTGTGTTCTTGGGGGGTCTAGAACTTGAGGATAGATGGGGGGGTCTCATGATGCCAGTGCTGAAGATAGCTTTGATGGGGCCTCTGGTGAGAGGTCTCCTCAGGAGCCCCTAGATATGGGGCTGCCTCTCTCAATCTGGATGATTCCCACATCAACATGAATTGGCCCAATTCAGTTCAATGTCTGGGATTCAGCCCTATATGTGATGATTGTGGTGCTATAATGTGTTCTATCCTGCAGTAATGGATATTTGAGTTCTCACATATCGTGCTGCGTGGGCTCTGTATTTCTGCAACGGTGCTGTGCATCTTGGGCCATTTCAAAATGATTTCTTCCTGTTGTTGTTTGTCTGCATTTTTATTTTCTAAGAGCTATAATCAGCGTGAGGGACAGCAGTTTGCAGCAACAGTGGAATTATTGGGTGAGGGATTGCTGGAAGGTCTGCTCCAAGGGAGGATGAAAGAATTTCATTATATATATATATATACTTAATTCCACACACCCACAACACCCACATCCCAAAAAGAGTTCCTGTTTACACAATGGATTGGCTAAAAGTTTATAAAAAAAAAAAAAAAGTTTATTGGGGGAACAAGTTAGTATCAATTGCTGCTAACCATGGTGGATATAATTTCCCTTCCTGTCACGGTCCGGTCTACGGGCGATCGAAGTCCTGGCTGAGGACGTCAAGACCGGGGGCAAGATGGTGGGGTGGGAGCAGGAACGAGACTCCAGAAGCCAGGGGTCCGAGGGTCAGGAAGCAGGGAGTCATGAAGTCAAGGGTCCGAGGGTCGAGAAGCAATGAGCCAAACACAGCAAGGCAGGAAACATGCTGCTGTAGCAAAGAGCCGAAGGGAAACGCTGACCTTATATCCCTTCCCGGCTCTTGCCACCAGGTGCAGTGAGTTACCAAGCAGCCTCACCTGTGCGGCCATGCCTTGCCTCCCCAGAACAAACTTAGGAAGGCCCCAGTCCTGCGAAGCCCTACTGGTCACAGGGCCCGGCTCCTGCATGCACTCCTGACACTTCCCTGTTGGAGGGAGACTGCCTCTGAATACCATTTTCTGGGAATCACAAGGGGGTAGGCGTGTCAGCTTAGGGGAAAGAGGTGCCAACAGCTGCCTCAATATTCCTAAGCAGGGGGCTCAGCCTCCTTCCCTGCCAATATTGAGGGGGGCGGAGGGGGCTGAACTGCTGAGCCAAAGCATCAAAGGCAGGGTCCTCCTGAGCGCAAGGGGGGAGGAGCTGCAGCCATTGAAGCTGTGCCACCGCAAGTCCTCCTCCTAATGTTGCAGCACGACATCACAGGCCACACCACATATTGTCCTGCTACCCCTCAATCTTCAGCCCAAGGTGGTGCCTCTGCAAGCGGAGGAGGGGCAGAGTTGCTATTGCATTCAGATTCTGCTTCTGGGATTCCCACAAGCAGCTGGTTGGCCTCTGTGAGAACAGGATACTGCTCTAGATGGCCTTTGGCCTGATCCAACAAAGCTCTTCTTGATAGAATCATAGAACTGTAGAGCTGGAAGGTATGCCAAGAGTAATCTAGTCAGGGCTGTCTTTAGCATATGCACCGCAGGGGTGCAAAGATCTGCCCAGCGCCCGCCCCCAAATTAACATTTATTGAGCTTTTTTGGGGAGGGGGGAAGCCAAAGTTGTTAACCTTTCTTTAGGGGGGAAATTGCTCACCTGTAACAATGATGCAGTGGAAAAAAACTGCTTTTGTTTCCTGACTCGTCGGGAATATTTGACGCTACGGAGTAGCAGAGTGACGGAGGGGTGGGGACTTTCGCTCCATTGCTTTTCACTGCCCCCGATTGAGAGGGACCAGTATATAGTAGGTATACATTTGGTGCCCCCCAGAATTTGGCGCCCGGGTGCTCTGCACCCCTTGCACCCCCAAGTAAAGACAGCCCTGCATCTGGTCCAACCCCCTCTTAAAGGTAAAGTTAAAGGGACCATGACAGTTGAGTCCAGTCGCGAAAGACTCTGGGGTTGCAGCGCTCATCTCGTTTTACAGGCCAAGGGAGCCAGCGTTTGTCCACTTTGCAGACAGTTTTTCTGGGTCATGTGGGTCATGACTAACACTGACACCAGAGCAGTGCACGGAAATGCCGTTTACCTTCCCGCCAGAGTGGTACCTATTAATCTACTCACACTTTTTGGTGTGCTTTCGAACTGCTAGGTTGGCAGGAGTTGGGACCGAGCAATGGGAGCTCACCCCATCACAGGGATTCGAACCGCTGACCTTCTGATTGGCAAGCCCAAGGCTCAGTGGTTTAGACCACAGCACCACCCACATCCCTACCCCCTCTTAATAGAATCTTAATATATCTGTCCCATCCTCTTGAGATGCATTTCCAACACTTTCCGCTTGGAGATAGTGTGATGAAACCCATGACTCTTCAAACTTGCTAATCCTGCTAACCAGGAATGCACACTTTGCTTAGGGCACATTTAGAGTATGGGGAAGGACATAAATGCATTTGGCCCAGCGCCAACATTGCTATTGCTTCTAGCTGCTGGAGAGAATGAAAATCACTGCCATCCTCATGCCACAACCAACTCCTTCCTTACTGTATCCTGCAGCTTGTAAAAAAACTGGACAGCAAAGTTCTTGCCCCAGGATCCCCACAGTGCTGTTACAGCTGATACATTGGCAAGATATGTCTCAGTTGCTTCAAACCTCCATTCAACATGGTAGCTGAGGCCTGCAGCCATTCTTGGAATCCAAATCCCCTTGGCCACATCTGCTATGGCTAATAACCAAGGGTGATAGGAGATACAGTCAGGAGCCGAGTCCAGTTCATGACCAGCAGTGGGCCGTGATGCCTGCTAAGAACTTTGTATTGTGCTCAAAACCATTACCTAGCTCTTCTCAATAACCAGAATACAGTGGTACCTCGGGTTAAGTACTATAATTCATTCCGGAGGTCTGTAGTTAACCTGAAACTGTTCTTAACCTGAAGCACCACTTTAGCTAATGGGGCCTCCTGCTGCTGCTGTGCTACCAGAGCACGATTTCTGTTCTCATCCAGAAGCAAAGTTCTTAACCTGAAGCACTATTTCTGGGTTAGCGGAGTCTGTAACCTGAAGCGTAAGTAACCTGAAGCGTATGTAACCCCAGGTACCACTGTATGTCATCCTTCCCTCAATGCAGACTATAAGATTTGCAGCATGTTGTAAAGTAAAAGCCAAAGACCATGTGAATGATGCAAACATACATTTTAATATGATATGGAGGCTTGGGATAAACAACAGGGCAGTAAGAATGGCACATGGGATAGAGAAGGATAAATGAAATATGGTATACACAAAAGAAAAACCAAAGAGAGGGTTCAGCATCATTATTGATAAAAAAGTCTCCTGCCAGGAACTAAGAGTCTGTAGGTAACTATTGCTCAATAGCTACTTCAGAGGACTTCTGATAGCATTATAGGTTCTCTTCAAGACAGTACATTGGCTCTGACCCAGACTAGTTAAACTTAGATTCCAGTCCAAATTCCATCAACTTGTCAGACAGGAGTGATCCCCAAATCTATGTGGTTTCATCTACCGAAGCTAGACAAGTTCTATTGCAAAGTCTTGTGTCCAAGGCAGTGCTTGGTGTTGGATCTGTGACAGTTGTTTCACACAAGCTTGATGTCGAAGTCACTGAATGGTGAATCCTGACTGGTCTTGGTTTCTGATTTCAGTGGGGATTTATTCCAAAAGTGAGCACAGTTACTGAAACTTCCACAACCTTCTGGTTAACAGTCATATGCATGGAAACCACATAGCTAAATGCTGCCATCAAATTCTTGGCAGCGACTCCATTTTCACAGTATCATGAAGACAGAAGAAAAGCAAAGGGTTGCATCCTTTGTTAACCCTGCTCAGAGTAGGCCCATAGAAATGAATGGGTTTGACCAACTGGTCCATTAATTCCAATGGGTCTATTCTGAGCATGATTTGGTTAGAGCTAACTCAACATCTTTTATCATGCATTCAGGGATGTTGGGCTGAGCTCATCTTGGTGGGTTAGACATTGAGCCAATCAAAACTAAGACAAAATGGAGATGGTCAGGACTTGGTTAGGAAGTCTAATCCATGACTTGACTTCCTCAGAAAGAACATGAACTTCATCCTCTTGTCAGCTCCTGTCCACCATTAGAGCAGCACTTAATTTCATTTGCCTGACGTTACAGAATGAAGAATTTAGCATATTCAACTGTGACAGAAAACAGGGGAACTGAATCAGATACGGAGGAGGTGTGGAAAGGGATATATAGCTCAGGGGAAGAACTTGGTCAAAAAGACATCTGGACATGATTCCCACCCCCCACCCAGAGCTACTGAGCACCCAGAGCTCACTACAAGAAGTTGGGTGCTCAGCATTTCCAGGATCCATGCATGTAACCATGGGTTGGTATCTAGCCATTCATCTTCCTGCTGGCTGTTCTTCTCGTAACCAGTTGGGAGCATTCTAATACCTTCTGTAACCATAGGAGCTGAAAGGACGGCTGGAGAGACCTGGCAGGTTGTAGACAGAGCCAGACTCGGAGGCCTCTGAAGCAAGAAGGGCAGGGTATCTGCTCCCACCTAGCATGCCGTAGCCGGCACACGGGTTGTATTGCTCGATGCCAAAAACTTGGTTGGGGCAGTACATCTCTGGTCCTGGGATGGTCACCACGAAGGGCGGAGGCTGGATCGTCACGGTTGATGATGGGCATTGAAAGGCACAGTTATTGTAGCCAAAGGAAGACATCTTGAGGTTCAGGTTTCTAGAAGGTATTATTATTATTATTATTATTATTATTATTATTAATTATCTGTCACCTATATACCAAATGGCTTTCAAGTGGTTTAAAACTCTAAAATAGGCTTCCTCAACCTCGGCCCTCCAGATGTTTTGAGACTACAATTCCCATCATCCCTGACCACTGGTCCTGCTAGCTAGGGATCGTGGGAGTTGTAGGCCAAAAACATCTGGAGAGCCGAGGTTGACGAAGCCTGCTCTAAAATAAATCCATAAGTAAAATATACAATAACATTAAAACAACCTTAATCATAACATCCAATACTAGGGGCTGTCTTCCTTGCGCAGTCTTCTCATCACCCCCACCTACCCCTTTGCCAACTGCTGTTTCCCCACACCTTTGATAATAATTTTTATTAGTTTCCAGTTTCAATCCAATAATAGCCTCATTGTGACAAAAAGCAATGTATAATACAATTACTAATACCAATCGTTCAAATACCGAATTATATCATTTTTCATGCTAGAAATGATGGTTTGATGGTTTTCTTTATTTCTGCATTCCAAAATCTTATTAATTTCAATTACATTCCGGTCATAATAATAATCCCTTATTCAACAACTGCAATATTAATAACTTCTATTCATGTTGACACATTAAATGATTTATAACACTACAAGCGAGGAACTCAAACTATATCCTTGTTCTTCATGTGTGTGTCCCCACACCTGACCAAACCACTTTCCCTTTACACCTCACCCATCCCCTCAGTCCCCACCCTCCCTCACAGCTCACCCAACTCTCACACCTTTTAATGAAGGGGAAGGTGTGTTTTTTTATAGTGGCTAGCTAAACCACTATGTAATGTGCCTCCCCCCTCCATTAAACAGCGTGTCTGGACCTGCCCATACTACTTCCTTGCCCACCTATCTGCTTGCCTTCCTACAATTTGCTACACTGTGGTTGGTGTGGCCGCCTGCTGGAGCCCAAGCAAACTGCAGTGTGGCAACATTTTGCATTTTATGTATATGGGAAGAAAACAATCCATTTGAAAGGATAAAACTCTTCCACTGAATTACAGTCAGTGTTATTTTTCTAGAAAGAGAGGTGCCGGAACTCACCATGAACGCCTCCCTTGTTCTCTTATAATGGCACAATGGCGCCCTCCTGAGAAATGCCAAAATTGAGTTCTGGTGAGTTCCAGCTGAAAAAAGCCCTGCTTACAGATGATCCTCTCAAAATAAGGAGGCCAATCCTCATGGTTCTCAAAAAAGGACTGATTTAAATAGGAACGTAGCAAGCTGCCTCATGCAGAGATACAGCATTGGTTCACATAGCTCAGAATTGTCTACAGTGACTGGCTGTAGCTCTCCAGGGTTCCAGACAGGGACCAATTCAAGCCCTATCTGATATGGGTTGTGCTGGAACCTTCTGCATGTAAATCATGGAATCACAGAATTGTAGAGTTGGAAGGGACCCTGAGGGTCATCTGGTCCAACCACCTGCCATCTCAGCTAGAGCATCCATGACAGATGGCCACCCAACCTCTGCTTAACAACCTCCACTGTCAAACAGCTCCTACTGTCATAAAACTCTTCCTGAGCTTTCTGTTTAGTCAAACTCTCCTTTCTTGTAACTTCAATCCATTGGTTTGAGTCCTACCCTCCAGAGCAGGAGAAAACAAGCTTGTTCCCTCTTCCATGTGACAGCCCTTGAGATATTTGAAGATGGCTATCATAACTCCCTCAATCTCCTTTTTTCCAGGCTAAACATACCCAGTTCCTTCAACCGTTCCTCATAAGGCTTGGTTTCCAGATCCTTGATCATCTTGGTTGCCCTCTTCTGCACACTTTCTAGCTTGATCATGACATAAGCTGCCCTATATCAAATCAGATCATTGGTCCATCACTGACTGGAAATAGCTCTCCAAGGTTTCCAACCCTACCTGAAGGTGCCGTGGATTGAAATTGACCTCCTGCATGCTCTGCTATAGCACTTCCCTTAAGCAACATGTTTTACAATACTAGTTTTGAGGTTTCCTCCCTTCACTGTTATCTTTCAGGTGAGCAATGAAGAGAAGGAAATTGTCTTGCGCAAGAGCCCTTCAGACCCCAGAGATTAGATTGGCTCTGAATTTTCCTTCAGATGAACCTTCACCATCAACTCTAAAGATATTTTAAGAGTTACAGGAGCTCCTTTCAATGGCACAAAGCCAGACTGAGAAGGGGACACACACACACACACACACAGAGAGAGAGAGAGAGAATGAAATTTATCTTACTGGGTTCTCCAGAGACACACGGCAGAGCAGAGGGGTCGAAGCAATGGAAGGAACTGATGGTTGAGTATAAGCCTTCCAGCAACTTTTATACTGTTTCTCAGTTAGCCCAGAGGGCATGAGGCATCCTTTCTTCCCTCTATGCTATGCCAATTAATTGCCAATGATATGTCACTTAGTGTGTCAACACACCCAAAATGACTCCAATTATTTATTGCTTACATCTGATCTTTGATTTGCCCAACAGGTGAAAGGAAGAAAAAATTGCCATGCATGCTGCTTTTTCCACAAGGAGGATCAGCATGCCTCAAAACCATTAAGGGATAAAGGCCCCAGCAATGACACATAGATGGACTTAAGGTGCTTGTTTGGGTGCCCTTGGATATTGCTGGAGAAATGCTGAACACGGACATATTTGGGAAACTAGAGGATTAATCTGGGGTTGTGCATCTGTGGGGGAATCAGGAGAAGACTAAGGGACATAATAGACCACATCTGTAAAGGTAAAGAACCCCTGGAAGGTTCAGTCCAGTCAAAGGTGACTATGGAGTTGTGGTGCTCATCTCGCTTTCAGGCTGAGGGAGCCGGCGTTTGTCCACACACAGCTTTCCGGGTCATGTGGCCAGCAGGACTAAAACACTTCTGGCACAACAGAACACCATGGCAGAAACCAGAGAGCATGGAAACACCGTTTACTTTCCCTCCACAGCAGTACCTATTTATCTACTTACACTTTGACATGCTTTCGAACTGTTAGGTTGGCAGGAGCTGGGACAGAGCAATGGGAACTTACTCTGTTGCGGGGATTCGAACTGCTGGCCTTCTGATCGGAAGCCCAAGAGGCTCAGTGGTTTAGACCACAGTGCCACCTGTGTCCACATCTGCACCCTATATTTAAAGCAGTATGATACCACAGTCACAGTTTCTCCAGTGGATCAAGGGGGCAACATGACATACTGACATCACACACATGATGTCATGTGATGTCCTCTGAATACTGAGGTGGCCTGGCCCCCTAAATATATATATATATATTTGGGGAGCTGAAACTGCCTCAGCCCCTAGGAGTCAGTGCCCTTGATCCTGGGAACTGTGTAGATTGTTAAGGGTACAGATAGTTGTTAGGACGAGAGCATCACTTGTCTCCCAGAGCTACAATTCTCAACATTCCCTCTGAAGATGGGTTGATTCTTAAAGCACTCTGGGAAGTGTACGTATGTGAGGGAGAACAGGGGCCTCCTAACAACTATCAGCTAGATGGGCCATTGGGCCTGAACTGGCTGTCTGTGTCTCTATTTAGTCAGTCCTCTTTTCAGAACCATGAGGACTGGATACCTTGTTCTAAAAATGAAGAAAGATTGTAGCTCAGTGGTAGAACACCTGTTTTGCATGTAGAAGGTCCCAAGTTCCATCCCCAGCATCTCCAGGTAGGGCATGGAAAGGCTACCCATCTGAAGCCCTGGGGAGTCACTGTCAGTCAGCAGAAATAATAGTTAACTAGTTGGCTATGATTCTATGACTACTGGTCTGATTTGAGTCCTACATTGATTGATCCTGTAGGCATCCTACTGTGGTGCAATAGTACCCAAAAGAGTTGAGCTTTTTTTTTTGAGGGGGAAAGTAAAGCCCTGAGTGTCTCTATCCCATCGTTCAGCCCAGACATTAAAGTCCACCTCTGAGGGCCTTCTGGTGATTCCTTCACTGCAAGAAATGAAATTACAGGCAGAGGGCCTTATCGGCAGTGGCACCTAACACCACAATGCCTTATTTGGTTATACAGTGGTACCTCGGGTTACATACACTTTAGGTTACAGACGCTTCAGGTTACAGACTCCGCTAACCCAGAAATAGTACCTCGGGTTAAGAACTTTGCTTCAGGATGAGAACAGAAATCATGCTCTGGCGGCGCGGCGGCAGCAGGAGGCCCCATTAGCTAAGAACAGGTTAAGAACAGTTTCAGATTCAGAACGGACCTTCAGAATGAATTAAGTTCTTAACCCTAGGTACCAGTGTACAATGTTTTGAAGACATCTGAAGGCAGATCTGTATAGGGAAGTTTGTAACATGTGATGTTCTATTATGCTTTTATATTTGTTGGAAGCCACCCAGAGTGGCAGGGCAACCCAGTCAGATGGGTGGGGTACAGATATTATTATTATTATTATTATTATTATTATTATTATTATTATTATTATTATCCGGGGACATATGTATGTGCATTCCATTGCTGATCATACCAGTGGTTCAACCACACCATTACCACACTTCAGCCAGTGGTCAGATAGCATAACCAGGCAACACTATAGGATTTAATTAGATAATGGCTTGTCATTTCCATATCCCATAATCACTACCACAGAAAGGTGATGAGCTGCTTGCTGTGCAAAGTTTTCATTTGCCATCTAGCTGAGTTTTTAGCCATACCATATTGCTACAGGGCAGGTGGGTTTGGCAAAGATCCTGATGTCCTTTCAGAAATGCTTTGTTGCCAGCTGTCAGGGACTGGACTGAAGGGGACAAGATGAAGGAGGAATGGTGGAGATCACACCTTCTCTTGAAGCTGCCAGAGAAGAGGGAAGCAGTATTGAATTACTGTAGTGGTTTGAGGACGGTCACAGCTCAGAGACAGGTGAACAGAAGAGCTGGGAGTTGTTGGAAGAAGAGATAAGGAAAACCGAGAGAGCAGCCAGCTGACATGTCATCACTGGAGGGTATTTCTGAATTCCCTACTCCCAGAACTCGGTGGTCGTTGAGAGTGCAAGAGCAAAGGACTCAGAGAAAATTAACCCCTGTCTGCCTCTGTAAAGGGAGTTGCTGTTACTAGGAAAGGAGGGGGAGAGGAGCTCTGTTGGAGCAACGCCATTAACAGAGGCAGACTTCATTCCTTGTCTCCTGCTGTGATGATTGAATAAACTCATTAGTAAGATCTCTGCTTTGTTATCTCTGCTTCCTGCTGTCATCCAGTGCAAAGGAAAGAATTCCCCGAAGCTTGACACCAGCACACCAGAAGGAAGACTCAAGATGAAGATTATGGGGAATGGGTTATATTTATCAAATATAACAAATTAGAGCAGGGGTCAGCAGACTTTTCCAGCAGGGGGCCGGTCCACTGTCCCTCGGACCTTGTGGGGGGCCGGACTATATATTGAAGGGGGAAAATGAATGAATTCCTATGCCCCACAGATAACCCAGAGGTGCGTGTTAAAGAAAAGCACACATTCTACTCATGTAAAAACACGCTGATTCCAGGACGGTCTGCAGTCTGGATTTAGAAGGAGATTGGGCCGGATCCAGCCCCCAGGCCTTAGTTTGCCTACCCATGAATTAGAGGGTGTGTGCATACTCAAACCACATTGGTTGTTTAGTCGTTTAGTCGTGTCTGACTCTTCGTGACCCCATGGACCAGAGCACGCCAGGCACTCCTGTCTTCCACTGCCTCCCGCAGTTTGGTCAAACTCATGCTGGTAGCTTCAAGAACACTGTCCAACCACCTCATCCTCTGTCGTCCCCTTCTCCTTGTGCCCTCAATCTTTCCCATCATCAGGGTCTTTTCCAGGGAGTCTTCTCTTCTCATGAGGTGGCCAGAGTATTGGAGCCTCAGCTTCAGTATCTGTCCTTCCAGTGAGCACTCAGGGCTGATTTCCTTCAGAATGGATAGGTTTGATCTTCTTGCAGTCCATGGGACTCTCAAGAGTCTCCTCCAGTACCATAATACAAAAGCATTGATTCTTCAGCAATCAGCCTTCTTTATGGTCCAGTTCTCACTTCCATACATCACTACTGGCAAACCATATTAACCAAATCAAATACGTCTAGGCAGGAGCATTGCAATAAGATGCAGGGATTCTTTGCCTCCCATCTCCTAGTCCTGCACATAATG